>NC_064571.1:15299000-15933250 GCF_937001465.1 Orcinus orca
TAGTATAGACATTCCTCAAAAAATTGAGAATAAAAATACCATATGATCCAGCTCTTCCACTTCTGGTTATTTATCCAAAGAATACAAAAACACTTATTAGAAAAAAAATATATGCACCCTTATGTTCATCACAGCATTGTTTACAATAGCCCAAATATGGAAACAACCTAAGTGCCCATCAATAGATGAATGGATAAAGAAGATGTGGTATTTATGCACAATGGAATATTACTCAGCCATATAAAATATAAAATCTTTGAGACAACATGGATGGATCTTGAGGGTACTATGCTAAATGAAATGACAGAAAAAGACAAATACCATATTATTTCACTCATATATGGAATATAAAATAGTAATAATAAATGAACAAACCTAACCAAACAAAACCAAAAAGATAGATACAGAGAACAGAGAAGTGATTTTCAGAGGGGACTGGAGATGGTGGGGAGGAGGAAATGGGGGTTAACTCTATGGTGATGGGTGGAAACTAAACTTTTGGTGGTGAGCATGCTGTAGTGTATATAGAAGTTGAAATATAATGTTATACACATGATCTTTATATGTCATAAACCAATGTTATTGCAATAAATTTAAAAAATGTATACATAAAGTGGGTGTAGCTAATTGTATTTAAGTTATACTTTAGTAAAGTTTATCCAGGAAATAATAAAATTGTCTTTATGCACAAACATTTTTTTTAAAGTGACAATCGTACTCCTAGAATTATACTTCAAAATCATGTGAGGCTTTTCTAAACATACAGATTTCTAGGCTCATGTCAGACCTGGTAAATAAGAATCTTTGGAATTGGCACTTAGGCAAATATCTGCTTAAAAATTTCTATAGATGAATCAAATGAACATCTCTGGTTAAGGACCACATCTGCAGGTGAAAATATATGAAGATTAAAAGATGTTAGATTAAGTAGGTCATAAAACAGTTTGCATAACAAAGCACAAGTGTATGTAAACTCAGCAAACTCTATGGAAGAAAAACATAAGCGTTTATGAGATTCATGGGTATTTTATGTTATATCCTTTGCTTTTCTGTATATTTAAAAATAAAAGCCATATACCACTTTTGTATTGAGAAAAGTGAGTTATTTTTAAATTAGCACAAGAAAATATATAAGAGCATAAAATAGAGAGGCCATGAACTTGGTGGAGGCCAGGGTGAAGGGATCAGGAACACTGGTGGAGGATTTAGCCTTCAGTGTAAAGAAGAGCCATCCTGTTCCGTGTGGAGGGAAGGAAGGTCGAAGTGGATTAGGTAAATGGGTAAACTTGGGCCAGATTTCTTCTTTCTTCTCTGTGAAGCAGTAGGTAAGGTCAGCTGCTCCTAAGGATGGAGGTGCTCAGGCTCCATATAATTTATACTGGGGTGGGGGGGTAACTCATCTTTAGGCTTGACTGTCCACAGTTTAATTTCAGGGTCTGTGAACTGCTTAAAATTGTATTCATGTTTGTGGGTGTACATTTGTCTATAGCTGTTAAATTCTCAAAGGAGCCTGTGACCAATCACCCCTCAGAGTTGGGAATTATACCTGCTCTGCAAGTGTTCTGGCCTTAAGTATAGGTCACATAGCTCAACTTTCTGGGGTGAGGGTGGTGGTGGTGGATGTGGTTGTGGTATCATGTTTTGTTGCTCTATCACCGCCTTGTGGTCAAATGAATGTACAGCCAAAGGAGGTTTTGAGTCACATATTTTGAATCAGGGCAATAGCTTCTCATCTTAGCTTTTGGAGGGGGCGTGGGACATTCTATGGTCTAATGTCCTACACATTATGAGATTTAATGATGATTACAAAGTTTTCCTCAAAAATGTTGAACCGATGTTAATTATTCATGAATGAGATGACCTGCCCAAGCCCAGATAATTTTATTCCAATTAAAGGTCTTTGCAGAAGTGATCTCTGACCCAGTGTTGAATGTTTTGAAAGACCATAGATCAGTGCTCCTTAAACTTAACTTTGTGTTAGGGGTAACTTAGAGAGTTTTGAAAACCCTGACACCCAGACCACACACCATGCTAATTAAACTAAGAGTGAGAGACCCAGACATCAGGGTTTTTTCTAGCGTCCCCTTCCCCAGGTGATTCCAATGTCCAACCAAGTCCAAGGGCCTCAGCCACAGGGTCCTGCTATTCAAGATGTGCTGTATAAGCCAGCAGCATTAGCATTCCCTGGGAGCCTGTTAGACTGCAGAATATCAGATCCTGCCCCAGACCTCCTGAATCAGTCTGCATTTTAATAATTCTCAGGTGGCTCATTGCATATTAAATTTAAGAAGTGCTATTAAAGAGAACAGAATGGGTGTCCAGTAGGTCTGCTGGATACACAAGGCAGGAATGGTGCTCAAAAGGTAGGCTTCTCATGTTTGATCACCGCCAGTTACAGGAAATGTGTGACTTCTATGCCACTGCTGGACAGTTCTAATTGTCAGAAAGTTCTTTTTTTGGTAGATGTCAAAATCTACTTTCTTGCCAGTTCTGCAAATTGCCCCCATGATCTCTTTTTAAATATTTGAAGGCAGAAATGTCTTTCCCTTAATCTTCCTTCTTTGAATCCCTCCCTCCCGACGTTCCAGTTTCTTTAGTCTATGTATGATAGTTTTGCAGAACTCCTACTAATTCTACGCTAAAATGGCTCTCAGAACTGAAGGTGAGATTCTAGATGTGGTGTGATGCAATGAGAATAGTAGGAAAATGACTTTCCTTTATTTAGAAATTCTACTAAAGACTCCTTTTTCTTCCTGAAAATATTAGTCAGGATCTCTGTCAAATGCTACATTGTAAAGAACCTGTATCCAGTAAACAAATCAACACTGATGGTCTCAGAGCCTCAGGTCATTCACATGTGACCGCTGATGGTCCCCTGAGCTCAGAGAGACCATGGGAACTTCCATTCTATAGCTGATTGGGTTTGTGCCTAGTGTCTAAAGTGGGGGAGAGGGGGCAGTCTTGTGGGACTGAACCCTTAAACTGTGGGATCTGACACAATCTCCAGGTAAATCCTTGTCAGAATTGAGTTGAATTGTAGACACTTTGCTGGTGTCTGAGAATTTCGTGTTGGGATGAGAACCACCCTTCCCTCTGCCACAGGTTGGAACTGGGATCAGAATCTTAATAGCATAGAGTAGGAGTTAGTGAATACTATCCTATGGGTCAAATCCAGACTGCTGCCTGTTTTTGTAAATAAAGCTTTATTGGGATACAGCCATGACCATTTCTTTAGATATTTTCTATAGCTGTTTTTGCACTAAATAGAGTTGTGTAGTTTTGACAGAGACTATTCAACCCAGGATATTTACTATCCGGTCTTTAAGGAAAAAGTTTGCTGACTCCTGTGATAGTAAATATATATAATGTGGTAAATATAAAAAGTAGTCACTGACAGAGGGCCCTCAAGATGGCGAGAAGTAAGACGTGGAGATCACCTTGCTCCCCACAAATACATCAAAAATATATCTACATGTGGAACAACTCCTACAGAACACCTACTAAATGCTGGCAGAAGACCTCAGACTTCCCAAAAGGCAAGAAACTCCCCACGTAACTGGGTAGGGTAAAAGGAAAAAGCAGAGACAAAACATAGGGAAGGGACCTGCACCTCTGGGAGGGAGCTGTGAAGGAGGAAAACTTTCCACACACTAGGAAGACCCTTCACTGGCAAAGACGGGGGGAGGGGTGGGGGGAAAACTTTGGAGCCACGGAGGAGAGCACGGCAAGAGGGGTGCAGAGGGCAAAGTGGAGAGATTCCCGCACAGAGGATCGGTGCCAACCAGCACCCACCTGCCTGAGAGGCTTGTCTACTCAACTGTCCGGGAGGGTGGGGGCTGGGAGCTGAGGCTTCGGCTGGCTTCGGATGTCAGATCCCAGGGAGAGGACTGGGGTTGGCTGTGTGAACACAGCCTGAAGGGGGCTAGTGCACCACAGCTAGCCGGAAGCGGGTCCGGAAAAAGTCTGGAACTGCCTAAGAGACAAGAGACAATTGTTTTGGGGTGCGCGAGGAGAGGGGATCCAGAGCACCACCTAAATGAGCTCCAGAGATGGGCACAAGCTGCAGCTCTCAGCACAGACCCCAGAGACGGGCATGAGACGCTAAGGCTGATGCTGCAGCCACCAAGAAGCCTGTGTGCAGGCACAGGTCACTATCCACACCTCCCCACCCGCCTGTGCAGCCTGCCACTGCTAGAGTCCCATGATCCAGGGACAACTTCCCTGGGACAACACACCGTGCACCTCAGGCTGTTGCAACGTCACACCAGCCTCTGCCACCACAGGCTTGCTCCGCATCCCGTACCCGACCCTCCCCTGAGCCTGAGTGAGCCAGAGCCCCCTAATCAGCTGCTACTTTAACCCCATCCTGTCTGAGCAGGAACAGACGCCCTCAGGCGACCTACATGCAGAGGCGGTGCCAAATCCAAAGCTGAACCCCAGGAGCTGTGCGAACAAAGAAGAGAAAGGGAAATCTCTCCCAGCAGCCTCAGGAGCAGCAGATTAAATCTCCACAATCAACCTGATGTACCCTGCATCTTTGGAATACCTGAATAGACAACAAATCATCCCAAAATTGAGGCTGCGGATGGTGGGAGCAACAGTAGACTTGGGGTTTGCTCTATGTGACTGAATAGTTTCTGATTCTTATGTGTATCTTAGTATACTTTTTAGTGCTTGTTATCATTGATGGATTTGTTTATTGGTTTGGTTGCTCTCTTCTTTTATTTTTATTACTTTTTAATTATTTATTTTAATAATTTTTTATTTTAATAACTTTATTTTACTTTATTACTATTTTCTTTCTTTTCTCCCTTTTCTTCTGAGCAGTGTGGCTGACAGGGTCTTTGTGCTCCAGCTTGGTGTAAGGCCTGAGCCTCTGAGGTGGGAGAGCCAAGTTCAGGACACTGGACCGCCAGAGACCTCCTGGACCCATGTAATATGAAGCAGCAAGAGCTCTCCCAGAGATCTCCATGTCAATGCTAAGACCCAGCACCAATAAATGACCAGCAAGCTCCAGTGCTGGACATTCCATGCCAGACAACAAGCAAGATAGGAACACAACCCCACCCACAAGCAGAGAGGCTGCTTAAAATCATTTTAAGTTCACAGACACCAAAAAACACAACACTGGATGCAGTCCTGCCCACCAGAAAGACAAGATACAGCCTCATCCACCAGAACACAGGCACCAGTACCCTCCACCAGGAAGCCTACACAACCCACTGAACCAACCTTACCCAATGGGGGCACACACCAAAAACAATGGGAACTACGAACCTGCAGCCTGTGAAAAGGAGACCCCAAACACAGCAAGTTAGGCAAAATGAGAAGACAGAGAAATACACAGCCAAATAGAAGCAAAGTAAAAACCCACAAGACCAAAAAAATGAAGAGGAAAGAGGCAGTCTACCTGAAAAATAATTCAGAGTAATGATAGTAAAGATGATCCAAAATCTTGGAAATAGAATGGAGAAAATACAAGAAATGTTTAACAAGGACCTAGAAGAACTATAAAGAAAACAAACAGAGATGAACAACACAATAAATGAAATTTAAAATTCTCTAGAAGGGATCAATAGCAGAATAATTAAGGCAGAAGAATGGATAAATGACCTGGAAGATAAAACAGTGGAAATAACTACTGTAGAGCAGAATAAAGAAAAAAGGATGAAAAGAATTGAGGAGAGTCTCAGAGACTTCTGGGACAACATTAAATGCATCAACATTCAAATTATAGGGGTCTCAAAAGAAGAGAAAAAGAAAGGGAATGAGAAAATATTTGAAGAGATTATAGTTGAAAACTTCCCTAATATGGGAAAGAAAATAGTCAATCAAGTCCAGGAAGTGCAGAGAGTCCCATACAGGACAAATCCAAGGAGAAACACGTCAAGACACATATTAATCAAACTATCAAAAATTAAATACAAAGAAAAAATATTAAAAGCAAAAAGCAATAAATAACATAAAAGGGAATGCCCATTAGGTTAACAGATGATCTTTCAGCAGAAAATCTGCAAGCCAGAAGGGAGTGGAAGGACATATTTAAAGTGATGAAAGGGAAAAACCTAAAAAGAAGATTACTCTACGCAGCAAGGATCTCATTCAGATTCGACGGAGAAATTAAAACCTTTACAGACAGATGGAGAGATATACCATGTTCTTGGATTGGAAGAATCAACATTGTGAAAATGACTATACTACCCAAAGCAATCTACAGATTCAGTGCACTCCCTATTAAACTACCAATGGTATTTTTCACAGAACTAGAACAAAAATTTCAAAATTTGTATGGAAAAACACCGAATAGAAAAAGCAATCTTGAGAAAGAAAAATGGAGCTGGAGGAAGCAGGCTCCCTCACTTCAGATTATACTACAGATCTACAGTAATGAAGACAGTATGGTACTGACACAAAAACAGAAATGTAGATCAATGGAACAGGATAGAAAGCCCAGAGATAAACCCACGCACGTATGGTCACCTTATCTTTTTTTTTTATGCGGTATGCAGGCCTCTCACTGCTATGGCATCTCCCATTGTGGAGCACAGGTTCCGGACGCACAGGCTCAGCAGCCATGGCTCACGGGTCTAGCCACTCCACGGCATGTGGGATCTTCCCAGATGGGGGCATGAACCCATGTCCCCTGCATCAGCAAGCAGACTCTCAACCACTGCGCCACCAGGGAAGCCCAGTCACCTTATCTTTGATAAAGGAGGCAAGAATATACAATGGAGAAAAGACAGACTCTTCAGTAAGTGGTGCTGGGAAAACTGGACAGCTACATGTAAAAGGATGAAATTAGAACACTCACTAACACCATACACAAAAATAAACTCAAAATGGATTAAAGACCTAAATGTAAGCCCAGACACTCTAAAACTCTTAGAGGAAAACATAGGCAGAACACTCTATGACGTACATCACAGTAAGATCCTTTTTGACCCACCTCTTAGAGAAATGGAAATAAAAACAAAAATAAACAAATGGGACCTAATGAAACTTAAAAGCTTTTGCACAGTAAAGGAAACCATAAACAAGACAGAAAGACAACCCTCAGAATGGAAGAAAATATTTGCAAATGAAGCAATTGAGACAACATTAATCTCCAAAATATATAAGCAGCTCATGCAGCTCAATATCACAAAAACAAACAACCCAATCCAAAAATGGGCAAAAGACCTAAATAGACATTTCTCCAAAGAAGATATACAGATTGTCAACAAACACATGAAAGGACGCTCAACAAGTCAGAATGGCCATCATCAAAAAATCTACAAACAATAAATGCTAGAGAGGTTGTGGAGAAAAGGGAACACTCTTGCACAGTTGGTGGGAATGTAAATTGATACAGCCATTATGGAGAACAGTACGGAGGCGCCTTAAAAAACTAGAACTACCATATGATGCAGCAATCCTAGTACTGGGCATATACCCTGAGAAAACCATAATTCAAAAAGAGTCATGTACCACAATGTTCATTGCAGATCTATTTAAAATAGCCAGGACGTGGAAGCAACCTAAGTGTCCATTGACAGAATGAATGGATAAAGAAGTTGTGGCACATATATAAAATGGAATATTTCTCAGCCATAAAAAGAAACGAAATTGAGTTATTTGTAGTGAGGTGGATGGACCCAGAGTCTGTCATACAGAGTGAAGTAAGTCAGAAAGAGAAAAACAAATACTGTATGCTAACACATATATATATGGAATCTAAAAAAAAAAAAAAAAAGGTTCTGAAGAACATAGGGACAGGATAGGAATAAAGACATAGATGTAGAGAATGGACTTGAGGACACAGGGAAGGGGAAGGGGAAGATGGGACTAAGTGAGAGAGTGGCATGGACTTATATATACTACCAAATGTAAAACCAATAACTAGTGGGAAGCAGCTGCATATCACAGGGAGATCAGCTTGGAGCTTCATGACCACCTAGAGGGGTGGGATAGGGAGGGCGTGAGGGACATGCAAGAGGGAGGAGATATGGGGATATATGTGTATGTATAGCTGATTCACTTTGTTATAAAGCAGAAACTAACACACCATTGTAAAGCAATTATACTTCAATAAAGATGTTAAAAAACAAACAAACAAACAAAAAAACCTTTATAGACAAGCCAAAGCTAAGAGAATTCAGCACTACAAAACCAGCTTTACAACAAATGCTAAAGGAACTTCTCTAGGCAGGAAACACAAGAGAAGGAAAAGACCTACAATAACAAACCCAAAACAATTAAGAAAATGGTAATAGGACCATACATATCAAAAGTTACACTAAATGTAAATGGATTAAATGCTCCTACCAAAAGAGTGGACTGGCTGAATGGATACAAAAACAAGACCTGTATATATGTTGTCTACAAGAGATCCACTTCAGACCTAGGGACACATACAGACTGAAAGTGAGGGGATGGAAAAAAAGATTCCAAGCAAGTGGAAATCAAAAGAAAGCTGGAGTAGCAATTCTCATATCAGACAAAATAGACGTTAAAATAAAGACTATTGGCAGAGACCTTCAAGATGGCGGAGTAATGAGACATGGAGATCACCTTCCTCCCCTCAAATACATCAGAAGTACATCTCTATGTGGAACAACTCCTACAGAACACTTACTAAATGCTGGTAGAAGACCTCAGACTTCCCAAAAGGCAAGAAACTCCCCACGTACCTGGGTAGGTCAAAAGCAAAAAACAGAGACAAAAGAATAGGGACAGGACCTGCACCTCTGGGAGGGAGCTGTGAAGGAGGAAAACTTTCCACACACTAGGGGGCCCTTCACTGGTGGAGACGGGGGTTGGTGGGGGGGAAGCTTCAGAGCCACGGAAGAGAGCTCAGCAATAGGGGTGTAGGGGGCAAGGTGGAGAGATTCCTGCACAGAGGATCAGTGCTGACCACCCCTCACCAGCCTGAGAGGCTTCTCTGCTCACTTGCCACGGTGGTAGGGGGCAGAGCTGAGGCTTGGGCTTCGGAAGTCAGATGCCAGGGAGAGGACTGCGGTTGGCTCATGAACACAGCCTGAATGGGGCTAGTGCACCACAGATAGCCAGAAAGGAGCCTGGGAAAAAAATCTGGTACTGCCTAAGAGGCAAGAGACCATTGTTTTGGGGTGTGGGAGGAGAGGGGATTCAGAGCACCACCTAAACGAGCACCAGAGATGGGCGTGAGCCGCGGCTATCAGCATGGACCACAGAAATGGGCATGAAATGCTAACGCTGTGCTGCAGCCACCAAAAAGCCTGTGTGCAAGCACAGGTCACTATCCACACTTCCCCTCCCAGGAGCTGTGCAGCCCGCCACTGCCAGGGTCCCATGATCCGGGGACAACTTCCCCGGGAGAACACACGACATGCCTCAGGCTGTTGCAACGTCATGCCGGCCTCTGCCACTGCAGGCTCGCCCCACATTCCATACCCCTCCTTCCCCAAGGCTTGAGTGAGCCAGAGCCCCCTAATCAGCTGCTCCTTTAACCCCGTCCTGTGTGGGTGGGGAAAAGATGCCCTCAGGCGAGCTACATGCAGAGGTGGAGCCAAATCCAAAGCTGAACCCCGGAAGCTGTGCGAACAAAGAAGAGAAAGGGAAATTTCTCCCAGCAGCCTCAGGAGCAGCGATTAAATCTCCACAATCAACTTGATGTACCCTGCATCTGTGGAATAACTGAATAGGAAATGAATCATCCCAAAATTGAGGTGGTGGTCTTTGGGAGCAACTATAGACTTGGGGTTTGCTTTCTGCATCTAATTTGTTTCTGGTTTTATGATCATCTTAATTCAGTATTTAGAGTTTATTATCATTGGTAGATTTGTTTATTGATATGGTTGCTCTCTTCCTTTTTCTAAACTTTAATATAGACATATATATATTTTTACTTTTTCTCTTTTTGTGAGTGTGTATGTGTATGCTTCTTTGTGTGATTTTGTCTGTATAGCTTTGCTTTTACCATTTGTCCCAGGGTTCTGTCTGTCCTTTTTTTTAAATTAATTTTTAATTTTAATAACTCTTTTCTTTCCTTCCTTTCTTTCTTTCTGTCTTTCTTTCTTTCTTTCTTTCTTTCTCTTTCTTTCTTTCTTTCTTTCTTTCTTTCTTTCTTTCTTTCTCTCTCTCTCTCTTCCTTCCTTCCTTCCTTCCTTTCTTTCTTTCTTTCTTTCTTTCTTTCTTTCTTTCTTTCTTTCTTTCTTTCTTTCTTTCTTTCTTTCTTTCTTTCTTTCTTTCTTTCTTTCTGTTTTTCTCCCTTTTCTTCTGAGCCAGGTGGCTGACAGTATCTTGGTGCTCTGGCCAGGTAGTCAGGCCTGTGCCTCTGAGCAGGGAGAGCCAAGTTCAGGACATTGGGCTACCAGAGACTGCCCAGCTCCATGTAATATCAAATGGTGAAAGATCTCTCAGAGATCTCCATGTCAACACTAAGATCCAGCTCCACTGAACGACCAGCAAGCTACAGTGTTGGACAACCTATGCCAAACAACTGGCAAGACAGGAACACACCCCACCCATTAGCAGACAGGCTGCCTAAAATCATAATAAGGTCACAGACACCTCAAAACACAATACTGGATGCAGTCCTGCCCACCAGAAAGACAAGATCCAGCCTAGTCCACCAGAACACAGGCACTAGTCCCCTCCACCAGGAAGCCTACACAACCCACTGAACCAACCTTACCCAATGGGGGCACACACCAAAAACAACGGGAACTACAAACATGCAGCCTACAAAAAGGAGACCCCAAGCACAGTAAGTTAAGCAAAAAGAGAAGACAGAGAAACAAACAGCAGATGAAGGAGCAAGGTAAAAACCCACCAGACCAATCAAATGAAGAGGAAAGAGGCAGTCTACCTGAAAAATAATTCAGAGTAATGATAGTAAAGATGATCCAAAATCTTGGAAATAGAATGGAGAAAATACAAGAAATGTTTAACAAGGACCTAGAAGAACTATAAAGAAAACAAACAGAGATGAACAACACAATAAATGAAATTTAAAATTCTCTAGAAGGGATCAATAGCAGAATAATTAAGGCAGAAGAACGGATAAATGACCTGGAAGATAAAATAGTGGAAATAACTACTGTAGAGCAGAATAAAGAAAAAAGGATGAAAAGAATTGAGGAGAGTCTCAGAGACTTCTGGGACAACATTAAATGCATCAACATTCGAACTATAGGGGTCTCAGAAGAAGAAGAGAAAAAGAAAGGGAATGAGAAAATATTTGAAGAGATTATAGTTGAAAACTTCCCTAATATGGGAAAGAAAATAGTCAGTCAAGTCCAGGAAGTGCAGAGAGTCCCATACAGGACAAATCCAAGGAGAAACATGTCAAGACACATATTAATCAAACTATCAAAAATTAAATACAAAGAAAAAATATTAAAAGCAGCAAGGGAAAAACAATAAATAACATACAAGGGAATCCACATAAGGTTAAGAGCTGACCTTTCAACAGAAACTCTGCAAGCCAGAAAGGAGTGGCAGGACATATTTAAAGTGATGAAAGGGAAAAACCTAAAAAGAAGATTACTCTACCCAGCAAGGATCTCATTCAGATTCGACAGAGAAATTAAGACCTTTACAGACAAGCAAAAGCTAAGAGAATTCAGCACCACCAAACCAGCTTTACAACAAATGCTAAAGGAACTTCTCTAGGCAGGAAATACAAGAGAAGGAAAAGACCTACAATAACAAACCTAAAACAATTAAGAAAATGGTAATAGGAACATACATTTTGATAAATACCTTAAATTTAAGTGGATTAAGTGCTCCAACCAAAAGACATAGACTGCATGAATGGATACAAAAACAAGACCCGTATATATGTTGTCTACAAAAGACCCACTTCAGACCTTGGGACACATAGAGACTGAAAGTGGAGGGATGGTAAAAGATATTCCATGAATGGAAATCAAAAGAAAGCTGGAGTAGCAATTCTCATATCAGGCAAAATAGACTTTAAAATAAAGGCTATTACAAGAGACAAAGAAGGACTCTAGATAATGATCAAGGGATCAATCTGTGAAGAAGATATAACAACTGTAAATATTTATGCAGCCAACATAGGAGCACCTCAATACATAAGGCAAATGGTAACAGCCATAAAAGGGAAAATCGACAGTAACACAATCATAGTAGGGAACTTTAACACCACACTTTCACCAATGGACAGATCATCCAAAATGAAAATAAATAAGGAAACACAAGGTGTAATGATATATTACACAAGATGGACTTAACTGATATTTATAGGACATTTTATCCAAAAACAACAGAATGCACTTTCTTCTCAAGTGCTCATGGAAAATTCTCCAGGATAGACCATATATTGGGTCACAAATCAAGCCTAGGTAAATTTAAGAAAATTGAAATTGTTCAAGTATCTTTTCTGAACACAACGCTATGAGACCAGATATCAATTACCGGAAAAATCTGTAAAAAAATACAAACACATGGAGGCTAAACAATACACTACTAAATACCCAAGAGATCACTGAAGAAATCAAAGAGGAAATCAAAAAATACCAGAAACAAATGACAATGAAAACACGACTACCCAAAACCTATGGGATGCAGCAAAAGCAGTTCTAAGAGGGAAGTTTATAGCAATACAATTCTACCTCAAGAAACAAGAGACACCTTAAATAAACAACATAAGCTTACACCTAAAGCAATTAGAGAAAGAAGAACAAAAAAACCCCAAAGTTAGCAGAAGCAAAGATGTCATAAAGATCAGATCAGAAATAAATGAAAAAGAAATGAAGGCAATGATAGCAAAGATCAATAAAACTAAAAGGTGGTTCTTTGATAAGATAAACAAAATTGATAAACTATTAGCCAGACTCATCAAGAAAAAAAGGGAGAAGACTCAAATTAATAGAATTAGAAATGAAAAAGGAGAAGTAACAACTGACACTGCAGAAAAACAAAGGATCATGAGAGATTAGTACAAGCAAGTATATGCCAATAAAATGGACAACCTGGAAGAAATGGATAAATTCTTAGAAAAGCTCAACCTTCCAATACTAAACCAGGAAGAAAGAGAAAATATAAACAGACAATCACAAGCACTGAAATTGAGACAGTGATTAAAAATCTTCCAATAACAAAGGCCCAGGACCAGATGGCTTCACAGCCGAATCCTATCAAACATTTAGAGAAGAGGTAACTCCTATCTTTCTCAAACTCTTCCAAAATATAGCAGAGGGAGGAACACTGCCAAACTCATTCTATGAGTCCACCATCACCCTGACACCAAAACCAGACAAAGATGTCACAAAGAAAACTACGGGCCAATATCACTGATGAACATAGTTGCAAACATCCTCAACAGAATACTAGGAAAAAGAATCTAACAGCACATTAAAAGGATCATACACCATGATCCAGTGGGGTTTATACCTGGAATGTAAGGAAGCTTCACTATATACAAAAAAATCAATGTGATACACCATATTAACAAATTGAAGGATAAAAACCGATGATAATCTCACTATATGCAGAGCAACCTTTTGACAAAATACACCACCCATTTATGATAAAAGCCCTCCAGAATGTAAGCATAGAGGGAACTTACCTCAACATAATAAAGACCATATATGACAAACCCTCAGCCAACATCGTTCTCAGCAGTGAAAAACTGAAACCATTTCCTCTAAGATCAGGGACAATACAAGGTTTCCCACTCCACCACTATTATTCAACATATTTTGAGAAGTTTTAGCCACAGCAATCAGAGAAGAAAAAGAAAAAGGAATCCAAATTGGAAAAGAAAAAGTAAAACTGTCACTGTTTGCAGATGATATGATACTATACACAGAGACTCCTAAATATGCTACCAGAAAACTACTACAGCTAATCAATGAATTTGGTAAAGTAGCAGAATACAAAATTAATGCACTGAAATCTCTTGCATTCCTACATGCTAAAAATGAAAAATCTGAAAAAGAAATTAAGGAAACATTACCATTTACCATTGCAAAAAGAATAAAATACCTAGGTATAAACCTACCCAAGGAGACAAAAGACCTGTATGCAGAAAACCATAAGAAACTGATGAAAGAAATTAAAGATGATACAAACAGTTGGAGAGATATACCATGTTCTTAGATTGTAAGAATCAACATTGTGAAAATGACTATACTACCCAAAGCGATCTACAGATTCAATGCAATCCCTATCAAACTACCAACGGAATTGTTCACAGACCTAGAACAAAAAATTTCACAATTTGTATGGAAACACAAAAGACCATGAATAACCAAATCAATCTTGAGAAAGAAAAGTGGAGCTGGAGGAATCAGTCTCCTTGACTTCAGACTATACTACAAAGCTACAGTAATCAGGACAGTATGGTACTGGCACAAAAACAGAAATATAGATCAATGGAACAGGATAGAAAGCCCAGAGATAAACCCACGCACATATGGTCACCTTATCTTTGATAAAGAGGAGAGAAAGACAGCTTCTTCAATAAGTGGTGCCGGGAAAACTGGACAGCTACAGGTAAAAGGATGAAATTAGAACATTCACTAACACCATGCACAAAAATAAACTCAAAATAGATTTAAAACCTAAATGTAAGGCTAGACAGTATAAAACTCTTAGAGGAAAACATAGGGAGAACACTCTATGACATAAATCACAGCAAGATCCTTTTTGACCCACCTCCTAGAGAAATGGAAATAAAAACAAAAATAAACAAATGGGACCTAAGGAAACTTAAAAGCTTTTGCACAGCAAAGGAAACCATAAACGAGACCAAAAGACAACCCTCAATGGGAGAAAATATTTGCAAATGAAGCAACTGACAAAGGATTAATCTCCAAAATATCTCCAAGCAGCTCATGCAGCTCAATATCACAAAAACAACCCAATCCAAAAATGGGCAGAAGACCTAAATAGACATTTCTCCAAAGAAGATATACAGATTGCCAACAAACACATGAAAGAATGCTCAACATCACTAATTATTAGAGAAAGGCAAATCAAAACTACAATGAAGTATCATTGTGGCAGTCAGAATGGCCATCATCAAAAAATCTACAAACAGTAAATGCTGGAGAGGGTGTGGAAGAAAGGGAATCCTCTTGCACTGTTGGTGGGAATATAAATTGACACAGCCACTATGGAGAACAGTACGGAGGTTCCTCAAAAAACTAAAAATAGAACTACCATATGACCCAGCAATCCCACTACTGGGCATATACCCTGAGAAAACCATAATTCAAAAAGAGTCATGTACCGCAATGTTCATTGCAGCTCTATTTACAATAGCCAGGACATGGAAGCAACCTAAGTGTCCATCAACAGATGAATGGATAAAGAAGATGTGGCACATATATACAATGGAATATTAGCCATAAAAGAAAGAAAATTGAGTTATTTGTAGGGAGGTGGATGGACCTAGAGTCTGTCCTACAGAGTGAAGTAAGTCAGAAAGAGAAAAACAAACACAGTATGCTAACACATATATATGGAATAAAACAAAATGTTTTTGAAGAACCTAGGGGCAGGACAGGAATAAAGACGCAGATGTAGAGAATGGACTTGAGGACACGGGGAGGGAGAAGGGTAAGATGGGACGAAGTGAGAGAGTGGCATTGACATATATACATTACCAAACATAAAATAGATAGCTAGTGGGAAGCTGCTGCATCACACAGGGAAATCAGCTCAGTGTTTAGTGACCACCTAGAGGGGTGGGATAGGGAGGGTGGGAGGGAGATGCAAGAGGGAGGAGATATGGGGATATATGTATATGTATAGCCGATTCACTTTGTTATACAGCAGAAACTTACACATCATTGTAAAGTAATTATACTCTAATAAAGATGTAAAAAAGATGTAGTCACCAAGTCAAGATAAATTAAAATTCTAACTTCAGTAGATTGTCTCCTAGGAAATTTCTTACTCCTGTCAATTTTTGCCACTGTCGAGATTTTATAGTCTATGTCATTATTTTTTGTTGTCTTAAGACATGTTGTAAATCAATAAACTAATACCAGAATGTAGAAATTGTTTTCAAATGTTAGGAAGATAGTGCCACACAGTGGACAACAGCAGGAAGTTCTGAAACTTACATTGCCCAAAGCACTGAGGTATTTGAATAAAAAGTGTTTGAAAAGATTATTTCTGTAGACTCTTGGGCAAGTGTGGCATTTTTAATATACCAAACTACTTTTATTCCTCCCTACAACCCTACAGAAAGTATTTTTTTTAAATTTATAAACTCAGAGACATTAGGAGAATGGGAGAAGAGACAATAGCTATAAAAATGTGGATTCTGGAAGGCAGAAATATGAGTGGTAAGTGATTAAACAGACACAAAAAAGAGTCTAAGCAATGGTGGGGAAGGATAATATCCAACCTGATATACACTACAGAATCCCCAAAGACTCTGGTGTCAGTGGTATCAGACATCTCTTGAATAGGGGTTTAAATAAGGAGCGTGGCTCTCTGTCCAAGAAGTGGTCAGGTCTTCACATCTGGTCCATCCTCCCCAATCGTAGTAGAAGACTGGAAACTTATACTCCGGTGTGAGTAAAACAGTCTCTAGACTGATGGATGCTAAGCGCATTTGAGGGTGGATCACCATACTGAAAACAGTGGGATGACCTGAATGTGTGCATAAAAGATAATGAGATCACCTAACCATCTTTCCCTACTTAGCTTCCAGAATAGTAGCATAGGGTGTCCTACCGTCTCAATTTTCCTGGAACTGTAGGTGTTCCCAGGATGGAGACTTGCAGTTTTAAAACTGGGACAGTCTTGATCAAACGAGGATGAGTTAGTCGCCCTAGTCTCAAAACATTGGCAGTTAGACCCTTCTGTGCAGGACACTGGGAGAATCTTCTCTTGGGGAATCTGACCAGCCCAAGGGGAACAATCTGAATGTATGGATGACAGAGGTTCTAAAACTAAGTGGTCCAGCCATATCAACCTTGTAGAGATTCTCATTGAAGAAGCTCCATCTGGGTGCGTGGAGGTTCCAGTAGAGTTTTTAGATCCTCTCTCTCAAAAATAAGCAGACAACTAAGAATTACTAGGCAATTCAAGGAAAGACTCACACGAAAGACAGATACTAAAACATTCAAACAGGATAAACAACTTGAGAGGTAAGAATGTGATTCAAGTTGCGATGATCAGAGACTTTCTCTTAGATTTCAAAAAGTGGATCTGGGAGGGAGAATCCTCTCTTCCTCACTAGTCATGGTGGTTTTAGAATGTGTCTGGAGCTCCTGGAAGACCTGTTCTCTTCTGTAAAGAGAAGACCACAGTTGGCCACATAGAGATGCATTAATGGGAAACGGACTTAGTCTAGGGTCCCCATGGCTTTTCATGCCAAGATGCATTACCTCTAAAGCTATTTGTGTTTTCCAAAGTTTGGTTGTATGAGCCAAAAAATGCCAACACTTTTTCAAAAAGGCATAAGTTTGAACAGGTTTTTGTCATTTGAAATCAACTTGTCCTGGTATGCCTCATGAATGACATTGCCTCTTCTACATGTCTGCCTTTTAAATCCATACTCTATATCCAGAAAGTTTTTAAGTCAGCTTTTTCCCCTGTTTAAAATAGGGATTGCCCAACTCATGGAGGTAAAAATACATGAGATTTCAATGAGCATTGGGTGCTTTCAGCAGACCCAACACACACTAACTTTTCTTGGCCTCTCACAATGGCATCCTCCCCAAAATAAAATCTAGACGAATATGTCTGAAATACAAATACCTGGGCATAAAGCAAAGATGAAGAAAAGAAAGAAAAATCCTGTGCATTAAGTAACAGCAGTAGCCTTCCATGCAGTAGGGAGGAAAAAGACTGTATCCGTTAGCGTTGTGTTCGATATCAAGTAACAGAACACCCAATTAACAGTGGCTTAATTAAACAGGGTTGTTGGTGTTTTTATGATTCTCTTGGCCTTTTCGTTATGATGGCAATAGGGTTGTTGCAGTCCCAGCCATCATGTCATTCAAGCGAGAAATAAGGGAATAAGGTCAAAGGATATATTTGCCTCTTTATAGCAGAAAAGCAAAAGCTCTCCCAGAAGCCTCTACAACAGATTAGATTTCTCCTTATGTCTCATTGGCCAGAATAGGGTCCAAAGGTTACATCTAGCTGAAAGGAAGGCTGAAGAGGTAGGGAACAGGATTGTCATAAATGACTAGGAACCATCATGATCCATTACCCAGGGCTAGACACATATGCCTACCCCCATCCCCGCCAAATTAAGGCTCTATTGACCAAGAGGGATAGGCAAAAAGATGCTGTGTGGGAAAGTATGCCCAGCACAGGAACCAAAGTAAACAGGTTACGATGTTAAAAATACAGCTGAAACTGGAACTCTCACACATTGCTGATGGGACTCCAAAAAGGTACAGTCACTTTGAAAAATAGTTTGGCAGTTTTTTACACGTCTAAATGGATTTCACAGATGTGATTAAGGATCTTGAGATGGGGGGAGATTATCCTGGATTATCCAGATGGGCCCGATGTAATCATAAGCATCCTTATAAGAGGGAGGCAGGAGAATTAAAGAAAAAGAAGTGAGATGAAGGAGGCAGAGGTTGGAGTGATGCACTTTGAAGATGAGGGAAGGGTCCATGAGCCCAGGAACGTGGGCGGCCTCTAGAAGTTGGAAAAGAAAATGATTCTCTTCTAGAGCCTCTAGTAGGGTTGCAGCGGTACCAACACCTTGCTGTTAGACTTCTGACCATGTAGTTCAAGAGTCAACCATGTAAATATAAAAAGTAGCTCCTGTCCTATGACTAGTTGGGGAAGGCAGACTAAGCTTTTAAGAACTATTTAAATAACTAATTGTAATCATCTGAATTATTTTCTTAGGACAAGTTTCTTTTCATGTCTAAGAACGAAGTACCCAATTTATATTCCCGAATCTGAGTATAAAAGTGGGCTGGTGTCTTTAGAGTATGTCAATGAACATAGAACACAAGAGACAGAACCCTTTAAAAAGACAGCTTTGACCCATACAAATATCCCACGGGATCATGATGTCCTAGAGTAGGGTGTCTGTCTCCAGAGATGTACTTTCCTCTCTTTACAGCTTTCCTTATAGACAGGGACTGGGTACCAGGTCCAAAGAGTGTTGTCAGCAACTCAGCAACAGGCTGGCAGTGCTGACTTTGTTCCCTTGCTGACCTGGGAAAGGGGTCCAGTCCTTGCCCTCTGGCTGCTTCTTTCAGTGGGACCCAAATCACGTTTGTGAAAGTCTAGCAGGAATTCATCAAGGGCAGACCCTGAAGGTCTCTAATTCATACCCAGCATCATTACCATCATTTGGTGAGTGTCGGCAAGAGCTTGGGATTTAGCAACAAATCTTTCCTATGTTGTCTATGGCTGTAATGCAGGAAATAAACTTTGGTTCTGTCTCCTTCATTTCAAGAACAGAGGCGACGGCTCATTGGTGTTGCAGGAATTACTTTTTGTCATCCAGGGATACAATCTGAGCCAGACGCTGTGTGGCTATGGGGCACTGAACAACACTGCAGTTTCTCAAGCTGTCAGGGATAAGCTGGGTTTTCATTCATTCATTTTCCAGCCCAGCCCTTGCCACTTATAATTTGGATGCTGGAATTTGAGGCATTCAGATAATATGATCATAACCTACATTTACAGAGCACCTTCTATTATTGTCCACATTTGATCCTCAAAATAGTTCTGGACAACAGGAGGGGCAGGAATGCATGTTGCCATTTGAGAGACGGGGAAATTTAATACATAAAGTAGTTGTACCTTTAAAAGTCTTAATCAGTACCAGGACCAAAATCCCGGGCCTCCTGACTTCCAGACCATATCCACCACTTCTGTCCATGGTGATCAAGTAATAAAGAGAAGTAAATACCTGGGTGACGCTAAACGTCAGACCTGTGGCCTGGCTGTTCTCTGGTGCCCCCAGCTGGAGGCGTCTCAGTATCAGGAAGCCTCGTTCGCTCACCATCATGGCCTGGTCCAGACCCACAGGTCATCCTGAATCAATATTTGTTGAGTGAACAAGTGATTCATTGGTTCTAGTCATTAAATTCCTTCTTAACCACTGGGTCCAGGGAACACTGCAGATAGTTTTGTAGAGCAGGTTTCCTTTAGTATCTTTGTCTCCTGTCTGTTCAATGTTTTGTTCTTCTACTGCCTTTGCAGTGAAAGGAAACTCCTCCTTTCTTGACATGGGAAAGGCTAACAGTCAGGCAAACCTGGAAGATAGCTGAGTCTGTACCGGTAATAAAGGAGGCAGGCCAGTTAGCTATTAACCAGCAGACAAGATAATTCAGCTCCTTATCAAGCTCTAGGCACCTCCCTTTGGAGGCAGTTTCCTGACTTTTTCCAGCCCCAGGTGGAAAAGCAGATTAGGGCCTTGGGCAATCACAGGGTCCATTTGCTCTCCCACCCCTCCCCCAGCTATATCCAGGTGGCAGCAGGTCAGAATAAACAGCAGGCAGCTTGAGGTGGATGGAGGACGGCACAGATTGGCAGGAAGTCTGCGGGCTGAAGGGTGAGTGAAGCTGGAAAGGGGCAGACAGACTCAGGAGTTGATGATGGGGAGGGGCTTTTTATATTTTCCCGGAACCTCGAATTTACTTTGGCACCATTTAAGTCTTGTTCCCCACTGGTGGCCCCTCAAGGCATTGGGATCCTTATATTTTATGATTAAAGCAGAGGTACAAAATGGTGGAAAATGTTAAGCTATGTTTGAGAAAGAAGTAGTGTAAGGATGTGTGTAGGATAAACTAATATCACAGAAGACTTCAGAGATAAGTATTAGTAGCCATTAAAATAAAATGTTTTCCACCTTATCTCACAAAGTTAATATCATTGTATAAAGTCACAGTTTTAACCTCTTTTTTAAAACTTAGTATCTCACAAACATTTATCCTATGGTGATGGAGCATTTTTGAACATGGAGACACATGAGGATGTGAACCAGGAAGTGACCCCTCATCAAATACTGAATCTGTTAGTGCCTTGATCTCGGACTTCCCAGCCTCCAGAACTGTGAGAAGTAAATTTCTCTTGTTCATAAGCCACGCTGTCTATGGTATTCTTTTATAGCAGCCTGAATGGACTAAGACACCACCCTACTCCAGTCAAACACCATGGAAAAAACATGACCCCAGCCCCACGCCTGTCAACAAAGGTCAAGTGGGTAGCCTAAACTTCCATCCTTGCTCAAGGTGCCCCCTATCCTCAAAGAAGACCTGTGGGGAGTTGGCATTTCCATCCCTACTCATTAATAATAAAGCCCTCCCGCAAGGGTATCAGTGGAGGCCACGTGGGATGCTGAACTTCCACCCCCACCCAGCAGTAATGAGGCACCGTTCCTCCTTTCTTCCTGGGTGGTGTCAGAGTTGGCCAAATGGGAAGCAGAACTTTCACCATCAGTCAATGTAACAAGGCATCCTCCACCTCCTGAATGATCATTGCATTTCCTATAAATCTATCATTCTTAAAAAAAAAACCCCAAAACTAAAAACTTTGTTTTCTTCCTCATCTTCTCATGGTTATGCTAGGTGATTGTATATTCTCAACCTGGGGGGCAAGGTGGAGGGGGCGGATAAAAACAGAGAGAACTGAGCTCATTTCTAATTGTTTCCCAATTGGTAAATAGTGTGAAACACTGTCTCTTTGCAACATTCTGTCAATACCTGCTGGCAGGGCTGGCATGTATGTAACAGGCATTCAGAGGATAAGCAATTGTGAACTCCTAAGTACTACTGGCCAAAAGCAGGGAGTCGCCAAATGCCAGGGCTACAGGAGGATCAGCTGCGGAGCTTTTTAAAAATACAAATTCCTGAGATGCTTCCCTTGGGAGATTCTGATTGCTGAGATCCTGCAGAAGCATCACTGAGCCAATGCTGCAGTGGTTCCTACTGGCTCCAACTGTTGCTCTGACTCAGCGCTGAGCCTAGGTGTTAAGGGATGTGGGTGATAATCTTTGACCTGTTTCATTCTAAATATATGACCTAGGGAGTGTCATTTTTCTTTTCTCTCGTTAGTATATTGGTTTGGATGACAGAGGGGTTTTGCTTCCCCAGTTTGGGGATTAATTATTGGAGTAAAATAAAATGCAAGAAAAACCTGGAGTTAAATAAAACGTGCTGCCCTCACTGCCATCTCCCACTTGTGTGACACCTGGGTTTTTAACTGCCTCCTTCTGGGGGCCTGAGTCCTGCTGGCAGGAAAGCAAGCCTGGGAGGCTTGGAAAGTCTCCCAGGCCCCCTCTACAGAAACTGTGCTCAGAACATTATGATTTCCTCTGACAATGAGAACAAACTGATTGCAAAACCTGGAGTGTCATTCAGAGCCACGTCTGCCGGGCCCTGATAAGTGAGGTTCAAGTCTGCCCCAAGGAGCTATCTCCTGAATAGTGGTGGTGGTGAAAACAGAGCTGTGAATCTGGGGTTGCTGCCTCTCATGCGTGAGATGGTGAGTACTGGGCTTGACAGAGCCCAGGTTGGTTTACGGCTCTGGGAAAACAACATGCTCTCAGCTCCTCACTTGAGGTGATGCTATTCAGTAGCTTGATACATTAAGTGCCTGTCAGGTTCTATTTCACTTTCAGGAAGATCCAAAACTTTTGGCCATCTATTTTACCTGGAGGCATTCCTTAAATGTCAGTTCCAATACCAATAGGTGAACTAACATTGACCAAGGACCTTCCACGTGCCAGGAAGTGTGCAATGTACTTTTTGTGTGCAGTTGTTCTTTCTATTCCATATAATAACCCTGTGAGGTAGGTGTTATGATCCATATTTTATATATAGTTATAAAAAGTATATGGTTCGTGAAAGCCATACAAGAGGGGTACTCTCTGGAGATTAAATTTTTGAAGGTGTATGTGTCTGTGTGTTGGAGGGGGGTTCCCTCTTCTTTAGGAAAAGAAATTGCCACCTATGTCACAGCACAGGAAATCCCCTGGGATCCTTTGAAAACAGCTGGGACAGAGATCTGAGCTCCGGGTGAGACAGTCTGGGACCTGGGACCTGGGACCCTTTGCTACAGTGTTTGCACCTGGACAGATGTCGCCGCAAGCAACAAAATACGAAGAAACTATAAGGGACTAAAAATAACTGTGTGCATGTGCAGTTGGGGCAAATATGGACAATAAGATACAAAAAGACCAAAAAAACCCTCAACTGCCACTTCTGAAGAGCTGGGAGCAAAAGCAGGGTACTGTGCATGTCCCCTGCACACAACACCATCAAAGGGGTGGGCAAATCACCTAAGCCACCCCTCCGGCCTGACCCCTGGACCCGCCCCTACCCTCACCCATATAAGGAACCAGCTCCCCCTTCCTCAGTGAGCCAGAAAGCAAGCGAACATGTTATTCGTTCTCATTACCCCCTGCTGCAGGAGGGGCCCCAATAAAGCCTTGCCTGAATTTCTGGTCTGGCCTCTGATAAATCTCTATCGATTAAGGAGACCAAGAACCCTGTTTGGTAACATGGGTTTTCTGATGGTGAAATCCATGTATATTCTGTTCCATATATTTGTGAGCTGTGTCCCTTTCACCAGCACTGGGTGGACAAGCAGAGGATATTTTCATTTGTTTTTCAATTTAAATATTGTCTCTTTCCTATTTACCATTTCGTCCTGTGTCTCTTAGGGCTAAATTCATAGGGAATCATTTTTAAGGAAAGATACCATGTTAATTGTTACTAATTAAGCATCTGAAAGTCATAGGCTAAAATTACAAAGTAGGCATAAGCAGAGGTATTGGGGTTGGTGCATGACTTTAGGGCCTTGACCCATGATAGCAGGACACAGATTCCAGGGCACAGAGTCACTTCTGTGGCCTTGCCTCTGCCAGGGATGCCTGCTGCCCATCTCTGCCCACCCCACTGACACCTGCACCTACAAGTGCATGCAAGTCTTTCCAATCAGTTAGTCCCAATGCGCTTGCTAGAGGGACCAAGATGGAAGCATTCTCTCAGTGAAGGATTTTATTGAAGTTGTGAGGAGGTAAGTTTGGAGTGAGACAAGTCCTCATGACTTATTTGAGTTATGCCTGAAGGATATGCCCTGGATTTTTCAGTTAAATGAGCCTGTGATAATAATGGGTAACATTTACTGAGTGTTTACTATCTACTATTCTCTTTTCTTAGTGTTTTACATGGAATATCTCATTTCATCCACACGACAACCCTACTTATAAGTGAGGAGACTGAGGCACAGATATTTCCAAGTGACATATAAAACTGGGGATTATCCAGCAGGGCAATAAAACTTGAGGGGGAGGGGGTTCAAAACTTTGGAGTTACTTTTTCTGCTGGATAGAAACAATTTGCATCTCTGCCAGACAAAAATCTATAAGCTAACATAGAGCGTCACAGAGCCTGGGTCCTAATCACATCATTTCATCCATAAAAACCCAAACTATTTATTATTCTTTCTGGTTAGAAAAGTAATGTGTTAACCTTGGAAGGTATTTGGAAGATACTGAAAAGCATAAATCCAAAAGTAGAAATTATCTGTGAAATGTAATATAATGAACAAGTATATTACCTTTGTATGAAACATGAAGCAAAGCTAAATATAGGTTCATCCTTCTAGAGAATGAAGTAACAATCTGGTGGGCATGTTAGACAATGTTCCAGAATGGAATTGGAAGGGTGTGCATCCTCTTGGGTACATGCAGAGCCTTTCAACTTCTGTCAGATGATATCATTCTTCAAAGCCCAACACTCTCATTCATTTCACAAATATATAAAGCCTCAGTGAAAAGGCCATTTTCAGAGCCCTGGGCTATGAAAATGCTGCATACAGATGAGTGATGAGCCTGAGCCAGAGCCTTCATGACCTGGTAGCCTTTGGAGTCGTTTTCTGTGGAATCCTTTGTCTTCCAAGAATATGGGTCATTCTCCTCCAGGTTGGGGTCCTCTCTCAGGCTATAACCAGCTTCCCAAGAACTCTTTTCTTTCCTCTGCAAGGCCCCAGGGCCTTGCTTTTCTCTCCTTTTAGTACTAATTCTTGCAGGCTCTTCTTGCCCCTCCACTAGGCTGCAGAGTAGGACACAATGTTACGTCTTGAGCTACATCCTAGATTCTCAAGGAAACTTGCTCTTTCCTTGTGTCTTGGATTTTCATCTACTACAAAAAAAAAAAGAATAAATAAGAAAGTAAACACAGACACACATGTACAGACATACACACACACACACACACATACATATATATATACACATATATATGCATACACACATACACATACATATGGAGAAAGAGAGAAAGAGAGAAAACTTTTAAAGATGTTTTCTTGATGAAGACAGAAAGTTATCCTAGAAGAATCAGAGAGTTGTGAGAAAACAGCTTTCCCAGCTATAATTCCAGAAATTCTCAACACGAATCACTCATTTGTGTGAAGACATTGGCGATCTTTGTTAAAATGCGAACGTATAATTTGGGAGGGGCTATCTGTTAAACTAGGCCATAGTCCTAGAGTATCTAATCCCTAGGAGACAGCATTGCTCCGCTTCTCAAGGCGATGAGAAACCTTGTGATGGAATGGCTGGCCCAGTGCTGGATAGTACAGGAGAGTGCTGGTTATCTTGGGAAAAGGAAAGGAGTCCCCCTTCAGTAGGAGACGGTCACAGAGTGGGCAAAGGAGTGACACCCAAACCAAGTTGTCTTCTTTATGGTTGTGCTGAGGATCCTTGCTTTTTCACCAGGCTTTCTCCTGGAAGGGACATCTGGTTGATACCGTGATGGGCCACCCAGATGCCCCTTCACTGGAAGACGTGCTGACCCCCTCCTACTGGGAGTGCTGTCGGTAGAGAGACTTCAGCTGTCTCCCTGGCCACCACCGCCCTTTTGAGAATTTCCTGGATCCACGATCATGCCCCTCCCAGGGCTGCTCACACGTGGTGATGACGCATGTGGTGGGTATAGAGGCCTGACCATCTTGCCCAGTTCAGGGCAGTTCTGAAGTGCACTGGCCAAGACTGGCATTGGGCCTGTACTGCAGCTGGACCTCTCCCTCTCTGCCCAGTCTTTCTCTCTTCTCTTCCCTTCCATAAGACCTGGTCCCCATAAGACCCTCTTGCACAGGGTATTCAGAGTCTCCTTCCTAGGGGACCAAATTTGCAACAGGGCTCAAGTACGGGGAAAAGAAATTATATTTGGAAACCATTTCTTCTAAAGAAGAGGTCAAAGCTCTTGACATTTCTGTAAGTGTACAATGCAGATGAAACCTCCCCTTCAGAGGTGCTATAACCCTTCAAAGAACTATAACAGACTTTGAGGAGTGTCCTGTGAGTGCATGTCAGAAAGTTCTTTGTCCTCATTCTTAGGCAAAGGCAGCTGAGCTAGCTGTACCAGTCCCTGCAAGGAGAGAGGGGAAAGAGCCTGCCTCTGCTCACATCAGCCAGTGATGTTAGCTGGTTATTTCTTAAAATTGTGCTGTGTGATTATGTCCCTTTTTGAAGCTGTACTTGAGAGAAAAATAATCCCCAGCCCTTCTCCCAATTTTCCAAAAGCTGAAGCTTTCTCTGAGGCTAAGGGTTTCTGATTTGTGTCTCCCATAAACAAGACCAGGGATACAAACTCCCTATTCTCAACATTGTTTTATGAAAGGATTAGTGATACTTACAATGGGACCTGAGGGTTTAGGCTGGCTCATCAGCCCCAGAGGCACTAGCTTCTCTTGGCTACAATACAGTTCTAAGTGTACATTTATCACTAGAGATAAAGCAGTCATTTTTCCCTTTAGAGGGTAGTTTTCTTTCCAGGAAGAAGTTGGCAGAATTGGGACTAGATGCAATGTTTTGAATGTCTGGGTCTCCCCAAAATTCATATGTTGAAACCTTAAACTCCAGTGTGATGGTATTAGGAGGTGGGGGCCTTTGGGAAGTGATTAGGTCACAAGGATGATACTCTCATGAATGGGATTAGTGCCCTCATAGAGGGGACTCCAGAGAGCTCTCTCATCCTCTTACTGCCATGTGAGGCTATAAGAACTGGGTGGTGGGGAGACAAGTGGAAGGAAGATTTATCACTATATAAATTTTTGTACCTTTTGAATTTTGATCCATGGGGATAAATAAGCTATTTTAAAAATGAATAATGATAAGTCCCATTCAATCCAATTTTAAACTTCAATAGTATACCTAATTCAAAGCTCCTTCCCCCCTTACAGGTCTGGCATGATCTATGGCTCCCCAATCTGCAGCTAAAAGGAGTAAGGTCTCTTTTCTTCTCTTTTTACTCCTCCTCCCCTTTACTCCCTTGCTCTTGGCCTGCAGGGGTGGGGTGATGTTTGGATAAAATCTCTTTGATGGCACTATTTGTGGTTCTACCTGGAGGGTCCACATGCTCTAGGTTTCTGGCTCTTTGTGGATTTTTCAATAGCTCCTCTCCTCCTTCCCTGACTAGGGAACTCCATCTGCATAGTATCCTGATGTGAGTTGTGTGCTCTTTGGCTGACCTCTTGTAACTCCCTCTGTGCTCTCCTTCTCCAGGTGGTGAGGGTCTTCCATGGTCTTTTATTCTAGAGTTCATTGTCTCAGCAGATGATCCTCTTAGGGGGAAGCTCAGCTTTCTTTCCTAACATCCATTTCAGCCACAGGAATATTACACACCTTGCCACACCAAATACTGCCCTGCCTGTCAATGAAGGCTGCTCCACCAGCCTCCTGCCTAGAGTTCTCCAGGCAGGAAGCAGACAATAATCTCTGGGTTAGGTCGGCCATCCAAACTCAAGTTTTTTGAGCATTCTTTGACCTGATCTACTCTAGGGCACAACGGTGGGCTCATAAATTTCTTCAAGGAGTTAGCCTGTTTAATAAATGTCTGTTATTTTTTTTTGTTGTTGTTGTTAGGAGCCCTTTCCCACCAACTTGCCTGGAAGTGGGAAAAAAGAATATTAAATTGACAACTCATGACTCAGAAGAACTCCCTTTTGATAACTACCTTAAATGTAAATGGATTAAATGCTCCAACAAAAAGACATAGACTATCTGAATGGATAAAAAAACAAGACGTATATATATGCTGTCTACAAGAGACCCACTTCAGACCTAGGGACACGTACAGACTGACAGTGAGGGGATGGAAAAACATATTCCATGCAAATGGAAATCAAAAGAAAGCTGGGGTAGCAATTCTCATATCAGACAAAATAGACTTTAAAAGAAAGACTATTACAAGAGACAAAGAAGGACACTATATAATGATCAAGGGATCAATCCAAGAAGAAGATATAACAATTGTAAATATTTATGCACCCAACATAGGAGCACCTCAATACATAAGGCAACTGCTAACAGCTATAAAAGAGGAAATTGACAGTAACACAATAATAGTGGGGGGGGGGCTTCCCTGGTGACACAGTGGTTGAGAGTCCGCCTGCCGATGCAGGGGACGTGGGTTCGTGCCCCGGTCCGGGAAGATCCCACAGCCATAAAAGGAAAAATCTACAGTAACACAGTCATAGTAGGGGACTTTAACACCGCACTTTCACCAATGGACAGATCATTCAAAATGAAAATAAATAAGGAAACACAAGCTTTAAATGATACATTAAACAAGATAGACTTAATTGATATTTATAGGACATTCCATGCAAAAACAAGAGAATACACATTCTTCTCAAGTACTCATGGAACATTCTCTAGGATAGATCATATCTTGGGTCACAAATCAAGACTTGGTAAACTTAAGAAAATTGAAATCATATGAAGTATCTTTTCTGACCACAACGCTATGAGACTAGATATCAATTACAGGAAAAAATATGTAAGAAATACAAACACATGGAGGCTAAACAACACACTACTTAATAACCAAGAGATCACTGAAGAAATCAAAAAATACCTAGAAACAAATGACAATGTAAACACGACTACCCAAAACCTATGGGATGCAGCAAAAGCCGTTCTAAGAGGGAAGTTTATAGCAATACAATCCTACCTTAAAGAACAAGAAACATCTCAAATAAACAACCTAACCTTACACCTAAAGCAATTAGAGAAAGAAGAACAAAAATACCCCAAAGTTAGCAGAAGGAAAAAAATGATAAAGATCAGATCAGAAATAAATGAAAAAGAAATGAAGGCAATGATAGCAAAGATCAATAAAACTAAAAGCTGGTTCTTTGAGAAGATAAACAAAATTGATAAACCATTAGCCAGAATTATCAAGAAAAAAAGGGAGAAGACTCAAATCAATAGAATTAGAAATGAAAAAGGAGAAGGAACAATGGACACAGCAGAAATACAAAGGATCATGAAAATTTACTACAAGCAACTATATGCCACTAAAATGGACAACCTGGAAGAAATGGACAAATTCTTAGAAATGCATAACCTTCCAAGACTGAACCAGGAAGAAATAGAAAATATGAACAAGCCAATCACAAACACTGAAATTGAAACTGTGATTAAAAATCTTCCAACAAACAAAAGCCCAGGAACAGATGGCTTCACAGGCGAATTCTATCAAACATTTACAGAAGAGCTAACACCTATCCTTCTCAAACTCTTCCAAAATATAGCAGAGGGAGGAACACTCCCAAACTCATTCTATGAGGCCACCATCACTTTGTGACACAAAGGTGTCACAAAGAAAGAAAACTACAGGCCAATAACACTGATGAACATAGATGTAAAAATCCTCAACAAAATACTAGCAAAAAGAATCCAACAGCACATTAAAACGGATCATACACTATAATCAAGTGGGGTTTATCCCAGGAATGCAAGGATTCTTCAAAATATGCAAATCAATCAACGTGATACACCATATCAACAGACTGAAGAATAAAAAGCACATGATGATCTCAATAGATGCAGAAAAAGCTTTTGACAAAATTTAAGACCCATTTATGAAAAAAACTCTCCAGAAGTGGGCATAGAGGGAACCACCTCAATATATACAACATTTGGCCATATATGACAAACCCACAGCAAACGTCATTCTCAATGGAGAGAAACTAAAAGCATTTCCTCTAAGATCAGGAACAAGACAAGGGTGTCCACTGTTGCCATTATTATTCAACATAGTTTTGGAAGTCCTAGCCACAGCAATCAGAGAAGAAAAAGAAATAAAAGGAATCCAATAGGAAAAAAAGAAGTAAAGCAGTCACTGTTTGCAGATGACATGATACTATACATAGAGAATCCTAAAGATGCTACCAGAAGACTACTAGAGCTAATCAATGAATTTGGTAAAGTAGCAGGATACCAAATTAATGCACAGAAATTTCTTGCATTCCTATACACTAATGATGAAAAATCTGAAAGTGAAATTAAGAAAACACTTCCATTTACCATTGCAACAAAAAGATTAAAATATCTAGGAATAAACCTACCTAAGAAGACAAAAGACCTCTATACAGAAAATTATAAGACACTGATGAAAGAAATTAAAGATGACACAAATAGATGGAGAGATATACCATGTTCTTGGACTGGAAGAATCAACATTGTGAAAATGACTCTACTACCCAAAGCAATCTACAGATTCAATGCAATCCCTATCAAACTACCACTGGAATTTTTCACAGAACTAGAGCAAAAAATTTCACAATTTGTATGGAAACACAAAGGATCCCAAATAGCCAAAGCAATCTTGAGAAAGAAAAACGGAGCTAGAGGAATCAGGCCCCCTGACTTCAGACTATACTACAAAGCTACAGTAAACAAGACAGTATGGTACTGGCACAAAAACAGAAATATAGATCAATGGAACAGGATATAAAGCCCAGAGATAAACCCACACACATATGGTCACCTTATCTTTGATAAAGGAGGCAAAAATATACAGTGGAGAAAAGACAGCCTCTTCAATAAGTGGTGTTGGGAAAACTGGACAGCTACACGTAAAAGTATGAAATTAGAACACTCCCTAACACCATACTAAAAAATAAACTCAAAATGGGTTAAAGACCTAAATGTAAGGTCAGACACCATCAAACTCTTAGAGGAAAACATAGGCAGAACACTGTATGACATAAATCACAGCAAGATCCTTTTTGACCCACCTCCTAGAGAAATGGAAATAAAAACAAAAATAAACAAATGGGACCAAATGAAACATAAAAGCTTTTGCACAGCAAAGGAAACCACATAAACCAGATGAAAAGACAACACTCAGAATGGGAGAAAATATTGGCAAATGAAACAAATAACAAAGGATTAATCTCCAAAACATACAAGCAACTCATGCAGCTCAATATCACAAAAACAAACAACCCAATCCAAAAATGGGCAGAAGACCTAAATAGACATCTCTCCAAGGAAGATATACAGATTGCTAACAAACACATGAAAGAATGCTCAACATCATTAATCATTACAGAAATTCAAATCAAAACTCCAATGAGATAACATCTCACACCGGTTAGAATGGCCATCATCGAAAAATCTACAAGCAATAAATGCTGGAGAGGGTGTGGAGAAAAGGGAACCCTCTTGCACTGTTGGTGGGAATGTAAATTGATACAGCCACTATGGAGAACAGTATGGAGGTTCCTTAAAAAAAAAAAAGAACTACAATACGACCCAGCAATCCCACTACAGGGCATATACCCTGAGAAAACTATAATTCAAAAAGAGTCATGTACCAAAATATTCATTGCAGCTCTATTTACAATAGCCAGGACATGGAAGCAACCTAGGTGTCCATCAACAGATGAATGGATAAAGAAGATGTGGCACATGTATACAATGGAATATTACTCAGCCATAAAAGGAACAAAACTGAGTTGTTTGTCGTGAGGTGGATGGACCTAGAGATTGTCATACAGAGTGAAGTAAGTCAGAAAGGGAAAAACAAATACCGTATGCTAACATATATATGGAATCTAAAAGAAAAAAAAAAGAAAAAAAATGTCAGAAGAACCTAGGGGCAAGAGGGGAATAAAGATGCAGACCTACTAGAGAATGGGCTTGAGGATATGGGGAGGGGGAAGTGTAAGCTGTGAGAAAGTGAGAGCGTGGCATGGACATATATACAGTACCAAACATAAAATAGATAGCTAGTGGGAAGCAGCCGCATAGCACAGGGAGATCAGCTTGGTGCTTTGTGACCACGTAGAGGGGTGGGGTAGGGAGGGTGGGAGGAGGGGAGATGCAAGAGGGAAGAGATATGGGGATATATGTATATGTATAGCTGATTCACTTCGTTATAAAGCAGAAACTAAGACACCATTGTAAAGCAATTATACTCCAATAAAGATGTTAAAAAAAAAAAAGAAGTCTCTTATTCAATGAATTCCAGTCTTTTTCTTATTAGAGGTGCCAAGGAGTGAGAATGAGAATCCAAAGAGAAGTCTGGGCACCTCTTAAGGAAATTTGGAGAGAGGTAGCTTCTACGCTCCTTTTCATAGGATGTGGAGGTAATTATGGCTTGTTGCCAAATGGAAATATCCTATTCCACATCTGATTACTGACATCAGTAAAAACTTCAAAATATCATCCTGTCATGTGAAGAAGAAAGTTCTTATCTTTAATAGCTACTATTTATTGAATGCTTACAAGGTACTAAAAACTTTACATATTAATGCATTAACTGGTCATAATCCTATTATGAGTTAGAGAGTTTCATCCCCATCTCAGTGAGAAAACCTGAGACCCAGAGGTCACATAGCCAGTGGCAGAGGTGGAATTTGAATCCAGACCTGTCTGACTCCAAAATCAATCTGCATATAAAGATAAATGGTATAGTTAGTGTCTAGTGCAATAGCCTCCCACCAATGAGCTATGGAATTGGGGTGGAGGTGTAGTTATTACAAGGGATTGAAATATCCTTAGGTCCATCAAACATTGTGTGTAGATTCTATACATAATGTATATGGTATTTCTTTTATATGTCAATTCAGTTCAATTCAATAAATACTGAGTTCTCTCTTTGTACCAGGCATTGTTCTAGGTGCTGATGATACCGTCAGTGTACAAAACAAACTAAAATCCTGGTCCTTGAGGAAGTAAAAATTCATTAAAATCATGCCAAAATTATATATTTTTTGTCATCATGCATTTAATTAATGAAATGAAATAAAAAATATAACTATTATCATGTGAAAGCTCAGAAGAACATTGCTATTTAAAATAATTCTTCATACTGGACATATCTGGAAACCACTGAGAGTATTTAAATGATAGCAAGGACATGATCCCTTAGATGAAGGAGGGATTTTGTGCGCAGTCAAGTCCAAGCAGGGATGGCAATATCTGGGTCATAGAGGAAATACTGGGCAATCTCCCTGGGTAATCCCACTCCTACACCACGTATCTCCGTGTAAATTATTATGACTAAAGTGAGTTAGAATCATAACTTCATGGATGATAATGATGAGGACTCTCAGAAGCGTGGTTGTAGGCAGGGAGTTGGATTCCTTTATCTCTTGTTAACCCTTTGACTCTAGAACTCTCGGAGGCTCCTTCTACAGCTCTTAGGAGTGACCGTTTTGTTCAAACAAGGAGCGGTCACGCTTGACCTGTAACTTCAGTCCTCCAGGATCTCCAGGGAAGAGGCACTCACTCACTTAGTGCTAGCCGAAGGCTGCATGACAGCTTGTTTAACCAAAAGATCCATACTCCAAGAAGTTAGGTGCCAGGAAAGTAGCTTTTGGTCTTTCTCTTCACATCCTCATCTTCACTGCGCGAGTTCAGAGTCACTGTTCCCTTTGGTAATTCTTCCCGGTCCTCGCAAGGGTAGGGGGTGAGGAGTATGATCCTCTCTATATGGTAGACGGGGAAATGAAGAAAGGTCGGCACCTAGGCTTTGGAAGGGCCTTGGAAAGTTCTGCATTGCTCTTTGCACCTCGCCTCACTGTTTCCTCACTCCTTTTGACACCTCGTCCCCTGGGTTTGACTCTCCCTTTTCTCCTTCTATTCCCTTCCCGCAGGCCCCCGTTTAAACTACTAACAAGTTGAGGCCATCGAACTACATTTCCCACAATACCCCGCGCCGGCCGGCCTCAGTGGGGTTTCCCTTGAGCTGCCGTTGTTATTAATGTTGAATCAAACCCACGTTTCCGGGGAAGAGACGAGCTATTGTCTACTTCTTCGTTAAGATGCCCTTTTTCTCCTCCACCTGCAAGAACCAGTGTTGGGTGAAGACGTTTCTGCGGAGGGACATTCGTTCCGGCGAACGCTCTGGCTACCCACTTCCTCCTCGCGCCTCGGCTCCTGTCTGGTTTCCAGGGGGCCTGGGAGTGTCATTGGTGGATGACCGCAGCCCTAGCTGCTGCCCCTGCTGCTGCGACCATGACTTCTGGCAGCAGCGGCCTCGCCGCCGCCCGCCTTCTGTCCCGCGCTTTCCTCCGTGAGTCCGGCCGGGGCTCTCTCCTCCAAGCCTCCGCGAGTTCTCGGCCCCCCGGTCCCGGCGTCCTAGTCTAGGACGCGGCTGGGCCCTCCGGGGCCGGACCTCGGCGGGGGTCCCAAGTCGGGGACCCTCTGGGATGGAGGGAGCTTTGCTGGATATGGGGGGCGGGGGCCTGGCTTAGGCAGCTGGCGGGCAGGGACCTTGAGTGGCTGAACCAGGATTCGGGTCTGGAGTCCTGCAGATCCGGGGGCACACCTTTGATCCCACGGTGATGAGTGGCGGCGGGATGGGGGCGGCATCTAAACAGGCTCTTTTGGGGCGTGAGAGGTGAGGTGGTCCAGGATGAACTAAGCTGGGAGGGTGAGTGGGTTGAGAGGTAGGGGGAGGATATCAGTAGGAAATTGGAGGATGAGGCTGAGCCTTGAACAGGACTGTCGTACACTTTTAATTGTCTTTTCCGTAGACTGTAGGGTGAATCTCCAGAAGGGTGCACAGCCCAGAATACTCCTAGAAGCTTAGGGTTGGCTGGGACCTTAACCAACTTATTTGTAATATCTCCATCAGGCGGTGTGAATTCTTCAGTTCCTGAAAACTTAACACCCAAGGTTGCTAGTAACGCTGACTGCTGAAAATTCTTGCTGTGTTCAAAGTCTCTGTGTTTGTTAGGTAGGTTGTGTAGGAAAAGACTTTGGAACCAGCCACATCAGGGTTTGAAGTCTGGCTAGTCCTGTACAGTCTATGTAATAACTCTGGGGGATGTTTCTAAATCTATTTCTCAATTTCTGTTTCATGTACCTTGAAAACATTACCATATTTTAATGAATCTGAGACACCATCACTTGTAAGATGCACTGCTGTTTGGTCTACCACTAAAAGTGGGAAATGATTGCTAATTAAAATTATGACACACCATTGGTTATCAGTTGCATCCAGATTTAAGAAATGTTTAAAAAAATGAAACAAATGTGCATCCTAGAAATGATGAAGTACAGGATGATCTGGGTTCACCATGCAGAATAAGTGAAACAATTTATGTAAAGCACCTGGAATGCGATAGACACTCAACCGAAGTTAGTTTTCTTCTCTCTCCCTTTCTTCTGCTTTGCTTCTAATTCTGCTGTTGCTACTGAATATTGGATGAGACTTAGTTCATTTCTTGAGAAGATTACATTTTAAAAGTGTACAATGATGACTGTACACTCTGTAGCTACACTTAGTTACCAGATCACTTGAGGACAAACCTTAGCAAGTAGGAAGAAGTTGGGTTTATTTGGGAATGTTTTCTGGAGATTTTTTATTATATAATTTAAAGGATAATTTAGTAGGCAGAAGGAGAAAAGGGATTTATTATACCCATGTCTTTTTCTTCTGGGGTCTTGCTTGTCTGAATTTCTGAAAAATCCTTTGCCCTCTTAGGAGCAGAGTCTAGAGAAGAAAGAGTGTCTAAAAGATGAGGATCTTGAATCCACGCTTAGCGATACTTAACAGTCCTGTTCTCACATAGCTGGAACTTCTTTATTCCTAGACTCTCAGGATCCTGAGGGCTTAAGAGGTTATCTAGTTTAGCTTCTCTTGTTGGAGTGGCCTTGAATTATCCTAGTCACGTGATTACTCTGTCACTAATGGTTTGAGAGGTCTGAGATCTAAACCAAGGTATCTTTTATATTAGAGAGCTTACAAACTCTAGGGTTAATGTTTAAAAACCTTTAATCTCCCAAATCTTTTTCCCATGCCACATTTCTAAGCCCATTTCCACTCACACTAGAAAAACCGCAGCCACAACAGTATCACATTGCAAACGTCTTTTAAAGGCAGTCACAAATTATTTAGGCTCTGAGGTTAGTAATAGAACTAGAGTTGCTAGGGAGTGCTGAAGGTCTTGAGTGTTGCAATGTTGATTTGAGTTAGGAAAAAACCCCAAACACTTGTAGATGCCTTCCAGAGACCTGTTGGGGGCAGCTTAGAATATTTATCAATAGAAATTACTGAGCCAAAAAAAAAAAACAGTTCTTAGGAAAAAAGAGAAAGAACCCAGTTGAAGTGGGGAGAGAAAAAAAAAAAAGAAAAATAAGAAAGATTTCTTCCATGAGAAAGCTTAAGGATTTTATAAGCACCTTTGAAACTGAAATAGTGTCTAGAAGTATGAGGTAGTGCAAGGTTGCTTTAAACATAAGCCAGTAGTTCCTGTAGGTTGGATCTTTGAGAATAGGGAACAAGAGCTAGTATTTTTTATTTTTATTGAGGTATAATTGATGTAAAACATATTAGTTTTAGGTGTACAACCTAATATTTTGATATTTGTATATATTGTAATGTCTCTCTGTCTATTGTGATATCTATCACCATACATAATTATACATTTTTATTTCTTGTGATGAGAACTTTTAAGATCTGCTCTCTTTTAGCTACTTTCAAATGTGCAATATAGTATTATTAACTATAGTCTCCATGCTGTACATTACATCCTTATGACTTATTTTATAAGTGGAAGTTTGTACCTTTTGACCCCCTTTAGCCACTTGTCCCCTCCCCCTCAACTTTGGCACCACCAATCTGTTTTCTTTACATGTGAGCTCAGGTTTCTGTTTTTCTTTCTTTCTTTCTTTCTTTTTTTTTTTTTAGATTCCACATATAAGTGAGATCATACAGTATTTGTCTTTCTCTGCCTGACTTATTTTACTTTGGGTAATGCCCCCAAGGTCCATGTGTGTTGTCACAAATGGCAAGATTTTCTCTTTTTAATGGCTGAATAATATTCCATATTGTGTGTCCGTGTGTGCATATTAATAAATATACCACGTTTTCTTTATCCATTCTTCTATCGATGGACACTTAGGTTGTTTCCATATCTTGGCTATGGTAAATAGTGCTGCAATGAACGTGGCTTCTTTTCAAGTTAGGGTTTTCATTTCCTTCAGATAAATACTTGGAAGTGGAATTGCTGGATCATATGACAGTTTTATTTTTAGTATTTTGAGGAACCTCAGTACTGTTTTCCATAGTGACTGCACCAATAACATTCCTACTAAAGGCGCACAGGGGTTTCCTTTCTCCATATCCTCACCAACACTTATTATTTCTTGTCTTTTTGATAATAGCCATTCTAACAGGTGTGAAGTGAAATCTCAGTGTGGTTTTGATTTGTGTTTCCCTGATGATTAGTGATGTTGAGCACTTCTTCATGTACCTGTTGGCCATCTGTATGTATTCTTTGGAAAAATGTCTATTCAAGAGCCAGTATGTTTTGTTTTTTTTTTTTTTTTGCGGTACGCGGGCCTCCCACTGTTGTGGCCTCTCCCGTTGCGGAGCACAGGCTCCAGACGCGCAGGCTCAGCGGCCGTGGCTTACGAGCCCAGCCGCTCCACGGCATGTGGGATCCTCCCGGACCGGGGCACGAACCCGTGTCCCCTGCATCGGCAGGCGGACTCTCAACCACTGCGCCACCAGGGAAGCCCTGAGCCTTCTTTTTTTGAAGCTCTGATTTTTCTTTTTCTTTAGCAACCTCACTGGTTCGTTGAGAAGGTTACTACTCCGCTCAAAGGTGTCACCTGCCTTTTCCATGTGTTTGCCAAGTTGTGTAAGACTGTTTTTGGAATCCGGAAGACATTTAGAAGTGTAGCTTGGAAAAGGGGACCCTCAATAGTGATGTTTCTGATACCTAGTGTCTCTTGTCATTGCATCCAAGAACCAAATCTTTATTCCAGAAGTACAAAATGGCCTCGATCTAAATGTATCAATGTAGCCATGAGAAAGTGACTTATTTTCTGACCTCAAACTTGTTTTTCCATAAAAACTTAATTGAGGATGTTAGAAATAATTTCTCTAAGTATAGGGGAAGAATCTCATTTCACCAAAGGAGAGGCATTTTGTTGCCATAGACCCACATTTTTGTACATTATAACATTTCTAAAATTGGGATGTATCTTATAATTGATGGTATCTTACAGTAAATTGGCAGCATTTTTTTTCATACTGGTGCTTAATAGTGCTTCTTAAAATCAGTGGTGTTTTAGATTTGATGAAATATGATACTTAGAGCCAATTACACTTCATTTGTAAGTAAATACTGAATGAATATATAATTTCGCATCTGAACGGTGGATTGTTTGGGGTTTGGAAGTAAGCGGCTGCTGAGCTACTCTGCTATACTTTAAGGTCCTGTAGGTAGGGACCCCAATAGCCTGCAGATTATATATGCATAATACATATGATTAATAAATATACATTTGTTAAAATCAGGAATACATGCAGGAATAAATGAGTAACAAGGACATAGTTTGAGAGGGGAGTTGGAGGAGTATTTTCATCAACAGTCTCGGGTTACTGGTTAGGAGCACAGTACTGGTCACACAGTGCCATCTGTGGTTTGAGTCCCATTGGGCAGGTGCTTTTTGGCCGCAGCTTGCATCCACCCTGCAGCCATCTTGTAAATGACATGGTTGCTCTCTGCAGGGAGAGGACTCTGCATGTGGCTGACCGATACAAATTTCTCAGATTACTCAGTCCCTTTACTTCACAGCCTTTATTACAGTGGGCACTTTTGTGGTTTTGTGTTTCTTTGTTTAATGTTTAGTTGTCTTATAGGACAGGAAGCTTCACGTGGTCCTCAGTCCATCTTGTTTACCCCTGAACCCCTTGTGTCTGGCAGACATCCTGGCACAGTGAACATCTCAAAGCAGTTTGGTCTTTTCATTCTGTGTCAGTAATAAATAGCTAATAGTGAAATAGCTAATTATTATTCTGCATGCTGTATATATTATTAACTCATCTAATTCTCATATTGCCTGTGAGGTACATAATATTATTATCCCCGTTTTTACAGTGAGGATGCACCTTTAAAAATGTTTTAGATGGTAAAAATTTACTAATATATGTGTACCTCCTATATGTTATATGTAGACATGGATTAGTATCTTTATACATAAACATGTATAGGATATGCATGAGACATAAAACACTTCTGATTGGACTTATGTGATTTTAAAATATGAATTATATATTCTCTCTTTTTAGAAATGATTGACTTTTGTACTTAGGTAGGTTGTGAACCCAGTTTAGGGAGTGTACCAGACCCTTTGTTACCCAATTGACAGGTGTCATCTCATATCAACATCACAGCCTCCTCGTGAGCAGCTGTTATTCCACTTACAGAAGGGAAGACTAAGGCCAAGGGAGATCACAAGACCTGCCCCGTAAACTTGAGCCCAGGCCTGTCTGGTTCCTGGGCTATGCTTTCAGCTGCTTGGGATGCAGTCCCAAGGTTAGGCTAGCTTATTTCTAAGAACCTGAAGAGAAAGCGACTCCACCCACATTCTCTGGAGATGACCCAAGGCCTTCACCACTGGAAAATTCTGCCTGGTGGCCGACTTCAGGCCTCTCTGCTGCCCTAATATTTAATTAACAATACTCATTTTCTTAATATTAGTGAAGTCAGAGATCACATCATATGTCGATTTACCATTTATCCGTCACCAATTGTGTTTCTTGTTTATGGCCTTTGTCCATTTTTCTGTTCGGCTTTGGTCCCCTCCATCCTGTTGGCCCCTGGTGTTGCTCAGGTTGCTAAGGTTGTCCTCCTTGCCTGTTAGGTGTTATGAAACCACTCTCCTGGTCTGTCACTGCCTTTACCTCTGACTATGCTGTGTTTTGCTTTAGGTTCTTTTCTTCTGTAGTGAAATAGTCCATTTGTATTACATTACTGCTTCCTGGATTTCATTTGTTGAAAAAAAAAAAAGCTTAGCATGGAATTTGTACTACATTGATACAGCTTTGAGGATTGCTAGTAGCATTTAGGGCTGGACTCTTTGTATGAATTTTTGGGAAACCAAGAATCTCTGCATGTACAAAAATAGACGTAGCTTTTGTTCCCCTTTCCTGGTAATGGGAGTTCAAGATGGACATTTTTCCAGTTCACACAGAAAGAGATGGAACTTCTGATATTTATATGTGTTTCTTCTCATAGATCCTATCTCTTGTCCTGAAATTCAGTCAAACATTTCCTGTGCACGTACTCTGTAAGGCACTGTACCGTATGCCATGGGAGGCACCAAGGTGTACAAGACATGGTCCTTACACTCATGGAATTTATAGTTAGAAGTTCTGAAAGTATTTAAATGAGACTTAAAATAATCTTGAAAGAAAACTTAGCCTGAAATAATTTTACTTAGAAATAACGCAGTAAAGAATGTAACAGAATGTGTGCACTCTCCAGTGGGCAGGTGTGGTGCTTATGATTAGATGCCGCATGAACGTGTTCACAGTTTCCATTCTTCTTAATCTCAGATCCCCTACAAACCCCCCATTATATTCACAAGTCATGAATGTGATGTGGAGATTTAAAGATTCCTCACTGTGCAATGTTTTATTTAAATGTGAACTTATATGAATTAACGCAAGAGAAATTCTCAGGAGATTGAGTACATTGACTCTGATTGAAAGGTGAGAAATATTTATAAGATGGTTTGGCCACTAACGTATGTCCTGTGTTCAAGGTTTTTTTTAGGAAATAGCTTACTGTAGTTACTTGGTGGTTTTGTCATAGAGATCAGGTTTGTGTTTAAAACCAAAATATGATTGGGTTTCTTTAAGCAGTGGACGGACAATTGAAGATTTGTACTTAAACCTCTTTACATTCTTCAGCAGAGGTAGAATAGGCTTTTTGTTTTTTTAAATTAAGGCATTTAATTGATAATTTGGATGGAGAAGAAATCAAACAGGGAAAGAAAGTGACCAGTCTGACAGATTTAATATTTATAGCAGCTGGTAGTTTGCTAGATTAGAGAGTGGTGGGATTGTGGGAGGGAAGGTGAAGCGGTACAGAGGTGGAGATGAGGAGAGGCTGCTTTCGCTGGGGAGCCTCCAACCTGTGATTCTGGGCTTGGATTGTCTGTGGTGGGGAAGAATAAGGAAAATGACATAAGTGACTTAAAATTTGGTGAGTTTTACTTGGAGTATAAACATATTTTGCATTATTTCTGTCTGAATGGAAACAAATGGCAAAAGAGAAAGAATTTCCTTGATTTTCTGATGTCACCAATGGTAAGACTTATCATTGATTTGATAACAGTATTACCTTAAATAGGGCCACCAGTTGTTACCTGTGTCATGGTGGCATGGAGTGGCAGGTGTCTGGGGTCCTCCTCACAGCCATGGCAACTGGGAGAGTGTGCATGGTGTAAAGGGCCAGAGATCGGGCAGATTCGTCTTCCAGTGTCTGGAATTAAAAAGGCATGTATGGTGATTATGGAGCACCGCGGCTTGCTGGGCGCCTCAGGTTTTTCTCTGGGTTTCGTAAGTGCTTGATTCTAGCATCCCCTCATTTCGGTACCAGTGTTACCTTGTCTGGCATTGTACAGGTTTCTTGTTGGGACAGAATGTGGTCAGGAATTTCATTTCCTTATCTTTGAACATGTATTTTGGGGTTGGCTCAAAGGTGCTGATAGTCTATTAGTTCTAGCTTACCTGAAGCCTAGGTATGGGCTCATACCGTAGATGGGAAGAGCACATGCACACACATATGCACGATAAATCTCCCAAGATCCATTTCACTAGATGCTGTAGAACGGCAGGGTCATTGCACAAGTTGACAAAGGGCCACAAGGGTGTGGCCCTTTGTCAACTTGGGCCACAAGGCTGTCTGGTAGGTGAGCTGCTCTTCATCGTACTTGGTGGATGTAGTTTTTGTGAGCACCAGAATTCTGGTGCTGTGAAGTCTTGAGCTCCGTAGAGTTGATCCAGGAGGTCTGGAGTAGGGGAAGGAATAGGAGAAGGTAGTGATAGGAGTTGTTTGGGTATTGAGACCATGCTTTATGAATGTAGACAGACCTGTGCTTTCTCAGGGTGACAGGGCCACTTCTGCCCCATGGAAGGAGACTTGAACTGTCTGATGTCTCCTTTGTTAAGGTAGAGTGTAAGAGTACTTGTGGAGGACTAAACTTTACCTTCAAAAAGCAAGTATTTCCTTTTATCAAGTATGGGCTCCAGATGTCCTGATCTTATTTGCTCTTGTAATCATATCTTGTACCTTTCCTGTCTGGAAACTCCTGATAGATGGGCTATTTACTGAATATTCCAGGAGTGGGAGGGACTGTTGGGCAAGTCCTGCCAAGAATAGCAGAGGGGAGTAAAGCTCTTCCATAGGTATCGTGGTTCTGTGTCTCCAGCTGGGAGAACTGGGAGCCAAGGGCAAGCCCTGGCTAGGGTGGGCTCTCAGGCCACAATTCCTGTCGTAGTGTTCACTGGCCCAGGTTAAGGTGCTTAGCTGTGTACACTGGGCCAGGACTGGACCCTCAGTGCCCTCTCAGGGTCCCTTGTTCAGCATAGTCTAGGCCAAGAATGCATCTGATCTGTGTGCACACAGAATACTCCTCTCCTGGTTGGTCAGGGCAGATTCCGGGCCTGTCTCTTCCTTAGAGGTACAGGGGACTACAGAATTCAAAGTTGTTGGAAGCTGAGGTCAGTACGTGAGTTGAAGATGAATCAAGGGATGTTCAAAGGGCCAGAAGCAGATCAGTTATGGAATCTGAGATCTGAGGATTTAGGAGGGTGTGAGCAGTGATTCAGGAGAAAAAGCATTGAGTGGACCCTGGACAAGTTTATGATGAGATGTTCTTTTCTGGGCCTAGCTTTCATGGGCTACCTTAGTGATAGATGCTGGCATTTTGAAAGGGCCAGGAATGGACCACAGAGACAGCAGGTTGGGGTTCTAATGGGGGTTTAGAAGGCAGCCCACGTAAATCATCTGTGCTCCACTTTCTACTGATTTTTGAAATATGGGGAGCTGGCTTTAGGAGCTACTTAAGATTTCTCAGTTTCCACTGAGGTAGTTTGCTGACAGTAACTTAGATATTTTTTACATGTTTCTCCCTCATCTACTTTCCCTATTTATTTTATTTTATTTTCCCTACTTCCTTTATATGTGAGGTCTTTATATGTGACTTACATCAGAAGAGACCAAATTAAGTAATTTTGGATTATACTTTAGATAAGTTTTATTCTATGACTTAACATTTAATGTTAATATTATTACTGGGGAAAGAGTTGCAAAATAGTTCTTAGTAATTGTGACAAAGTTTGCCTTTTAGCTCGTCTTTTGCTTATTGATGTTGGGCTTAAAAATGTTGGGTCAAATGGGGAAAGCATGTGGCTGTTTGGTAAACATTATTAGTAAGAGTGATACCTAGTTTTTAGTTCCTGGATTTAATTTGAGCTGTTTATGTGAGCCCCTGGCTTCTTGCTGAGGAATAAAAATTATAAACGTAACCTCTTCTTTCTCAGTTCAGAAAAAGCAACAAAATTTTGGTTCTCAGTAAAGAAGGGATTCTGGAGAATAGAACAGTGTCTTTTCTTGTTTGTTTCTTTAATCAGTTTTTGTATTTAATACATCTTATTTAAAAAATGACATTTAAAGTTGCCATTATCACAAGATAGCTCCTGAATTAGAGGATTTTTTTTTTTTTTGTCACCAGGTTAAATTCATAGTCCAAAAGTTTGGAAAAATTATAATGTGTCATATTTTCTTTACTTTTCAGTGCAACAGAATGGAATTCGGCATTGCTCCTATACAGCTTCCAGGAAGCATCTCTATGTGGATAAAGATACGAAGGTTATTTGCCAGGGTTTCACTGGTAAGCAGGTATGTGTTTCAAGACTTTTTAAAAGATGTATATTAGAGATACAAAAACATTGAATTATTTTCTATTGTTTTAAAGTCACAAAAGTTATAATACAGTTTGTAGCACAAGAGTATACAGTACAGCAGTGGAGTTGTATCTCAGGAGGGGGTTAGGTGCTATAGTCAGCCTCTAAGATGAAAATTGTATTTAATGTTACCTTGAAAATCCCTCCCTAGGAGTACAGTATTATGTTGGAAACCCACATATTTTCTTTCAGCAAGTATAACACAACAGGTTTTTCTCCAACATTGGAACAGATCACTGTTTCTTTAATTAAGCTCTAGGTAAGGCAGATGGCTTGTGTTTAGGCCTTGTACAAAAAAAATTCTCAGCTAAGCACAGATCAGTGTGGGGAAATGCTCAAACCCAGAGAGGCTCATGGGAACTGTGATGGGAAGAGGAAGTAGTACATTGATTTTTCCCATCTTGTACTCTCTGGGCAAATGGTCTTCAGGGGAATAGCGGGCAAAATAGCCTGAAGTATTTCATTTATATTCATTCTCTGTCCCTATCCTCTGCCTACATCATAGAACTTATGTAAATTTAAATATAACTGTGACGTGATTCCACAAAAAAATGCAACATAAGAATCTCCTTTCCTTCCTTCCTACCGTTCTACTGCTCTGGAATTCCTTCTGATAACAAGTTGACATGTATCCTTCCAGATATTTTTCTTGCTCATACAAACATATGTACACTTATATAATGGGCATTCTACAGAGTTTGTTCTACAGAACACTCTCTCTTTCATTCTCTGTGTGTGTGTGTGTGTATATATATATATATACACATACACACACACATATATAAACAAATTATACAGTATATAATATATATCATACCTATATGTCTGTTAAATTGATTCCTAAAAGTAAAAATGGGTGTCAAAGGTTCTGTGTATTTAAAATTTTAACAGCTATTGCTAAGTTGCCCTTTAAAACATTTGTACACATTTATGGTTTCACCATAGTAGATGCACAGATTTTTTTGTTTTAAATGAGGGAATACTACCAGATCAATTGGAAGATAGCCATCAGCCTTAACCCAAAGTATCCCTTCCTTCATTATTAAAGGAGATATGGCAAAATAAAAGCGATTAGTGATTTTTGTGTAATTTAAAAGTTAATGATTTTTCTATGATTAAAAGAATTATCACGTCCATTCTGCAGGGTTTCGGTGATCTAGAGCAAGAGTTGGCAAGCGTATTCTGTAAAGTCAAGATTGTAAGCATTTTAGGCTTAATAGGCCATGCAGTCTCTGTTACAGCTACTTGGTAGTATTGGAACAGCAAAAGCAGCCATAGGTAATATGTCAGTGAATGGGTATGCCAGTAAAACTTAATTCACGAAACCAGTGGCAAGTCAAGTCCTTCAGGCCATATTTTACTAACCCCTGATCTAGAGGATGATACCTAAATATCCAGAATTCTATAACTTTTGTTTTTAAAGTACTTAGGAATTGCTTTAAAATTTTGTAGTTCTTGTTTTAAAAATGAATTAGATTAGAAGGTTGTTCATGTGAAATGTCCTTTTGCTTTCTGACTTTTTTTTGAAATAATTGGGCACAAAAATGTGAATTGCAGTGGACCTTGCTTCTTTTTCTCCCATTCCTCTACTGTCTTAAAAAAAACAATCCACTGTCAATGAAAAAAGAAACACCCCAAACTTAGAAATTTTGTTCATAGGTAAAATTGGTTTACTTATTCTGATAGCCATATGTTTTATGAATATCATTTCCACATATTTACATTCTAAAGAAAGTTGATGCTCATCTAAGATATGAAGTACATTTTATCATTCCTCTGCCAATTAAAATCATATTTAGTCCCTTTTTGGATAGATGTTAATTTTATTAGCATATAATCAAATGTTTGATTAACCCAAATTCTCCACCTAAGTTTATTATGTATGATTTTGTTTTTCTGTTCACTAAGCTTTATACAATCCTGCAACATTTTAACCTCTGACCTTTTTTTTTAAGAACCATTGTCCATGCTATAAGCACTATTTGGAACTGTCTTTGATTCATAAATTAGATGATGATTTGCCTACATATTGAAATCCAGGGTTGGTTTCAGTGTCTCTGGGTTACCGGCAAATACACTGTTTCTCATTCACTTTTTTTTTTAGAGTAATTGGGAGCCCTAAGATTTGTTGGTTTTAAGTTTCTGTTTATAGACGTAACGATGAGGTCTGAAATTTAGAGTTTATCTCTGTAGAGAATCTGCGTTTTGTCTCATTAGTTCTTTTTTTTTTTCAGTGTACACATTGTTCCACATATGAGTGAGGAATATTTGTATTTCAGAGCAAATCCCCAAAATGCAGATTTCCAGTGGGTGGTATTTCTTGAACTGGCTGTTATGAGCTGCTAAAAGCTATTACTATTCTTAACTCTGCACTGGATGGTGATAATGGGAAAATTACGGGAAAGAAGCTTATTAACGGGAAATATTATCCCTGTTTAGCACTACATTAGGAGTAAAAATTTGTCCATTGGAATTTATGTAACAGTGTGGTAGTCTAGGGTAGTGCTTCTCTAACTATCTGGAATGAAAGACCAGTTTGGGTGTGTCTTTGTTTTATCACTAATCTAATGCAGATGAATATTTTTTACAAAATACTGTAAAAGTCATAGCAATATTATATTGCTATAAAAGTCTGCAAACATTCTCACTTATTTTTGTTTTCTTTATTAGATTTTTCTTTATTATTTTTGTCATTCTTTTTTTCGTTTTGTGTTTATCTCACTGTAGACCGTTAGCATATACAGATGACACTTTGAATGGCATTTCTCTAGAGAGAGAGCACTGGTCTGAGGTCCTTTCCAAAACTCCATCACTGACTTAAGATAAGTCAGTTAACATGCTCGGGACTAAGTTTCCTGTATTGAAAAAGGAAGACGTTGAATTAAGAAATAGAACTTGAGTAGTTGAGTCATCATTTTCTGGTCCCTGTAGAATGACCGCATAGATCCACTCAGTTTTCAACAACTACTTATTGAGTGCCTACTGTATGGAATGTGTTGCTGTAGGTGCCATCTCTCAGTGAACAAAGTAGATAGAAATCATTGCCTTCATGGAGTGGCGGGGGAGAGAAACAAAATCAATGAGTAAATTATGTGGTACGTTAGAAAGTATAAGTGCCGTGGAAAAACTAAACCAGAGAAAGGAGGTGTCTGTATGTGTGTGGGGTTGTGGTGGCAGTTGGGGTGGGTGCTCAGGGGAAGCCTGACCTCTGAGTCAAGTTCTAAAGGAGCTTTGGGGGTGAGTCAAGTGGATGTCTAGGGGAAGGGTGTTCCAGCCAGAGGGGACAGTGAGGCCAGGAGGGGGGAACGTGCCTGCTGTGTGTGGCAGCCCCAAGGCCGGCATGACTGGAGTAGAATGAGTGATGGGAGAACAGTGGGTGAAGCGAGGTCGGGCAGTTGAGGGGTTCTGATGTGAGGAGGCAGCTTGAATACTGACTTGGTGGCCAGTGTGATGCTTTTGCTTTGGCTTTTGCTGTGAATGAGACGGAAAACTATTGCAGAGTTTGATCAGAGAAGGGACATGTAACAGGATCAGTCTGGCTGCCGTGTTGAGAATAGGTTGAAAGGGAGCAAGGGCAGTACTCTGTCAAGAGTTGATGGTGACTTAGACCAAGACGGTAGCAGTAGAAGAGGTGAGATGTTGTCAGTTACGTTCTGAGGGCAGGGCAATAAGATTGACTAATGTATCCTGATTTGAGATATAAGAGAAAGAGAGAAATCAAGAATGACTTCAGTAGTTTTGGTCTGAACATCTGTTAGGAGTGGAGTTCTCATTAATTGAGATGGGGTAAACCGTGGAGGGGAGTGATCAGGAACTCGGTTTTGGGCACATTTAAGTTTGGGATGCCTACTGGTTCTCCAAGTGGAGATGTCAGGTAGGCAGTTGGCAGTGTGAGCATGGAGTTCAAGGCAAAGGTCTCGGCTAGGTATGTGGGAGGTGTGTGTGTCTGTGTGTTTGGGAGAGGTCACCATATGGATGATACTTATGATAAGGGGTGAACTCACCAAGGGCACACATTTAAATGAAAAAGAGAAGTCTAGGAAGGGGAGGAAAGAGTAGAGGAAAAACAGGGAGGCGGAGCCCCAGACGCTTAGTGAAAAAGAATCTTTCAATCCCTGGAGGTGTTTTTGGTCATCACAGCTGAGTCGGGTAGGGAGGAGGGCATTGTACTGGCATCTACTGAGTAGAGGTAAACATTGTACAAATCACAGGACAGCCTCTCATAACAGGGAATCAGTGTGTCCAGAGTGTCAGTAGTGCCGAGGTGGAGGTGGGAGAGTAAATGGATAGGGACATCCAGGATGCTGGCTGGGCAGTGTTAAAGGCTCACTTAAGGTTTGGGATCATTGATTTAAAGTGAGACCAGTTAGCATGGTTTTATTTTATTTTTCCTCCAGCTACTGTTCAGTGGCGCATGTGCAGTCTCAGAGTAGGTGGAGAATTGGATTTAACCAAGATTGTGATTTTGCCAGATGTGTAAGTTGAAGTGAGAGAGAGCCAAGGTGGTGTGTGACTGTAGTGACTGGCCATGGATTTTACACTGAGAAGAAGAGGGATGTGAGGACACCAGGAGTCGAGGAACAGTGAAAAAGAGGTGTTCTTTTCAGGTAAACACCAGGGGGTTTCTGATCGTCAGCCAAATTTGAAAGCAGAGTGAAAAGAGACTGCCCACCCCCGCCACTTAAAAAAAACAGTGATTTTGGCCCCGCAGAGGCCCGCTTTGCTTCAAGGGTGAAAGCTGTGTTCAATAAGGTGATGAGAATGCTTGGATATGTGTTACGGCTGTTTGCTGGGAAATACTTAACCTATTTGTTTTTCTTTTCCAAGTTGCTGAAGATTGCCTTTAGGCTCCCCAGCCTGCCTTTTCTCATTAGTCTTTCACGTTTTCCCCTCAGGGCACCTTTCATAGCCAGCAGGCATTGGAATACGGCACCAAATTAGTTGGAGGAACCACTCCAGGGAAAGGAGGCAAGACGCATCTGGGCTTACCGGTCTTCAGTACTGTGAAGGAGGTAACTAATGGCACCTGAGTTTGGCAAGAAAAGAAAAGCAGGGGAAGAGCTAGTATGCCTTGGTTTAAGGTCTTAATTGTGCCCCTTTGGGGAGAGTCAGTTGCTTCTTAAAATTCTAGTAACCTAGAGAAATTTGAATTGCGGTAAAAACCAGTGTGTTCACTTTAGTCAGGTAGGCTTAGGATGTTTCTCCGCAGCCTGGGTCATTTTTATTTATTTATTTTTTTTGCGGTACGCGGGCCTCTCACTGCTGTGGCCTCTCCCACTGCGGAGCACAGGCTCCGGACGCGCAGGCTCAGCGGCCATGGCTCACGGGCCCAGCCGCTCCGTGGCGTGTGGGATCCTCCCAGACCAGGGCACGAACCCGTGTCCCCTGCATCGGCAGGCGGACTCTCAACCACTGCGCCACCAGGGAGGCCCCCCGGGTCATTTTTGTCTGTAGGTATACATCAGCTCTTTAGCGAAGAAGTGCTGTGGCTTGGCTTCTGTTTGGCTTATTTTCCTTCCTTCCCATTTCTTCTTCTGGGGTGTTAGAAGTGCACATGTCAGCATCCACCCCCTACCCTAACACTTCGAGTGGGTGCTTTGCCAGGCACTGTGCCAGGTGCTTCATATTCATGGCCTCATTCAGGCCGAACCACAAGCCCGAGGTGGGTGCTGTTATCATCCCCATTTTAAAGACAAGGATGCTCTTACAAAGAGCTTTCTGAGTGAGTAGGATGGATGCCTTTCATGCAGTATTACTTGCCAGCACAGACCCTGTTGTCACAGGCCAGCTTCTGACAGGAGCAGAGAGGTTGAGGGTCCTGCATGTGGTGTCATGGCTGATAAGTGGCAGACTTAGCCTGGCTCAGAGTAAGTAAGTAGTATGTGGTATTCCTGTGTGGAGAAACCTAGCTGTGGAGTCTGATGGACAAATCACAGAGTTCTAGTCTCTTCCCCAATTTGCTGATTTCTTAATACTTTTTAAAATGATTTTAAACTAAACTTGAATTCTTCGCTACAAAGCTAATTGCTTATTGTAAAAGTTCAGATGATATAAAAGTATGTAAAGTTTTATATAGTGTTTTCCATTTCTCAGATTTTGCTTTTATAGAGAGCTAATTTAAGCTCAATGTGTATTCTTTCATTCTCTTTCTACACCTAAATGAATATATACAATACTAGTAGTATTATAAAAGAAACCATAGTACAAATTCTTGGCTGTTTAATTAAAAAAATCAAGGAAATAAACTTAGTACTTGGGATTGATGTATTGATGTTAAAAAATGTACCCCTCCTCTTTATAAACATACTTCTAAGGCATGTTTTAAAGAATTGCACTTTTTACAGTACACATTTATAGATGTACTCTCTTTATGGAATACTAACTTCTTTTTTTTTTTTTGTGGGACCCGGGCCTCTCACTGTTGTGGCCTCTCCCATTGCGGAGCACAGGCTCCGGACGCACAGGCTCAGCGGCCATGGCTCACGGGCCCAGCCGCTCCGCGGCATGTGGGATCTTCCCGGATCGGGGCACGAACCCGTGTCCCCTGCATCGGCAGGCGGACTCTCAAACACTGAGCCACCAGGGAAGCCCCTGGAATACTAACTTCTAATTGAAGTTAATTTGTATTCTTAATCCTAAAATGTAGAAAAAAACAAATATTCAAATTTGGAATTTTCACTTTACTTTAAACTTGAAAATAGGGTGTACTGTATACGTGTATGTGTGTTTTGAGTGTATTGTATTTTAAAGAGTAAAAAAAATCATATATTCTGAAGAATAATCATTTAGTTTTTTTTTTTTGATTTGCATTTTTAGAAAAAAATCTCTCTAGGCAGATATCTTTTGTCATGAGCTGTTTTTGCTTTCTTTTGAAAACAGTTTTCATTGCTAAGCAATTCATTTATTATTAATTTTGATACAAATAGATATGACATTTGGAATATAATGTAAGTTCTTTGACAGATACTGTCTCTCACCCATTCTGCTCTTTCAAAGAGCATTCTGAGTGAGTAGGACGGACACCTTTCATACAGTATTATTTGCCAGCACAGACCCTGTTGTCACAGTCCAGCTGCTGAAAGTGTTTGTAGCCTTAAGGGGTAGGCACCCATGGGATATATTGATATTTTCCATAAAATACCTACACTTGGTTCCAACCTAGCTCTTTTCCTTTGGTTCCCACTTCTCTGTTATCATCTTGAACATAGTGTTTAAAAACATTGTTTTGAATTATTTTTAACCCCTGGCAAGTCAGCATCCTTTGACTTGTTCTTCTCTCGCTGTCAAGATACCTCTTTTTATTCGGGGTGCCGTAGAGAAAGCCCCTAAGTTGCTGGGAACGTGGGGAGTCATTTGGGGATGATTCTCAAAGACACTGTCTTTTACTTCTGTCCCTTCTGGTTGTACCTGTGTGTTCCGTAACTTGGTTTTTGCATCCATTACGAATCCCATGACACAGCCTTCTAAAAAGTTTTGATTTACATCTTGGTTAAGTTACATTTTAACATTTATAGGGAGGCAGCCTGCTGTAGCTGAAAAGAACTGACGCTTTGGAATCAGATATACTTATTGTTGAATCTTGCCTGTACCACTTCCTAGCTATGTGACCTTGTGCAAGTTACTTAATATTTCATGGCCTCAGCATCTTGATTTGTAGCTGGGGATGCTAAGCATGCAGGGTTGTGGTGAAGCCTTATCCGAGGCCTGTATAGAGTCTCTCTCAGGGCCTCTCACGGAATAGATGCTGCCACTCTTGGAGAGCCAGAGATCACTGACAGTCTCTGTCTTCAAGGAGCTTCCTTTCAGGAGAAGAGACGTGGCTACCGTGGAGGTGGGTAGAAGGCTACATGTGTATTGATCCATGTAGAGAGTATGTAGAAACCACTGAGAGAGAAGTGTGGTCAAATTGATGGTCTTTCAGTGCTTTGCATCGTGAGGGGTGATGTAGAGTAGACTAACCTTATTTGACCCATTCTTATTCCGTGGACATTTATGCATGTGTATTTTAGTTTATTTCTAATCAGCATGCATTTAGAGTAAAAATTGACAGCTAGGAAGAAAACCACTTCATTTTGCTGCCTCTTGGTATTATGTATTAAGTGGGATGTATTTTTAAACAGATGGTTGAGAGCTGGGTTCTGGAGCTTGGGGCTCACCAGTCCTTTTCTCCCGGGGAGGTGCAGGGTCTTTGGTACCGAACAGGTGGTAAGTGCCTTGTAGAACAACAGAAATAAACATGGCCCAGGAATGAGGGGACACAGATGCAAATCAGGCAGTGCTTGCAGGTGTACTGACATGCTGTCACCTGAGGGAATGGGAGGTCACAGAAACTTTCAATGCAGAAGGGTGTCCCAAGGGGGCAGAAAGAGGCCGTGCTTACTCTGCTCTTTTCTGACAGCAAAGTGAACTTGTTAATGGGAAGAATGAAGACATCCGATGTCTCCTGGTGATGTCCTCTCCTGACCCCAAGACATCATTAAAATCATGGTATTGAATTTCTTTTACAATGTTTCTGACTTAACCAATAATAAAGTGCTTCGTGGTTAATGTTTCAGGCCAAAGAACAGACCGGAGCAACAGCGTCTGTCATTTATGTCCCTCCTCCTTTTGCTGCTGCTGCCATTAATGAAGCTATCGAGGCGGAAGTGTCCTTGGTCGTGTGCATCACTGAAGGTATTCCACAGCAGGACATGGTGCGGGTCAAGCACAAACTGCTGCGCCAGGAAAAGACCAGGCTGATTGGTCCAAACTGCCCTGGAGTCATCAATGTGAGTGTACAAAACAAAAATAAGCCCTCTGAAGGCTAACTAGCTTTGAATCAGTCCAAATATATTTGTGTGTATGACCTAGGAAGTTACAATTTTTTTTTCACTTTTCTGAAACCATGAATTACTTTCCTTCAGCCTGGAGAATGCAAAATTGGCATCATGCCTGGCCATATTCACAAGAAAGGAAGAATTGGTGAGTATATATTTCTTATAGATTAAAAACAAAATTCCTTGCCCTGAGCTCAAAACTCACAAAGAGAATTTGACTCTGCAAATCAAATTCATTTTTAATTAATTCAACTTTAAGAGAATTTACCAGGGAAGTTTTATAGTGAATTGATTCTATGTCCTGAATTGATGCTTGAGAAACACTAATTCTCTAGAATCAGTGAAGATGTTTTTTGGGTTTTTTTAAAGATTCTTTTCCTGCTCAGCACACTATGGATTCTTCCATGTGTTTGCGTGTATCAATAGTTTATTTTATCGGTAAGTAATATTTTATTGAATACCACAATTTGTCCATTCTCCCACTGACAACTGTTTCTGTTGTTTTCAGGTTTGATTCATTATGAATAAGGTTAAGGTGAACTTTTGTGTACAGGTCTTTCTGTGGGTATTTCTCTTGGGTTAAATGCCTACGAATGGAATTGCTAAGTCATAGAGTCAAAGCATGTTCAACTTTTTAAGAAGTTGCCAAATAGTTCTGTAAAGTGACTGTGCGTTCTTTACCCTCACCCTCGGTGTATGAATGTTCCAGTCATTCCACGTCTTCACAGACATTTAGTACTGTTAGTCTGTAATTTTAGCCATTCTACCGGGAGTAAAATGATGTCTCATTATGGTTTTGAGTTTCCCCCATGACTAATGATGTCATGTCCTTATTGGCCATTTATAAATCTTCTGTTGTGAAATATCTGTTCAAGTGTTTTACACATTATTTTTTATTGGGTAGTCTTTTTTATATAATTTTTATATAATTGTTGATTATAGGGGGTTCTGTAAATATTCCGGCTCTTAAGTTCTTTGTCAGATACACATGCTGTGAATATTTTTATTGTTAGTCTTTCTGTGTCCTGTCAGAATTACTTTGCCTCAGTGGATATTATAGGCTTTCTCAAAATGTTTTGGGAAAATTGTACTGCTACTTGTTTAGTTCCTCAAGGAAATAACCAAATTAACGTTTCAGAATTAGCCCATTATGGCGGTTTTTAGACTCTTCACACCTAACTCTCACTAAGCTATACTGTTTCTCCACCGTAATAGAGTTTACAGTACTTTATCTATAAACCGTGACTGTAAATACTAAGTAAGAATAGTTAAACATAGTCAGTAAATGCCAGTTGTGTAGTTTACAGGACTGGGTTAAAGGTCATGATTTTTCTTTATTACTAATGGCTCTTAGAGCTGTCAGCCCTGCTGCCAGTCGAGAACTTACCAAGTTCTCTTACGAGGGAGGATGCAGGGAGTTCCATAGGCCATCTGATTTCTAGTCGGGGCCTGATCCACATAGCCACTGATGCTTTTGCACATATTTGAATACTCTGTACACTCTGCAGTCTGCTTGGAATGGCTACTACTGTAGACTTAGATGAGCATGGAATAAGGTGTGTCCTGTACTGAGTTGCCTTTCTGATCACTACCCTGCTTTCTAAGGTGCCCATGAACCTCAAAAACAAGTAAGAAAAGTTCAGGGAAGTCCTTTAGACCTTGGTTCTCCAGATGGCCATAGCACATTGATGAGGAAGTCCTCTGGGAGACTGCCTTTAATTCAGAGGATTTAGAAAAAAATTCACCTAAAAGAAAATATATGACACTACAAGATTTTCAAGGAGGTGAAGGAGAAAAGATGATTTTTTGTACTAACTATTCCTATTTTGATACTAGTACTAATGTTCTCAGAAGCCTCATTGACTTCCAGTCCTTAAGCTAAGAGTTTAGGGAAAGGAAGGATTTTTCAGTCCCTTGGGTATTTCTGAATGGGATGTAATGTAATATGACAGCAGTACAATAGTATAGTGGCTTTCTCGTTTGTGTTAATGATAGCTAATGAAACTGTATAACAGCTAATTGAATGTTATTGAAGAGAGATTGAATTCCAAATTGATATTTAACTATACAATATTTTTTTCACTTATGTTAGACGTTTTTTTACTCTCAACCACATGTGACATGCTTGACTTCTACATCCTTTTTAAAAATTTTATTTTAATTAAACTTTTTATATTCAGATAATTGTAAATTCACATGTAATTGTAAGAAATAATACAGACAGATTTCTGTGTACCCTTTATCCAGTGTCCCCCAATGGTAACATCTTGCAAAACTATAATGCAATGTCACATCTAGTATATTGACATGGATACAGACATAAAGAATTTTTCCATCACTCCAAGGATCCCTCATCTTGCCCTTTTATAGATACACCCACTTCCCTCCTACTCCCACTCCCTTCTTAATCCTTGGAAACTAATAATTCTCCATTTCTAAAATTTTAAATTTCAGGAGTGCTGTATAAATAATATCATGTAGTATGTAGCGTTTTGGGATTGGCTGTTTACACTCGGTACAATTCTCTGGAGATTCACCAGATTGTTGTGTCAGTAGTTCATTCATTTTTATTACTGAGTAGTATTCCAGGGTACAAATATGCCATAGTGTGTTTAATGATTCATCTGTTGAAAGTTATTGGGATTGTTTCCAGTTTGGGGCTGTTACAAGTAAGGCTGCTATAAACATTTGTGTACCCGTTTTTATATAATCCAAGTCTTCGTTTCTTTGGGATGAATGCCCAGGAGGGCAGTTGCTAGGTTGGATGATAGTTGCATGTTTTTAAAGAAATTGCCAAATTGTTATCCATTTTACATTTCCGTCACCAACGTATGTGTGATCCGGTTTTTCTGCATCCTTGCCAGCATTGGTAGTATCACAGTTTTTTATGTTAGCCATTCTGATAAGTGTACAGTGATATCTCATTGTAATAGTTTTAATTTACATTCCCCTGGTGGCTAATGATATTGAACGTCTTTTCAGGTGCTTGTCCATCATCTGTATATCTTCTTCAGTGAAGTGTTTCTTCATGTTTTTTTGCCCATGGTCTAATTGGGTTGTTTGCTTTTTTACTGTTGAGTTTTGAGAGTTCTTTATATATTCTAGATACTAGCACGTTGTTGGATATGTGGCTTACAAATATTTTCTCCCGCTCTGTAGCTGTGTTTTCATGCTCTTAACAGGATCTTTTAGAGAGCAAGAGTTTTTCATTTTGATGAAGTCTAACTTACTAATTTTTTTCTCCTGTGAAGTATGCTTTGGACCTCAAGTCTAATACGTCTTTGCCTAGCCTTAAATACCTTTCTTTTTCCTGAAAGTTTTGTAGTTTTACATTTAAATCCCATGATCCAATTTCAGTTAATTTTTCTAGGTGTGAGACGTAGATCAAAGTTCTTTTTCGTCTACTTGTGTTCAGTTGCTTCAGCACCATTTATTGAAAAGATCATCTTTCTTCCATTGAGTTGCTTTTGCATTTTTGTCAGAAAAACAGTTGGCATATTTGTGTTGGTCTATTTCTGGATTTCACCAGTACCACACAATCTTGATACTATAGCTAAGTGATAAGTCTTGAAATTTTAGGTAGATCGCTTCCTTGCACTTTATTCTTTTTTAAATTATTTTAGTTCTTCTAGTTCCTTTACTTCATATAATTTTTAAGATGATCTTGTCTCTATCTACAGAAACTCTTGCTGGGATTTTGATGGGAATTGTGTTAAATCTTTATGTCAATCTGGGGGGAATAGACATGTTGACTATTCCAATCCATGAATGCAGTATATTTTCACTTATTTGGATTGTCTTTGATTTCTTTCACAAGCATTTTGTAGCTTTTAGCATATAAGTCCTGTATATGTTTTGGTAGATTTACACCTAAGTATTTCTTTTTTTAAGAAAGCAATTGTAAATTTTATTGTATTTTAATTTTGGTGTCCATGTGCTCATGGCTAATGTATAGAAATACAATTGATTTTTGTTTATCTTGTATCTTGCAACGTTGCTGTAATCTAATGGGTTTTCTTGGTAGATTCCTTAGCATTTTCTTTGTAGACAAACATGTTATCTACAAATAGGGACAGTTTTATTTCTTCCTTTTAGGACACTCAGGAGAAAGTCTTTCTATCTATCCATGTTTTGCTTATTGCTGTGTTCTTCCTTCTTGGTATCATTTACCTTCTTTCTAGAGAACTTCCATTAGCCATTCTTTTATGATGGAACTGTTGGTGACAGATTATTTATTTTTCCCTCATCTGAGAATGTCTTTATTTCCCCTTCATCCCTAAAGGATAATTTCACTGGGTATAGGATTTAGGGTTGACAGTTCTTTTAGCACTTAAAAAATGTTGTTCCACTTCTTGCTTCCATGGGTTCTGATGAGAAAGCTGATGTCATTTGAGTTGTTTTTCCTGTTTAGGTAAGGTGTTATTTTTCTCTTGCTGCTTTCAAGATTTTTTTTTTTTGACTTTGGTTTTCTGAATTTTATTTATTAGGAGTTTGGATGGGAATTTCTTTGGATTTATCCTCTTTGTGGTTTGTTCACTGTTGTGTCACTGCTTGAGTCTTGAGGTCCCTAGTGACTCTGTCTTCTCTCCATCTTTCAGAGATTTTTTTTTTTTTTTTTTTTTTTTGTGGTACGCGGGCCTCTCACCATTGTGGCCTATCCCTTTGCGGAGCACAGGCTCCGGACGTGCAGGCTCAGCGGCCATGGCTCACGGGCCCAGCCACTCTGCGGCACGTGGGATCTTCCCGGACCGAGGCACGAACCCGCGTCCCCTGCATCGGCAGGCAGACTCTCAACCACTGCGCCACCAGGGAAGCCCCTCAGAGATTTCTTATATTTGTTTTATATATGATATCCAGGGTTTTTACTTGTACTTAGCAGGAAAAATACAGGAAAATACCCCTGCTTTTTGGAAGCAGAAGTATCCTTATGATAGACTTTTTTTTTTTTTTGCGGTACATGGGCCTCTCACTGTTGTGGCCTCTCCCGTTGCGGAGCACAGGCTCCGGACGCGCAGGCTCAGCGGCCATGGCTCACGGGCCCAGCTGCTCCGCGGCATGTGGGATCTTCCCGGACCAGGGCACGAACCCGTGTCCCCTGCATCGGCAGTCAGACTCTCAACCACTGCGCCACCAGGGAAGCCCTATGATAGATATTTTTAAGTGATGGTCTCTTTTACTATATATATACTTTAAGGATGGCAGGAGTAATTTACCCTAAAAACATTGCTTTCATTATCTTAAATGTATGCAGTTTGCATTTATATAAATTGTATATCATTTATATAATTAGATGAAAGCCCCTTAAAAGAATGACAAAATGACAAAATCCTAGTGCTACTGTGCACTATTATACTGTTCCATTAAAAGACTAGAATAAATAAAACAGTTGTGCTGCCCAGTAATCTAGGGTGTTGCCTGGACAAGAACATAATTCTATCATAAGAATCAATTAATCAACCATAATTCTATTTATAAGAATCAGGAGTGGAGAGGAGACTAGGTAATTCACACAAAGATATACAATTAAGTTACTGATTATACTTTACTTAAAAGCTAAATGCATCAAATGCATATGTACATAGGCATGACCTACCTAACCTTCTCAGTTATGAAAGGTCCCACAGAGGAGGGACTGTGTTAAGGAGAGATGATGTAGATAGAAATAAAGCTCTAAGAATAGGGAAAAACTGACGGATGAGACAGATGGGGGTTGGTGTTAGTGGTTGTCATTTGTCGTGAAATAGGATCCAGTTAGTGAAAGGTCTTAAAACTCTTGGAATTAGATTTTGTTTGAGAGGGTGGTTGTTCTCCATTGATTTTCAGTATTGACCCATTTGGTGCATATTTACTGAGCTCCTTCTGTGCCTGAACTGTGCTTGATACTCGGAACGCAGGTGTGGGGAAAACAGTCTTGTTTACTGACCCCCTGGAGGTTCCAGTCCAGCAAGAAAGACAGTCACTGCAGAATCTCCAACAGCATTGGCAGTCTCTTACCGAACCAGCGTAGGAGAACAGGGCTCTGTCTTGAGGAATCTGTGTGGTCAGGAGACAGCAAGCCTAACTATGAATTTATTTTCCTAAATCAGAGTTATTAGCCAAAGATTAATACTTGAAACTTATGCCTTCTTTTTTTTTCTTTATGGACCTTTTTATAGGTTTATTGTTCCATTTTACTGCATGTCTGCAGTCGTTTTACGTGGAAGACTTTAGGTCTCTCTTAACTGCTTTTATGGTCATAAAACAACCCTAACTAATAACACACTTTCTTCTCTATATAACTTTTAAAACCTCCCTGCTATAATTTAGGCCTTTTCTTCTTATTTCATGACCTGATGTTATCGTTTATTTGGTTGACAAATTGTGAAATGGGTTTTATAGATACCTGTGTTTGTAATTTATTTTACTGTATGATAGTCGTATGAACACAACCTAATATTATTGAATTCTCTTTCTTTAAGGTATCGTGTCCAGATCTGGCACCCTGACTTATGAAGCAGTTCATCAAACAACACAAGTTGGGTTGGGGCAGTCTTTGTGCATTGGTGAGGAATTTTTTTGCTAAGCTCATTTTATTGGAGTTCAGTATCTTCCCTGAATAAGTATAATGATAATTATTGATTTGATTATTTGTGAGAGATTTTGATGCCATTTTATTAAAAAGATGTTGTGATCTTGAATTTAATTTGCTTATACGTGAAGCTGACTGTTATATTTTCAAGATTCATGGTCTGGGATTTGACTTCCGAGCTTCAGAACAAACATCCTGGGACGTGTGTCTCCTGGAGAGCCTTGGGCCTTGAAAACAGCTGTTACTTAGCTTGCTGGGAAGAAATGGTCCTTCAAAATAGGACTTTCATTACTGTAATTCGCATTTTGTTATCATTACCAGCTGTCACTCAGTGCTTCACAGTCACTGAATTCTTTGCCAATCATTATCTCACTCTTCAGGCAACCCCCCGAGGCACCGCTGAGCTGGCGTGTAGTCCTGTGGCAGCGTTATTGGTGGAGGAGGGTTGAGCTCCCTGGAACCTCTCTCTTTGCCACATCATACTGCCTCCCACTTACAAATATAAAAAAATTTTTACATTTTGAAATAATCTTGGTATTTGTTGCCAAAAGCCAGGCAGAGTTCTCATTTTATAAATATTCCTTCAAACTTTTAGAATATCTTTTAGAGGCTTATCAAAGGCAGCATTTTATGATAAAAAATTATAAAATATAACCCTGTAGTATTTTTATTAAGACTCAAATTCGTGGGCTTCCCTGGTGGCGCAGTGATTCAGAGTCCGCCTGCCAATGCAGGGGACACGGGTTCGTGCCCCGGTCCGGGAGGGTCCCACATGCCACGGAGCGGCTGGGCCCGTGAGCCATGGCCGCTGAGCCTGCGCGTCCGGAGCCTGTGCTCCGTAACGGGAGAGGCCACAGCAGTGAGAGGCCCGCGTACCGCAAAAAAAAAAAAAAAGACTCGAATTCGTAAAATCACTATGAAACATTAATTGAGCTTTTCTATGCGCGGAAGCACAATCTATTATACAAGATAGCGTGATGGAAAATAAGAAAAGATTTTGAAATAGAGTTGGCAGTTCTGTCTTCTGTAGCCTCTGTTTTTAATTTGTGAACGAAGAGTAATAATTGCCATGTCACAGAGAGTTTGGAGGGATGAGGAAATGGCGGGCCCGACGTGTGCTAAGGCACAGGACATGACACGTGGCTGGCACTCAGTGGATGCCGCTTCTCTTCCTCAGTTTCATTCTTGAGTGGTGTGTTGAAGAGTAGGGAGCCAGTCCTGCGTATTTATCTATTATAAAATACATTTTTATAACTTAAAAATTTAAGAGTGTCAGCCAGTCTGTAGGGAATATTGCCTTGAGTCCTATCCAAGTACTTGTGCTAAAAAGCCATGTGCTTATAGTGGAGCCTCTGTGTGTGGTCTCTCTTGTCATCTCCCACTTTGGGTCAGAGGTAAGAGGGATCAAGACACCCCCCCCTCCCCTCACTGGGACTTGTGTCTTAACCTGCAAGTGGTTCCTGTGCAATGTCCCTCATGAAATAGTTACTTTGTGCAAAGAAATGGGTTAAATGTTTAATCAGAGAAGATATTCTCACCAATACACATTTTCTTAAATGTTCTTTTTTTTTTTTTTTTACTGTAGAAGAAATACAAATGTCCAATATTTATTTCCAATGTGGTATTAAGTCTCCAATATGGTAATAAAGTTTGCGGTTCATGTGAAAATAACAAATCACAACGAACTACCACAGTGCAGGTAATGTTAGCACGCAGACACACACAGAAAGACACACATGCCAGATTAGCTAATCCAGATTATTTTTAATTTCAGAATTTATCGTCTGTGATATACAAGGTACTGATAATGAACTACTCACCAGAAGCCAACAAAGTTAAAAGTTATAACATAGAAAACAGTAATTCATGTCCCTGAAAAAGCTAACGTGTTTTCAGAAGTAAAGTTCTCCTAATTAGGGAAACTATATAGAATGCTCATTTTTAAAGAACTATCTAGGCATAATTTTGTGGGAGAGAGGAGTCTTGATAAGGAGTTAAAGAAAAAGACGGCTGTTTTTGTGACTAACAGGAACCCACCACCACCGTTTAGCATTTATGTGATATTATAAGCAGAAATAAATGTAGCATTTTGTGATTTTTAAATGTTAAATGCAAGAGTGATGACACATTTAAAAATATTGGTAAGAGGGGGGTAGGCAAAATAAGAAACCAGGTAAAACAGCATTTCCTGACCTGAATTAAATGATTCATCCAGTTTTCAGCTGGTGATATTCTTTGACTTTTCCAGGCATTGGAGGTGATCCTTTCAATGGAACAGATTTTACTGACTGCCTTGAAATCTTTCTGAACGATCCAGCCACAGAAGGTATCATATTGATTGGCGAAATTGGTGGTAATGCAGAAGAAAATGCTGCAGAATTTTTGAGGCAGCATAATTCAGTAAGTTTGGGTTTGGAAAAATATATATATATCTCTTTGCCCTTGAATAATATCACCGGTTTGTTTTAGAAGTTATTTTGTTTTTTTTTCAAAGATAAATTTTTTAAGCAAACGTGAAAGATAAAGTTAAACCTTGTTGAGCTGCACCTGGAGTACTGGCCACTCAGGGAACTTGGGACCCTTTCTGGGTGGATTCTCCTCCCCGTTTCCCCTGGGGCCTGTTCTCTGCTTCTCGAATGAATCCTCCCCCCAGGCATCTCCTCACACTTCATGGTAGGTCAGTTGGCCTCCTGCTGAAGGGAGAACTTCCAGGCCATCAGCCTGAAAGCTGTCATTTGACCTGCGTATTTCCATTTTCACCTGTCATTGGTGTCCTTTCTCCTCATCTCAGGGGATGTGTGTTCTTTCTCTGTCAAGGCTGACCTTCTAAAGAACCTGTCCTTTATACCCTTTTCCAGGAGCTTGCCTCCCTCTAGCTTCAGTCTATCCTTGTAGAGTAGCACTTCGCTTCAAAGGTCAAGTAGAAAAGCTTTATTAACTATGTCCTATGAAGGCTTTCCTTGTTGCCTCTCCCTTCGAATGAAAAAGAATAGTGTGGCGTTGTATCATAATTTCACTTAAGGGAATTAAGCTCTGTGCCTGGGGTGAAGGAGGGTGGTGGGAAGAGAAAGAGAGAGGGCACAGTAACGACGGAAGCAGCCTGGTGCCTGCCAGCCCCCAGTCAGTGAACGTGTGCTCTGGACCACTGCGGCAAAGACCTGGGGAGAGCATTCACATGGTTTCCAGGATGTCCCTGACACTGACGAATGAGTGAAGATGCATCTTCAGGAGGCCGCGCAGGAGGGCGGGAGATAACTTGTGTCTACGCTTGTAAAAGAGATTGAGAGTGAATGCATCAAAATTAAATGCCGCTGAAAAATAATGAGTAACGGAGAGTTAAAGGAACCGATAATATCACCTGCAGGGTAGTGTATACAGAGTGATGCATATGTAATTGAAGGAATTTTCAAGGGCTGTTTTGAGTCTACTTGATTTTCTTCTGTGGTAATTTTAAAAGTTCCCGTTACTCTCTGGATCTCTTTTTCTTTTTTCCTTTTTATTCACTCCCTGATCCTCAGCAGTTTGGCTTCTGTCTGCCACTTAGAAACTGTGTGACCTTGGGCATGTTCCTTAACTTCACTGTGCCTCAGTTTCCTCATTGGCAAAATAGGGATACAGTAGTTTCTTGCTCCCAGCATCCTTGTAGGACTCTATGTTACGGCTCAGTAACATAGAGGAGAGCTGCCCTGGGCACGTGGTAAGCACTCTTAGTAAGCAGCTGTTCGCTGCTGCTGCTGCTGCTGTCGGATCTGCTGTCCACCCTGGCGTTGCTCTCGCGCTAGTCACCAGGTCCTCCATTCATCCTCCTGGCTCTTCTCATCTTTATTCTTCCCCAGATAGTGCCTATTCCCTAAGTGCGAATGGTCGTTGCGTATAATCAGCATCACACTTCATGCAGTTCCCAAGGCAGAAACCTCAGAACCATCGTTTTTTTTTTTTTTTTTTTAATAAATTTATTCATTTTATTTTATTTTTGGCTGCGTTGGGTCTTCGTTGCTGCACGCGGGCTTTTCTCTGGTTGTGGCGAGCGGGGGCTAATCTTCGTTGTGGTGCGCAGGCTTCTCATTGCGGTGGCTTCTCTTGTTGGGAGCACGGGCTCTAGAGCGCAGGCTAAATAGTTGCGGCACACGGGCTCAGTAGTTGTGGCTCGCGGGCTCTAGAGTGCAGGCTCGGTAGTTGTGGTGCACGGGCTTAGTTGCTCCGCGGCATGTGGGATCTTCCCGGACCAGGGCTCGAACCCGTGTCCCCTGCATTGGCAGGCGGATTCTTAACCACTGCTCCACCAGGGAAACCCCAGAACCATCTTTTATTTCTCCCTCAGCTCTTGCTTCCACTCAGTTACCGAGATCTGTCTCTGAGATCTTAGCAGTTTGTGGAGATTGAGAGCATTGTCATCTGTAATTAGTCCCTCTGCTCTGGTGCGGGCTCTCATCTTATCTCACCTGGACCACTTCGGTAATTTTTTTCCTGATATCTCTGCTCTTCTTTCCCTCCACCTCCCCACCCCCCACCCCCACCCCCACCGCCAGCCTGCTTATTGCCATCCTTGTAGGACAAAGGGCAGACTTAGCATGGTATTCCAGCCCCTCACACACCACCCTGACCCTCCTTTTCAGATCCGTGTCCCATCTGATGTGCCGGTTGTTTTCATCCTCACTTGCCTTTGCTTGTTCCTTCTGCAAGGCGTGCTTAGTTAACACCCGACTGTCACTCTAGACTGTATTATGGAGAGCAAGGAGCTGGTATACTTGGTGCCCAGCGCAGTCCTCTGGCATGTTAGGAACCAGTAAATGGCAAATAGTGAAAGAATAAAGTAGATTGTTAGGAGATTGGAGTAAAATGTTATTAGAGTCTCTTGAGCTCAGAAAGGTTGTGAAGCTTAAAATTTAGGTAAAAACTGACTTCTTTTTACAAAAAAAAGTTCAGGTTATATAACATTATAGTCATCCCTTGGTATCTACATGGGTTTGGTTCCAGTACCCCTGCAGAAATCCATGCATGCTCAAGTGCCTTATATAAAATGGCGTAGTATTTGCATATAACCTACGTACATCCTCCCATATACTTTATCTCTAGATTACTTATAATACCTAATAGAGTGTAAATGCTTTGTTAATAGTTGCTAGCATGGTAGGTTTAAGTTTTACTTTTTGGAGCTTTCTGGAATCTTTTTCCCACATACATTTTCTATTCTCTGATGCAGACCCTGTGGGTATGGAGGGCCAACTGTACACCGTAATTTAAAAATGTATATAGAATACATGAATACCTTGAGCAGCTTAGAATTTAGTGGGAAAAACTAAGCTTTACATTTTGTTTCATTTGGCACATGTATTCCTATTCCTGGTTGGTCTCATGGAACTAAGTTTTATTGAGGGCCTACTGTGTACGAGATTCTAGCTTGAACATTTCAGGTGACATATTCAGCACTTAGCACAGTAACTGACGCAGAGCGAACACTCAGTAATGTCGCCTCCTGCTACAACTACTATTATTATCATCATGATGACAGTAATTATTTGCAGGAGTGGTGTTGTTTAATCTTGACCCTCGGATTAGATGTTTTTGTCCTTTTATGAGTAAGGAAACTGGCAGCTTGCCGATGGCAGGCACACAGCAAACCAGCCAGGGCTGAGGTTCCTACCCAGGTCTGCCTGACTTCTGCTTTACGCTGTGAGGGGTCAGGAGTCAGGTCGCTGGGCTCAAGGACAAGAGTCCACAGTCCAGGGCATCTGCTTGGACTCTAGTCATGCCATCCTAACTTGTCTTCCTGTTTTTAGTCTTCCACGCTTCTCATTTCTGTATCCTGTTCTCAGACTACACTTTTTTTTTTTTTTTTTTCTGGTACGTGGGCCTCTCACTGTTGTGGCCTCTCCCGTTGCGGAGCACAGGCTCTGGACGCGCAGGCTCAGCGGCCATGGCTCACAGGCCCAGCCGCTCCGCGGCATGTGGGATCTTCCCGGACCGGGGCACGAACCCATGTCCCCTGCATTGGCAGGTGGACTCTCAACCACTGCGCCACCAGGGAACCCCCAGACTACGCTTTTTCATAGTCTTTTCAATTCTAGTTTACGCTCCTTAAAAAATCTCAAGTGACTCTTCTTCGTCAATAGGACAGAGTGTACATTTGTTTCACATTCTAGGTTCATCCTAATCTTGTTTCTTTCTAGTGTAATATTCCCACCATTTGAGGATAGGGACAGAGGGATCCAGTGGAAACTGGTGCCACTCGAATACCAGGTGCTCACATCCTTTGCAGAGCCTACAAGTGAATAAGTAAATGACTTACAGAGTCTTTTCATCTCAGTTCTCTGCTATGGTAGATGCTGGGCATACAGAAATAAGTGAAAACGTAGTCCCGGCGTTCAGAGATTCATGGTTTAGGAGGGGAGCACGTGGGGAATAAGCTACAGCCAGTGTGCTGTGGGTAACGGCAGAAATGTGTCAGAGGCACAGCAGAGTCTCTGAACAGGAGATGAGCAGCTAACCAGCACTTGTGGAGAGAGCGGGAGCGGGGGGGGGAGTTGGAGAGCTTAGGGGTGAAGAAGGGGCTTGAGCCAGGCCTTAAAAATTAAGTCAGAATTTGCCAGGTATCCAAGGAGGATGGAGAACTTTCTCAGCAGAGAGGGGCCCAGAGGCAGAGCCGTCTGGCATTCCTGGAGGGTAAAGAGCAGGGAGGAATGGTGGGGGCAGGACTGGAGTAAAGAGCGTCAGACACGCGGAGCCTGGCGTGCTGGTGCCTTCACGCGAGTCAGCTTAGCCCAAGCGAACTGTGCCAGTGACCTTGCGCTGCCATGCACTTGCACTTTAAAAAAAGCCAGTTTCCTTTAAGAATGTCCTTAATGAAGCAGTAAGAATTATTAATTTTATTAAGTCTTGACCCTGGAGTCAGTATTTTGTGATGAAGTGGGAAGTAAAGCACTTTGCCAGTTGAGTTGTGAGCTGAACTAGCTGCTTTTTTCATGCAACACGTTTTATTTGAAAGAATGTCTGGCAGGCAGACTGGTTGTTCAGACCTTGGTATTTATTTGGCGGATCTTTTCTCAAAAATGAACAAAGCAATCCTGCTGTGTCAAGGAAAACAACTCCTCGTATTCGTTGACAGTGATAAAGTTTGAACTTGCAAATGTATATTTTTGGAAAACTTGTTTCTGCCACCATGAACTTCACCCTACTAAAGACTTTTCTAAGGAGATTGGCGGTGATACTGAAGAGTGATTTGATGATGTTGAATGAGGAAGTGTATCAGCACTTGGAAGAGCTACATAACTCAGTGAATCTGTATTTTCCTTCTGACCAATGGATGTTACAAAATCATTGTAGGCAAAAGATCCAGAATGATGAATGAATTTTGAGGTAACAAAGGACTGTGGTTTCAGGTTACCATTTGAAGAGGTTTGTGTAGTGCCAAGGAATATCCTGTTATCTGACAGATATTAAAATACTTCTCCCTTTTCCAAGTACATATGTGTGTGAGGCCAGATTTTCTCTTGTACTTCAGCCAAACTAACATATTTGCAGTAGATTTAATGCAAAAGCATTAAGACAGAGTTATGTTGAACTAAAACAACCTGATCTGTGTCTTAATTCGTTATCACAAATCACATAACTTATGTATTTTCAAGTGTGCTTTTTTGTTTTTCAAACGAAAGAGTGACATATGTATTTGTAAAACAGCTTGTGGGGGTGAATTTGAAGTTTAATATCTTAACAGGTAACAGTTTTGCTTCAGGATTGTTTTTTTGAGTTTGTAGGAAGAGTCAAGTCATCTCAAAGGAGAATGCAGTGGTTTCAGTCATAGCTCAATATTTGTGTTGTTTTCTTTTTTTATTTTATTTATTTATTATTTTCTGTACACGGGCCTCTCACTGCTGTGGCCTCTTCCGTTGCGGAGCACAGGCTCCGGACGCGCAGGCTCAGCGGCCATGGCTCATGGGCCCAGCCGCTCCACGGCATGTGGGATCTTCCCGGACCGGGGCACAAACCCGCGTCCCCTGCATCGGCAGGCGGACTCTCAACCACTGCGCCACCGGGGAAGCCCGTGTTGTTTTCTTATTGAAGATGAGTGAAGGGCCCCAGCCATTTGCCATTTTCTGGCAGAGTCATGAGTCGGAGGTCCAGTTTCGATCAACTTCTTCATCAGAGTGTCTAAAATCCCGTTTTCCAGGGTCCCAAGGCCAAGCCTGTGGTGTCCTTCATTGCTGGTTTAACTGCTCCTCCCGGCAGAAGAATGGGTCACGCGGGGGCAATTATTGCTGGAGGAAAAGGTGGAGCTAAAGAGAAGATCGCAGCCCTGCAGAGTGCGGGAGTTGTGGTCAGCATGTCCCCTGCACAGCTGGGAACCACCATATACAAGGTGAGCTGGAACAGTGGCCTGAGTGCTCGGAAGTTACTGGCCTTAAAGTGGGAGGCCACACAGGGTGCCTGGAAACCATGGTGTTTTCTTCTGGGTCTCTCCTGTTTCTTTCTTTCCGGTGTGCAGCTTAACAGTCTCTAGCAACTCCACCTTTTGGTCCTAATGTTCTAATCGGGCATGACAAGGAATAGTGTTCTGATTCAAAAACTTTATTCTTCAAACATCTAGATTTGCTCTTTTGTGGGTAGTAAGGTATGATATACAAAAAAGCGTTTCAGAGTCCGTAAGTGTCCTGAATTCCATTTTGGGGGTTGTGCAGAGAATTGCCTTGTGTTTTGTTTTTTTCCATCGAGGGCCTTTGGGATATAGCTATGCTAACTCCATAGGTTTTTTTCCCAAGGAGAGAGGTTGAAGACCGACTAAGAAGAAATGAAAACTGGGAGTCAGGATGGAGGGAGATCTAAAGAGGCTGGGGGTTTTCAGATTTTAGTTGGTGTCTTCCATAATCTCTTTGCAGTGATTTTTGGCCTATCTCTTTGAGTGATCATTTCAGGCTCTCTCTCTCTCTCTCTTTACTTTTTTGATGATTGTGGACTTTACAAAAAACCCCACAAAAAACAAAACTTTTTGCACATGCTGAAAACAGGCCCCGATTGTCTTCCCAGGAGGGAGCAATGTTTTGGCATAATCTTCTTTGGCATTGTCTTAGGGATAATAAAATTAACTCCTTGTTTTATTGACTCCTTGCATGATTGTGTCTTGTGGAATGTGACACAGTGTGCCATAGTGTTTAAAAGAAATCTGGGTGGTTAGGGAGTGTGTGAAGAATTTTGTTTAAAAGAGGGGAAGGAAGGGAAAAAGCAAATAAATGCTTGAGTTCACATCAGAGACATGTGTTACCATTTTACTCCAGTAGGTGGCAGCAGGCACCTACACATTTTGCTGCATTCTAATGGTTACAATCTAGAGAAATGTGGTTTTCAGTATTGTTTCCTTTTCATATATTTCTGAGGTTCTTGACGTTTGGTTTAAATCTGAACTGAATCTGTGTTCAGTTTTATTCTCTGAGAAACTAAACAAATCCACTGTTTTATTAAAAGGGCTGGTGTGTGTCACGTGTAGCGTTAAAGGTTTGGATAAGCACAGTCAGGTTTGTCAGCTCCTAATGATAACACTGCCATAGAAAACAAGAGTAATTCAGAGCCTCTCAGCCCCCGCGTTTAGGAGACAAAGTTGAAGCTCCGCATCTAGCTTAGTGAAATTCAGACTGACACGCGCTCATTTGAAAACTGTCATTTTGTGTTCAGTAACCTCATCCTGGTTCATTTTACTTCTATAATTTTTGGTTGCTCAGAGGATCCTAAAAACAAGAGGTTTTAAGAATCATTTTGACTGTGAATGTAATTTAGATTTTTAATCTTTAATCCCCTCTCTCTTCTCCCTCTCTCCTGTTCCTGAAGGAGTTTGAAAAGAGGAAGATGCTATGAAAGAAAAACAAACGAAATGTTCCCTAAACCTATGGACGAATCACTGTAGCAATGTGAGCCGGCGGCCGTTTGCTTCTGTCATCCACTGACTGTCCACCCGCGCACCTGTTGCTGGTCTTGCAGCACAACGGGAAGCCAAAGCGAGGTTTAGAGTGTCCTACGCTGAGACGTTTTAACCTCACTGAATAACAGAGACAGCCAATAAATCTACCACTTGATTTGAAAATGGTTTTGGAGGCTTTTTATTATTCCACCGTGGGGCTGGGGGGAGTGGGAGAAATAGAGGGGTGTGTGTGTGTGTGCACAAGTGTGTGTGTGTGCACGAGCATGTGTGCACATGCGTGTGCATATGTGTGTTTCAGTGGGCTCTATAGGGGACATTGTAACTAAAACTTTTGAGAGAATGGGTGTAAACATTTCAGTTGGGCTTTTATCAGAGTGATTTTACATCTCTTTGAGTTACATTTTTCTCATGTATATATAGAATCGTCCCCATCTTGTAGGATAGTTTTGAAGATTCGAGATAAATATATTAAGTCCTTGGCACGTGATAAGGCAAACTAATTGTTGTCAGTGCCACCATTATCATCATCATCACCATCACTAGGATTTAGGCAGGAGCTCATCCATGTTTCAGTTTTTGCCTAATTGGGAAATGGAAGGTCTTCAACGATGCTTTGTTTTTCTGTGGTTCTGCGGAGGGCTCTGCCCTTCCCCACCCAGAGCCTCCATTTCTTTGTTTGAGGTTTAAGCCATTCACTGCAAGAAAGCAGGAGACCTATTATCCATCCTTTTGTTTAAAAGGGAGCTTGTTAACAGGAAACAATTCCAGTGGAGAGACAAAATATTCTCACATTGTGTAACTGCCCTGGAAGAAACAAGAGCTTCAAAAAATATTAGGAGGAGCACCTCAAGAAGGCTGTTTGGGGAGCCCTTCCTGGGGAAGGGAGATGAGTAGGTACCTGAGGGCTGGGGAGGTACCAGCCATGCAAAAAGGAGGACTCACACCCAGGCAAAGGCAGGGAGCCAGGAAGAGCTCGTTTTGTGGAGGTGCCTGGGGACAGTGACCCTGGGAGGGGCTGGAGGAGGTCTTGGGGGGCTGGGAAACAGGTGTCTTGGGAGCTCCCATAACCATGCACAGGCTGCTGAGACACAAAGAGCAGGTGTCGGGAGATGTATTTCACAGCCCAAGGATTCTGCCTGGGCCAAGGGCCACGTCATGATCGGCTTTGGGTCAAGTAGACTTTAGTTCCTGCTCGTAGCTGTTTCCTTGTCTTGAAAGTGGGGATCATGAACCCCCATCCCACAGGGTACCTGGGTAGAATATACATGATGCGTGTGTGACAGTGGACTCGGCCAGGGCTTGGTGTCACTCCATAAAGTCTTGAACTTGCCTCCTGCTTGTGCTCAGGGCGACCCAGGTGACATGATGGCCGAGGAGGAAGGCACTTCCGGTCTCTCTGGTTGGCACCTCCAACCCAAGGTTCCTCCAGGGCAAACATATCCTTCTTTTGTCTAACAGGCTTTGTGACAGGGACACAATCCAGATGAGGGGCAGTGACCCTAACATCCTTTTGAGGGTCCACCCCTGATTCCAGGCTGCTCCAGGCCTGGCTCAGCCCCCAGTTCTGTCCCCTAAACGCCCATCCCAAGACAACCCCTCCCTCCTCACGCCTCAGGTCCTAACTAGGAAGCTCAGCGCCCTCCTGATTCTTTCTCCCACTTGCCATCTTCCCTTTCCCATCCCCTTCCATCTTCCCTCCCCCACCTTCCCTCCCCACCCGTCCCAGCGTCTTGAGAAGCCACTCTCTCATCTCACTTCTCTCCCTTCCTGCAACCGCTGCCGCCTCTGGTCTGAGCAGCTCAAACATATCTGAGCAGGATATTCAGTTCTGGTTTTTCTGATTTCATTTCTACAAATGAAAGGTGAAAGTTCAACTCACGACCCCAGTGCATTTTAAAAGCTTTTATTACAGAAACTTTCAAACATTTACAAAATGGTTATGCTATTATAATAAACTCCCATGTACCCATCACCCAGCTTTGATAATTATCCACATTTTGCTATCATTGTATGATCTGTACCTCCATCCATTCCCCCCAGTGTTTTTATTGTGATAGCTATTTTGTCAAGGTAAAATTTACATACGCTGAAATGCATGTCTTAACTGTGCATATCTGACAAATGGAGGAAGGTATGTAACCACACCCTCTTGAGGATATAGAACATTTCCTTCATCTCAGGAAGTTCCGTCTTATCCCCCCAATAGGTAACCTGTATTTTTATTCATCTTAGATGAGTTTTTGTCTGTTTTAGAAATTTGTGTGAAGGTAATGAGACAGTGTGTAGTCTTTTATGTTTGGCTTCTTCCAGTCAGCATGATTTCTGTGATGTTCATCGAAGTCAGTGCTTGCATCGGTAGTTCATTTCTTTTTATTGCTGAGTTCTATCTAGTCCGTTGTGTGGACATAGCACAATGTGTTTACCGATTCTCTGGTTGTTGGCCCTTTTGAGTGGTTTCCAGCTTTTGGCTGTGGTAGATTACGGTGCTATGATCTTTTATGTGCAAGTCTTTTGTGAACATAAACTTTTTTCTTAGATACTAGGAGTGCAATTGCTGGATGAAAATTTCTCCCCAGCAAAATATGAGAGTCTGGTGTTCTACATCTTCATCAACATTTGGTGTTTTTTATCTTTTAAATTTTAGCCATCCTAGTAAGGGGTGTGAGGGGTATTAATTAACATTTCCCTGGAGAAAAATGATGTTGAACATTTTTCAATGTGTTTATGTTTTTGGTATTTCTTCCCTTGTGAAGTGTCTTTTCAAGTCTTCTGTCTACCTTCTGTTTCTTGGGGTTTTTGTTTCTGAGTTCTGACAATTCTTTATATATTCTAGATACAAGACCTTTCTCCGATAGACAGTTTATGAATATTTTCTCACACTCTCTGTCTTGCTCACTCGTTTTCTTATTGGTGTCTTGATGAAAAGTTTTTAATTTCGATAATGAGCAACATACCTGTTTTTCTTTTCTGTTTACTACGTTCTGATCCTAAGACACGTTTGTCTACCTCAAATTCATGATGATATTCTGTTTTCCTATAAAAGCTTTATTACATCAGGTTATACATTTAGTTCATATATCAACCTCGAATCAATTTTTGTTCATGGTGTGGGGGAGGTAGAGTCAAGACTGAATTTTTTTCCTTATGGATATTCAAGTGGGTCTATCAATATTGTTGAAAAATCCTTTTTTTCTTTTTTTTTTCCTATTAACTTACTTTCATGCCTGTGTAGAAGATCAATTGGCCATAAACATATAGGTCTATTTCTAGACTCTCTACTAGGCCTTTTGTAACACCGTATAAATTTTAGAATAAACTTGTTCATTTCTATAGGATGATGATTGAGATGAAGTTTTATAGCATATTTTGAAAATGGTTGCTGGTTAACAGTATTGAGTCTTTCATATTCCAAGTTTTTTCTTGCGAAAATGTATAAGCATGAATTGAGTTTTGTACATTGACCCTCTACCCTAAGACCCTGCCAAAGGAATTTATTAGACCTAGTATTTTTTAAAAATAGATTTCTTAGTTTTTTTAATATAAAATTTATGTTAACCATGAATAGAGATTTACTTCTGTTCCAGTCTTCATGCCCTTTTTCTCTTTTCCTTGCTGTATTGTACTTACTCAGCTACAGTGTTGAATAGGTGTGAGAACAGATATCTTTGCCTAGTTTTCAATCTTGAGGATTTTTTTTGTGTTTTACCATTAAAGATGATGCTAGCTCAAGGATGTTCATAGATGTCCTTCCTTTATCACATGGGGAAAATTTCCCTTTATTCTAAGTTAGCCGAATGATTTTGTTGTTTGTTTTTTAATTGTGAATAGGTGATGAATTTTGTCCACTGATTCTTCTTAATCTATTGAAATGTCTATATGATTTTTTCCCCCTTTATTTGGTCAATTTAAATGTTTGATTTTTAAACATTAACTTGTATTTCTGTTCACAAATGCCGCTTGGTTATGATCTTACCCTTGCCACATGTTGCTGGAATATTTTGCTGGTATTTTGTTAAGGATAGTTGTCAAAACTTTATTTCCTTGTAATGTCTTTGCCAGGTTTGGTATCAGGATAATATCGGCTTTATACAGTAATTGGGAAGTTTTCCTTTTTCCTCAATTTTCTGAAAGAGTTGGTGTAAGGTTGCTATTTTTTCTTCCTTAGACTTAACAGGTTTCTTCTTGAACGCTTCACACCCCCTTCAGGAAGCTGTGGTGAGGGATAGGCTCTTTCTGAGAGGAAGAGCAGGGTACTGTCAGCCCAGGAGTAAGAATCAGTCACCCCTTTTTCACTTGAGGGTTGTAAGGAGGGCATGGGAGCTCGTCATCACCAAGCAGTTTAGAGGTGATGGGAGGTGCTTGGAATAGATAGCTTTTTCAGGGATATTGAAGGTACAGAAAACAGTTATTCAAACAATTACCACTGTGATCCACTGCCCACCCCCTGAATTTTACAAACAAGAGGGATAGGCTTGCCCTGGCAGGGGGCATGGTCAGAGTAAGATCTATGGCCATGAGACAGAGGAAAGCTGGAGGGCCGGGCACCAGTTAGAACCTTGTTTTTGGCTTCTGTGGCACAGAGCTTGACTCTTCTCACTCATGCGCTGACTACAGACAGTTGAGATGGATGGTTCAAGGTGGTCTCTGCAGCCTGGAAAATTAACTGTGGTTCCTTACCATTTTCTTTACCAGGAATTCCATCAAAGCTCTATCAGGCTGGGCATCTGTTATCAGCTCTATCAGATCTGGAATTGCTCAAGATCAAAAGCCTGGTTAGGTATGCTGTAATTCGAGAGAAATTTGATCTGACAGTGTGGAGGCCAGCATTCATGGCTTTTACTCCAATCAATGCGTTCTATCTTTGAATAACTTTTTAGCTCATTAGGATTCTGATCTGGAAAGGAAAACATCTCAGCTGCTGAGTTAATGATGACTCACTATGTGAGAACTTTAATTTTGACACCGGCCTGGGTAGGGAGACCTCTGCTGTGTGATCTGGTTGGTCTTTGGTGAGTCCCAGCTGCTGGAGAAAGAATAAGCAGTAATCCAGAGAAGACTGTGTCACTTCAGCAAGGCACCTGCAGGTGACAGGTTTCCAGGGTTGGGGTGAAGAGGAGGAGATGCTGAGCCCAGAAAAGTCCCCTGGGGAACAAGAGTCATCCTCAAACATCATCCCGGACTGGACAGTGCACAGTCAGTGTATGATGGTGTTGGCCAAGTAAGAACTTTTCTGCTCTCCTGTTCCAACCCCAGAAGGGTTATAACAGCAGCTGTTAAGTGAGGAAAATGGGGATGGTGAGGCCAACTCCGCCTCCTCTGGGACAGCGGACTTCCTGCCTGGAGCAGGCCCTGGGCCTGGTGGGGGAGGGGGTGGGGATGGTGAAGATCAGAGTGGTCAGCTGCCTTACCTCTGAGTGGAAATGATTGATTATTACTTGGAATTACTAAATTCTGCAGCAATTCCGTAATTTAAATGAGTATTAGGGTTCTGAATCTTTTAATTGGGAACCAAAAAGTCATTGGGGCAGGATGAAAAAAATAGCCCCCTGTTAGTTTTCTGCCATAACCAACTACCACAGACTGGGTAATAAAACAACAGGAGTTTCTTCTTTCATGGGTCTGGAGGCCAGAGTCTGAAATCAAGAGGTCGGCATATCTTCTCTCCCTCTGGAGGCTCTGGGGGGAAGCTCGCCAGCTTCTGGCACCGTTGGAATTCCTTGGAGTTCCTAGGCTTGTAGCTGCATACTCTGATCTCTGCCTCTGTCTTCACATCTTCTCCTCTTCTGTCTCGTGTCCCCTGGGTCTCTTATAAACACACTTATCATTGGACTTAGGCCCCTGGATAATCCAGGTTGATCTCTTCATCTCAAGAGACTTAATTACATCTGCAAGACCCTTTTTCTAAATAGCATTCACATATTCCTGGAACTAGGCTGCTGAGCTCTTTGTTTTTTTGGGGGGGGGGTACCATTCAGTCCATGACACTTCCTAAAGTCATCTTGGGAGTGCATCCTGTGAGTCATGCTTATTCAATCCAATGGGACTTGGGAATAGATAGAGGAGCAGGGCCTGATGTTGTTCCGAAACCAAACTTGGGTCCCCTCGCCTGCATACAGTAGAGCCAATCTACTGATACTGAGTTGTGGTGAAGGAAAGTGCAGACTTTATTGCAGGCACCAAGCAAGGAGTCCAGGTAGCTAGTGTTCAAAAGACCCAAATTCCCCTATGGCTTTCAGGGAAAGGTTTTGAAAGATAGGGTAAGGGAGGGAGGTTGTGGGGTGCATGACCAACTCGTGGACATTCTTCTGATTGATTGGTGGTGAGATAATTGGGAGTCAGGATCATCAACCTCTGGCTCCTTCCATCTGGGGTCTACATGCTTGTGGGCAGCATACAGTTAACTTCTTCCACCTGGTGGGGGTTTCAGTATCTGCAAAACAACTCAAAGAACACGGCTCAGACCATTATCTATGGTCCTTGAGGAGGAACTAAAGGTCCTTGACTTTGTTTAATGGCTAAACTATTATTATTTTCTCCTGCTGGACTGTTCTCCTTTATTTCTGCATGTTCTCACTTCTCTGATTAAATTTCTCTGATTTATTTTTTGGAAATTGGGGAAGGCCTAGGAGGCTAAATTTTTTCTACAAATAAGAGGCAGGTGGAGGACTCTGTCCCAGGAAGGCCCCATAGGTTCCTGCTTGCTTACAAGGTCTGGGTTTGCACCTTATTCTGAAAGCCTCAGGGAGGCACTGCAGGTCAGGTATCTTTTCAGTGTAGCAGAAGGGGGACAAAACTCTGGCTCAATGGACTCCACGGGGGAGGTTGAGGGAGTTGTTGTTTGTTTGCTTCATCTTCCTTTTTAATATTTCTCAGTGAAATGTAGATAAGGTCATCAGCTGAAAGTGAAAGTGGGGGAGGGTTAAGAGGAAGGAGGATGTGAAAATGTCCTTAGGAGAACAGAGAAGGGAACCAGGTCATGTCTGTATTGGTCACACCTCCACTAAGTACTCACAATTGTTTCCCTGTCTTGATCTTCACACCTCTCCCCATTCTCTGTTCTTGCTCAAGAACCTTCAATGAGTCCCTATTAAGAGAATGAAGGGCTTCCCTGGTGGCTCAGTGGTTAAGAATCCTTCTGCCAGTGCAGGGGACATGGGTTCGAGCCCTGGTCCCGGAAGATCCCACATGCCGTGGAGCAACTAAGCCCATGCACCACAACTACCGAGCCTGCACTCTAGAGCCCGTGAGCCATAACTACTGAGCCTGCATGCCACAACTACTGAAGCCCATGAACCTAGAGCCCGTGCTCCACAACAAGAGAAGCCAGAGCAATGAGAAGCCAGCACACCGCAATGAAGAGTAGCCCCTGCTCACCACAACCAGAGAAAAGCCCGCACGTAGCAACGAAGACCCAACACAGCCAAAAATAAAATTTATTTAAAGAAAAAAAAAAAAAGAGAGTGACGTTGACACTCCAAAGCCTAATAAGACTCACCAGGATCTGGGCCCCGATAGTTCCCCTGCCTTTTGGTCTGTTCAAGGGATTGCTCGTCAGAGAAACAAGGGGTGGCAATTTTCTCCATAAAGAACCAGATAATAAATATTTTAGGCTTTGCCAGTTGTAACTCTCTGTGGTGACCACTTAATTCTGGTGCTGTAGTGAGAAAGCTGCCAGGGATAATTTTAAACAAGTAGGCATGGCTGTGCTCCCGTCAAACTTGGTCTGCTCAGAAGTTTGAACGTCCTATAATTTTCACGTGTCACAAAATATTTTTTGATGGTTTTCAACCATGAAAAAATGTAGAAACCATTCTGAGCTTGCAGGCGTTACAAACACATGGCAGGCTGGATGCGGCCCTTGAGCCATCGTTGTCTGAACCCTGAGACAAACCACATGTGTTTCACTCTGACCACCCTGCCTGCCTAAGATCCATCTTCTTGTAAGTTAAATCTGTCCTGCACTTTAACCTAAATGCTTGCTCCTCCTTCTCATCAATATTCTCAATCCCCCATCTGCCCCAAATCTCATGGGTTCTATGCTGGCATTTGACTTCCTGGAGCCCAAATTGTCTGTGCTTCTCTTTCTGTTCAGCTGGGCCTCTTCTTTTTTTTTTTTTTTTTTTTTTTCAGTCTTTTCTATCTTGTGCCTCCTGAGCTGACTGTCTATTCTGAAGAGCAGAGCTTGCATTTTATGTCTCTGTGTGTCTCCTGCAGTCATGCCCCACACTTACTTGGTGCTCAATAAATATTCAAGAGAAAAAAAAGTACTTCTAAGACCCTATTCTGCAAGGCTCAAAGGGATTATTTTATGTGCAAAGTTCAGAAATAAAAAAGCCAAACCCCAGCAAAACTGCTTCCTTCTGCATTTTGATGATGTCTCTAAGGTGTGGTTTTCTATATTCTTTATGCTCCCAATATACTCCGAATTACCTTACATTTCTCTTGTATCTGATAGAAAGGAGGTGACATGTAAGGGAACAAGACCCCCAGTCACCTAGACTCATACACCGAAACCTGTCTGAGTGATCTCCAAAAGAGACCATGCCAGACATTTTATTAAAGGCTTTTACCTTGTACTAGACAAGTATGCACCATAAAGTTAATTCACACCGGAAGGAAGCAACAGGAATTTTGAGTGTGTTGAATGTAATTCAGCCAACTGGGACAGTGGTGATTAGGACTACTGTGGGTGAAACTACAGTATGTTATTCTGATCCAAGCACTGTTTGGAGGTCATTGAACAGATGTTATTTGAGATACTGTTGTACTCTGGGAAGGAAGGAAATGGAGGAAAGAGAGAAAATAGCAGATGATTTTGAATGTTCTAAATTCTGTGCCGGAGGTATTTAAACCTATAACCTCTCCACCCCACATCCACGTCAGAGACATCCAAAGTCAATCTGTTGAAACTTCAACTTGAACTCGATTTAGCCTAAGCACTATTTTTGCACAGTAGATAATAATACTAGTTGAGGATGTGTCTCTCTCTAAAAGCATTTTTTAAAAAAATGAGTGTTGACCCAATATTTTCCCTTTTCTCTCAGAGTCATTATTGCCTGAGTTACTTCAGGGCAGTGGCTTACTCAGGATCACCCCATGGGAATCCAGCCTTCAATGCCACAGCCGAATCCTGCTCTTAGTCTTCTGCTGGAAAAGACAAACATCACACACCTGGAAACCCACGTGCAGAAATTCTGCCCCTCTTTTCTCACCAGGCTTTATCTGCCTTCAAAATCTAAATAGTTGCTAAGTACTAAGATGTCTTACACAGAGGAGCAATATATATATATGCATAATACATACTACATAATAAACTATAATATATAATAAACTATATAATATGTGTATATATATTATCTGCAAAATGCAGCAAGTAGCAGAATGCTAGAGATCACACCATTTCTCTCACAAGGCAGTCTTTCTATGAGATTGCTGAACAGTCTTTGAGACTGTTCTGCTTTTATAGGATTCTTGAGCAGTCTTCAAGATTGTTCTACTTTTTTTTTTTTTGGCGGTACGCGGGCTTCTTACTGTTGTAGCCTCTCCCGTTGCGGAGCACAGGCTCCGGATGCGCAGGCTCAGCGGCCATGGCTCACGGGCCCAGCTGCTCCGCAGCATGTGGGATCTTCCCGGACCGGGGCACGAACCCGTGTCCCCTGCATCAGCAGGCGGACTCTCAACCACTGTGTCAACAGGGAAGCCCAAGATTGTTCTACTTTTATAGGACTTCATCCTCTCTGGGAGGTCATTAATTGTGGTGACCAGGTCACTGGCCTAGACTTACTAAGGGGACCTAAAACCTTCTCGTACTCGAAAATTGCTAAGGCAAATTTAAGATGCTCAATCCATGAGGTGAACAAGTGTATCTATCTAATTCACAGCTGTAGCCCTGGAGTCTAGTATAGTACCTGGTACACACTAGATGTGAAATACATATGTCTCTTTGGGTCATGCTCATAGCCTATTAAGTACTCTATAATTTTCAATGAAAACTAATACATTTTAGACTTAACCTAGCAAATACATGCATATTTGTTCAATGGGCAAACGAATCCTGATATTAGTGCTTTCTTTGGGATGCTGGCTTGAATGGGAATGCATATGGTTAGAAAGGGGTGTAAGTCTTAATTAGGGAGCTGCATGGCAGGCTCCCCCTGCACCGTGCTGCACCCCACACCCCCTTTCGACTTCAGGCAACAGGACAAGCAGAATTGGATCAAGGTTGTGGACAGATTTACCACAAAACCAGCCAAGCTTAAGCCTCACGTCTCTTATTTGCCCCTGCCCTTCCAAGGCTCTTCCAGGGCCCCTGGCAAGTTTATGTTCCCCATCCTGCATTCTTTTCATAAACTTCAGTTCCCACCAAACTTGGTCCTGCCCGGGGAGCTTCTCATTAGCAAACCTCTTTGATTTCCACCACATCTGTTTTGATCAACATGTATGTCAAGCCTCAGTTCAAAAGACCCTACATGTGTGACCATTTCCTGGACTCGTCTACCTACTCCCTCTCCCACCTCCACCCACCTCACTCACAGCCACCATGCCCTCCTTCCTCTGTGTTTTGTAACATGCCAACCTCTTTCCCAGCTCTGGGACACCCCCATCTTATTCTCTCTGCACCTCTGGCCCACAGGCACATTCGTAGCCTGACGTGGTCTTTCCCAGCTATTCTTTAGGTCTATCTTCTCGGATCTCTTAAGGTAGGTTTCAACCCCTCCTTGCCCTTGTTAATTCTTTCAGAGAAGCGGTCTGCTTGTTTCCACCCTTGAAATGAGCACACACATTCGGCTTAGAGTTATTTGCATGCTGCTCTGTTAATGTCCATCTTCCCTATAGACGGCAAGGTTGATGAAAGTAGAGATAACTTTCTTTGTTCACCCACATTTGCCATTTTAGACCTGGTGTCTGGCACACAAGGTGCCCACATTGAATATTTGATGAATAAATGAACAGGTGCTCCCATCTGTGAGTAAAAATCACACTATGTTATGGATTAATTTTTTAAAATATTTATTTTATTGACATATAGTTGATTTGCAATGTTGTGTTAATTTTTGCTGTACAGCAAAGTGATTCAGTTATACATATATATACATTCTTTTCCGTATTCTTTTCCATTATGATTTACCACAGGATATTGATTCTAGTGTTTTGTGCTATACAATAAGACCTTGTTGTTTATCCATCCTCTATATAATACTTTTCATCTGCTAATCCCAAACTCCCAATCCACCCCTCCCCTACCTCCTCCCCCTTGGCAACCACAAGTCTGTTCTCTATGTCTGTGAGTCTGTTTCTGTTTCCGAGATAAGTTCATTTGTGTCATATTTTAGATTCCACATATAAGTGATATCATATGGTATTTGTCTTTCTCCTTTTGACTTACTTCCCTTAGTATGATAGTCTCTATGTCCATCCATGTTGCTGCAAATGGCACTATTTCATTCTTTTTTATGGCTGAGTAGCATTCCATTGTATATATATACCACATATCCTTTATCCATTCTTCTGTTGATGGACATTTAGGTTGTTTCCATGTCTGAGCTATTGTGAATAGTGCTGCTGTGAACATAGGGGTGCATGTGTCTTTTTGTATTATAGTTTTGTCCGAATATATGCCCAGGAGTGGGATTGCTGGATCACATGGCAACTCTATTTTTAGTTTTCTGAGGAACCTCTAATACTGTTTTCCATAGTGGCTGCACCTATTTACATTCCCACACCCTCTCTAGCATTTGTTATTTGTAGATTTTTTAATGATGGCCCTTCTGACCAGTGTGAGGTGATACCTTGTTGTAGTTTTGATTTGCGTTTCTCTAATAATTTAGCGATGTTGAGCATCTTTTCATGTGTCTGGCTTAATTTTTATTTGTTTATTTTGTTTGTTACATTATGATTTCACTGCACATTCCTGCTCTTAGAGAACAGAGACCACGTATTTTTATCATTTGTCTCAGGCGCATAGATAAGTGCTTAAAAACGTAACAATTTTAAAAACTAGTGCAGGCCACGCAGTCCATATGTAGTGACTGTTTGTTCTGAGCTATCTGGAGCCTCCACAGTGTGCTTGGTTTGATTTCTGCTGGAGAAGAAACAGCGAGCAGGGGAGAGACTCGGAGCCCGTGCTCTCCTGCTTTCTGCTCCTGTCCTTATGGGTGATGGGCTTTAGAAGTAGGAGGCAAGAAATCCTTTTCCCTTTGTTGGCAGCTCTAAAGAGCGTCTGAAATACTGGAGCAGCGATGCTCAAATTGGGCACAGGAGGATTTCTGGGGAAGCTTTGAAATAGCACTGCTGCTTGCATCTCGCACCAGATCAATTACAGCAGAAACTCTGAGGTGGGGCCCACCACTGAGATGTTTCAAAAACTCCCAGGTGAGAGAGAAAGACAAATACTGCACGATATCACTAACACATGGAATCTAAAAACAAAGTCGAACTCAGAAACAGAGAGGAGAATGGTGGTTGCCAGGGGCTAGGGGTGAGGAAGGGGAGATGGTGGTCAAGGGGTATAAACTTCCAGTTAGAAGATGAGTAGTTTCTGAGGATCTAACATACAACATGGTGACTGTAGTTAATGTACTGTATCGTATACTTGAAATTTACGAAGAGAGTAGATCTTAAGTGTTCTCACAACACACACCCATACACACACATATCCAAAGGTAAATTATGCAAGGTGATGGATGTGTGAATTAACCTGACTGTGGGAAGTATTTTACAATGTATATGTGTATCAAGTCGTCACATTGTACATTTTAAATATACACAGTCAACTATAGCGATGACCACTTTAAGTTTTCTGACAAACAAGGAGAGAAGCTTTGCTCCCAGGCTATGATCCATTTCTTTCTTCACACAAGTATGGAAGGAATGACCCTAAAGAACCCTTGTGACCTGGAAAGCTTCGGAAGAGAAATAGGGCTTTGGGACCTGGAGTTTCTCATTTGATTCCCTCAACTCCTCCTCTTGGTGGGGCAAGCAGGATTTATGAGGTCTGTAGGCAGCAGAGCCATGGTGCTTTGAGACTTGATTATGTGGGGTGTCAGGATATTCAAGAGAGACATGTCACTGGGAGAAACAGACAGAGATGTTAGGATTTTAGGTGCTCATTCAATTTGCAGTCAGGAGGCCTGGGTTTGCTTCTCAACTTGGCTACTTACTGTGTGTGATTCTGGGCAAGTCACTCCATGGCCTGAGCCTCAAAATCCTCCTTTACTAAATGGGGATAATGATACATATCTCACTGGGTTCTTGTGAGGATTAAACAGATACTATTTGTAAAATACTTAGCATAGCAGCAGATGCCTGGAATATACCCAGCAAATGGTACCTGTTGGTAAATGTAAAAGCAAATGCAAGCTCTCTGAACTCTATGTGGCCAGGCTTAGTAATGTCCTTGACAGTAGGAATTATTTCATTGGTGTTTCTCTCTCCAGCTCCGATTGTGGGTCCTAATCATGCATGTGGAACTGAAAGGAGTGGGTTGCAGTTCTGCTTGTGGTGAGGCTGGGGAGGAAGTGAGAAGTGAGACTCTTTAGGAAGATCCCGCTGAGCAGAGACCTGTTTCTAGCCTAGACCAGTGATCTTCAACTTCAGTGTGTGTCTGAATCACCAGCAGAGCTGTTATAACAGATGTCTGGACCCCACCTCAGACTTGCTGATTCAGTGGGTCTGGTGGGTAACCTCTGAGATACCTGCCTAAAGATTCCCCCTCCTGGTGTTCATGCCTTTGTGCGATCCCTTCCCCTTGAGTGTGGACTGGGCTTAGGACTCACTTCTAATGAACAGAATACAGCAAAAGTGGTCTAATATCACTTCTGTGATTAAGAGACTGTGGTTTCCATGATGCTCTACCTGTTGTGAACTGCCCAGTGGAGAGGACTCAGGTGGCAAGAAACTGATATCTCTAACAGCCAATGAGGACAAGAGGCCAGCCACTAGCCATGTGAGTGAACTTGGAAACACATCCTCCCTATGTCGAGCTGTGGGATGACTGCAGGCCTGGTCAGCATTTTGACTGCCTGTGAGAGACCCTGAGGCAGAGGCACCTGGCTAAGCCACGCCCAGATTCCTGACCCATAGAAACCGTGAGATAATAGATATTTGCTGTTTTAAGCCACCAAAATTTGGGGTAATTTGTACAAAGCAATAGGTAACTAATATAGTAGATCTAGAGTGAAGCCCAAGAATTGCATTTTTAACAAGTTCTTAGATGACGTTGATGCCACTGATCTGGTATTCACATCTGGAAACCACTGGCTTGTTATCCTAGGATCATTCTGTCTTTGGCTTCCCAATGATTGATCATTTCAGGGTAACTGAAGCATCATTTGAATGTATTTCTCAGAGGATAGGGCAGGTGAACAGGATGAGCAGGATGAATCCTTCTCTCTCTGCTTTGCTTTATCCTCTCCACTAGTTGCATCTACCAACTCAAAAGTTGCTTTCTTGGACCAGCCTTCCCTGGTTATTAAATTCAAGCACAGGACCAACTAGGGCTCTTGATGTGTGCTTTGGCCTGTAATTTTATTTCAGTAGATTTAAAAAATCTTTTCCCATCCAATATCTCATATAACTCTTTAGGAAATCAGGTGGGATAGATGATATTATTCTCATTCTAGAGATAAGAAAGTGTAGTCACCAAGAGGTAAAGTGAGTTGTTTAATTACACAAGGAGATAGAGTCAGAGCTAGGATTAGAACTCATGTTTCCTGATTCCATGAAAACACTCTTTTCTAACTTTACCCTTCACTCAACCGCTATCCTTCTTATATTCAATGGCTATTTGCTATATTATGATCTTTAATCAGAGATCGGTGGTTGCAAGGAACAGAAACTCCTTAACTTTAGTTAAGTACTATGGAAAGTTATTAAAAGTTAGGAAGGCAATCTTCTCTTGATTTGTAATTTTAAAGGATGTATAGTTTGGAAACATGGGCACTGAAACCAGACATGACAGGGAGAGACAAAAGTTACTTAAGTTACATAAATTCCAGGCTCATCGGGAAGAAAGTGCCTACTAGAACCATGGCTACTGGGATAGCAATAGAAGGGCTATGGGGATGGGCTTTCTTCTTCCAATAGTATTTAAAAACAAACAAAAATAACACCTTGAACTTCTAATATTTCATTTCCAGCCTCAGTCAGAGAACTAGTGAGTTTCTTCTGCCCTGAGAGAATCTCTTATCTCTTGTTGCCAAGAGTTGATATAATCAAAGTCAGCTCCAGATTCTGATGTGGGCTTACAACACAGGTTGAGCTTATAGCCTCACTAGATCACATGCAAAAGTTGGAGCATTTGTGGGAAGAAGTAGGAACTTAAAATTGGGAATAACCACATTTGGGGGGATTTTGACGATTCAGAGAACCAAGAGAGAACTTCCAAATACTACAGAGCTTCTCTTGCACCCAGAGCCTACATTTCCCAGTCTCCTTTATCTTGGGCTCTGCAAATGTCCTATCTTCCACCAAGCAACACACACCCTCATGAGACTTGGAAGACAGAGTGGACATAGAGAGGCAGATGTTTCCATTCTGGACGTGCTTATCAGGTTAGAGGCAGTGTGGTCCTGGAGCCAGGAGATGTGATGGCAGCTTCCTGTTTCCTCAGCTTTCTTTCTGGCACGGCAGAGGCTCCCTCAGAGGGTGAGTTCTGCTCTGTTGTTCTGAGAGTTGCTCCTAAAATCTCAGCCTTGAGCCTGCCCTCCAGGTATTTCTGCCAGCCACCTAACAACACATAGTAAATTCTTTTCTGCTTAAAGTAGCCAGAGTGAATTCTGTCCTCTGCAACCGAACCTAGATACAGAGGGGTAATAAATGCATCGCCCATAACAACTGTAAGAGGAAGGCACATAGGCTCTGCTTGAATTCCTCCAGGGACAAGTTTCTTAGGCGTATTGGTATGTTTTGAACAAATTCCAATTATCAAAAAAATTTTTTATAGTTGTCTGCAATCTATCTATTTGTAACCTGAGCTCATTGATCTAGTTTCCTGTTAGCACGTTGGTTGGATTTCCTGTTAGTTACTTGGACAAGAAAATCCAAGCTAGAAACTCAAATTCCTCTACATGTTCCCTCTGTAACATGGTTCCTAGATTCCTTACCACTGTCTACAACTAGTTGAGAAAGAGAGAGAGAAGAGAGGAGAGGAGAGGAGGAAGGTTAGTTAGTCTTGGAGGGGACTGTTGAAATATCTGAATGTGGCAGAATGTGCTGGTATAAATCTTTATGTGGAAAAGAAAGGCAAAAAGGGAGTTGGATGAAGTATATGTGGTTAAAAACCTTCTTATTTAATGAGTCCTGGTGCCAGCTCATGTTTATTTTGTTAGCCTCACTGGAATATTTTATTTTTGTAGTAATTTATCTTTCATCTATTAGTCCATCTTTCCTTTGATAAATTAGTAATCCTTGGGTCATCCACTTGATAGAATGAATTTTATTATTTTACCCAAAGGGTAGTTACCCATATTGAAAAAGAAATAAGAAAGGGGAATAGAAATTAAAAACAAATATAAAATTAGAGAGAATTAAATAACATGCCCCTGGTTATTTTTATTTCTCAAACCACTTTTCAAAAAATAGTTGTTTTTATGCTTATTGTCTGTCTTCCTTCACCAGAATGTACACTCCAGGAGAGCAGAGTCTGATTGATCCTTGCTGTATCTTGGGAGTCTGGTCCAGGTCATTAAACAGAGTAGATTCTCAAAAAATGTATATATTAATTTAATGAATAAATGAATGTTTGCAGACACAATGATAGAAAGAAAAGGGGGAGATGGAGGAGCAAGAGAGAGACTGTTAGCTTCCTATCACTGCATAACAAATTATCACAAATATAGCCACTTAAAACAATGCACATTTATTATCTCACAGTGTCCAAGAGTCAGGAATCTGGGGGGCAATGCATGACTGGGTCCTTTGCTTAGGGTGTCACCAGACTGCAGTTAAGATAATTGGGCTGCATTCTCATCTGGAGGTTCATCTGGGAAAATATCCACTTTTGAGCTTCAGGTTGTTGGCAGAATTTATTTCCTTACAGTATAACTGAGGAGCCCAGGGTCTTACAGGTTATTGTCTTGGAGGCTGCTCTCAGGTTTTAGAGGCTTCCCTGTGGTCCCCTGCAATGTGGTTCTCCCATAGGCAATTAAGAACATGGCTGTTTGCTTCTTCAAGGCCAGCAGAGAACATCACTTTCCAGTCTGCTGAGACAGGGTCTTATAAAATGTAATATCATCATGGGAATGACATCACCTCTGTCATATTCTATTGGTTAGAAGCAAATCACAGGCTCTGCCCACACTCAAGGGGAACGGATTATACAAGGATGTGGCTCATTGGGGATCACCTTAGGGTATGTCCATCACAGGAAACCAGGAGCCCAGAAACGGTCAAGGACAGAGAAAGTTGGCTTTTGTTTTTCAAACATTTTTTCTTCTTGTGAAATTCACCCTCCATCTCATAATCAGAATATCATGCAGCTCAAAGATTCAGCTTCAGTGGCTCTCAGTTTTATACATTTTAGAAACTTTCAGAGTCTGGAATTTTGGGCTTGGTTAACGATTCACACTATTTCGAGTTCTTCCCTGGATTTTAATTTCTCTCTGGTGAAGAGGAAATTTCAAGACAAGAGAAATTTAGATTGGACCTGGGTCTATGGCTACAGTACTTAAGAGTAGAAGTGTCTTTGTTAACAAGATGGCTAAAATTCCAAGCTGAGAATTTGGGAGTACCCAGCATGTACAGATATCTACCACTGATTTAATAGGAGGTGTATTATGGTTGTGGGACTGAACTTTTCCCTCTGAGTGGCTTCATTTAGTAACCAATGAGTCTGGACTGGACAGACAAGTTACTTAATGCAGCTCTGCAAAAAGACATCTCTAAATGCTGTGAAATATCTTTTCATTGCTTGTTTTGCTTCCATGTAGTTGAGTAATCAAAACATTAGTCCTTGCCCTATCAAATGGGAGAGGGGCTTGCCTGCAAAGCCTGTGGGTATATATTTAAGAGTGTTGATTAGATATATTCGGAAATCACAAGAAAAACGAAAGAACACATTGACTATGAATACATCAGAGGAGCCTGAAAAAGGCCTAAAATATTTAATTGAATCAAAGATGTCATCAATCGTAAGGCACACCATTATTTTATGGGCCACTAAGGAAGAAAAAGCAAAGCACTGGCAATTAAACAATGACAAGCTATTGATTGAAAGACTCATAACTCTTTCAGAGATATTAGTATGTGCAAAAAAATGTGTCTTAAGATTGATGAATACAGTTGGTTTCCCAAGAGCAGACATACCTGAAATTAGCATTACCTACAGGAATCTCTGATTCTCAGCAAAGATGGGGTCTTCAAGACCTGGGAATATGATACTGACTACTCTGCTGTTACTAGGAAAATAAAACATTAGAGTTGGAAATGTGCTTAGGTGTCATGTAACCCAGCCTCCCCCCAATGGAAGGAAAAGCTGTCCCCCGACTTCTAACAGATGGTTTTCCACTCTCTGCCCATATGTTTTGAGTACTGAGTAATTCACTACTTCACATAGCATCTTGTTGCATTTTCGGTGTAATTGATCAGGTAAAGGGGTCCCAATTTAAAGCTAACCATGGTTACCCAAATTCGACCATGCGTTAGAAAGTCAGGATGGTTAGTAGGGTGGGCGTCACCTGTGAAAGAGAAAATGAGGCTCCTGTAGAGAAAACTCATCCTGAGGGAAGAAGGACTGAGGCTGACACGGTGTGCCAATGACAGTGCCTTGGTTCATTCCTTCCTTCCTTCATTCAGTGAGAATACCTACCATGCGCCAAAGTCTCAATCAATGACAGACACAGTTCCCAGTTTCCAGTCCTTCCAACTCTAGTCTGGAAAATACAGGAGAAGAACTCTGATTGGATGTGTTTGGCTCAGGTACCTGCATGTGGTCCAGTCTACCACCTCCAGGGATGCTATGATGTAGCACAGACAGGTCACTGGTCTTTCCCTCTTGTGTAACTGTCACACAGGGCGTGGTTTGGGTGCCACTGGGCACAGCATTGGGGGGGTGTCAGCTGGAGATGAAGATGCACCATGACACATTGTTTTGCTTGAGACCTTAAAGAACCAGATTGACAGTGAGAGCAGAGGAGGTGAAAATGACACCACATGGTATCAGAAGGGCCTGTATTAATCACATCAGGGGAGACATCTTAATAGCCTCTCTGAAGTAGTTGGGGATGTTTGCAGTGGACCAGGACCTTGAGATTTCCATCATAGAAAATTGAAGGACCTTTTGCACATTATTAGTCAGTGATAAGAAACCGGGCTTTCACCACCAGCAAAGAAATCTGTTGAGAAAAAGGATTATATTTTTATCAGCTGTGCTCATTATAACCTACACCATTCTAGTGGATCTTAATTGTCATTAATAAAGTATTAACATTTTACTAAAACTTTAATAACATATTAATAAAGTACTATTGTATTTTATTTATTCATGTTTGATTGTACATAATCTCACTCTTCTCTGATGTAATTAATGAGTCTAATATTCAAACTCTTAAGAGAGCTGTTAGTAGCTGTCTATATCTAATTTCCATTTTAGCAAAGTATAACTAGACTTTCAAAAACCTGTGCCAATGACTTGTTAACGGTCATGGAAAAAGCTAAATGAAAAGAAAATTGTTTTCTTTTGACTCTAAAAGGCACATTTGCTTTTTCTCATGAGGAAGTTAGAGATATGAATAGGATGAGAATGATATCCAAGTTGATTGCAGTGCTTACTGTTGTAATATATTTCTAAGTTATGTGCTTCAGGTTGATTTATATTTATTGATTATTGGCATTCCACAACTTTATTCATCTTAAAACATTTTACTCTTCTTATTTCCAATTTTTCTGCTCTTCCTTCATCATTCTCTGTCTTGGTAATGTAGCATTTCATTTTGGGGAAATAGTCTATTTTATGTTTTCAGCATTGTTATGTTATTATTTCTTCTTTTTGTTCTTAGAATTCTTATATACAGTTGAGCCCCCTTTAAAAATGTCTTAAAAATTTATACTCTTTATTTAGTAAAAGAAATCTCAAAAAGCATCAATAACTTTGCATAAGAAAATGAAAACACGGAAAACCAAAATTCTTATATTTTAATTTTAGCTTTAATTTATGATAAGTATTTCAGATATTCAAAAGATATACATAGTAATATAATGAATACTGGGATACCTGATTCCCACCTTAACAAGTAAAACATAATCAACACTATTGAAGCCCTGTGTATGCTTCCTCAAATGCAATTCCCATCCTCCCATCCCACGTAAGCATCACCCTGAATTTGTTGTTTATTATTCCCATGCATGTCTTTTTGATTTAATTTACATATTTACGATGCCTTGAATAATATCTACTGTTCTGCATATTTTACAATTTTATATAAATTGTGTCATTCTGCATGAATTTTTGCAATTTGCTTTTTCCACTCAAAAATACATATTTATGATTTTTACCCATGTCAGCATATATAACTACACTTCATTTTAACAGTAGTATGTTATTCCAAAATATCTCAATTTATTATCACTCTCCTGATGATGAACATTTATATTCCAATATTTCCCATTTTTTTTGTCTTTTTATATGTTATTATAGCAGGTACAGTAAAAGTTGCTTACACATGTTTCTTTGTGCCACAAGAGAGAGTTTCTCCAAGGAAGCTCTTTGTTTGAACTGAGTTGTGCCTCTCCAAAGTTCATAAATTGAAGTCTTAACCCCCAGTACTTCAGAATGTGACTATTTTTGGAGACAGGGCCTTGAAGGAAGTAATTAAGTTAAAAGTGAGGCTGTTAGGGTGGGAAATAATCGAATCTGATTGGTTTCCTTAAAGAAGAGGAGATTAGGTCACACAGAGAGACACAAGGTGTGCCCTGAGGGACAACCATGTGAAGAAGCAACAAGAGGATGACCATCTGAAGCCAAAAGGAGAAGTCTTGGAACATTGACCATGGACTTTCTATGCAACTTTGATCTTGACCTTGGACTTCCAGCTTCCAGAACTGGGAGAATATAAATTTCTGTTCTTTAAGCCACCCAGTCTGTGTTTTATTATGGCAGCCTGAGCAGACTAACACACTCCCTTAGGAGTGAAGCTGCTGATGGAGGGATGTATGCAGGGTCAACTTCAGGCAATAATGCCACACCACCCTCCAGAATGGTGGAAACAAATTAAGCTCCCACCACTGGGCCTCTTCTGGTGTCACATCCTCACCAATGTCAAAGTAGTGCTGACATGGTATCTCATTATGATTTTAATTTGCACTTGATTTTTAATGAGGTTGAACATCTCTTCTTATGTTTATTAGTCATTTATGCTTTCTATTTTTCTGTAAATGCCCTATACATATGTCTTGCCCATTTTTATGTTGGATTGACTTTTCCAACAACTGTTAAATGCAGTGTTTTGTTAATATCATTAATTTACTTTATTAATTTTGTGCCTCAAAATTTTTTATGTTCTCACTGATTTTTCATTTGCTTTATTTTTTAGTTACTGAGAGAGGTATGTTAAGATTCCATAGTTCAATAGTGATTTGCTAGATTTTCTTTGTTTTTAAATATTGCTTTATAAATTTTGAGGCTGTTATCAGAAACATATGAATTTAGAATTGTTATATCTTTCTGGTCATTTAAATCCTTAGTGAACTTTTTCATCTCTCATTTCTCTCAAATGCTATTTGCCTTAGTGTTTGTTTTGTCTGATATTAATATTGCTATGTTTACCTTCTTTGGTTTTGATTTCCTTACTATAATTTTTCTATTTCTGTACTTTCAAATTTTCTGACTACTGATGCTTTTAGGCATTTCTCTGTGACTGACATTTAGGTGGATTTTTAAAATCCAACCTGAAAATATTTGTCTTTCAACTTCAGAATTTAGTTCAGTTATATTTATCATAATTATTAATATATTTGGATTCATTTTGCTAATCTTAGCTTTTGCTTTTTATTTGTCATACTTTTTCTTCTCTTTGTTTTCTTTTGGATTAAGTTTTTTCCTTATTTAATTATTTTTTCCTATACATGTATCAAAGGTTTTCTCTCAATGCTGTTGTTTTGTACTTCTCCCTCTCCTTCATGAGCTATGTTTAGAGAGGCCTCGAGTGCCAAGTCTATATTCTTAATTAGCTCTATAATTCGCCTCCTTCTCCCTCCTCCTCTCTGAATTCAGACTCTCATCATCTTATGCATCAATTATTGTAGTATTCTCTCTCTCTTCCTTTCCATTCTCTATTCTCTCAGAGAGTACTCTCTAAAACATGACATTTGCTTATAGCTGTTCAATGGCTTTCATTTTGTTTTGGGTAAAAGTCTAATCTCCTTTCTGTGGCATGCAAAGGCCATCAGGCTGACAGGTGACTGCCTATCCTGCAACTCCCTTGTATGGCACCTGCTCTGGCTGCACGATCTCTCTGGAAGTCTTGGAATCTGCCTTGCTTGTGAGACCTCCATGCATCTGTGGGATGCAGAATCCTCTCTAGTGTACAACTTGTATACTTGACAATTTCCCACTCACCTTTCATGCTTCAGCTCAGGATCACCTTCTCTATGAGACTTTTAAGACTCTCTGAGCCTAAGAAGATGAGCCACATCTTCCTTTCTGTTTTAATAACAACCTGTGCATGTTTCTGTTACTAGTTATGGTTCTGATCACATTTGATAAATGCATATTTAAGTGTCTTTCTTCCACAGACTATGAACTTCTTAATGGCAAGAAGCATGCCTTTATTTCTACTCCCATGGTCCAACATGGTACTTGTCCCAACTCATATTTGCTGAGTGAATAGATAAAATAATAGTACATGTTACTAAAAAGAAAAAGTATTGTTTTATAAATCATAAATAACATTACTCTCACTTCTGATTTTGTTTGCTTTTTTCTGTTTCAGTGAGAGTTACTTGACTTCCCAGCTGCATTGTGAGTTTTATGTGGGCAGAGGCCATGTTTTATACTTGGTTGGTGCCATTTTGGTCCTTAGCACAGTGTTAAGCATATAACACAATCACAGAAAATATTGTTTGATTGATGAGAAACTAAATGTAGCATACATTCTGACCATTTATATTGTACCTATGTAATATATCTTTTTACTAAAACAAGGATGACAACTAGTCATAATAATGTACTGGTTACTTGAACAAGGTGACATATGGGGACATATGTAAAAAGATTCAAATTCATAGGGACATGTTCACTCTCCCTTCAGTGGAGCCAATGCCATGTGGACACCAGGTGCTGTCAGTTCTCACCTTTTTCTGCAACACAGGCTCCTGGAGAGGCCCGTCTTACCAATCTTAGGGGTTCTGAAACTTCCTTCTGGTTTAGTCACTAATTTTAATCTTTTTTTTCTTCTCAGAAACAGAAAAACTAAGAAAACCATGTATCTTCACTCTCAGTCTTCACACAATCTCAAGAATATTCTTTGGTTCTTCTTTTTCTCTTCAGGAGAGATTGTCTTTATTCCCAATGATATAAAAATGACTTAGGATGAACTCCTTTAATAGCCAAAATTTTACTAGCCTAATGTTTCTCAAGGGTTAAAAATAATGCTTTAGACCAGTGGTTCTCAAAGTGTGGTCCCCAGAGCATCAGCATCAATGTCACCCAAGAACTTGATCAGAGATGTACGTTCTTGGGCCCCACTCAGACCTACTGACTCAGAAACTCTAGGGGTGCAGGGATCTGTGTCTTAACTAGCTCTCCAAGGGGTTCTGACATATGCCAACATTTGGGAACCACTGCTTTCAACCTTTGCCTAAAGTCTAAAAGAAATAATACCACCCTCCCGCATATAACCCTCGTGTTCATTTTAAAGAACTTTAAATAGCACAGATCTGTTTGTAAGCAGTCATACAACAGTGATAGAGCAAGACATGATCAGGTCACAGAGTAGTTCGAAAGGAAGTACAGAACACTTGTTGGGAAAAGAGTCTGAAACCAGAAGTCAGCTTGCATTCACACCCTGCCCCTACCATTTTCTCCTTGTGTGACCTTGAACACATGACTCAGCCTTTCCATGGCATCTGTAGCATTAAGATCATGGTAGTACCTGCCTTACAGGGTGGGTTGTGGGAAGCACTGAATGAGTTCATATTGATAAGTGGCTTGGAATAGTGTCTGGTATGGGATGAGTGCTCTGTAAGTGATTATTAAATAAAATAAATGAACATGAGGCTGTAGGTTTTGTGATCCGGGGTAGGCCCCATGAAAGGGACACAGAACAGTTGGGTTGTCACAGCCCTTGATGAGAGACCTTTGCCAGTGCCTGCTGGTGGCCACTGTCTGTGTATCAGGACAGGGCTGTTCTCCTGGGTGCTGAGGAGAGAATTGGGCTGTCAATGACTGCAGAGCATAGGACATCTGTATATATTTAAGCAGGATTGACCCTGTGCTGTTCCAGGAGAAGGAGGCCAAAAGAAATGCCATCATCCTTCACCAGGACGTAGCAGGTGTTTGAAATCCCTGGGCCATAATTTCTGTAAATCTTAGGTTTTAGAGCTTTCATATGTACTGCTTTCTTAAAAAAATAAATAAATTCAACATCATCTAGGCACTAACATCCATTCCTGGTGGTTGTTGGTATGCTCTCCATCACTCAGCAAATTTGATGTATTTTAACCCAGCTTTCAGCTTTCTCTAATCTTGCTTCATCAATCCTTCTCTGCTTAGGCATGTCTGCCTTCATTTGGCAGACATGGCAGGTTTTTCATTTCCTCCATACAAATGACTTGCTTATTACAGTAGGGGTCCCTGGTCTTTGGAGACAGTTTACAGATATCCTTGAATAGAGCTCGGAAAGGGCTTCATGAATAATAATGCCCAAGTAAACCTGAGATGAGCTTGGACATTGCCTCTTTAAAATTCATACATCATCCTAAGTGCTGTCACTTAAACAGAAGATATAGAAGGCTGCCTGGGAAGGCTGAGTCTGAAATATGCTTTCTTTACAAAACTTATCATTTCCGTACAAAACAAACAAACAGCAGAGAGCAAAGGAGGGAGTGGGTGACTCCTGGTATGTGTTTTACTTGAGCATAAAATTTGTTCTTCTGATTGTACTGAGACTTTTCATAGTCCCTGGTTTTAACCTTCAAATTTGCATTTCTCTTTCTATTAAATATTCCTCAGCTTCCTTGCTTCTAGATGGTGAGTTTACAGCAAAGGCACAAGACTGAGGATGAGAAGATAGCACCCAAAGTAAGTTAACTCTCAATTCCATTAGTCTTGGGAGACAAAAGAGAATTTCTGATGCATTTGTAGCCTGGATTTTAGCTTCTGTCAGGACCACAGGCCTTAAAACTTGTCTGTGCACTGGAATCACTTGGAGGCTGTTATGTGTCCTGGACATTGTGGTTTTTCAAAGATGCCCAGGTGATTCTAACGTGTGGGAAAGTTTGAGAACCACTGATGCTCATTGTGTCAACTACATGGATTTGGAGATGGCCAACCATTCACGGAGAATGAGTCAGATGACCTAACCAAGGTCCACGTGGAGGTGGGGCTAGTGCCCTCTTAGGAGAGAACCCATCCTGAGAGAGGAAGAAGCCGGGTACACCCAGGTACTCACTTTACTCTGTCCTCTGCCTAGTGTCATGGTTGCAAGTCTCAGACCTTGGGAATGAGAGGACGGTGAGCAAAAATGGAGTGTTTTTCCAGTGAAAGCTCTGTAAGGTATTGGGTTCCAGCAGAACTGGTAATAGAGCATTACATAATGACATAATGGGAGGTGGGATCCTTACTTTGTCACACACTGTAACGAAGCAGGCCTCTTGTAAGCTGGAGGGCAGCAGTGTAAGTGGCCCAGTGAGGGACCATGATCTTCGGAGCAGCTGGCAGAGCCCTGTGCAACACCCAGCCCTGTTCTGGGTGAGGTCTGCTCTGCAGATTCTGTAGAAGCAGGGGTGGCATCTGGCAGAAATGTTGAGAGGACAGCAGATTTGTCAGAGTGTTGAGGTCATGTACATTGGCAGGTAACAAGCTAAAATTTGCTTGGACTCCAGGTGTGTATCTACCAGCAGGTGAGTCCTGGAGACTCAGGGCATAGTTTACCTGTATAACTAAGGATGCAAGGATATAACTTCGCTGTTATAGATAGATTAGAATGTTACCTTTCTGACCATGTTGGTTTAACTCCATAATGGTTTAGACTTAATGATACGTCCTTTGTCTGAACTGAGGAAATAGCTACACAAGATGGTTTTGGCCATTACTGTGGAATATTTGTTAGAGGAATTGTTCATTAAATCATTCAATGGCCATCCTAAGGCTCCATGGGATAAATTTCTTTCAGAATACAAGAGTGAATTTCTCTTGAATAATTGGTATGCTTCCATTTATGAGATAATGAGAACTGTGCAACCTATTACATTGCCTGCCCTTCTCTCCTCCCCAGTCATCAAGAATCTCAAAACCAAATACAATGCTTATTTGCAATTAATATAACCTCTGGTGTTAACAACATTACCAGTAACCTGAGTCCTTCTTATTATGGCTTCGCTGTGGCTTAATCAATTTTTCTATGTGTGTCTTTTGTTTTAAAGCACACCAAAATATTTTTTTAAAAGAACCAAAGGGAAAACATAAAAATCTCAATTTAATAGACTTCTTTTTTTCTTAGCTTTTTAATTATTTTTACAGCTTTATTGTGGAATAATATACAATAAGCTGTACACATTTAAAGTGTAACATTGGTAAGTTTTGACATAATATTATATATATCCCTGAAACCATGAAACCCTCACCACAATTAGATACTGGACATATCCATTACCCCCAACAGTCTCCTTATGTCCTTTTGTAATCCCTTCCTCTTACCCCTCGCCAGTCCCTTCCCATCCCTAGGCAACTGTTATTATAGATGAGCTTGCATTTTCTAGAGTCTATACAAGTTGATTAATACAGTATGTTCCCTTTTTTGTTGGACTTGTTTCACTCAGTGTAATTATTATAAGATTCATCCACCTTTTTGCATGTATTAATGGGTTAGTTTTATTGCTAAGTTAGTATCCATTGACTAGATATATAACAAATTGCTTATCTGTTCAGCTGTTGATGGGCATTTGGGTTGCTTCCAGGTTTTAGGTATTATGAATAGAGCTGCAATGAACATTCATGAACAAGTCTTTGTGTGGACATATGCTTTCATTCATCTCGAGTAATTCCTAGGAGTGGAATGGCTGCGTTGTATGGCCAGTGCATATTTAGCTTTTTAAGAAACTGCTGAAATGTTTTGCAAAGGGGTTGTACCATTTTAACATTCCTATCAGCAATGTATGAGAGTTCTAGTTGCTTCACATCTTACCCAACACTTGGTATGAGCAGTCTTTTAAATTTTAGCCATCCCACTCCTGGGCATATATCTGGAGAGATACATGCACCCCAATGTTCATAGCAGCACTATTTACAAAAAACTATTTCCAAGACATGGAAGCAACCTAAATGTCAATTGACAGATGAATGGATAAAGAGGATGTGGTACATATATACAATGGAATATCACTCAGCCATAAAAAGAATGAAATAATGCCATTTGCAGCAACATGGATGGACCTAGAGATGATCATACTAAGTGAAGTAAGTCAGACAGAGAAAGACAAATATCATATGATATTCCTTACATGTTGAATGTAAAAAAATGATACAAAATAACTTATCTGCAAAACAGAAATAGACCCACAAACATAGAGAACAAACTTATGGTTACCAAAGGGGAAAGGGGTGGGGGAGGGATAAATTAGGATTTGGGGATTAACATATACATATTACTAAATATAAAATAGATAAACAACAAGGTTCTACTGAATAGCACAGGGAACTATACTCAATATCTTGCAATAGCCTATAATGGAAAATAATATGAAAAAGAATATATATATATGTATTAGGTATGGAGTGATATCTCATTATGGTTTTGGTTTGCGTTTCCCTAATGACTAATGGTGCAGAACATCTTTTCATTTGTTTATTTGCAATTCGTATATCTTTGGAGAGACGCCTGTTCAAATCTTATGCCAATCTTTTAAAAAACTGAGTTGTTTGTTTTCTTATTATAGTGTGTTGAAAGTTCTTTATATATTCTTGGATACGAGTCCTTTATTCTATATGTGATTTGAAAATATTTTCTCACAGTCTGTGGCTTGTCTTTTCATAGAATCTGATTCTTAAGTTTACCATTTAAGCTCTCCCAGTGCAGTCCAGGCATGTGAAACCATGAGAAGTGATGTTCTGAATTACAACTCGGAGACTCTGCAGCATCCTCAGGGCATCACCCCCTTCTCCTCCTGCTATCATGTTCACTGAATGTCCTGGGCTAGTAAATCTGGCCTCAAATTGGTCTTCCTCTCAGAAGCCTCCACCTCCTCTAGCCTCTCCCTGCCACACAGCCGTTTCTGAGATTTACCTAGTCATTAAATGTATCTCCATCTGCTAAAATAGCAGTTGTTAAGCTTTAATCTGCTTAACATACAAAAGTTTGGAAGTACCTCTGCCTCTTTCTCCAGAGACTAAAACTTGGCTCTGCTGGGGCTGGGGAGAGGGGGGGATCCAACAGTCTAACTACCTCTTGGATTTAGGTTGAATCAAGTGAAATTACTGCTTTTTTGTTGGACTAACAGTGTCAAATGTAGGTGGATTTGTTTCTTGGGGCTGCTGTATCAAAGTGCCACAGATTGGCTGGCTTAAAAAACAGAAATTTAATGTCTCACAGTTCTGGAAGAGAGAACCCCAAGAACAAGGTGTCATCAGGGTTGGTTCCTCCTGAGGGCTGTGAGGGAGAATCTGTTCCAGGCCTCTCCCCTAGCTTCTGGGGGTTCACTGGCAATCTTTGGCATTCCCTGGCTTTTAAATGCACCACCACAATCTCTGCCTTTATTTTTACATGGTGAGCTCCCTGTGTGTGTTTCTGTGTCCAAATTTCCTCTTTTTATAAGGACACCGGTCATACTGGCTTAGGGCCTAGTCTAATGATCTTATCTTAACTAATCACATCTACAATGAGCCTATTTCTAAATAAGGTCACATGTTGACACACCAGGAGTTAGGACTTCCACATATAATTTTGAGGGGACATAGTTCAACCTGTAATAACAGGCAATTGCATATGGTTCAACCTAACAAAAACTTTCAATCAATCTGTTTTTAGCTCCTGACTTCCTCACACCTTCTGCTTTGGATTGGTTCCTCCAATTCCTAACCCTTTTCCATATTGGGGTCAAATTGGCTGTATCTCATTTGTTTCCTCACTCCTTCATTCCATAGGGACTTAGAGTTGACACTTCTTCTCTGGGTCTGCCATGTCACTTGACATTCATCCGTCTGCTGTCTGTCTTCATAAACAGTGGTCCATCTTACTGTATAGCACAGGGAACTCTGCTCAGTAGTCTGTAATAACCTAAATGGGAAAAGAATTAGAAAAAGAAGAGATACATGTATATGTATAACTGAATCACTTTGCTGTACACCTGAAACTAACACAACATTGTTAATCAACTATACTCCAATATAAAAACAACAACAACAAAAAATAATGGTCCGTGATTAGAGTTATCACCCAGATCATCAAAGAGATTTTATTTGTATCTTTTCTACATGATGTTTAAGAGTCATTTTGAGAATGCAGAAATGTCTTTACTCTGCCATTTAGTAACTGGGGATTTCCACTTTCACTTTTCATAACAAAATTCAATGGATAGATGCCCTTGTCCTTTCTTAACTACAGGAAGTTCAGATTTTTTTCCAAGATTTTTTCCTCTGGGTGATTTGGAGATTCCTTAAGAAAGGCTGAGTGTGCTTTACATCCTGGTGGTGACTTTCTATTTTGGGGAGCTGTCCAGCTCTGCACACCCTTCTCTGCTCCTCCACCAACCCTGCTCACTCACTGCCTACCACATCTTGTGGACTCTGGACTAGCTCCGGTCCAATGTTGTTTTCTTTGTCTCAATTGCTTTATCAAAATGTCAGCACACACTCTCCCCTTAATTCTCCTCAGTGATGGTAACAACCTGGATGAAAAGTTTAAAGTAGAGTTAAAATAGTGTGTGCTTGGAAAAATTATAATGGTTGGTCACAGAGCCAATGTCTCAGAACGATGACAGGACATTTGTTCCATATTTGCATAAAAGTGAGATAGGAGGTGAAGAAGATGGTGGGCAAGGGAGGGGGGTACTGGCCTGGGTCTTGAAGAAGGAGATGGCTGTGCTGGAGGAGGGAGGGGCAGGCCTGGAGCTTGTAGAGTTGGTCCAAGAAGAGTGGACTCAAATTATTTGATAAATAAGGGTCTATTTTTTACTTGATAAATAATAAATCTTCTCTAAAGGTTTAGCTAAAATTTACATATCTTCACATTTGTATATTTTTAATTACCTGCTTTCTGGGAGATGTGGAACTATTTATCTATCTTGAATAATTGGTATGCTTCCATTGATGACATAATAAGAACTGTGCAATCTTTTAAGAAAAGATTGTCCCAACTGACTTGCCTATCTGTAATCTAGTTCTGGGACAGGTGGTGGTGAATGGGGAAGGGGATGAAGGGAGGACTTGGTGGGAAAATTTATGTATAGAAACAGCCAGTCTCCAAGTCCCAGATAGGTACACTAAGTAACAGCATGAGGGGGCCTCTTATAACATCCCATCCTAGTGTCTGGGAGGGAAAGAGCAGATCAGATGAAAGGGGACATCTTTTTAATCCCATCTCCCCGTGTGTTTGAGGTGATTTCCTCAGGATCACACTGACGTCCAAAGAAAGACAGTTGGGTATGCAGCCCAAGGGTCACGTTCTTTGGTGATGCTCAATTCTTTCAGTTATCTTTGTCCTCATAAACCATCTGTACTCAAAGCTTTGTCATCTTTTGGTAATGTCAAAAGGCTTGAAAATTCCATGATTCATTGCTTTGGGTTCTACTGAAGGCTACTTTAAAATGCCAGTGTTTCTGAAAGGACGTAGAGCAGGAGAGAACTCAGAAGACAGATGTAGCTGATAGATTGTTCCACATACTTGAAGTGCAAGAAAAAAGCCCATGTTACTCTATTTCACAAATAAAAGTAAGTATAGCTTTGAGCCTGTGTTAGCAAGAAATTAAATATTAATGGGGCAACCCTGCCACCTCTCTAAGGTCTTAAAATAATCTCATTCCTTGATAAGACCTGATTCTCAGTGCATTATTGCCCTCATTTTTTGTTCTCTTACAGGCTGCTTCTATTGAACCTGGCTCTCCTCTTGCCAGCTTGGGGAATCATGCAGTGTTTGTGACTGGCACGGTTAGTTGTTTGCCCAATATTCATTCCCCCTTCTTATCACCAGTGTGGGATGACCTGATTTTGTTTGGGATGACCATGTGCCCAGCCCTAGATGAGTCCATTGTTCCATGTTCCCTACTGACTTCAGGCGTAGACTAGGTCATGTGGCCTCGTTCCAATGTAAAGGAAGATGCTGTGGGAACTTTGGGGAAACTTTTGTTTTACTGTTAAAAAGAGTAGATGGAGGTTCTATCATTACACCCCTTGTTCTTGCTTTGAATGTGGGTATGATATTTAGAGTTTGAGCTACCACACTGTGATCAGATGAAGGGTTCTCTTTTTACATTCATCTTTCAGCGAGGGGCAAAGGAGACAGAAGGACTGATTTGTTGAAGTTGAGTTGTTTTAAAATCTTTGGTCTGGTGATGACCACAATTAGTCAAAATGTTAGGTAGCTAGTCAGACATGAGCGGGTCTTGCCCCATCCTGGATGGCTCATCTTTTCCTCCCCCACTGGGACACTGATGATCAGAACACACCCAGAGATCCTCCCTCCTGTAGTCAAGGACCATTGCTAGGTTTCCAGCCACATCAGGACCAAGCAAGATAAAACCACCAGCACAGGATGGTGCAGGTGCACCAAGACATAAAAGGTGACTCAAGGTAACCTTGGGTTCATTATGCTATATTTGTAATAAATTAGCATTGTATTTTTTGCCCCCCCCCATGGGTTTCACTTGGGTGCTTATGGGTAAGTGCCTACACACTAGGAGAAAAGTTATATAACCAAAAGCTGTCAATCAACTTGTCAGTCAAATGATGCAGGACACAGAGAGGGAACACTGTAAAAAACCCAACCCTACCCCGTTGCAGGGCTGCTTCTGGTTTCCAGACAGCTGGTTCTCTACCTTCCTCGGGAGAGTACTTCCACTTTTGCTTAATAAAACTCTTGCTACTTAAAAATGCTCTATGCATCTCGAATGAATTCTTTCCCTCGAGAAGGGCAAGAAGCAAGGAAATCGCAATTCAACCAGTGACAAAAGTTTTGGGGGGAGGGTGACAATCTGTTCATAAGTTCTCCTTTATTCAGAAAGGGAGTTTAGTGTCAAGACAGTAGAACTTGGGGTCCAAACACTTGTGTTTGGGACATGACTCTGCTATACACCAGCCATGTGAAACGAGACAAGCCATTGTTGGAGGCTTAGCTTCCTCATCTGTACAATATGAAAATTACGTTGCTTGGCATCTAAATTGAATTGTGCAGAAAAACAAGTAGGATAATAATAACTAAAATAATTTGTGTATGTTAAGGCTCTATCTACCCATTGATTGTTATGGCAGAAAGAATTATTTTGCAGTTGTGGAAAGTGACAGAACTGAATGATAATAGCTAACATGCAGTAAGAGGTTACTTTGCATCAGTTACAGTTCCTAGCCTCTTTTTTATTTTTTTCAATTTTCATTTTTTTTTAACATCTTTATTGGAATAAAATTGCTTTACTATGTTGTGTTAGTTTCTGCTGTATAAGAAAGTGAATCAGCTATATGTATACATATATCACCATATTCCCTCCCTCTGACATCTCCCTCTCACTCTCCTTATCCCACCCCTCTAGGTGGTCACAAAGCACAGAGCTGATCTTGCTGTGAGATGCAGCTGCTCCCCACTAGCTACCTATTTTACATTTGGTAACATATATATGTAAATGCTACTCTCTCATGTCGTCCCAGCTTACCCTTCTGTCTCCCTGTGTCCTCAAGTCCATTCTCTACGTCTGTATCTTTCCTGTCTTGCCCTTAGGTTCATCAGAATCATTTATTTTTTTGGATTCCATATATATGTGTTAGCATACGGTATTTGCTTTTCTCTTTCTGACTTACTTCATTCTGTATGACAGACTCTAGGTCCATCCACCTCATTACAAATAACTCAATTTCATTTCCTTTTATGACTGAGTAATATTCCATTGTATATATGTGCCACATCCTCTTTATCCATTCATCTGTCCATGGACACTTAGGCTGCTTCCATGTCCTGGCTATTGTATATAGAGCTGCAATGAACATTTTGGTACATGACTCTTTTTGAATTATGGTTTTCTCAGGGTATATGCCCAGTAGTGGGATTGCTGGGTAGTATGGAGGTTCTATTTTTAGTTTTATAAGGAACCTCTATACTGTTCACCATAGTGGCTGTATCAATTTACATTTCCACCAACAGTGTAATAGGGTTCCCTTTTCTCTACACCCTCTCCAGCATTTATTGTTTGTAGATTTTTTGATGATGGCCATTCTGACTTTTGTGAGGTGATAACTCATTGTAGTTTTGATTTGCATTTCTGTAATGATTAGTGATATTGAGCATCCTTTCATGTGTTTGTTGGCAATCTGTATATCTTCTTTGGAGAAATGTCTATTTAGGTCTTCTGCCCATTTCTGGATTGGGTTGTTTGTTTTTTTGATATTGAGCTGCATGAGCTGCTTGTATATTTTGGAGATTAATCCTTTGTCAGTTGCTTCATTTGAAAATAATTTCTCCCATTCTGAGGGCTGTCTTTTCATCTTGTTTATGGTTTCCTTTGTTGTGAAAAAGCTTTTAAGTTTCGTTAGGTTCCATTTGTTTATTTTTGTTTTTATTTCCATTTCTCTAGGAGGTGGGACAAAAAGGATATTGCTGTGATGTATGTCATAGAGTGTTCTGCCTATGTTTTCCTCTAAGAGTTTGATACTTTCTGGCCTTACATTTAGGTCTTTAATCCATTTGAGTTTATTTTTGTATATGGTGTTAGGGAGTGTTCTAATTTCATTCTTTTCCATGTAGTTGTCCAGTTTTCCCAGCACAACTTACTGAAGAGGCTGTCTTTTATCCATTGTATATTCTTGCATACTTTATCAAAGATAACGTGACCATATATACGTGGGTTTATCTCTGGGCTTTCTATCCTGTTCCATTGATCTATATTTCTGTTTTTGTGCCAGTACCATACTGTCTTGATTACTGTAGCTCTGTAGTATAGTCTGAAGTTCAGGAGTCTGGTTCCTCGAACTCCGTTTTTCTTTCTCAAGATTGCTTTGGCTATTTTGGGTCTGTTGTGTTTCCATACATACTGTGTAATTCTTTGTTCTATTTCTGTGAAAAATGCCCTTGGTAGTTTGATGTTTGATAGGGATTGCATTGAATCTGTAGATTGCTTTGGGTATATAGTCATTTCACAATATTGATTCTTCCAATCCAAAAACATGGTATATCTCTCCATCTGTTTGTATTATCTTTAATTCCTTTCATCAGTGTCTTACAGTTTTCTGCATACAGGTCTTTTGTCTCCTTAGGTAGGTTTATTCCTAGGTATTTTATTCTTTTTGTTGCAAGGGTAAATGGGAGTGTTTCATTGATTTCTCTTTCAGATTCTTCATCATTAGTGTATAGGAATGCAATAGATTTCTGTGCATTAATTTTGTATCCTGTACTTTACCAAATTCATTGATTAGCTCTAGTAGTTTTCTGGTAGCATTTTTAGGATTCTCTATGTATCGTATCATGTCATCTGAAAACAGTGACAGTTTTACTTCATCTTTTCTGATATGGATTCCTTTTATATCTGTTTCTTCTCTGATTGCTATGGCTAAGTCTTCCAAAACTATGTTGAATGATAGTGGAGAGAGTGGGCAACCTTGTCTTTTTCCTGATCTTAGAGCAATGGTTTCATTTTTTCATCTTTGAGAATGATGATGGCTGTGGGTTTGTCATATATGGCCTTTATTATGTTGAGGGAGGTTCACTCTATGCCTACTTTCTCGAGAGTTTTTAATCATAAATGAATTTTGTTGAAAGCTTTTACTGCATCTATTGAGGTGATCATATGGTTTTATCCTTCAATATGTTAATATGGTGTATCACATTGGTTGATTTGTGCATATTGAAGAATACTTGCATTCCTGGGATAAACCCCACTGGATCATGGTATATGATCCTTTTAATGTGCTGTTGGATTCTGTTTGCTAGTATTTTTTTGAGGATTATTGCATCTATGTTCATCAGTGATGTTGGCATGTAGTTTTCTTTTTTTGTGACATCTTCATCTGGTTTTGGTGTCAGGGTGATGGTTTCCTCGCAGAATGAGTTTGGGATTGTTCCTCTCACTGCTATAGTTTGGAAGAGTTTGAGATGGATAGGTGTTAGCTCTTCCCTAAATTTTGATAGAATTCATCTGTGAAGCCATCTGGTCCTGGGCTTTTGTTTTCTGGAAGATTTTTAATCACCATTTCAATTTCAGTGTTTCTGATTGGTCTGTTCATATTTTCTATTTCTTCCTGGTTCAGTCTTGGAAGGTTGTGCTTTTCTATGAATTTATCCATTTCTTCCAGGTTGTCCATTTTATGGGCATATAGCTGCTTGTAGTAATCTCTCATGATCCTTTGTATTTCTGCAGTGTCGGTTGTTACTTCTCCTTTTTCATTTCTAATTCTATTGATTTGAGTCTTCTCCCTTTTTCTCTTGATGAGTCTGGTTAATGGTTTATCAGTTTTGTTTATCTTCTCAAAGAACCAGGTTTTAGGGCTTCACTGATGGCGCAGTGGTTGAGAGTCCGCCTGCTGATGCAGGGGACACGGGTTCGTGCCCCGGTCCGGGAACATCCCACATGCTGCGGAGCCGATGGGCCTGTGAGCCATGGCCACTGAGCCTGTGTGTCCAGAGCCTGTGCTCTGCAACGGGAGAGGCCACAACAGTGAGAGGCCTGCGTACCACAAAAAAAAAAAAAAAAAAAAAGAACCAGCTTTTAGTTTTGTTGATCTTAGCTATTGTTTCCTTCATTTCTTTTTCATTTATTTCTGATCTGCTCTTTATGATTTCTTTCCTTCTGCTAACTCTGGGTGTTTTTTGTTCTTCTTTCTGTAATTGCTTTAGGTGTAAGGTTAGGTTGTTTATTTGAGATTTTTCTTCTTTTTTGATGTAGGCATGTATTGCTATAAACTTCCTTCTTAGAACTGCTTTTTTTGCAACCCGTAGGTTTTGGGTCGTCATGTTTTCACTGTCATTTGTTTCTAGTTTTTTTTTGATTTCCTCTGATTTCTTCAGTGATCACTTGGTTATTTAGTAGTGTATTGTTTAGCCTCCATGTGTTTGTATTTCTTACAGATTTTTTTCCTGTAATTGATATTTAATCTGATAGCGTTGTAGTCAGAAAAGATACCTGATACAATTTCAATTTTCTTAAATTACCAAGGCTTGATTTGTTACCCAAGATATGATCTATCCTGAAGAATGTTCCATGAGCACTTGAGAAGAAAGTGTATTCTGTTCTTTTGGATGGAATGTCCTATTAACATCAATAAATTCCATCTTGTTTAATTTATCATTTAAATCTTGTGTTTCCTTATTTATTTTCAATTTGGATGATCTGTTCATTGGTGAAAGTGGGGCATTAAAGTCCCCTACTAGGATTGTGTTACTGTCAATTTCCCCTTTTATGGCTGTTAGCATTTGCCTTATGTATTGATATGCTCCTATGTTGGCTGCATAAATATTTTCCATTGTTATATCTTCTTCGTGGATTGATCACTTTATCATTATGTAGTGTCCTTCTTTGTCTCTTGTAATAGTCTTTATTTTAAAGCCTATTGTGTCTGATATGATAATTGCTATTCCAGCTTCCTTTTGATTTCCATTTGCATGGAATATATTTTTCCATTCCCTCACTTTCAGTCTGTTTGCGTCCCTAGGTCTGAAGTGTCTCCTGTAGACAGCATATATACGGGTCTTGTTTTTGTATGCATTCAGCCAGTCTACGTCTTTTGGTTGGAGCATTTAATCCATTTACATTTAAGGTAGTTATTAATATTTATGTTACCAATATGTATCAGTAACATGTAAGGGTATGTTATGTATTACCGTTTTCTCAATTGTTTTGGGTTTGTTATTGTAAGTCTTTTCCTTCTCTTGAATTTCCTGCCTAGAGAAGTTCCTTTAAGATTTGTTGTAAAGCTGGTTTGGTGGTGCTGAATTCTCTTAGCTTTTGCTTGTCTGTAAAGGTTTTAATTTCTCCATTGAATCTGAATGAGATCCTTTCTGGGTAGAGTAATCTTGGTTGTAGACTCTTCCCTTTCACCAATTTAAATATGTCCTGCCACTCCCTTCTGACTTGCAGAGTTTCTGCTCAAAGATCAGCTGTTAACCTCATGGGGATTCCCTTGTAGGTTATTTGTTGCTTTTCCCTTGCTGCTTTTAATATTTTTTCTTGTATTTAATTTTTGATAGTTTGATTAATATGTGTCTTGGCATGTTTCTCCTTGGAGTTATCCTGTATTGGACTCTCTGTGTTTCCTGGACTTGATTGACTATTTCTTTTCCCATATTAGGGATGTTTTCAACTATAATCTCTTCAAATATTTTCTCAGTCTCTTTCTTTTTCTCTTCTTCTTCTGGCAACCCTATAATTCAAATGTTCATGCATTTAATGTTGTCCCAGAAGTCTCTGACACTGTCCTCAATTCTTTTCATTCATTTTCTTTATTCTGCAGTAGTTATTTCCACTATTTTATCTTCCCGGTCACTTATCTGTTCTTCTGCCTCAGTTATTCTGCTATTGATTCCTTCTAGAGAATTTTAAATTTCATTTATTGTATTGTTCATCATTGTTTGCTTGCTCTTTAGTTCTTCTAGGTCCTTGTTAAACATTTCTTGTATTTTCTCCATTCTATTTCCAAGATTTTGGATCATCTTTACTATCATTACTCTGAATTCTTTTTCAGTTAGGCTGCCTACTTCCTCTTCATTTGTTTGGTCTGGTGAGTTTTTACCTTGCTCCTTCATCTGCTGCATATTTCTCTGTCTTATCCTTTTGTTTTACTTACTGTGTTTGGGGTCTCCTTTTCACAGGCTGCATGTTCATAGTTTCTGTTGTTTTTGGTATCTTTCTGTAGTGGGTGAGGTTGGTTCAGTGGGTTGTGTAGCCTTCCTGGTGGAGGGGACTGGTACCTGTGTCCTGGTTGGTGGGGCTGGACCTTGTCTTTCTGGTGGGCAGGGCCACGTCAGGTGGTGTGTTTTGGCATGTCTGTGAACTTATTATGATTTTAGGCAGCCTCTCTGCTAATGAGTGGTTTTGTGTTCCTGTCTTGCTAGCTGTTTGGCATGGGGTGTCCAGCACTGGAGCCTGCTGGCCGTTGAGTGGAGCTGGGTCTTAGCTTTGAGACAGAGATCTCTGGGAGACCTCTCGCCAATTGATATTTTGTGGGGCCAGGAGGTCTCTGGTAGTCCTGAACTCAGCTCTCCCCCATTAGAAGCTCAGGCCTGACACCAGTTTGGAGGACCAGGACCCTGTCAGCCACATGGCTAAGAAGGAATGGTATAAAAAAAGAAGGAAAAAATAATAATAAAGAAAAAATTATTAAAATAAAAAAATAATAATAAAAAAGGAAGAAGAAGAGAGCAACCATACCAATAAAAAAATCCACCAATGATAACAAGTGCTAAATACCATACTAAGATAAACATAAAAATCAGAAGCAAATTAGTCTCAGACAGCAAACCCCAAGTCTACAGTTGCTCCCAAAGTCCACCGCCTCAATTTTGGGATGATTCGTTGTCTGTTCAGGTATTCCACAGATGCAGCATACATCAAATTGATTGTGGGGATTTAATCTGCTGCTCCCGAGGCTTCACATATAAATTTCCCTTCTCTTCTTTGTTCGCACAGCTCCTGGGGTTCAGCTTTGTTTTCGGCCCCACTTCTGTGTGTAGGTTGCCCTCAGGCATCTGTTCCCACCCAGACAGGATGGGGTTAAACCTGCGGCTGATTAGGCTCTTGTTCATTCAGGCTGAGGGGAGGGAGGGTGTACAGTAGTTGTAATTGGAATGCAGGGCGAGCCTGCAGAGGCAGAGGCCGGTATGACGTTGAAACAGCCTGAGGCGCACCGTGTGTTCTCGCCAGGATCTTGTCCCTGGATCACAGGAACCTGTCAGTGGCAGACTGCACAGGCTCCCAGGAGGGGTAGTGTGGATATGACCTCTGCTTGCACACAGGATTCTTGGTGGTTGCAGCAGCAGTGTTAGTGTTTCATGCCCATCTCTACAGTCTGAGATGATAGCCGCTGCTCACGTCCTTCTCTGGAGCTAATTTAGGTGGTGCTCTGCATTTTGTGGGCAGACAGGGAAGGAATCCCCTCTCCTCATGCACCTCAAGAAAATGGTCTCTTGCCTCTTAGGCAGGTCCAGACTTTTTCCCAGACTCCCTCCCAGCTAGCTGTGGTGCACTAGTCCCCTTCAGGCTGTGTTCACACAGCCAACCCCAATCCTCTCCCTGGGATCTGACCTCCAAAGCTGGAGCCTCAGCTCCCAGCGCCCACCCGCCCTGGCAGGTGAGCAGACAAGCCTCTCAGATTGGTGAGTGATGGTTGGCACTGATCCTCTGTGTGGGAATCTCTCCGCTTTGCCCTCTGCACCCCTATTGCTGTGCTCTCTTCCGTGGTTCTGAAGCTTCTCTCTCAGCCACCCCATTTCTCTGCCAGTGAAGGGGCTTCCTAGTGTGTGGAAACTTTTCCTCCTTCACAGCTCCCTTCCAGAGGTGTAGGTCCCATCCCTATGGGATGGTAGGTGGGGATTTTCTTTCCCTACCCAGGTAGGTGGGGATTTTCTTGCCTTTGGGAAGCCTGAGGTCTTCTGCCAGCTTTCGGTAAGTGTTCTGTAGGAGTTGTTCCACATGTAGATGTATTTTTGATGTATCTGTGGGGAGGAAGGTGATCTCCATGTCTTACTCCTCTGCCATCTTGAAGGTCCCTCAGTTCTTAGCCTCTTTACACATTGCTGATTTAACCATCACAACTACCCTATGAGGTGGTTGCATTTAGTCTCCATTGCACAGAGGTAGAAATTGACACATGGGGGATGGGGTTAATCCTCTTAAAAATCTCCCTGCTCTACACAAGACCCATGCCAGCTGTCATTTTCTCCCTACACAGAACACTCTCCCCAAATCTATTTTCTCCCACTTACCTCTGTTATTACTGAAAGGAATTTCTCTCTTCTTCATTTACAGTCTTCTTTTCACCCAGGCTCTGAATCCCTTCCTTCTGTACCTCATTAAAACTCTGTTCACTCTTCTGAATTCCCACTCACTCCGTATTATCCTCAGGTTCCCATATTTATAGGGTTAGTTTCTTACCCATTCGGAAACTTACAAGTCCATTAAAAATAAGGAAGCTGCTTGATTCTGCTTCTTTTATGTACCTCCTATTTGTGCTCATTCCTTTTTCTATCAAATCATACTGAGATCCTATATACATTTAGTCTGTAACTAGACTCAATTAACACTTCTTTTTAACTTCTGCAATCTGGCTTCTAATCTCTCCTGTCCAAACACAGTATGGAAGCAAATCTCCCTGGCAATCTTCCCAAATTTCCTTCTCTGCAAGATTAGCAACTTATTTTATCTTCATCTCTTACTCTCATGCACCTATACCAGACTTTTGATGTGCCCTTTGTCCTGACTGAAATCACACAGTCCTGGGCTCTTCTTTCTAACTTGTATCCTTGTGGCTTGATCCAATCACCTTCTTTCCCTGAATAACCCAAATAACTCTTTATCTCATTCTGTTTTATTTTGAGAAATGATCATTACTCAAAACCATATTTTATATTTATTTTTCTTTTCTTACTGACATAGTTGTTTTCCTTCTTCAGCTTGCCTATCTCTTTAGGCATTATTTCTATAAGAGACACACTGGGAGGTTAGAAGGAGAAATAATCCAACTGCTTTTATATTTCTCTCTGAAAGTGAATAGCACTTGGATCAAATCTTTTTAGTCTTTGAAGGGTCACATGAGGGCCTCTTTGAATGTTTTCCTTATTGTAACAGAGAAGAAGCAACCTGACTCCATATTGGATCTATTCCTTTAGCTCTAACCCTTGAGCTCTGTTGCTTGTGCTTAGTCATGCTGACTCTGCACCTTTTGTTAAAGAATGTTGCCTATAGCCTGAAATATACATGATAGCCCATTCTCAAGGCTCTGACCTTTAAAGGTACAACACTTTTCCATTCATATAGAGATAAAAAGTTGCAGAACAGAAAATAAATGTGTATTGTTGGAGGTTTATAGGAACATTTTGACCAGACTTACCTGGAGAGATGCAAGAACAAAGGATTCCTGCACCAAGAAGTTTGCCACAACCAAGCCACACCCCCTCCCCTTTTAGTATCATGGAAGTCTCAATTCTAATTCAGGTAAGATGTCCTTTGGGACACTAGTCCACCATCCTCTCAGTCTGTGGGATTTCCAAATAAAGCCACTATTCCTTGCCCCAACAACTAATCTCATGATTTATGGGCCTGTTGTGCACTGAGCATTATGAGCTTGGACTCAGTAACACTATCACTACTAGCGGTTCCAGGGGTGACAAATAGAACACGGAGAGTGTGGGAGGAGAAACAGACAAACAAGGTGGGAATGAATGAAGGAGAAAATAGTGAAGGTTCTTTTCTCATGGAGCCTGAGTCAGACCAAAGCCGGTGGAGAAAAAAGTTTTAAATTGATGAAAGATTGATTCTTAGATATCAGTGTAGATTGGAGTCAAGAGGCTACTGCAGTAGGGCAGGTGAAAAATGAGAGAGAGGATTAGACTTCGGCTATTGAGGAGATAAGAAATGGCTGATTCTGGTTCTATTTAGAAGGTAGTGCACATAAAATTTGTGGTTGGATTGAATGTAGTGGTTAAGGGAAAGAGAGGAGTCAAAGATTGCCCTCAGTTTGGGGACCTGAGCTAATTTGGTAAATGTTGACATCATTTAATAACAGAAGGAAGAAAGGAGCAGACTTGGGGGTAAATCAAAGCTTGGTTTTAGGTGTGGTGTTTGAAATGTCTTTTGCATAGGCTAGGGGATGTAGAAGGAATTTATTTATTTATTTTGGCTGGAAGAGTTCCCACATTCTCTAGATTTAAAAACTTTCTCTTGGTGTGAATTTTCTGATGTATAAAAAGCTCTGTAAATCAGGTGAAATAAGTGGTGGCAAAGGTTGGTTGGCAGGGCTTCCCACATCCATCACATGCATAGGATTTTTCCTGTACTGATTTCCTAGTCAAAGATGGCAAATGATTTCACGTTGCCTGCCAAACTAAAAAAATAGTCTTCATTAACAATTTCACTTGCCTTGGGTGGAAAAATAATAAATCAATATGATTTACTATAAAAGATTTAATAGAAGTATGTTTTCATCATTGATTCTAATAAAATAATACAAAGGTCTGATCAATATTGATGGTATCATTTTAAATTTGTTTTACTATGTAAAGCTGTTCTTTTCCTTTGGGAGCAAAGCAAAGTTATTTCTGACTGGATACAATTTGTAGTGGAGAAAAGACAATAAGAAAGATTAGTTATTGGGAAAAATATTCAAATTCAAAAATATATTCTTTAAAGGCCATGAAAAGTATTAGATTATAATTTTGGAATATACAGATAATATAACCTCAACTTTCAGATAATACAGCAAGTACCTGTGTTGATGTCACTCTGCAACAGATGGGTAACATCCTCAGTTAGTTCAAATTTTGGTCTTTAACTGAATTTTACCTTGGCTTAAATTCTTGAATGCATATAAAAGTTATTTGGGTCTTTACTTTTCAAAACTTGAAAAAATAGAACTTATGGCTTTAAAAATAAATTCACTATTCAGAAATGATTAATCCATGAAGATAACAAATATTTATTAATCATCTACTGTATATCAGACTCTGATGCTGAGTACATACAGGTTATGGGAACCATCAAGGTCAAGTCTTCTGTGGCGATTACATGATTGTTTTGAGCTCAAATATAAAGATATAAGGCAAAACTCTGTTTATGATTTGAACCTCATAATTTTTATAATTTATTTGGTATATATGTTTTAAGTATTGGGAAATAACTTCTTATGCTCATTTACATTTTTCTTGCTGATAGACCTATGCTTTAAAATGTATTTTTGGTAGAAAATAATATACAATGAATTGTATAAATTTGATGACTGTCATCAAAAGGAGCACAAATAACAATTGTTGGTGAGGATGTGAAGAAAAGGGAACACTCGTACACTGCTGGTGGGAATGTAAATTGGTGTAGCCACTGTGGAAAACAGTATGGCACTTTCTAAAAAAACTAAAAGTAGAACTACCATATGACAGCAATTCCACCCCTGGGTATATATCTGAACAAAACAAAAACACTAATTAGAAAAGATACATGAACCCCAATGTTATAGCAGTATTATTTACAATTGCCAAGATAAAGAAGCAGCCTAAGAGTCCAACAACAGATGAATGGATAAAGAAAATTTGGTATATATTTACAATGGAATACTACTCAGTCATAAAAAAGAATGAAATTTTTCCATTTGCAACAACATGGATGGACTTGGAGGGTGTTATGCTAAGTGAAATAAGTCAGACAGAGAAAGAGAAATACTGTGTGATATCACTTAATGTGGAATCTAAAAAATACAACAAACTAGTGAATATAACAAAAAAGAAGCAGACTCACAGATATAGAGAACAAACTAGTGGCTACCAGTGGGGAGAGGGAAGGGGGGAGGGGCAACACAGGGGTAGGGGATTAAGAGGTACAAATTATTAAGTATAAAATAAGCTACAAAGATATATTGTACAACATGGAGAATATAGCCACTATTTTATAATAACTATAAATGGAGTATAACTTTTAAAAATTTTGAATCACTCTGTTGTACACCTTATATAAAGGTGTACGAACTTACATAATATTGCACATCAACTATACTTCAATAAAAATATTTACATTGAACAACAACAAAAAAACTAATATGTACAAGTGATAGAAAATGTAAAGTGTACAAATGGGTGTATTATCCTATCACCAAAAATGTTTTTATCCCAACACAAAACTTTATTCTCCTGCCTCAGGAATAAGAAAGTAAATAATATTACGTATGCAGTAACTTTTTAAATTAAATGTTTATCTATACAATATGTTTAACACAAAGCTTTACATTTATTTTTACTTTAAGTGAAAAATTAGCAGGAGAAACTAAGAAAATTTCAGTTATTTACAAATGTTTAAATATAAGAAATACTGCCTTAAAAATGAACTGTCTAAAGTTAAGAAAATATTTAAAAACTAATATAACAGTGAAAAAAAGTCTTTTTGTAGAAAATAATATTGATTTAAAGCTTATAATACATGAATTGATTTAAAGCATATAATACATGACAATTTATCTCTGCAAAATACCAGTCTGCAATCCATAATTATTTCAATCATGTATATCTTCCCTCTCCTCTTTTTTACCTACTAAACTTAAAAATTCAACTGAATAGTCAGTGTAATTTTCAAAAAATCAAATGAAGTTTATTTTAGTTTCTGTTAACAGAATTTGAGGGTGGCAAGAAAATCATTCAAGAAGCCAGTATTAAACAAAATATTCGCAACTCTCAAGCTCAAAATCAAATGGCAGCACCCAAACCAAATGGAAAGTCTTTGAGTTGGGTTTTAAAAGTTCTTTTGGTGAAACAGTAGAATAGCACACATGATAGATTCAAGAACTACACAGTGTCAGATTTCCAAACAAATTGAGTATTCAGCTATGTACTGAGTCACTAGGATTATGCTAGGATAGGCAAGATATACAGCATGCTAGGATAGGCAAGATATACAGCATGCTCTCATGTGTTGTACAGCATCACAGGGAGGTCAGATGTCATTGCTGTTGTTGACATTGTCATCTGGTTCATTACACCATCTTATCATACTCTCCACAGAAAAACTAGGACAAGCACATTATAATAAAACAAGAGTGGAAATCCAAGTTAATAAAAAATCCAATCCTTTTAAAATTTAGTTTTTCTAAAAATTTAATTGGATTGTCAAATGAGATTATTAAAGTAAAATATTAACTTAAAAGTCTTTCCTGTGGTAGTATTAGCAAATTATACTTAATGTGTATGTGTACATCTATAGATACACACACATTGACCACTCTTGCTTGATGTATAGCAAGATCTATGTACTTCCACATCCTTATGTTCATGTGTTTTTTCTTCCTCCTCAGGATGAATCTCTAATGACGAATAAGAAATTTATTCTGGGAGAATTTTCTGGTGTAGAATAAACTATTTCTCTGGGCTTCAAGCTGCTATAACCTAGACTATATTGTTTGGTTAGAATGTATAACCGGTTCTTTAGAACCCAGAGGATGAATCACTAATTCTTTTCCGAGGATGAAGGCTAAGCTACAACTTCTGTAGGTGATGTTGGATGCTCGTAGGACCCCGTGAACTTAATGGAATGGAATTTTCTGCCTTGGTTACCTGTGACTGTGTTCTGTTTGTTACATGAAATTCTCTGAATTCAGTGTTTTTTCATATCAGCAGGAATCTCTCATTGCAGATGCTTATACTTAACACAATAATGTGTCTCTGGCAAAGCTAAGCCAAACGCAATGCCAAGCTGCATTTTCCTTTACGGTTGTGGCTGAGACCTGTATGGCTGTACCAGCCAGTGGCAGAAGGGACAGATCATTCATTACTGAATGCCTGGCACCAAATAATAAGGTAGGAGACATTCAGAAACCTCTTCTGGGGGCTTTTGATGAGAAACCACATGTATCTGTCAAATTTTTGTCACCATGCAAAAACTTATGGCCAGATTCTCTGTGCTAGAGTCTAGAGGCTAGACTCACACTTTGGATAAGATGGCTAGTTAAATGTGATATCAGTATCTAAGCTCCTTATTATTTTAATTCTAAATAACCATTCAGGCCAAGATTGAACTTCTAATTACATCTAGGCCAAGGCAGAATGGCTGAGTTTGCCTCATCCTCCTACCCCTCTCTGCTTCTCTACATGAAGAGGACCAGGTTCTGGAGGGTAAAGCTCAGGTGTGTGCTGGTTTGTGCAGAATGAGGGGAACGTGATTTGTTCGCATTCTTTCTGAGCTGAAGTTTAGAGTCCAAGACTGTCTGTAAACTTAAGCAGTGTCCCAAAGGCCTCCTTGGGCACACCTATCACCAACCCTGGTCTTGACCGGGATTTTCCCTAGAGTCAGTGACTGTCAATCCTGGCTGCATATAATAATCGTTTGAGGAATTAAAAGCAATGCCTGTGTCCTAGCCTTAAATATTTGGATTCAATTAGTCTGGGGTGGGGTTCCATATCTATATTTTTACCAGTGCCCAGGTAGTTCTCATGTAATGCCACTGTTGGAAAGTAGTCCAGAGAGATGTATTGTGAACCCTGATTGTATATTAGAATTACCTGGGATGCTTTAAACATTACCTCACCTTTAGGAATCCTCATTTGATTGATGTTGGTTGTGGTCTTTTTTTTTTCTCTTTTAGTATCCGTGTTATGCTTTATTTATTTATCTTGGAAGAGGTGTCTTCAAATGTTTAAAAAATTTCTCAGTTGATTGCATTATTTCACTGTATAGCCAGTGTTGAGAATAGCTGCTCCAGAGCTTACAGACTTGGAGGAGGTTATGTCTGTGAGTATCAGGGGCCCTCACTGCTGCCTAGTTTGAGTATATTCTTACCTTTTTATAAGCCCATCAAATGATTGCTTCATTAGCAAGGTTTAAAGACAGGAAGGTGCTCTGGGTGCTGACTGTTTCTTGTCTTGAGCACCTGGCAGACATTGCTCTCTCCCTGAAAGATCTGATTAACATTTTGATGTAGGTATTGATATTCTCATTTTTTTATAGTCAAGTGAACCAAGGCCCTGGGAGGTTAATAAATTGCCAATGTTAGCTGGGTAGTAAATGGTAACATTGAAACTCAACTCTGGCTGTCTGACTCTATGCAGTTTAATCACTATGCAGGTTAATATGTAACAAACAAAATGGGAAGTTTTCATCTTTAGACCCTTCCTTGGCATTCCCAGATTCATGCTCTTATTTGAACTTCTTTCTGATGTTTTTAATTAAGGCCAGGGCCCTCCCATATTTGCCTGACTACTCAGTAAGATATTTGAGCTGAATGTTAAGCCAGTACTCTCAGTCTGTGATGTTGTGAGATGATGATTTAGGGAAAACTTTTCCCCAATGACAATACCTTTCCTCAAACAATATCTTACATGGTGCCCCAGTGTATAAAAGGCATTAAATAGTAGTTCTACTGAGGTTGGGCCTCTCCTTCACTAACCATTTCCTCTGACCTCCTGCTTTCCTTATGTCTGGGTCACTATTCATGTTCGATGGATATTCAGCAAACTTTCCTGCTCTCAGCATCACCTTTACGTCATCTTTCAGAGCTACTTGTTGCAACCAACTCGAGACTTTGGGAGTTCTACAGTATAAGTGAATTTGCCTCTTACTTCTCTCAGGTTTCAGCATTCTTGGGTCCACTAAGTCACTTTCTACATATCTGCTTCTCAGCTTTTTTATGTATGTATGTACATATGTATGTATTATAGTTTCTCTTCCTTTTATTTTGTGGATTATGCCTTTAAAAACCCATTCGTGGTCATTTTAGTAGAGTTTTAAGAGTGGTTTCTTTAAGCAGAAGCGACCATTAACTCTTTAAATCTTGCCTCTCCACATATTCCTTTGTAACCCTTTTGGGCAACCCCTTTTGGGCATATGTGAGTGATTCATAGTCTATCCTCCCGTGTATATCAACTTCTGATTCTTATTTTAAAAATCGATTTTCTACATTGATGTGTTCCAAATCAGTTTATTAACATCATCTTCTCACTTACCGGATTGTCCTTTCCTACAGAGATTATTTTACTTCTGTGATTACAGTTTAATTTTCAGTATTTATATATATTTATATATATCAATATATCAATATCTATATATATCAATCTCACATCTTCTTTATCCATTCATCTATCATTGGACACTTAAGTTGTTTCCATATCTTGGCTATTGTTAATAATGCTACAGTGTACATGGGAGTACAGATATCTCTTTGAGATCCTGTTTTTATTTCCTGTGAATATATATCCAGAGGTGGGATTTCTGGATCATATGGTAGTTCTATTTTTAAATTTTGAGGGTCTCCATATTGGTTTCTATAGTGGCTACACCAGTTTATGTTTCCACCAACAGTGCACAAGTGTTTTTACCACATCCTCGCCAACACTTGGTATCTCTTGTCTTTTTGATGTGTCTGTCTCTTCTGACATCAGTTTTACTTGCCTACTTTGGAATTTTACTGTAAGCTGAGAGGGGAGGTGTTTATGTTCATGACATTATTCTTATTGTGCTTATCCTTGCAATTTCATCCAATCTTCTCAAAGGGCCCACAGGTCAGAACTAGAGTTATACTGATAGCTTAGAGCTATCCTTCTCCAGTGACATTGCAGATCTGATTCCTGAGCCTACACGTGGCTGCCTCTGCTTTCTCTTTCCTGCCTTCTAGGTAACAGAAGGAGAGGCCAATCCCAGTGCTTTTACTCCAGGGGCCTGGCTTTGATCTCCCAACATCCTCGGGGACCATTACCTTGCCCAAGCCCAGTAGATCTAGAGCTTCAGCTCTTTGGCTGTTTTTGTGTTGTGCTGTAGTTTTTCTGTGTGTTTCAATGTCACCTCCTCAGTAGTATAAGCCTCATTCTACTCATTTTGTAAAACTGAAGTATAGTTCATTTACAATGTTGTGTTAGTTTCAGGTGCACAGCAAAGTGATTAAGTTATATATATATATAAATATATTTATATATAATATATTAAATAAATATATTTAATATATATAATATATTCAGTCATATATTATATATGTATTTATAATAATTTACATATATATACATATATATATCCTTTTTCAGATTCTTTTCCATTATAGGTTATTATAAGATATTGAATATAGTTCCCTACTCATATTTTTTTTGTGTGAGTGAGGTTAAGACTTGCATATTGCTTTAGGGGGTAGGCGAAGGTTCTGTATGAAATCACAATACCATCTTGCCTCCAAATCAGGTCTTTTAGATTCTGTGGTATGAAAATATATTAGATATACTTTTCCCTTGGCTAATATTTACACCTTTTATAGCATAACTTCCATGAATTATTGAATTATTGGGCTAACAAACTTATGTCTCCTTACCATAGCTCCCTTCTCAAACCTTTCTGGAATGAAGTTTAAAGGAAGTAGGGAGTTAAGCAGGGGTAGGGATGGGGGAGGGTGGTGGTGGGGAAGGAAACTGTTCTGCTATAAAAAAAGAGTATTTTTCAGGTCAGCATGATTTGTTAACATTGATCGTATTTCTAAACTTAAGCTTATGCAGTTTGAAACCTTCAAAGGTATTTTAGTGTTTAGTCCTTGGACTTTAGTTGTTGTCTTGAAGTCTTAACTCAAAACTCTTTTCTCTTTCACGATGCCTTTTCTCACTTCTTGGGCCCATCTCCTCCTATGCTTTCCCCTACTGCTACATGCAGACACATTCAGAGTTTGTAACTTAGAATGTCTCACTTAACTATGCACTTTTTTGGGGGGGAGTTGGGGGGAAACAGGTTGAGTTGTCATTGTCCTATGTGTTTCAGTCTTCCTCCTCAATAGTGTTAAGTCCTACAAAGGCAGAGTGTGTCTTTTCCTACTTTTATGAACACATCGTGATGTTTATGTAACAATAAGTGTTTTATTGAATACAGATTAATTTTCTTGAAGATATATGGGATGGTTCCAGCCAGCTTTGCTACTCTGTGTGTGCTGATTTGGATACATCTAGCAAATTTATACCTCCGAGACCAGAATTCATCAATTTCATGTATCCAGTGCCATGGGGTGTTCATTTATCAGGGAATTAAGGGATTGGAAGGGACATTAGGGGCATACAATCCAGGGATTGTTTTCTTAGCCAGGGAGCACTGTCTTCAAAAATCTTAACATAAGATGGATAAAGGATGATGGGAGGGCTTCTCTGGTGGCACAGTGGTTGAGAGTCCACCTGCCGATGAAGGGGACACGGGTTTGTGCCCTGGTCCGGGAAGATCCCACATGCCGCAAGCGGCTGGGCCCGTGAGCCATGGCCGCTGAGCCTGCGCGTCCGGAGCCTGTGCTCCGCAACAGGAGAGGCCTCAACAGTGAGAGGCCCGCGTACCGCAAAAAAAAAAAAAAGGATGATGGGAAAGCTGTTCCTGTTACATGGGATCTGGAGGGGAGACATAGACACACCTTTGCCCCCATGTCCTTACATTCTTTCTGCCTCTCCAGATATGACCCAATATGTAACTGGAGAACACAAAGAATCCACAAAGCATACTTGAAAACCCATGATCTACTTCATAACCCTTATTTGTACAAACTGAAACCCATGGAGGAAAAGTAGCTTGTCCAAAGTCTCATGGCTGGAAGCAGAGCCAGATTTAAGACTGGCTCTTTATCCAACACACCTCCTACCATGGTCTCCTAACAGAGGCATAAAAAAAGTGAAAACTTATATTGGACTCTTAATCAAAATTGTACCGTGTCCCTTCCTTGTTTATGTCACATATCCAGACACCCCTCCCTGTGGTGAGCCCCAACTGGAAAAGCCTGTTCAGCCAGCTGTCAAACCCACTAGCCTAGTTCTTTTGGGGCGACCCACCTTCTGAGCGTACGTGAGAAGGCCTGGGCTTCATGCAGCCTTCTGGAAAATGTTTCACTGAGTGTCTGTTAGAGCCTAATCTTTTAACTTAGTCCATTCTTTCTTCCAGCCCCCGTTAAGCTTCAGACTTACCCACAACATCCCAGTCTGGGAGATCTTCACTAAGAGCACAATTGAACATGGGGTGGGTCTGGAGGGATTCAGGTACCAGGTGAGAAGGAGTAGGAAAATATTAAGTTATGTGATTTCCTAGGTATAAAAAAAAGATTCTGTGAACTTCCCATCACTTTTTTGAAGTTGAATGTGCTAATATTTCATCAGAATATCAGAGACCCAAAATTCTGAACAGATTAGGAATTTTAAAAATATATTCATAGAAAAGTCAGTAATTAGGTTTTTAAAAAAAAGTTAACAATCTTCAGGACACAAAAGAAACCCATGATAGACCACAGCTATTAAGGTTTCACATATGATTCAGATAATTAATGAGCATATTTAAACTATGTTACAGTCTGAAAGATACTTTTCAGGGTATTATCTCATTGAATTTTCACCTCACCACCAAGAAGGTATTATTGGAACTATTTTACAGATGAGTAAACTGAGGCTGGGAGCAGGTAAACAATTTGCTGAAAGTCACACAATGCAAAGTGGTGACTCCAAGCCCTAAATCCAGATGCTTCTGTCTCTGAATTTCATATTCTTTTATGTCCTCTAAAAGGCAGAGTATTGGACAGGAGAGACTATTGATCTGAGTCAGTTCAGTAGTTTTTATGTACAGTGATGCCTCATTAATCTCATATTACTGGGGAATGAGCTCTTTTACATAAGTGCATATTTCATGTAATGGAAGCTTTAAGCAATAAAGCTTAGCATAAAACTTAACCATTTTGAAGGGAATCTTTCTGGCTTGTGTTGGATATTTTTGTTCTGTCAGTCACTTCCTATGCCAGCCCCATTTTCTCTATCCCCAGTGTTGTCTGCCATCTGCAGAACGGACCCTGCCCAGGCTTGGGGACAATGAAGTCACGGGGATGGGTGTGCATGGGTTGTTCCTACCTCTGTGGAAAGTAGAATCTGAGTTTGGGGCTCCAGTTTCTTACTGAAATATGGATGGACTTAAGCCCCTAAGGAGAATTCCCTGGCAGTCCAGTAGTTAGGACTCGTGCTTCCACTGCAAGGGGACATGGGTTTGATCCTTGGTTGGAGAACTAAGATCCCACAAGCAGCGAGTCACTGCCAAATTAAAAAAAAAAAAATTAACCCCTGAGTATCTTCATGATCACTGAACTGTCCCTACCCAGTATGACACATTCACATGCCTAGACAGCAGACGTTATTGAGCTTTTTCATGAGCACATGCTACTCAGTTATCCATTAGAGACTGAAGTTCAGGGCTGATTATTATGTAGCAGAACTGGAGGCCTAACCCATATTCTCCATGGCCATTTTTCCTAAGACAGAGAGCCCTTCAATCTTCATATTTTTAAGCATCTTAATTAAAAATATGGGTGCTCACCTGATGTCAAGCACAGACCCCAGAGTATTTTCAGTGCTTCTTGCTCCACCCCTTTGGACATGATCCCTTGGACTTTAGTGATGCCTCAGGTCATCCTGGATTTGCTGGTCTGGTCAATTTTCCTTAGCCCTCATGCTATGTTCATTCTAACTTGACTCTAGTGTACTCCTCACTTTAGGGGAAAACTTCCAGCATAACCATTGTCTTGGGTCAGATTGCTTATGACAATCTGATTTCATTTTTAAAGTCACTTAAAGTTTTTACCAAAATCAAACAGAATTAGAAGGCTTTTAAGGAAAAAAAACCACACACACAAAAAGCAAAACAAACCCAGAAGTCCCCAGCTCTACTCTTCCCTAATCCCTTTTGAGTTGAATGCTGGTTTTTGATTTATTAAATTTTACCATTTTTCACTTTTTATCAACTTCTTATTAGGTGATAATTTCACATCCTATATAATCCAACATCCTTGCTTTCCTCCCTGTTTTCTAAGTATATCAAAAATTTTAGATAAAACAATGTAAAATGTTTGCCCAATTTTCTGTTTAGTATTTTGTGATTACATTTCCTTTTTTGTTTAAAATATTTTCCTTCCTGGAGCTAGTCATTACCTCATTTTTTCCCCACTTCCTTATTTGTCTATCACTAACAGACAAATAGTGTCCTATCACTAATTGTTTTCACTCTTAAAACCAATGGCTATTATTTCCTGCCCAGCCCAAATCTTCAGCTTTTCTTTGTTCTTGGAGATGTTACTCTGGGGTCCTCTATCCTCTTGCTCTGTCAGGCTAGTTGTGCTCTAGGCTTGCTGTGCTGTACAGATGTGCTCCTGCCCCTTCCCTTTGCCTCTTTCCCAAAATGTACCTCTTATTTCCTAAATCCCACCTTTTTTGCATCCTTAGTATATACCCTAATTTCAGGAGAGCACATCCTTCAATAGCTTCTTAAAAGAGCATGCATGAGAAATATTTTTTTGAGAACCTGACAATATTAAACGTATTATTCTCTCTTCACACTTAATTGATAATTTGACCGAATGTAGAATTCTGGGATGCAGACATTCATTCAAAATTTGAAGTTGTTCAATTGACTTATAGCTTTGACTGTGTTGTTGAGAAGTCAGATGACATTCATATTTCCAATCATTTGTATGTAAACTAGTTATTAATGATTGAACATTATAGTATCCTCTCTTTATCCCCAATGCTCTGACATTTCACAGCAGTGTAACTTGATGTGCCGATCTCTTTATTCATTGTGCTCTACATTCAGCAGCCTCTTTTAATCTGAATACTTGCATCTCTCATATCTGAGAATATTTTGTATAATTTCATCTTCATTTTACTCTGTTCTCTTTTCCTGGAACTCTATTACACAGTGGTTAGTGATTGATACTCAAATTTCCTCTTCTCTCCTATAGTTGTCTTTTTGTTCTGCTTTCTGAGAGACTCTTGAGACTATTCTCTTATTTTTTATTTCCTTTTTCTTTTTTCTTGATGCATAGTTGACGTGCAATATTATATCAGTTTCAGGGGTACAACATAGTGATTGACATTTATACATATTATGAATTGATCACGACAATAAGTCTGGTAACCATCTATCCAGTTATTACAAAGTTATTACATTATTATTGACTATATTCCCTATGCTGTACATTATATCCCATGACATTTATTTTATAACTAGAAAGTTGTGCCTCTTAATCACCTTCATGTATTTTGCCCAACACCTGTCCTCCTCCCCTCTGGCAAGAGACCCTATGAGTCTCTTTCTGTTTTGTTTTGTTTGTTTGTTTTAGATTCCACAGTGAAATCATATGGTATTTGTTTTTTTTCTGTCTGACATTTCAATTAGTATACCTTCTAGGACCATCCATATTGTTACAAATGGCAAGATTTCATTCTTTTTTATGGCTAACATATATATCTCACATCTTCTTCATCAATTCATCCATTGATGGACACTTAGGTTGTTTCCACGTCTTGGCTACTGTAAATAATGCTGTAATGAACATGAACATGGGGTGAGTATAACTTTTCAAGTTAGTGTTTTTGTTTCCTTCAGGTAAGTAACCAGAAGTTGAATTGCTGGATCATATGGTAGCTTTATTTTTAATTTTTTAAGGAAACTCCATACTGTTTTCCATACTGTCAGCACCAATTTACATTCCTACCAACAGTCCATAAGATTTCCTTTTTCTCTACATTCTCACCAACCTTTGTCATTTGTTGTGTTTTTGATAATAGTCATTCTAACAGGTGTGAGATGATATCTCACTGTGGTTTTGATTTGCATTTCCCTGATGATTATTGATGTTGAGCACATTATTGTGTACCTGTTGTCTACTTTTATGTCTTCTTTGGAAAAATATCTATTTGGGTCCTCTGCATATTTTTAAATCAGATTTTTTTTTTGATGTTGAGTTGTGTGAGTTCTTTATATATTTTGAATATTAACTTATCAGATATATCACTTGCAAATATCTTCTCCCATTCAGTAGGTGCCTTTTTGTTTTGTTGATGGCTTCACTGTGCAAAACTTTTTAGTTTGATGTAGTTTATTTATTTTTGCTTTTGTTTCCCTTGCCTGTGGAGACAGATCCAAAAATATATTGCTAAGACCAATGACAACATACTGTCTATGTTTTCTTCTAAGAGTTTTATGGTTTTAGGTCTTACATTTAAGTTTGAGTTGATTTTTGTCTATGGTATAAAAAAAAGTCCCATTTCATTCTTTTGCATATATTCCCAACACTATTAATTGAGGAAAATGTCTTTTCTGCACTGTGTATTCTTTGTTTCTTTGTCATAAATTAATTGGCCATATGAATGTGGATTTAGTTTTGGGCTCTCTATTCTATTCCATTGATCCATATGCCAGTACCATCCAATTTTGACTACTATGACTTTGTAATATAGCTTGAAATCAGGGGGCATTATACCTCCTGTTTTGTTTTTCTTTCTTAAGACCGTTTTGGCTATTCAGGGTCTTTCATGGCCCCATTCAAATTTTAGGATTATTTGTTCCAGTTCTGTGAAAAATTCCATTGGTATTCTGATAGGGAATGCATTGAATCTGTTGATTGCTTTGGGTAATACAGCCATTTTAACAATATTGATTCTTCCGATCCATGAACATGGTATATCTTTCCATTTATTTGTGTTGTCTTCAGTATTTTTCATTAGTGTCTTATAGTTTTCAGAGTACAGGTCTTTCACCTCTCTGGTAAAATTTATTTCTAGGTATTTTATTCTTCTTGATGGGATTATTTTTAAAATTTCTCTTCCTGATAGTTCATTATTAGTATAGAGAAACACAACAGATTTCTGTATATTGATTTTGTATCCTGCAGCTTTGAATTCATTTATTTGTTCTAATAGTGTTTTAGTGGAATCTTTAGGGTTTTATATATATATATATATATATAACTATATATATATATATAGTTATATATATATATAACTATATATATAGTTTCATCTCATCTTCAAATAGTTTTACTTCTTCCTTTTCAATTTGGGTGCCTTTTATTTCTATTTCTTGTCTGATTCCTATGGCTAGGACTTCCAATACTGTGTTGAATAAAAGTGGAAAGAGTGGCATCCTTGTCTTGTTCCTGATCTTAGACAGAAAAACTTTCTGTTTTTCACTGTTGAGTATTATGTTCACTGTGGGTTTGTCATATTTGACCTTTTTAATGGTCATATTTGGCCTTTATTATGTTGAGGTATGTTCCCTCCATACCTACTTTGTTGAGCGTTTTTATCATAAATGAGTATAGAATTTTATCAAAAGCCTTTTCTGCATCTTTTGAGAAGATTATATCATTTCTATGCTTTAATTTGTTAATGTGATATATCACATTGATTGATTTTCAGATATTGAATCATTCTTATAACCCTGGGATAAATCCCACTTGGTCATTGTATATTATTCCTTCAGTGTATTGTTGAATTTGTCTTGCCAATATTTTGTTAAGAATTTTTGAATCTATGTTCATCAGGGATATTAAGCTTTTTTTTATAGTGTATTTATCTTTTTGATAGTGTCTTTATCTAGTTTTGGTATCAGGGTAATGCTGGCCTCATAGAATAAGTTTAGAAGATTTCAGTCCTCTTCATTTCTTGGTAATAGCTTGAGAAGGATTGGTTTTAATTCTTAATTAAATATCTGATAGAATTCACCTGTGAAGCTGTCTCATCCTGGACTTTTGTTTCTTGGGAGGTTTTAAATTATTGATTCAATTTCATTACTAGAGATCAGTCTGTTCAGATTTTCTATTTCTTCCTGATTCAGTCTTGCAAGATTGTATTTTTCTAGAAATTTATCCATTTCTTCTAGGTTGTCCAATTTTTTGGCATGTAATTTTTCATAGAATGTCTTATGATACTTTTTATTTCTGTGGTGTCAGTTGTAACTTCTCTTGTTTCATTTCTGATTTTTTATTATTTTGTCTATCTTTATTAATTTTATGTATATTTTCAAAGAACCAGCTCTTAGTTTCATTGATCTTTTCTATTGTTTTGTTTTTTGTCTCTGTCTCATTTATTTCCATTCTGATCTTTATTATTTCCTTCTTTCAACTAACTTTGCACTTGTTCTTCTTTTTCTAGTTTCCTTTAGGTGTAAGGTTAGATTGGTTACTTGAGATTTTTCTTGCTTCCTGAGGTAGTCTTGTATCACTATAAACTTCCCTCTTAGAACTGCTTTGCTGCATCCCACAGATTTTGGAAAATTGTGTTTTCATTTAATTTGTCCCAAGGTATTTTTTGACTTCCTTCAATTTCTTCATTGACCCACTGATTGTTTAGTAGCATATTGTCTACCCTACTATTTTTATATTACTGTCAATTTCTCCTTTTATGTCTGTCAATATTTGCTTTATATATTTAGGTGCACCTATATTGGGTGCTTAGATATTTACAAGTGTTATAGCCTCTTGTTGGATGGATCCCTTATCATTATGTAATGCCCTTCTTTGTCTCTTATTACAGTCTTTCTTTTAAAGTCTATTTTATCTGAGATAAGTATTGATACTCCAGTTTCCTTTTATTTTTTATTTGCACGGAATATCTTTTTCCATCTCTTCACTTTCAGTCTGTGTGTGTCTTTAGATCTTAGTTTCTTGTAGGCAGAATATATATGGGTCTTTTAAATTTTTTTTTAATCCATTAGACCACACTATGTCTTTTGATTGGAGCACTTACTTCATTTACATTTAAAGTAATTATTGACAGGTATGTAATTATTGCCATTTTGTTATTTTTTTCTTGTTGTTTTTGTAGTTCTTCTCTGTTCTTTTCTTCTTCTCTTGTTCTCTTCCACTGTGATTTGATAACTTTCTTTAGTGTTATGTTTATATTTTTTCTCTTTAATTTTTGTGTATCTGTTATACATTTTTGATTTGTGGTTACCATGAAGTTCATAAATAACAACCTATGCATATAGTAGTCTATTTTAAGTTGATGGTTACTTAAGTTTGAGTGCATTCTAAAAGCACAACATTTTTATTCCTCCCTCTCCATGTTTTGTTTTTGATGTTATATTTTACATTTTTAATTTTGTATATCATTTAACTGATTATTTGAGATACAGATGATTTTATTATTTTTGTCTTTTAACCTTCATACTAGCTTTATATGTTGTTGATCAACTACCTTTCCTATATGTTTGCTTTTACCCGAGATTTTTTTCTTGTAAGGTGGTTTACTTGTGATGAACACCTTTAGCTTTTCCCTGTCTGGGAAACTGTTTATCTCTTCTTCAATTCTAAATGGTTACCTTGATGAGTAGAGTATTCTTGGTTTTATTTCTTTCAGCACTTTGAATATTTTGTGCCAGTCCCTTCTGACCTGTAAAGTTTTTGCTGAAATAATCAGCTAATAATCTAATGGGAGTTTCCTTGTGTGTAACTCATTGTTTTTCTCTTTCTACTCTTAAGATTATCTCTAACTTTTGACATTGTAATCATAATGTGTCTTGATGTGAGTCTCTGGGTTCATCCTGTTTGGGACTCTTTGTGCTTCCTGGACTTGGATGTCTGTTTCGTTTGTCAGGTTGGGAAAGTTTTCAGCCATTATTTTTTCAGATAGATTTTCTGACCCTTTCTCTCTCTCTCTTCTTCTGAGACTCTACCCTGTCTTTCAGATCACTGATCCATTCTTTCTACACGCTCTAATCTGTTCTTGATTCCCCTCTGGTGTATTTTTGTCTCAGTTATGGTATTCTTCAGTTCTGATTGTTTCCTTTTTACTTTTTCTATCTCTTTGTTGAAGTTCTCACTGAGTTTATCCATTCTTCTCTCCAGTTTGATGAGCATCTTTATGACTATTACTTTAAACTCTTCATATGGTAAACTGTTTACCTTCATTTTGTTTATTTCTTTTTCTGAAGTTTTTGTCTTGTTCTTTCCCTTAAAAGTTATTCTTTTGTTTCCCCATTTTGCTTAACTCCCCATGTTTTTGTTTCCATGTATTAGGTATATCAGCTATGTCTCCCAGTCTTGAAAGAGTGGCCTTATGTAGAAAGTATTCTGTGGGGCCCAGTTGTACAATCCCCCCCCTGGTCATGAGAGCTAGGTGCTCCTGGGTATTTTCTGTGTGGTCTGTGTGTGCCCTCCTGTTGTGGTTGGGCTGTGATTGCTGTAGGCACACTGGTGAGTGGGGTTGTGCCCCAGGCCAGCTGGCTGAGAGGCCCAGCCATGACTTTTGTGGGTACCCTTGTGGGTGATGCTGGTCCCTGGCCTGGCTGCCTGCAGGGCCTGGCTGTGACCATTCCAGGCATGCTAGTAGGAGAGACTGCCCAACCCTGCCCCCCAGAGTGGGAGCTGCTTTGGAGGAGGTCTGGTGCTGATTTTGACTGCCCATCAAGTGGGTCACAGTGGGAGCTGCTAATTTAGAGGGGTGCCAGTGCTGGCTGAATCTTCTTCAGAGGTAGGGTGAGACAGGAGCTGCTTTGGAGGGGCTGGTCAGGGTGGGCACATTGAGTGGGGTGGGTCCTCAGGCTACTGCTGGGGCAGGGTACGTGGTGTTAGCTAGGTTTATGGACAGTGACAGAAATTGTGCCTGCGAGTGCTGGGCCAGCTAGGTGGAAGAAGAATTTTTTAAAAGGCACCCTCCAGTGCTTCTGTTCCCAGAGAAAGTTCTACCAGATCCTTGCCCTTCTGGCACACACCCTAAAATTAGTCAATAAATCTTCTCATATGACCCAGGTGCTTTTCAAGCTGCTGCCTCTGTGCTGGAAGCAAGTGAATTTGTGTGTGAACCTTTTAAGATCAGAGTCTTTGTTTCCCACAGCCCTCTGGCTCTTCTGGTTGCAAGTTCTGCTGTTTGTCAAGCCTGATGTTATGGCAGCTTGTCTTTCCAGTGCAAGACCTCCAGGCTGGGGAGCCCAATGCGGGGCTTGTACCCCTTGTTCCTCAGGGGGAACTTCTGTGGTTGTGATGTCCCTCCTGCTTTTGGGTCACTGCACTGGGGGTGTGAGTTCTGACTAGACCCCATCTCTGCCTCTCCTTTCCATGTGTCTGATGTGGTCTTTTCTTTATATCCTTAGTTGCAGAAAATCTGTTCTGCTAGTCTTCAAGTTGTTCTCAGAGATAGTAGTTCTATATGTAGTTGTGTTTGGGGGTATCTGTGGGAGGAGGTGAGCTCAGGATCTTCTTACTCTGCCATCTTGATCTGGAACATCTATTGACTTTACATTCTAAACTTTCCATTACACTTTTTTTTCTATTGAATTTTTTAATTCAAATTTTATATTTTCAAATTTTAAGAGTTCTAATTTCTTTCTGTTTGTTAAAAATAGGGCATCCTGTTCTTTTGCCATGGATAAATATTTTTTCTTACCTCTAAGGATACCAGTTATATACATTCAATGTTTTCTTCTCCCTTCACTCTCTTGATTTCCACTGAGTTTCTTTTGTTAGCTTGGTGTTGGTTATTCCTATTGGGGGCTTACTTCCAGTGCTCTTTGTCTGTTTATACTTGAGAATATTATATTGGAGCAAATTGGTTGCTTTTTTTGAGGGAGAGGCAAGGCTTGTCAAATATGATGTGGCTCGGGATCCAGCTGTTCATGGGAAAATCCTGTATGAGAGTATAGTTTCTGAGTGTCAGTATCACTTAGTATCTGGAAATACTGAGTGTCAGTATTTAGAGCTTTTCTCTGGGTGTATTCTGTTTTTCCAGATAAGAATCCTCCAGTTTCCTGCCTGGGTGTGTGGTGGTAGGAGGGGGGTAGCCCCAAGCAGCCAGTGTTTTGGAGTCCAGAGAGATGAGGGCACCTGGGTTTCACTCATCTGTATGTACTTTCATTCACAACCCTGTTTTTTTTTTGTGGTATGCGGGCCTCTCACTGTTGTGGCCTCTCCCGTTGCGGAGCACAGGCTCCGGACACGCAGGCTCAGCGGCCATGGTTCACGGGCCCAGCTGCTCCGCGGCATGTGGGATCCTCCCAGACCGGGGCACGAACCTGTGTCCCCTGCATTGGCAGGCGGACTCTCAACCACTGCATCACCAGGGAAGCCCCACACCCCTGTTTTTTGACATGTGCCTCTCCTTATCACCTGCTTTGATCCTGGGGCCATCTCTGGATTTTTTTCTTTGTGAAATAAGCATCTAGTTTCCTGCCAAAGTGGGAGAAGGAACCTGAGAATTTAGCCACTTTCTTAACAGACTTTAAAGGAATCATCCTGTTTGCAACTCAGCTCCTTTTCCTCCTTGTTCTAGTGCCTCTCACTTCTGAGTCTTTCTGGGGATCTGAGGCCTGATCTGGCTGGCTTCTTGGTTCCCTTCTGCAGGCCCTCACTGTTCTGCTTTATCAGCTCTGATCATTTCATTTGATGCTTTCTACCTGAAAATATTGGTTAACATCTCTTTTCCACTGTGGATCATTTCCCCTCTTTCCTCCTGGAGATCACAGACACACACATCACTTTACTCTCATTTTAAGTAGGACACTAGGAGGCAGCAGAGATAAATACATGTGCTTATTTAACCACATTTAACCAGAAGTAATCATTGGCCTTCTTAATGAGATCTTATGGAGCATAGTTTAATTTTCCTTATACACAAAATGATATAAATTGCAGTGTGTGAAACAGTCTTTAGGAGGCTCTTCAGGTGTGTATGGTTGTTTGTACCTGTACTAAGTGTTCCCTGACCACTGTACTTAAAAAAATTGTATCTGCTTTTTGTAAGTATTGCATTCATTCATCATTATTGTGCATATACTATATACTTGACAATAGGTATATAGAATGAGCCAGAAAACGTCCTGCCCTCTTAAAGTTTTCTGTTTTCTTCTTTGGCCTTTCACTTTTTATGTTACCAAATCAGGTCCAGCTGCTCATTGCTCAAAAATCAATACTTGCAAATGTTGGTAGGAAGCAAGGTTGCTTTTTTTTTTTTTTCCAGTACGTGGGCCTCTCACTGTTGTGGCCTCTCCCGTTGTGGAGCACAGGGTCCGGACGCGCAGGCTCAGTGGCCATGGCTCACGGGCCCAGCCGCTCCGTGGCATGTGGGATCTTCCCGGACCGGGGCACGAATCCGTGTCCCTTGCATCGGCAGGCAGACTCTCAACCACTGCGCCACCAGGGAAGCCCAGCAAGGTTGCTTTTAATCAGAATGCTTGCAAATCTGGGGAGATGGTGGACTCAGCATCTCCCCAAAACCACCTTCAAAGATTTTGCTCAGCCATGAAAGTTTTTAAAGGGAAAAAGGGAAGTAATCTCAGTTAATCATTGAGATGGGGGTCACAGTCATCGCCATCCCCCACTGTGTTCAGGCTTCTGTGCAGACTTGTCCACTTCTTATGATTTGTTTTTAGATGCTATTTTGTTCACACAGTTTGGTTGCAAGATTAGTGAAGGGGAAGCAAGTGAAGAGATCTGGTCATCTGTTAGTTACTTATTTCTACTTCTTTGATCTACAGAAAGAGACAACAGATTAGGCAAGATATAGTGTGATCAAAAGATTTGAAAGTTGTGCTATGGCCAGAGATGAATAGAACATGGGGATGCCTGGCTTAAGGTTAGTGAGAAGACAAAAGGGACCTCCTGTAGAGAGCTCCTTCCTGCCAAAAGCTGCTTATGATTATGATTATTGTCAGTGTTCTTGCCTGTGTCCCTTTTAATGTGTTGTGAGCCTAGTAAATAGGGCAATCAAGCAGTAGGCCAGTATATGAAGGAAGAATAAATTGATTCTGAGTGTGGCCTACAAGGTTCTGGAAGGTATAAAATGTGTAAACTTTGTAACATCAACTTATGGGTCTTTTCTTTTTCTTTCTTTCTCATTTTCTCTTTCTTTCCTTCTTTCCCCTTCCTTCCTTCCTTCTTTCCTTCCTTCCTTCCTTCCTTCCTTCCTTTCTTTCTTTCTTTCTCTCTCTCTCTTTCTTTCTTTCTTTCTTTCTTTCTTTCTTTCTCTCTCTCTCTCTCTCTCTCTCTCTCTCTCTCTCCTTCTTCTTTCCTCCTTTCTCCCTACTTTGGATTCATGGTTATGTTTTTGATACTTAAAATAGGCAAAAGAGGGGCATCTGAGTATACAAATTGTTTAGGGTCAGAGAATTTTAGAGCTCAACGATATCTTTGAGGACACACCATAAAATCTTTTTATTTCATATTTTCAGTAGTTCATGACGGTGGAGGTAAAAAGAATTGCTCCAGGTCACGAGGCTGTAAGCCAAGGCTGGAACCAGATCCCTGTGGGCTCTGCACCAAGAAATGCTCAGATTTATAATCTTAAGAAGCGTGCATGGAAAATTAGCTCAGTTCAGGTAACGGGAAATGACACCAGAGATAAGCCTCCCTCTTCTGAAGGAAGTGGATCTCATTAGGATACCAGGGTGTCTTCAGCCTGAGTCAACTCAAGGCTGGAGCAGGAAGAGCTTTAATATCTGCCCCCTTTTATGTGTAATGTAATTATATTTTCACTTCAGCTTAACTGGAGAAAGAGCTTGAATTTACACTGCACACAATTTTTACATCTGCTGATCACTGCTTAACAAGGTATTTCACAGGAGAGGTTTGTTAGCTTTAATAGCCCTTAAATTACTTATGGCAATTACCTGCGTCACTTTCAACTCCATGGAGGTTATTAAAATGCTCTCATGGCAACTGTAAAGAAATATAAAAATAGATAAAGATGAAATTATGCCCTTTCCCTGAAGACATTTGCTTGGAATGTATTTGCATTGCTTTTATACAAGGGGATGCATTTAGTTGAAGATAAATATCCTAACCACTGAGCCTTAATCAACCTAAAAGCAGATATATCTCACTTGAAAAATTCTTTTCTCATCCTTCCAGGTTTATTCCAGTGCTACTCTCACACAGGTAACTAGAAAATATTTTGGTTGAGATTTAATAAGCATTTGTTGAGCCTCTAGCATATGTCAGAAAACGTCATATATGCTATGTTATTTGAATTCAAAGAACCCCTGTGAGCTATGTGATATTATATCTATCTTACAGCTAAGGAAACTTAGGTTCATAGACGTGAAGGGAAAATCACAGAATCACATTAGTAAGTGTAAGAGATGGGATTAAAATTCATCTTCAATTCCAGCATGATTTGTACTATATAGCACAAGCATCCCCTACTAATTAGATGGCCTTACCTGTAACGAGAGATGCTTTTGTGAGTTTGTTTGCAGGATTCAGGGGAGTTTTTGTTGTTGTTGTTGTCCCATCTGATCCCTGACATTTCGTTTATTCCTGTGGGCTAAAGTGCTTTCTTTCTGGGATTCTCTTTTAGAAATCAAAATCTAAGTCTGGGTAAGGTCTCTAACCCCTAATGCCTGGCTGCTCAAAGTGTGGTCCATGGGCCAGCAGCGTTAGCATCCCCTGGAACACATTAGAAAAGTAGAAGCTCAGGCTCCGCCTCAGACTTCCTGAGTCAGAACCCACATTTTAACAAGATCCCGGGTGATGTATATACACTGTTCTAAAAAAAAGAGTTTGAGAAGCACTGCTCTAATATGAGGGCGTTTGCCAAGAGTCTTCTTTTTCTGTTTGAAAGTATTGATCATTTGGAGGAGTGGGGTGAGAGGAAGAGAGAGGAATTAGCAGAGGGGGAGACTCCTGCTGCATAGAAGGACTTTGCATATGGATCCCACCTACATTCCCATCTTGTCCAGGATTCACTTCAAGTAAATAACACAGGAGAGAAGTAGTCAGTGCATTTGTGCACTGGGATTCTTTTTTTTTTTTTTTACAATGCCATTGTGATTTTTCTTAGAAATGGTCCATAGCGTTTTCATGTGAAATGGGTGGGTGTGTTTCTGCTTTCTGCAGTAAGGAAAACCTTCCCAAACCATACCTTCATAGCCTTTATTTTCATCCTTTTCTTTTCCTGAGCCTCAATCTCTATCTTTGACTTATTTCTGAGCATTATAATCCAAGAATCTCCTAGCAGATTTTAACTCAAAATACCTAACTCCAAACACATCCCCTTTCCCTCCCCTCCTTCAGCAGAGCTGTTTTTACCAGTGGTCAGTGGTGACATTGATTTATTAATACAGCCAATCATGCCACGAGGAGTTATTATTCAGCTGCTATGAGTCAGTCACTGTTAATGGTCCTGTTCCTAAGGACCATCATGCTAACAGGGCAGATGAACATGTCAACACCGAATTAGACTGCAATGTGTGAGCTGTTATATTAGGCTGCACTGTCCAGTTCAGCATCCATCAGCCACAGGTGGCTACTGAGTGCTTGACATGTGGCCAATCTGAATCGAGATGTGCTCTAAGTGTAGAAGATACACTGTGTTCTGAAGATATAGGATGAAAAAATAGTATGAATATATCTCATTAATATTTTTAAAATATTGATTCTATGTCGAATTGATACTATTTTAGATATATAGGGTTGAATAAAATGTATGATTAAAATTAGGTTCACTTGATTCTTTTTACTTTTTTAATGCAGTAACTAGAATATTTGAAGTTACAGGTGTGGCTAGCATTATGTTTCTATCGGGCAGTGCTCCGTTCCGGGTTCTGGAGCTTAGGGCAAACACAGAGTCAGGGAAGTGCAGGGAAATGGCAATAGGAGTTTGTTAGGTAAAGAGGAGAATTGTCTATGGTGTTAGTGACTTAGGAAAGCAGGCGAGTTGACATGAAAGGAAATTAATAGAACCACTGCTTTTCTGTTACCAGCAATTGTGTCATCACAGAGGAAGACTGGAAGCTTCATGATGTGACCAGAGAACCAGAGTTATCTTCTCCTGCAGGTGTGTTATGGAATGGAGCCCTGCATCCCGCTAGGCTGTCCCACAACAGGGCTTTCTGAAGAATCACCCTGACTTTCCTACTCTTTCATGAAGTGGAGCCCTTGCTTCTACCTGCAGGCTGCAGTGTGAGAGAATGAAATAAAATTCATTTCCAGCTCCAGATGAAGGGCTAAGGATACTTCAAGGTTTGTGTGTGGTGTTCTGTTGTCTCTGCTAAACGGTGACCTAAAATCAATTTTAATCAAAGGGAAACAGGCAAAAGTTTCTGATTCCTGAGACTTTGGGGAGGGAGGGGAAGAAGCTGGGATTTCTCTCCATTTTTTTTCTCCTTAGCTAGAAGCTGGCCCTTGAGATCCCAAGTTAATTGTGTGATTGAGAGTTCTGAGGTGTGGTAGGTTTACAGTACCTGGAAACCTTCTATCTCAAACCCTAACGATGAAGGCTATGGGGTCCCAGATGGGAAGGAGGCCAGTCTCTCAATTAAGCAGCAGCTGCCCTCTCTGCTGCAGCTGTGGGTCTATTTATCTCTCTCCTGCTTTGGGAAAACAGAGCGTTCAGCTGGGAGGTCCCAGAACTACAAAAGACAAAAGAATAAGCCAGGAGCTGGACATCAAGGTAACATTCCAAATGATGTACTCTGGATTCATCTTTCAGCTTGAGAGAAAGATCCATTAGGGGAGAATAAGTGAGATTTTACGTGGAAACTCAGTGCTGTGTCTGGACAAAATGTGAAGTTTATTCAGTAAATAATTCTCAAATTATTTGTCTATGCCAGGCACTCTTGGGGTGAGAGAAAGGGAAGGAAAACACTCTAATCTCGTGAGATGGTATTTTTGTCCCTATCTGATGAATGAGAAACCTGAGGTTGAATGCCTGGCTCCAGATGGTCTGAAAACCCAGGTCACCAACCAAGGATTCACGGTTTTATCTTCTCCAAGGCCATGGTGCCACCCTGCCCCTCTCTGCTTGTTTTCTCCATTTCCACTCTGTTGAGGCCCCAGGGTAAATGTACCTGAGGCCCAAGAGGGCAGGGATCGGGAGAGGCAGCCAAGACAAGCTCTAAGCTCCTTTTCCTCTCAGTATGTGTTTTGAAGGCTAAGGGATGGGGTCAGATCTTGGGTAAGCAAGTTTAACCAATCCTGCCAAATGTCCCCCTTACCCAGAGCACAGAGAGCTGCTTTTTTTAGGTGAAGGAAGGGGAGACAGCTGACAACAGAATTCTCTTATTTTTCTTCTTCTTTTCTCTGTGATTTGGTGTCTCTGAGACTGGCTACAAATATGTTTAGGCTACAAAGTAAAATTCCTCTGATATATCATGTAACACCCCATAATCTCTACCCCCAGGCCAAACAGAGCACCTGGAAATCACACAGTTCTGCTGAGCTCTGGCTGCCAGTGTCTGAATCCAGCTCTGAGAAGTCAGATTTGAATGTTCAGGAACTAAATTGTGAAAATATCAGACATATAAGTGGAATAAGGTTATCCCTTTTTGTCTGATAAATATTTATCAGGTGTGTGAGATATTTTTGTTGAAACCATCTGGCAAGCCTCTCTCTCCTCTCTATTCCTTCAGACACACCAGGGTTTCATGTATGAAGACCTGTTCTGGACTAAACGTCTGTCTTTTAAGCCACCCAGTCTATGCTATTTTGTTCTAGCAGCCCCGGCTGACTGAGGTTAAGACTTCAACGTCATATCAAAGGAAGGATTCAACCAGACATTGCGTCAAAGAGAAGAGGCAGCTGAGGAGGACATGAGAAATCTTCCAGCCTCTTGTTTGACAGATGTGGAAACTGAGGCCAGGAGAGGGGACATGGCAGAGTACCATCCATGAGGTGGGTGAGGCAGGCTGGGAACTAGGTTTCTGGATGGCGGGTCCAGTCCTGTCTCAGGGTCAGAGAGGCAAGAGGCTGCCTTCCAAGGGATGATGTCAGGCAGGAAGCAGAAAATGTGAAAATCCTACGGCCCCTTTCACCTGAGAGATCTCAGTGCTTTCTCAGAGCTAGGATGCTGGGATGTTTGGAAGCACCCACACAGCCCTGGGTGTTGACTTGGTACTTAGCTCATGCTCCACTATGGAGAGGTTTTGTTACCTCAGAGGAAGCTCTGAATTTCTCTGCACCTCCCTCTCCCTGTCAGTGGAGCAGGGCCTGTTGGACTTGCTGGATTAATCAGGGAAGGTGTGGAGAGATGTCAAGATACCCTCCGGAGAATCTAAATCAATACCAAACATGAAAACAAAGCTGGCTTTGAAGCCCCTGAGTTCACAAAAGAAAGTTTCTTTGCTGCTAAGACAAATTAGAACAACACAAAAATGGTTAAAACTAGTTCAGGGGTTTTTTCTTTCTTTCCTCAGAAAGTTTTGTTATCGAGAAGGGATTTTCCCATAGTGCATCTGAGAGTATTTGGATCTGTATAAGGAGGAAAAAATATGAAGTAAACGAGTTTGCCTTCTGTTGATTGATTGTTGATCTACAAACTTCCTCTCACCCTCTGTCCAGGCACTCAGGACTTATGCTCCCGACTGCCTACTGCTGCCAAATTGCACCCACTCTTCCTGTCTGTGGGCTCTTATTCTGGCACTTTCCTCCTTCCACCCAAACTTATATGTGCCATGTCCACCCCCCCACCCCCATTCCTTCAAGGCCTTGGACACAAGTGCTTAAAGCTGGTTAAATAGCTAGACCTGTTCAAGTTTGTAGAGTTGGATAGCAGTGCTTTACTCACGAGAGAGGTTAATGCTGTTGTTCTGGGCAAGTCATTTCCTATCTCCATTTTCTCCTTAGTGAATAAATGCTGCTTCCTCTACCAACCCGAGGATGGTTGCAAGGTTTAAAACCCATGTGACCTAGCAATCCCACTACTGGGCATATACTCTGAGAAAACCCTAATTCATAAAGAGTCATGTACCCCAATGTTCACTGCAACACTATTTACAATAGCCAGGACATGGAAGCAACCTAAGTGTCCATCAACAGATGAATGGATAAAGAAGATGTGGGGCTTCCCTGGTGGCACAGTGGTTGAGAGTCCACCTGCCGATGCAGGGGACATGGGTTCGTGCCCCAGTCAAGGAAGATCCCACATGCTGCGGAGCGGCTAGGCCCATGAGCCACGGCCACTGAGCCTGCGCGTCTGGAGCCTGTGTTTCGCAATGAGAGAGGCCACAATGGTGAGAGGCCCACGTACCACAAAAAAAAAAAAAAAAAAAAGAAGATGTGGCACATATATACAATGGAATATTACTCAGCCATAAAAAGAAATGAAACCGAGTAAGTTGTAGTGAAGTAGACGGACCTAGAGTCTGTCATACAGAGTGAAGTAAGTCAGAAAGAGAAAAGCAAATACTGTATGCTAACACATATATTTGGAATCTAAAAAATAAAATGGATCTGATGAACCTAAGGGCAGGACAGGAATAAAGATGCAGACGAAGAGAATGGACTTGAGGATACTGGGTGGGGGAAGGGTAAGCTGGGATGAAGTGAGAGAGTAACATTGACATATATACACTACCAAATGTAAAATAGATAGCTAGTGGGAAGAAGCTGCATAGCATGGGGAGATCAGCTCAGTGCTTTGTGACCACCTAGATGGGTGGGATAGGGAGACAGCAAGGGAGGCACAAGAGGGAGGATATGGGGATATATGTATACATATAGCTGGGTCACTTTGTTATACAGCAGAAACTATAATTGCTGTTATACAGCAGAAACACAACATTGTAAAGCAATTATACTCCAATAAAGGTGTTAAAAAAATTGAACAACTAGATATTTCTAAATATGTTCAATGAACTGAATTTATTAGAAATGAACTGAATTAGAAACATTCTCTGGCAGAAAATTACAAGTTCAGATAGATTTACTGGTGGATTCTATCAAATATTTAAGGAAGAAATAATACCAATCTTATACAAAATCTTCCAGAAAATTTAGTAGAAGGGAACACTGCCTCATTCATCTTATAAGGCCAGCATTATCTTGGTATCGAAGAAAGCACAGGAAAGTAAATCTACATTCCGCTATTCCTCATGAATATAGGTGCAAAAATCCTTAATTAAATATTAGTAAATCAAACCTGGCAACGTGAAGAGAGGATAGTATGCCATAAAAAAATTAGGGATTTCATTTCAGAAATGCAAGGTTGATTTAATATTAAGAGATCAATCAGAAGAGCTAAAAGATGGTGGAAGAATAAGATGTGGAGATCACCTTCCTCCCCACAAATACATCAGAAATACATCTACATGTGGAACAACTCCTACAGAAGGGATCAATCTATATCATTCACCATGCTTAACAGTATTAAAGAGAAAAAAAACAGGATCACTTCAATAGGGGCAGAAAAGGCATTTAACAAAAAACAACATCCAGTGATTAAAAACTCATCCAACTAGGAACAAAAGAAATCTTCCTCAAACTGAAAATAACATCTACCAAAAGCCTAGTGCTTATATGAAATCTAATGGTAAGAGACAATGCTTTCCCCTAAGACAGGGAACGTGACAAAGATTATCTGTTCTCACTCCTTCCACTCAACATTGTACTGGAAGTCCTGACTAATGCAATACAGCAAGAAAATGAAATTAAAAGCATATAGTTCAAAAATAAAAGAAATAACATTATTTCTTCACAGGGACATAATCCTATATGTAGAAAATCCTAAGAAGTCCACCAAAAAGCTACTAGAACAAATAAGTGTTTATCAAGGTCACAGAATAAAAGCTCAGTATACAAAAATTTATTATATTACTCTACACCAACAAGGAATATTGCAAATGGAAGTATAAAATGTAATTTACAATAACATTCAAAAACATAAAAAAAACCTGAGAGACATATTTAATGAGTTATGTGTATGACGTGAACAGTTAAAACTGTAAAACATTGCTGAGAAAAATTAAAGAGGACCTAAAACAATGAAGAAATATTCTATTCTCATAAATCAGAATACACAATTCTGTGAGAATCAATTCTCTCCAAATTAGTCTACAGATTCAATACAATTTCAATCAAATTCCCAGGAAGCTTTTTTTAACATTGAAATGATGACGCTAAGATTTCTATGCAAACGTGAAGGACCTAGAACAGTCAAAATACTTTTGAAAAAAAAAAGAGCAAAGCTGGAAGACTCACAATACACATTTAAAATTTACTATAAAGCTACAGTACTCAGGACAGTGTGTTACTGATATAATATTACATGGATCAATGGAATGTAGACCAGTAAAATAGAATAGAGAATTCAGACAGAGACCCAAACATATATCTTCTACTGATTTTAACTACACTAATTGTTGGTGAAGAAATGGAGCAACTGGAACTCTTAGATATTGCTGGTGGGAATGCACTATGGTACAAACAACAGTTAAACATAACTTATTATATAAACCTGCAATGCCACTATTAGGCAGCTTCCCAAGATAAATGTAAACATATATACACCAGACACGTTTATGAATATCGATAGTTTGATTCACAATAAACTGCAAGCAACGCAATGATGATCATTAGGTGAATGGATAAACAAATGGTGGCACATCTATACTGAGGAATACTACTCAGCAATAAAAAGGAATGAGCTATTGATGTATGTATCATCATGCATAAGTCTCTACAGGGTTATGCTAAGCAAAAGAATCCAGATATAAAGTCAACACTGCATTATTCCATTAATAAACTCTAGAAATGAAACATCTACTTTATAGTAACAGAAAGCAGTCTGAGGCTGGGGTTGGAGATGGACATTGACTCCACACGTACACAAAGAAACCTTTTGGTTTGGATATGAACATGTTTAAAACTTTGTGATAGTGATGAGATGTGTATCAATTTGTTAAAACTCACTGATTTATACCACACACAAAAAAACTCATGTGAATGAATGAATGAATGAAAAGATCTTTGGCAAACTGTAGCACACTTTATAAAATGAAAGGCAGCATTATTAAAAGGCTGTTTAAAGAAGTAAGCTTTTCTGGGCTCATGTCTGGTCAAGGGGAAAATAGTTGTTTGTAGATATCTCCCAACCCCCAGATTTGCCCATGTAATCCCTGCATTTCTCTGGCCATGCTAAGTCCTGCTCCACTCCTTTGTTTGATCCTTGACTTGTCTTACTTTCTTCTGCTAGAAGAGAGGGGAGGTGGTGCCTGTGGTGACCTAACCCCTCATGTACTCTGACACAGAGATGGAGCAATGATGAGCTGAAGCAAGTCGTAAATGAGCCCATCCAGAGCAGAACTAGTGTCAGCCACTGGAGAAGAATCAGTGCTTTGCCTTTTACTCCTTTCAGGCCCTGCGTGAGTGCTGGACCCAACTGTCTAAGGAGCAGATGCTGAGTGGGAATTGTCAATTGCCCAGAATTGTTATCTAGAGGCTCCAAAATGTGGATGATGAGGTACCAAATAACCCACATTCTAAAGAGAGAAACCCAAAGTGTACCCCTCTCCCAGCCTCACCTTCCTGAGAGGTGGCATCTCTCTGGTGACTTTCCTCACTTCCCACTGTGTGGGGAGTTCATTGCTCTGGGAGGAGAGAACACAAGGAGGGAATGTTATCAGTGTTGGGAGCCTCAGGGCATGAAGTCCCTTAGGAGAGGTGTTTCCTTGTTTCTCCTGTTGGGGAAAGGAGAAATTGTATCTCCCCCTGCTCCAGCTGGGCAGGGGGTGGGGTGAGGTGGGGGCTCCAAGAAGGTCACCTGTGAAGATGTGGGGGGCCTGCAAGGAGGGACAGATGGTGTTTCATTTCCTAGAGGCATGCTCCTTGCTGATCTGTCCGGGCCATGTGTTTGGGGAATGAGAGTAGTCATGGAAACAGCCTGCATTCATGTTGTTCGGTGGACAAAGATGTGAGTTTCCTGTGGGTAAAAGAAACTGAATGGAAGGTATCCACTAGACCACAGACCAGGGTTGCCAGAGGATGCCAGCACGAATTATCCTTGGGTCCACTTTTAGTGCTGGTCACAGTGGGGGTGGATGCTGTGGAGATGGAGCCCCGCCTCCCAGAGGGAACTGTGCTCAGGGAGTCTTGACAGCCCCAAGGAGCCCCTGTGTGGGGTCCCTACAGGAGAGCCAGCACTTGGCTTCCTGCCACATGGGGCCAGTTTGTGTTTTCCAGGAGAGCAGCTAATGGAGAGAGGGCTCTGAGAACGGCAGTTGAGTGGAGGGACATTGGACCCTGACCTCACCCTCCTCCCGTACCCTGCAGAGTGAAGGAGAAAGAGACACCCCAAGCTAGACCAGACCCTCCTCTACTTCCTCTTTTTTAGGAGTCAGGGTCCCTGTACTTAGTGGAAAGATGGAACATGAGAAGAGTTTAAAACTGAACCAAATAAGTTTTAATAACCAGAAGTGTCCCCAGAAGTATGAGTTCTGTTCAAAACTGTCATTAAGAGCTCTGCTTTCCAGCAGGGAAGGATAAAGTCGTTTAAAAATAAAGTAATTTGCATTTGCTCCCCCATTGAGCTGTGACACCTCAGTGAACTGCTTGCAGCGGGAATGAAAAACAAGACAGCAAGAGCATCTTGGGAATTCATTTCGCTGCCCAGTTGTGTCTGTGTCCTGCTCCTTTCCCTGCTAAAGCACTGGGTGTGTTCCAGAGACCTGGTATGATGAGCAGTTCATCAGAAGTGGGTTCCAGGGGATGTCCCTGGAGGTCCAGTGGTTAAGACTCTGTGCTTCCACTGAAAGGGGCATGGGTTCAATCCCTGGTCGGGGGAACTGCGATTCTGCATGACTTGTGTCACAGCCAAAAAAAAAAAAAGGGTTCCAGCATGGGACTGTTGGGGTCCCTAGAGTAGCCTTGTCCCTGACATGTCTTTGGCAGCAGCAGCAGGAGGAATCAAAAGAGATAAGCCCGGAGGTCCCAGGAGTCCTCGGGAACGACCACAACTGAGGTCCTGCTCTGAAGGCCACTGGCCAGGCCCAGTGTGAGGTCAGTGGAAGCCTCCAGACTCCTGCCTGGGGATCAGCTGCCTGGTAGCTCTCCTGGTCTCCTGGTGCTGATGTGAGCACCTGTGTCTTTTTGCAGTCTTCGGGATCTGAATTGCCCTGCAGATTGATCTGGATGGGAAGACTTCTCCACGGTCTCCTACCCACCAGCAGCTCGAGTGGGCATCACCTCTGGCTCCTTTGCTTATGCTCCGTTTTGGGGTTGCCGCGCCAGAAGCCCCACCTTGACAGATTAACCTGTAAGGTGTTACGTGAGTGTAGGCCACAAGGTGGCAGCAGAGAACTAGCCTGGTCGGAAGCACTTGCTAGCTGGATTGGGAGGATCAGTGGGGGCAGGAAGATGGAGTTTCCTTACCACAGGGTGGGCTGGAAAGGGAAGAGAGTGAGCCAGCATTTTAGAGGGCTGGGGGATCAGTACCAGCAAATGCAAAAAGATTCCAGAAGGGTGTTGAGGTGAAACTTAATAGAAAGAATACAAAATCATGTATTGAGTGTTTACTGTGAGCTGGGTAATCTGCTTAACACTTACATTGCATGATCCATTTCTTTTTTTGTTGTTTTTTTTCATGATCCATTTCTTGGAACAATCTTATGGTCTCTTTCCAGTTGTGAGGAAACAAAGGCTCAGATTAATTAAATTATTCACCCAGGCTCACACAGTTATAGGTGATGGAGCCAGGAATGAAAATCAGATCTGTCTGCCTTGCAAGTCTGAGCTCTGAACCTGTGTTCAATAGCACGTGTCAGCATAGACCAGTGGTTCTCAAAGTGTGGTCCTGGGACCCCTGGTGTTGGCATCACCTGGCGACTTGTTAGAAATGCAGATTCTCAGACCCCACCCCAGGTCTTCTGAATCAGAAACTTTGGGACAGGGCTCAGCGATGTGTTGTTTAAAGCCCTCTGAGGGATTCTGATGCCAGCTCAAGTTTGGGAAGCACTGGTGTGGACAATGGTCCAGGCTGCTTAAATGCTGGGCAGCAGCTTTGCCTCTGGGCATCACCTCTCACTGTGCAGCCGCTGCTCTGACCTGAGCTGGAACAGCCTCAGTCCTGACTTTAGGCCAGCTGGCCCCAAAGGTAAAGAAGTTATTTTAGGGTATGCCTCACTTCCGCCCCTGACTTGCCGATATGTCTTTATCCCCTTCAGCTGTTGGGGAAAAAAGTCTTTGTGGAGCTTGGAATTTTTCTCTTCATTAACATGACAAACAGGCTACCTCTATCAAAGGCAGCCTGGTGAGACCAGACTGGAATTTAGAATCTCCTTATAAATAAAGTCTCAGCTTTAAGCATTAAGGAAAGACATGGGATTTTTACAGCGCCATTCATTTCTCTTCTTGCCAATTCTGTAGCCAGAGAGCATCTTCTATCTTCACCTCTGCCACTAATTTTTTTTAAATAAAATTATTTATATATGTATTTTTGTCTGTGTTGGGTCTTTGTTGCTGCGTGCAGACTTTCTCTAGTTGCGGCGAGTGAGGGCTGCTCTTCGTTGCGATGCGCGGGCTTCTCATCGCAGTGGCTTCTCTTGATGCGGAGCACGGGCTTTAGGTGCACGGGCTTCAGTAGTTGTGACTCGCGGGTTCAGTAGTTCTGGTGCGGGCTCTAGCGCTCAGGCTCAGTAGTTGTGGCGCACGGGCTTAGTTTCTCAGCGGCATGTGAGATCTTCCCGGACCCATGTCCCCTGTATTGGAAGGTGGATTCTTAACCACTGCGCCAGCAGGGAAGTCACCTGCCACTAATTATGGAACTCTGCCCCGCTGTGCGGGTAGTTTCGGTTCTTAGCAGAATTGTTATTCATCTAAAAATATTATATAATATGTAAGAATGGAGGAAAAGACTCCAAATTTTTCATATTTATATTTCTAGCTAGAAATTTCTGCGTGAATTTAACCTGTTTCTTTGTGCCTTTAAATTTGTTTTTAAACTTTGAAGTGTGTATAACTTTTTCAGTAAGAGAAGAAAATAATAAATGCTGTTTTATAAAAAAAGTCTTTTAATCTGGGAGATGAACCCAGTGGAATGAAAGTTATGAGTCTGAAATTCCTGATGGGGATGATTTGACTATGGAAGAACTGTTTGAAGTTTTCATATAGCCATTTAAAGAAAAAAAATCTCATTAATATTCACTTTATTCGTTTGAAATTTGTGATCATATCCGTAAGAGATAGGAGCCCTTTTTGCTGAGGCTACAAAAGGATATTAAGGACAAGACAACTTTTAAGAGAACAGATTGTTTCCACGGAGTCTGAACTACCTTCAACATTCTCATTTCCATGTCAGCAGTTGATATGCTTATTTTACTTCTTTCGTATATATCCACCAGTTAGATTATAGGTGGTTGCTCCTGCATTAACACCATCTTTAGCCTTGAAATTGGATTGTATGATAATATCAGTATACCAATTAAGCTCTCATTGTTTGTGAATGTTTATCCAGACAAAGATGCAAATCCTCTGTCCAGGCTGAATTCCAGACATCCAATGCATTGGATGTCAGTTCCTGCAGGACCTAAGCAACAAGATGTATCGAAATGACCACCTCTCAGAAAATGAGCTTCTGGACACTTCAAAACTGTTTAAAAGCCAGGCAGCCTTGGGGAGGTGAAGTTATCTTAAGGCTCATTATCAAAGGACCCTCCCTCTGATGTCCAGAAACCAATGCCTGGCCCGCCTCATAGGCAGGCTGGTTTCCGGACTCCATCAGATCTTAGGTAAGCCTTTGAGGACAAAGTCCACAGCAGTAGCAGCTGCCACATATGCCAGCTGACCCCCATGAACTGAGCCACTGAGCCCCCAGCTAGGAGGGAAAGTGGCTCCTCAGGGTCTGGGAGGACTGAGCAGGAATACTGAGTCCTCCTCTACAGGACTCCAGGCAGATAGGACGCTGGACCGAAAGATGTGCATGATTGAACACTGTCTCATTTATATATTTGTCTATTTGCCTCCCCCATTAGAATATATGCTTCCTGAAATTCAGACCTTGTCTCTCAACTTTAAAGTGGCATTCTTATCATCTAGAACATAGGTGATGCTCAATAAATATGCACTGAACGAATATGGAAACGTTAGTATAGACTCTAGGTTTATGGCAATTTTCTAATAATTCAAGCATTTCTTTCTTTTCAGCAATAGCCTATAGGAATGCCAGTAACTAAGGTACCAGTAGGGAACATTTAAAATGACGCTGAGAAAATTTTCCTTGATGCAAAAACCCCATGGATGTTTTACAAACTTGTTTGTTTTGTTAGCAGCAGGGCTCTTTCATCAGTGGCAATCTGAGGCAGAGGCTCAATATAAAAACAAGATAAAAGTGGGGATGCTCAGGTTCAAGCTGGAGTCAGGGGGCCTGGGGAAGCATGGCTTGCTCCTTTCCTACCTCCGAGGAATCCCAGACCAGCTCCTTGCAACACCTGGGACAGTGGTTCTCCGCTTGGCTGCCCATCAGAATCACCTGGGCAGCTTAAAAATACCCAGACATCCAATCACACCCCAGAAGTAGCCAATGCCTGGGTTAAAGGCTCAAGTTACACTCTGGTTCCATTGGTTGTTTACCTCTCTCCTGAGACTGCACACGTGATTTTGTTTGGTTTCGACTTTATTTCAGTACAGTGTTGAAAGTGTAGGACTTGGAATCAGAAAGAGCAAGGTCCCAATCCTGGCTTGACCACTTTCTAGTATTGTGCCTTTGGACAAATTGCTTTAGCCCTCTATGAATAAAATCTATGAGAGGATAACTTCTATTGGAGCAGGGATGTCACTGACCTTGTTTATTACTGTACGCAGTACTGGCACATGGTTGATACTCAATAAACATTAATTTAATTAATGAATATTTCATTTGGGGGTGTGGTTGTATATGGTCTTTATTATGTTGAGGTAAGTTCCCTCTATGCCCACCTTCTGGAGAGTTTTCATCATAAATTGATGTTGAATTTTGTCAAAAGCTTTTTCTGCATCTATTGAGATGATCATATGGTTTTTATTCTTCAATTTGTTAATATGGTGTATCACATTGATTGATTTGTGTATATTGAAGAATCCTTGCATCCTTGGGTTAAATCCCACTTGATCATGGTGTATGATCCTTTTAGTGTGTTGTTGGATTCTGTTTGCTAGTATTTTGTTGAGGATTTTTGCATCTATGTTCATCAGTGATATTGGTCTGTAATTTTCTTTTTTTGTAGTATCTTTGTCTGTTTTTGGTATCAGGGTGATGGTGACCTCGTAGAATGAGTTTGGGAGTGGTCCTTCCTCTGCAATTTTTTGCAAGAGTTTGAGAAGGATGGGTGTTAGCTCTTCCCTAAATATTTGATAGAATTCACCTGTGAAGCTATCTGGTCCTGGACTTTTGTTTGTTGGAAGATTTTTAATCACAGTTTCAATTTCATTAATTGTGATTAGTCTGTTCATATTTTCTATTTCTTCCTGGTTCAGTCTTGGAAGGTTATACCTTGCTAAGAATTTGTCCATTTCTTTCCAGTTGTCTATTTTATTGGAATAGAGTTGCTTGTAGTATCTATTATCATGCTTTGTATTTCTGCAGTGTCTGTTGTAACTTCTTTTCATTTCTAATTTTATTGATTTGAGTCCTCTCCCTCTTTTTCTTCATGAGTCTGGCTAAAGGTTTATCAATTTTGTTTCTCTTCTCAAAGAACCAGCTTTTAGTTTTATTGATTTTTGCTACTGTTTTCTTTGTTTCTAATTCATTTATTTCTGCTCTGATCTTTATGATTTCTTTCCTTCTACTAACTTTGGGTTTTGTTTGTTCTTCTTTCTCTAGTTCCTTTAGGTGTAAGGTTAGATTGTTTATTTGTGATTTTTTTGTTTCTTGAGGTAGGATTGTATTGCTATAAACTTCCCTCTTACAGCAGTTTTTGCAGCATCCCATAGGTTTTAGATCATCTTGTTTTTGTTGTCATTTAGGTATTTTTTGATTTCCTCTTTGATTTCTTCAGTGATCTCTTGTTTATACAGTAACATATTGTTTAGCCTCCATGTGTTTGTGTTTTTTATGGTTTTTTTCCCTGTAATTTATTTCTAATCTCAGTGTTGTGGTCAGAAAAGATGCTTGATATGATTTCAATTTTCTTAAATTTACTGAGGCTTGATTTGTGACCCAAGATGTGATCTATCCTGGAGAAAGTTCCATGAGCACTTGAGAAGAAAGTGTAATCTGCAGTTTTCGGATGGAATGTCCTATAAATGTCATTTAAATATATCTGGTCTATTGGGTCATTTAAAGCTTGTGTTTCCTTATTAATTTTCTGTCTGGATGATCTGTCCATTGGTGTAAGTGAGGTGTTAAAGTCCCCCACTATTATTGTGTTACTGTCGATTTCCTTTTTTATAGCTGTTAGCATTTGCCTTATATATTGAGGTGCTCCTATGTTGCGTGCATATATAATTGTTAGATCTTCTGCTTGGGTTGATCCCTTGGTCATTATGTAGTGTCCTTCCTTATCTCTTGTAACATTCTTTATTTTAAAGTTTATTTTATCTGATATGAGTATTGCTACTCCAGCTTTCTTTTGATTTCCATTTGCATGAAATATCTTTTTCCATCTCTTCACTTTCAGTCTGTATGTGTCCCTAGGTCTGAAGTGGGTCTCTTGTAGACAGCATATATATGGGTCTTGTTTTTGTACCCATTCAGCCAGCCTATGTCTTTTGGTTGAAGCATTTAATCCAGTCACATTTAAAGTAATTATCGATATGTATGTTCCTATTGCCATTTTCTTAATAGTTTTGGGTTTGTTTTTGTAGATCCTTTTCTTTTCTTGTGTTTCCCACTTAGAGAAGTTCCTTTAGCACTTGTAGAGCTGGTTTGGTGGTTCTGAGTTCTCTTAGCTTTTGCTTGTCTGTAATGCATTTGATTTCTCTGTCAAATCTGAATGAGATCCTTGCTGGGTAGAGTAATCTTGGTTGTAGGTTTTTCCGTTTCATCACTTTAAATATGTCCTGCCACTCCCTTCTGTCTTGTAGAGTTTCTGCTGAGAAATCAGCTGTTAACCTTATGGGACTTCCCTTGTATGTTATTTGTCATTTTTCCCTTGTTTCTTTTAATAGTTTTCTTTGTCTTTAATTTTTGTCAATTTGATTACTATGTGTCTCGGCATGTTTCTCCTTGGGTTTATCATGCCTGGGACTCTCTGCACTTCCTGGACTTGGGTGACTATTTCCTTTCCCATGTTAGGGAAATTTTCAACTAAAATCTCCTCAAATATTTTCTTGGGTCCTTTCTCTCTCTCTTCTCCTTCTGGGACCCCTATAATGAGAATGTTGATGTGTTTAATATTGTCCTAGAAGTCTCTTAGACTGTCTTCATTTCTTTTCATTCTGTTTTCTTTATTCTGTTCCACGGCAGTGAATTCCACCATTCTGTCTTCCAGGTCACTTATCCGTTCTTCTGCCTCAGTTATTCTACTATTGATTCCTTCAGTTATTTCAGTTATTGTATTGTTCATATCTGTTTGTTCTTTAATTCTTCTAGGTCTTTGTTAAACATTTCTTGCATCTTCTTGATCTTTGCCTCCATTCTTTTTCTGAGGTCCTGGATCATCTTCACTATCATGATTCTGAATTCTTTTTCTGTAAGGTTGTCTATCTCTACTTCATTTAGTTGTTTTTCTGGGGTTTTATCTTGTTCCTTAATCTGGTACATAGTCCTCTGACTTTTCATTTTGTGTATCTTTCTGTGAATGTGGTTTTCGTTCCACAAGCTGCCAGATTGTAGTTCTTCTTGCTTCTGCTGTCTGCCCTCTGGTGGGTGAGGCTATCTAAATTAATAAATATCTCATTAATTATTCATTGCCACAAGGATGGACTGAGTCTTGGTTTTTAAGATCCTCAACACCGTGCATGTAATAAGTGATCAGAAAGTGTTAAGTGCTGTTATCACCTGGCCCTCCCCTGCCTAAGATTCTTAAATGCATAGGACCTAGCTATACTCTCATTATGCCCTTTCCCTTCAACTTGGGTTTTATAGTCTTCCCTGGACTCTAGACTTTGGATGAAGAGGCAGAGCAAAAAAGGAGAGGACAAGGAATCTGGACATACTGGTCCAAGACTACTCACAAAGAAGGAAGAACAGATACAGAGGAGGAACATGGGAAGCTTATCTCTGGATCACAGAAATGGGAACCCATTCATTCATTGCTTTTTTTTTAAAACCAGTTTTACCCCCTCTCTATAGCTTTGCTGATTCCTGTCTGGCAGGTAATCAGTTCCCTTACTTGTGTTTCATGGCAATCTATTCATTTCTCTGCTGAAGTTCTTATCACATTATGTTATTGATTCTCCTGTCTGTCCCTCATGTTAGTCCATGACCTTGTTGTGAGGGGAGATTCTGATTCATCCATCTTTATGTTGTTAGTCCCTAACAGAATACCTACCACCTAGTTAGATGTTAAGTTAATTTTTTAAGTTAAATTAAATCATTTGAAAACAGTCTACAAGAGTGCTTATTATAAAAGCTGGAGAACTAACAGATTATTTGGCTGTGTAAGACTTGGTAATCTGTTTCCCTATCATTTACATGGGGTTAGTCTGTGTATGTCAGGTTTGATTACAAGAATAAAAAGCCTCCAGAAATTATCATTTATATAGTGAATGCAGCAACACTGCTTGTGGCTTAAAATGAAATTAAAGAATATTGTCTAAAGAAAAAGTTTATTCTATTTAAGTAGAAAGGTGATAATCATACAAATCTCTCTTTCAGTGGATGTTAATGGGGACATTGGGGACATTTCTCCCCACTCCTATCCTTCCTCTGTTAAAGGAAACTTGACAGCTATAACTCTGGGTCTCTCTTCGCTTCTATAGTCACTTCAGCCCTGGGGAGGTAGAGTACTTATTTGTAAACCAGAGAAGAATAACCAGGCATGAGTTGCTCAGCTCTTTCCCACCTTCTTGCATTTCCTGAGTGTAAGTCTTTCCACAAAGAATATTCTCCACTGGTCATCCCTTCTGTCAGTTGTGCAGGGGCCTCTCCTGAGTGGGAAAACTACCTTGGCCCAGTGTCAGTTGTGACAGCACAGGGAAGTCTGTCATTACCTGGGATGTAGGTAGAGGCCCTGTTGGCTCTCACACTCAGCTGTGTCTCCCCATTCAGCCTCAGTCAGCATGATATTTTTGACATCATCTTTACTTTTCATCTTATTTCTCAACTCGTTCAAAACCCAAGTGGGAAGATGAATACTATTTGCTGAAAATACCTCTCAGAGACTCCTACAGCAGACACTCTGGCATTTGGCTTCATTTTGTACAACCTTTATGTAAGGATTTCAATTAGCTTCCATCAAGCAAAAACATGTATAGAACTTCTATGCATGGAGGATTCAACAATGGGCACCATGTTGTCATCCTCAAGTGCAAGGCACAGGGTAGGGGTGGAGGTGTAATGAAGTCTTACATTTCTGGAGCACTTGCCCAATAACAACTAACTCATCCATGGTCCCTCAGCTGGTAAAGATTTGACCCATTCTGTGAATACCTGTCCAGGTGTAGTGCCTTGGACATGGTAGAGACTCAACAGACAGTGCAAGAGATGGTGAGTGGATACATAAATTGGTGAATGAACAGGAGAAATCCAGGAAAGAATGAGAGAAAAATGGAAGTAAAAGTAGAAAGAGAGAAGGAAGGGAAGATACAGTTCAGCCATATTGGGAGGGTGGTTGTTACTGCCAGCTCTCACTGGAGGCTTTTCCAAGTACAAATGGCTTAATCTACCTTATACCACTTTCTCTTTCAAGATTCTTAGGGCCAGAGAGTTTGCTTCTTAGCAAGCTAACCAATGCAAGACAGACTGAGAAATTGACACAGGTAGTTTCTGCTTAGTGAGAGCAAGATGATATTAAAAAAAAATTGTCTCAGAGCTATGAAATGTCAACATAGTCATTGATGCCTCCTCCCATTCACTCACATGGGAGATACAGTTTATAAAGTCTGTATACTTTGTTTTTATTTGACCCTTCTTGACCCTTCTTGAATATTATCTCCATTTAATAAATTAGTAAATGGAAGTACATGAAAATCAAACCAATTATTACAAGATTCCATGGCTGTTAAATGGGGCTCATTGGAAATAAAATCTAAAATCTGTTTTGTTTTTTTGGTCATGCCATTTGGCATGTGGGATTTTAGTCCCCTGACCCAGAATCGAACATGCACCCTCTGCATTGAGAGCATGGAATCTTAACCAGTGGACCACCAGGGAAGTCCCTAAAATCTAAAACTTTTAATGCCATTTCTGGGACTCTGTGTTGAAGTTTAAAATTAGAACCAGATTTAGAAATCCATCATCACTATTCTTTCATAGACTCTGTGACCAGTAACAAGTTGGTCAGGCATCCAAAGTCCATGGTTCCATAATGTCTACTCCAGAAACTGGCTCTATCTCACTCGTTCAGGAGGTTGGTCATGTCTGTAGATTGTTGGAGTGAGGGAAATTGTCTTCATCCTCAGAAACAGCATAAGCCAAGTGGGGGATAATGATTTGAAGATATTCTCCCTGTGAGTGACATTGCAAAGCATTATATTAGTAGTACTGTCTGAGAATTAATGGTGGGCTAGGAGCTGATGACCCATGGTATAGCCTTGGGCTATTAACTGCTATGGTCATTACTTTCATGGGAAGGTCTTGAGCTCTTGTCCTTCTGGCTGCTACTAGGAGCTATTTTAAGAGAAATAAATGTTTGTTTTGGGGGGGGGGAACAGGAGAATTTAAAAAAATTAAATATTGTGAACAAACCTCTTCCTAGTAGAGTTCTTGGGGCATGAGTATGTATGTACGTACCAGATCATGTTCAAGGTTAGTCTCTGATGCTTAGGAAACTTAGTGAGGAAGAGGTGACCTCTTCAAACTTTGTCAAAACAGAGGCATGACTGAGTTAGTTATTTCATTTGATACTCTTGATCAGGAAAAATAATCTGAACAAACTGGTTAACTTCTCTCTTGTAGAGGAGGGAGTGCCATTGGTAAGGTGCTAGAGTTGGGGCCACAACATCTAGGATGGGCTAAATTAAGGCCATGATCACCTGCAGCTTTTGTATTTATGCTCTTGTTCTGGACATCCACTGTCCCAGTGAAGCAGATGGGGCACAATGTCCTTCACCTGGGCTCTCAGAATGGTCCTATAATGGATATTGTCGATTTGGGGCTGCCTAGCTTTCATTCCTCCTCCTAAGAGCACCCTGGTTTCTTTCTGGGGAATTACCACTCTGTCTTGTGGAGCAAAAGTGTGGATACTGAACCTTCCAGTACAGACTTCTCTGAGTGATCCTGGAGAGTCTCTCTCAGCCCTGGCACAGCCAGGTAGCAGCATGACATTAGGTCAGTCAATTGGAATTTCTCTTCCAAAAGCTGGGACCTGATTAAAAAATGATCAAAATGGAAAGAATGGCTAGAATCTGTGTGTGGACAGCAGCCATGTCCAGTGGGGAGCAGAGTTGAGTAGGTCTTGTCTTCATACTTTCTTCAGCAATCCCTTTTCTGAGGGTTACAAGCCTGGTTTTCCAGCCCCATCAATCCTGTGAGATCCTCCAGAGCCTTTGATAAATTCTCCTGCTTCAGTTGGTCAGAGTTGTATTCTATTGTTTGTAACCACAGTACCTTAACTAGAAAGGCCCCTTCACCAATCCAAAAATGGGCAGAAGACCTAAATAGACATTTCTCCAAAGAAGATATACAGATTGCCAACAAACACATAAAAGGATGCTCAACATCATTAATCATTAGAGAAATGTAAATCAAAACTACAATAAGGTATCATCTCACACCAGTCAGAATGGCCATCATCAAAAAATCTACAAACAATAAATGCTGGAGAGGGTGTGGAGAAAAGGGAACGCTCTTGCACTGTTGGTGGGCATGTAAATTGATACAGCCACTATGGAGAACAGTATGGAGGTTCCTTAAAAAACTACAAATAGAACTACCATATGGCCCAGCAATCCCACTACTGGGCATATACCCTGAGAAAACCATAATTCAAAGTCATGTACCACAATGTTCATTGCAGCTCTATTTACAATAGCCAGGACATGGAAGCAACCTAAGTGTCCATCGACAGATGAATGGATAAAGAGGGGTGGCACATATATGCAATGGAATATTACTCAGCCATAAAAAGAAATGAAATTGAGTTAGTTGTAGTGTGGTGGATGGAGCTAGAGTCTGTCATACAGAGTGAAATAGGTCAGAAAGAGAAAAGCAAATACCGTATGCTAACACATATATATGGAATCTAAAATAAATAAATAAATAAATAAATGGTCATGAAGAACCTAGGGGCAAGATGGGAACAAAGACACAGACCTACTAGAGAATGGACTTGAAGATACGGGGAGGCGGAAGGGTAAGCTGGGACGAAGTGAGAGAGTGGCATGGACATATATACACTACCAAATGTAAAACTGATAGCTAGTGGGAAGCAGCCGCATAGCACAGGGAGATCAGCTTGGTGCTTTGTGACCACCTAGAGGGGTGGGGTAGGGAGGGTGGGAGGAGGGGAGATGCAAGAGGGAAGAGATATGGGGATATATGTATATATATAACTGATTCACTTTGTTATAAAGCAGAAACTAACTGGTTCCCTTGACTCCAGAAATCCTGCACACTTTTCCAAATTGCAAGTATGACCATAAGAAGCCCAAACCTGAGTGTCTGCAATGTCTCTCTCTTGCCTACAGAGAAAGCTCATGCTCCTTGTCGTGGCAGAGAAGCCTCCTCCCTACCTTGCCAGGATGTGATACAACCTCCTACTCAAGACTCAAGAATTTTCTCTCTCCCAAAACTTTACCCTCTTAACTAATTTATCTGAAAAAGCACCTCATGTTTCTGAAATTAAGGCAAGAATCTCTCCTTTACACAATCTTTCTGGATCTTCTCCTCTCTAGGATTGACTACTCTGTATGCAAATCTGCTTTGATCCACTTATTTGTATCTCTGTGACCCTAGTGAATAACATTTCCTTGAAGGTGAGCATTATGTCATTTTCACTTCTGTATTCCTGGTACCTGGGCACAGAGTTAATTTTCATTTTTTTATTTGCAGAATGGATGGATGGATAAACAAATCTCCTAATCCTTAAGGTACACTCACACACATAAGCCTGGTACCCGTTCTTCTAAATAATCAGGGAGATAATTCTGATGGTCAGTCCAAAGGGAGTGGAGGAACATGTTTGCAAAGATGGCTGCAGCTGTACCTCCCATCCTGTGATCATACACCTTTGCACTGGGGCTTTACTGCACCTCTTATCAGGAAGTGGGTTTAATTCTCCTCCCATTTGAATCAGACCCTGTGATGTACTTTGACCAAATGGATGTGTTTGAACTGATATTGTGAAACTTCTGAATTTAGGTATCAAAGAGCCTTGTAGTTTCTGCTTTTACACTTTTGGATTGCTGACCCCAGACCACCATGGAAGGCACCTCTGCCTAGCCTACTTGAGCGTGAGAACCCAGGTACCACAGCCAAAAGCCAGTACTAATTGCCAGACATGTGAACGAGACCAACTTCTAGCATCCTTCTCGGGTTAAGCTGCAGAGTTTTTGTAGCCATGGGAGTCTCAGGAGAGACCAGCAGAAGCACTGCCCAGATGATCTCAGCCCACATGGCTGACTCCCAGAGTTGTGAGCACATGGATGGTGGTTGTTTAAGCTACTAAACTTTAGATGGTTTTTGATGCAGCAATGGAGAACTGATACAGAGATGTTGGCAAACTTCTCAATAAACAAAAAGAACAGGGGTGCCTTGTTCCCCTAATACTTTCTATTCTTTCATAATTATGACCCTTTGCCTCTGGTGTGTATTTATGGTGCTAACCAATGTCACAAATGGTCATGGTTGATCCCAGACTTTTTGCTGCCTGCATTAGTCAACCCAGGCTGCCATAACAAAGTACCACAGATGGAGTGACTTAAACAACAGAAATTTATTTTCTGACAATTCTGGAGGTTGGAAGTCCAAGATCAACGTGTCAGCAGGGTTGTTTTCTTCTAAGGCTTCTCTCCTTGGCTTTAGATAGCTGCCTTCTCCATGTATCATCACATGGTCTTTTCTCTGTGTGTGTCTGTGTCCTAATCTCCTCTTCTTAAAAGGACAACCTTCAGATTGGATTAGGTCCCACCCACACGACCCCATTTTACTCTAATTACTTCTTTCCAGGCTCTATCTCCAAATACAGTCCTACTCTGAAGGACTGAGGGTTAGAATTCAACATATGAGTTTTGTGGGGGGGCACTATTCAGCCCATAACACTGTCCTAAAGCCTAAGTCATATCTTGTTTTACTGTTCACTTCTTGCCTGCTGGTAGTTGTGGAAGTGACTGTATCATGCTTGGATTGACCTGCCATTAAGTGGCCAGATACCATTCTCAGCAGTACCCTTCCAGGTATGTAAAGCCCATAAAACAATTCGGGGAGTACAGGTGCCTATGTCACCTTCTCATCCAAGTACCATGTCTTTCCTGGTTGCCTTCTGAGGTTGCTTGAATATCTTCTGGAGGCACACTGCAAGAGGCAAGAAGAGGCAGTCTGTGGCAGGAGGCCACCACAAGCTGGGATCATGTGCTGATGCTATGGGGTTCCTGCAGTAGGAGATAGCTTCTTGTGTATGGGGCAGGATGGGAATGTAACTTTTGCCAAACTCTCAAGAAGAAAAACAAACTCATATTGTTTGGAGAGAAGGGATTTGCTCAGATTCTAAGAATTAGACCTGGTCCCTTAGCAACCAGCTCCCAAATGGAGATGGGAAAGCCAAGAACAGAAGCGGTGGCAGGATGGACGGTGCACTTGTGTGTCTGTGAATGTTTACCTTGGTTAATCTATACACACACGGCAAAGGAGGAATTTAGTTAAGAGAATTATCTAGATTTCTGAAGGCCATCAGTTAGTATTTATTGAATGTTTGCTACATGTGAAGCCCTGTGTTAAGGGTTGTGAAGAAAAATTCCAATCTTAACTCCTGCTGTATAAATAATTTCTGAAATGCCTGAATCGACTTTCTGCCTAATTGAGTCTAAGTTAGACTGTAGGAATGAACCTGATGACTTGGCTCCTCTACAGCCCCCTGGGTGCTATTTCTTACTTCCAGGGATCACTGACATGGTCTGGAGCCAGCCGTGGAAAGATGGTTGGGCTGCATGTCAATGGATTCAATTCATTCTTTCATGTGTTTATACAACAAACATTTGTTGAAGATCCTCTTATGCGTGCCAAACCTGTGCGATGTAGCCTGGGATCTGCAGACCAAGAAGCCAAGGCCATGATGCCAGAGAGTGTCGAGCCCAGGGGGTTGTTTAAAGACTCAATCCAGAACTTACTCTTTTGAGTGAATTCTTGAAAATAGCAGCAAGTACCTCAGTTACTTGCATCATTCTAAAGTGGAGTTCAGAGCGGGAGGGATACATTAGGAGTTTGGGATTAACATACATACACTACTATATATAAAATAGATAACGAACAAGGACTTACTGTATAGCACAGGGAACTGTATTCGATATTTTCTAATAACCTATAAGGGAGAAGAATCTGAAAAAGAATATATATATATATATATATATATATGTATATACAAACATATATATGTGTATATATATATATTGCTAAATCACTTTGCTGTACACCTGAAACTAACACAACATTCTAAATCAACTATACCTCAATTAAAAAACAGAAAAAAAGTGGAGTTCAGCAAAAATATTCTAGTTAGTTAATACCAGTTAGGTAATGTGAAATTTCATTAAGTGCACACCTTAATTGTACACTTTTAACTGTGTGTGTCATACACACACACATACACACACACAGACGACTGTATATAATGATCAAAGATTCGTATTAGTGTTTCCCTGGTGGCGCAGTGGTTGAGGATCTGCCTGCCAGTGCAGGGGACATGGGTTCGAGCCTTGGTCTGGGAGGATCCCACATGCCGCGGAGCAACTGGGCCCGTGAGCCACAACTACTGAGCCTGCGCGTCAGGAGCTTGTGCTCCGCAGCAAGAGAGGCCGCGACGGTGAGAGGCCAGCGCACCGCGATGAGGGGTGGCCCCCACTTGCCGCGACTAGAGAAAGCCCTCGCACAGAAACGAGGACCCAAAACAGCCAAAAAAAAAAAAAAGATTTGTATTAATCAAGTCATTACTGTTTCACTTCTGTCCTTTCTTACGCGTATACATGCACACAAACACATTTGAACTGATCTATATTCATCAATATATCTGTGCAAAAGGAGGAGTTTTGTGACACTTCATATGCTGCCAGTCCTAGGAGAGAGATCACAGGGGCAGCCACTAGCATGCGATTTGGAGAAGGAGGCCTTAGATGCTAAATCCAGTCTGAGTCGTGTGGTGAGCTGTCACGTTTAGGTACTGACATTTGCAGGGAGAGCAGCTTGTGCGTTAAGTACAGCCAAAAGCTGGCTCCAGGATAAGTGACCAGGGAGGCAGATGAGGTGACAGTATTAAAAAAAAAAAAATGAGTGGAACATTCAATAGAGTGAGACTGATTCTTCTTAGTAATTCTACCAGACGCTGCCTCTGCAGGAGGCTGCGTGATATAAAGCTTTCTCACACTGAAGCCAGAAAAACCTTGTCCTGAATACTAGCTCTTCTAGCATTTTGGCACATCCATTATCTTCTACTCACACTTATTGGGGGGATTAAATAATGAATAACATGTATGAAGCACTTAGAACTTGGAACTCTTTCAACAAATATTAGCTCCTTTCCTTTTCTGGCTTGAAGCCGCTTTTGGTGTCTTAAAGGTGCCACCCAGGGACAGGAAAAGATTCTGACAGGTCATGCAGAGTGACCCCCACCCCCCGCCCAGATTGAAATGTGCATCCCAGATTGATAAAAGCTCAGAAACCTTTCTCTTTTCAGAGCTATTTAACTTCACAGGGAGCATAAGAAATGTCTGGGGAGAACTGAATTCCACATCTCTCTCATCCTGAAGTCTGCAGAACTAGGGCCATCCTCTTGGTAGGAGGCTAAGGCACCTGCTGACGGCAAGTGAAGCGCGTAGATATCAACACACGCAGGAGAATCACGCAGCCGGAAGAAACTCTTCAGGCAGAATATTTATCACAACAGCGCGGAGCGTCATAGGGCCTTATTCCTTGACTGTGGCTGGGGCGTGGCAAGGACTGATCATGGGGTCTGCGTGAGCTGGCAGAGGAACGTTAAGGGCAGAACAAAGATATCACCGAGTCCTATAAAGCATTGATTGTGTGCCAGGCCTTCTTCATTCGAACGTTTTTACATTTATTAACTCATTTAAGTCTCATAAAAACTCAATAAGGTAGGTACTATTACAGCTGGCTTAACAGAGGCACAGAGGAGTTAAGCAGCTTCTCAGAGTCACACAGCTAGGGAGTAACTGAGCCAAACACAGACTCAAACACAGGCAGCCTCCCTCCCAGTCAGTGCTCAAACCATGATGCTATGGCCCTATGGTAAAGGAACAAGTAAGTCTGAATGCCAGAGGGACGAAAGACCTAAATATGAAAGGCAGAGCTCTAAATCTTTTCCCAGTGAATATAGGACAACATCTTTGTGTTCTTGTGGTAGGGAGGGATTTCTTAAATAAGACTCCAAAAGCTCTAACTTTAGAGAAAAGACTGATAAATCCAACTATTTAACTATTCAACTGTTGAAACTAAAACCTTCCGCTCAACAAAACACATCAACAAGAAAGTGAAAAGACGAACTATGGGGTGGGAAAGAGGTTTTCACAATTATCATTATAAAAGGTTAGTATACAGAATACATAAATGACTCCTTCAAATTTATAAGAAAAAGATAAACAATTCAAAAGAAAAATCAACAAAGGATTTCAACCCACTCTTCATGGAAGGGAAATACAAATGGCCAATAAATATGTGAGAATGTGCTTAATTTCATTAGTCATCAAAGAAATGGAAAATAAAACCACCAAGGAATAGCATTCCAAACACCAGAATAGCTAAAATTAAACCCTGAAATACCAAGTGTTGGTGAGATATGGAGCAGAGGAAATTCTCACTGATGCTGGTGGGAGCACAAAATGGTGCAAACATCTTGGAAAACTACAGTTAAAGATCTTCATACCTTATGACCCAGGGCATCCTTTTGGGAGGCTATACCTAGAGAGATGTGTGCACAAGTGCACCAGGAAACATGTATAAACAATACTCAATGTTTATAACAGCTTTGTTCCTAATTGTCCCAAATTGGAAGCAACCCAAGTGTCTATTACAGAGAAATGAATAAATAAATTGTGGCACATGCATACAACGGAATATTATCCAGCATTGAAAAGGAATGAATGACAGCTACATACAATGACATGTGTGAATATTACAAACATGATTGATGAACGGCATCACTTCTGCCACTGACAGTACCACAAGCCCTGTTGCACTTCCCTGGTGCTGGGGATGAGCAGGAAGCAACCTGGGATACTCCCCAACCAGAAAGTGTGTGAAGCTCAAGAATTTCTGGGATTGTTTGTCCAAGATCATGGACTTGTTCTGTTCTCTGCAAACTGCACCAACCAAAACATGCTTGAGTGTTAATGGGTTATGAAGGTGCCCCCAAAAGTAGCATATTTACATTGAAAAGGAGTCTTCTGGAGAAAAGGCATAAAGCATAACAGTAGGCCACCTGGGGACAGACTTGGGAACTAGCTGACATTTCAAGCAGAAATAACAGCTGGCTCATTTTGAGGCTGCATGATCTAAAACCTCTTCTGTACTCTGTTGCTAAATTCTGAGATAAGGTTCTAATAGATGCAATTTGAGACAATTCCTCTGGGCTTGGGATTCAGAAGAAACACACATGGATGGCTCTGCTATAGTAGAGGGTTGCTGAGTTTTTAATGGAGTCAATGTTCTCTGAGAAGATAATTCCCCAATTGGTCCAGTTTATCCTGGGATTTCAGGAGCGGGCAGCAAGAGTGGTGCGGGGGCTGAGATTGCATTGTATCCCTTGGCATGCCCTGCATTTCCAGCATTATGGGAGGAGAGGTCCTGGGCTAGGCACATCCCAGAAGCTTGAGATCCTAGAGCTGCCTCTGATGCTCTGTTAACTTTGGACCTTAATTTCTTCCTGTGTACAATGAGAGATTTAAATAGAGTGATTGCTAAGGTTGATCCGAGCTCTGAAACTACTCTCTCTCTTTCCTGTCTACATATTTCAGTGAAGCCTTTTCAAGCCAGCAATATGGATTTTACAACTTTCAGTTCATTTGGCTGCTACTGACTTTTCTGCCTAGGGATGGAATATCTGTATCTTGGCTGAGATATCTAGATATAGATCTGGATCTAGACATATATAGATGGAATGTCTATTAGCCAAGAATTCCCTGGATACCTGCTGGTTGCTTGACTGGGGATGGAGAATTCCTATGTAGCAGAACTTGTTGAATGAATCACCTTGCTGTGAATCAGAAACCTAGACTCAATCGAGTTTTGTGACATCCCAGTGCTTTGAAGGGAGCTGTCCAAAGATGCTAGTGTCCTGGGCCAGCCAGGGAGAACAGAGAGGTACTGTGTGCTGGGGCTTTGTTCATTTTTACTTCATTTTAATACCATGAGGATCTAAGTGTGACCTAATGCCAAGGTGGCCAAAATGTTGTTCACATGTTATGACTTAGTTCTCCAGTGTCTAGAACAGACATTGCTCATCCCTCACAGTGACGTTTTCTGAGAAGCCCAAATCACAGCTCCCCAATCCTTCTCAGCACAACATGTCAATTGAGCAGAGCTGGCACCCAAGATGGGACCAAACTGCCATCTTTGAGAAAGAAAAAAAATATATATCTTTAACTCAGGTGGAGAATCTAGGTAAAATAGAATCTAACCCCAAATTGCATGGCCTGTGATGATCCAAAGACTTCTACTCAATTCGGTGAATTCCTAGAGACTTACTTTCTCAGGGCCTTGCTTTCTATTTCTGTTTCATGTGCTTTCTCTGTTTCACCTGGTATCCACTTTTTATGTTTTCCCTAATAAATGCATCTGCATGATTTTACTTGGGGAATCCTGGGGGCAGCATCACACCTCAGGAAAAACTTTTGTCATCACTTAGATCCCCTCTCTCTGAATTTCCCATCTATCTCTCATCTACCTCCTCTGCAGGAGTAAACAAATTCCTTTTCTGCTTATACCCATAGCATGACAGTTTATTGAAAACTTCCTCTGTATCAGGTACTAGTCTTCATTCTTTGCATGTATTATTTTACTTAATTTCCACTTAACCTCATGAAGGAGTCTCTTTCATTATTCTCATTTTACAGATTAGAAAATTGAGGTACAGAACAGCTAGATAAATTGTCTAGCTGCTGCTAAACCATTGAGTTGGGATTTAAACCTAAGCAATCAGATCTCAGAGCACATGACCTCAGCCCTGACACTTCACTATCTCCCGTGAAAGCATTTCTTCTACACAAATACAGGACTCTCCAGAGGAGGGACTTTGTTGAATTAAATCCTCTTCATCTCTTTCCATAAATATGCACATTTCTAAATTTTCATTAGACAGTCAACACTGAGAATACTCAAGATTGGAAATACTGTATTTTGTTGACTCTAAGACACCACTGATGGGACAATGCACCATTACTTTTTGCATCATTTAAACCATGACACAAGGTCTTAATGATGGACAGCGTGATCCAAGACTTAGTCACTTTGCTTCAAAACTTCTTTAACAAATTTCAAAAATCTAGGCAATTTCTCCTGCCTTCAATCTCAGTAACAAAATATTACATGATTTCATCCACTTGTAGTTATCTTTCTTTCTTAGATCCCAGAAAGAGCTAGCTTGTTATTTTCTAAGAAAATGTAAAATTGCAGTTATTCCTTCCATGTCAGATATTTGTTTTACTAATATCACATTGACACCTCACTGCTCTGTTTTCTTCTTTTCTGAAAATACAATAAGCATTTCACTTGAATGTTTAATCATTGCATATTTTGGAGGATAGTTTTCCTTTTTTATGCTGGAAATGTTTAAACATATAAAAACGTAGAAAGAATAGAATAATAAACTCCCATGAATCCATTATTCTAACTTCAACAATTACGAACATTGTACTCTTCTAGTTTGAAGATATTCTAAATTTTGATTAAACTCAGCACAGGAGTGAAGACAGTGGGAATAGCTCTGACCTCGATGGGGCACGTTGGCAATAATTCCACCATAATTGCCTTCTGGCTGGAAGAGATGGAGGTCACCGTTACTGCAAGATGCAACCCAATTTCAGAGATTTTAAAATGTGAAAAGATGTGTCTTAGAATTGATGACATGCAGCAGCAGGGCGGCCAGACTGCATTTTACTTATGAGTTCAGAACCTAAGGGGTGAGAAGTTTCCTTACTCAATGCTTCTGAGGTTTTGTTTTTGCTCTTGCTTTTTTCCCTTTCAGCCTGTACCCTCCACAAAAAACACAGAGAAGAATCTTTGCATGTTTCCTAAAGAACCTCCTTCTTCTTACCCAGTCTGTGGACTGTCAGAGCCAGGTAGGCCTTCAACAAACGACTGATCACTTTTGTGAGGCTTGGATGGAGAAAGCCCAGCGCCTGCATCCTCTCTTTGCAGGAGACTGGGTCACTCCAATGTGCCCACAAGATGTATGCCCAGCTCAGGTCTGGCCGGCTCTGGGCTTTTGAGGCCTTTCCAAACATATATGTTTCTGTGAATCATGAGGGATGCTCATTGTTGGCATATTTAGTACCTGAACCAAGTGCAGAATCCTCTGTACCCTCTTCTGCCCTAATGGTCCTGCCTTTGGACTCATGCACTTGCCTTTCTTCTTACTTGCCCCTTATCTTGGGTCACTATTCTCCCTTCTGCCAAAGTGTGTCCCTGATATCCAGAACTCCTCGGCCTGGAAACAGATCCCCAAATCTATGAATTCTCATGTCAGGTACTTTAAACTGGGTTTACAAGACTGGGTATTCTGGACTGAGTGTCAGAAGCCCTGGAGAGGACAGTTTGGCCAAGAGATGCCATCTCCCAGCTCTGACCCAATGGTGCTGCCATGTATGAGAAGAATGACCCTGGTAGGAAGCTGTCTGGGTAGACACCTCATGAGGTCAGGAGTGTTCGCCCATAATGTCAGAGAGAGTTTGATATGGTATAGTGGGAGAGACCCTGACAGAATGTCAGGCAACCAGAGTTCTGATCTTAGCCCTGCCAATTATTAGCTGTCCAAGCCACTGTGATGCCAAACACAGATGCAGCGGGCCTTACCACTTCAGTTCACTCTGGCCAAGCTCCAACTGCCAGCCTCTGCTTCCCTTGGTCTGCAGCCTTTTTCTAAAGAGCCATGGAAGGCCACTCTGCCCACACCCTGTCCCAGCGGCCCTCAACCACTGACTCTGGGGAGGAGGCATACAAACTTTGCAGCTCCCTCGCTATGTGAGTGGCATCATTCTGAGGTGTGTGTTCCACTCTATTTCCAGAATTTCTTCGGGGATCCACCTTCGGTTGCCCACTGTGGCAGCTGGACAGATAACACACCCTTTACTGGCTGCTTTCTCTTTCTTGGCTCACTTTCTCCTTACTCTGTTTTTCTTGCATCTCTTAAAAAAACTATTTGCACATGAACCCTTGTTGCAGGATCTGCTTCTGGGGGAACCAAAACTAAGACAATAGACATGTGGGTCACTTACTTTCCTCAGGCCACAGGCTTCTCACATGTTAGGTAATAGTAAAGTTTGCAAGTATGTTGTGGTGGTAGAGTTTCATGTGCATTTTTGCATGCACCATTCTTATCTGGAGCTCAGGACAGACCTGTGAGCAGACAAGATCTTGTTATTCAATTTTGCAGATGAGGAGTGAGAGGCTCTGAGAAGTTTTGTGAGTTGCCCAAGGCCCCTCCGCTGACAAGTGGTTGAGTTGAGACTGGAGCGCATACCTTCAAGCTCTGAGACCTCTCATCTTCCTTCCCAGGGTTTCTTGGCCTTCACTCTTCCCTTCTAAAAATTGTTTTTATATTTCTCAGAGTCAAAGAAAGAATAGTTCAGTGTCAGATACAGATTCCATCATCTGGGCTTTGTCTTTGGAGCTGTGGTCAGTGCTGGCTGGAGGTGGTGCCCCTGGGGTATCTCTGGTACCCTGGAGGGGCTCAAAGCCTTCTCCATAGGTCTCCCAAGGGTGCTGAGCTCCCAGGGTCACTGAGCCCTAAGGAGTACATTCACATGTCATGATCCCACCTTCTGGCTGTCCTCTCCATTTGGCTTCAGACCATTAGCTCCAGTGTCATAGTAGAACCCAGATGCATAGTCAAGACTGCCTTGGCCACAGGCTGCAGGATGGGTTGTCTATACTGGCTGCACATCTCCACTTGGCTGAGTCCTCCTAGCCATACTAACTGGTTCTTAGTACTGACTCTCAGCAAAGCCTTTGTCGTATGATATCCTGGGAAGAAGGTCACTGAGTCCCATGGGGGGCATTTCCCCCAGTAAGACAATAGCTTAATTATTAGCCCATCCTAGGGAGGATGTCTTTGGATGATGTCCCCCTGACCCTATACATCTATTCTGACCCCAAATCCCACCCAGCCATCAGGCAGGAGAACAAGTGTGTGCCTCTCAACTTTGTCGGTAATTCTCTTGGACTTGTTGACTTCTCTCTCTCTCTCATTTATTCTTGGAACACTCCTTCACCAGAGCAACTTTCTCTATTACCTCCATTCCTTATTCTCAATCTCATGCTCTCCCTTAGTTCTAAGAAGATGGCAACATCTGACTAGTGCTATTTTGATTTGGTATTCCTTAGCATAGGCTTATAGTCACCCGCACCTGCACCTGTTTCTGGCTATTTCAGGTAACTGCTTCCTCAGAGCCAGCTCTAGCTGCCAGGACCTGACCGGGTGTTAATTTCTTGGCCAGAACCTGGCTGGACCTGATCATGACAACCACAATGAGTATTTAGAAAAGTACCATTGATTACTTAGGTGACGTTTATACCTCTGGACAGAAGCAACAAAGAGTATGTGGAGCTTTTGCAAACTCAAAGCTATCTGGGCTAGCTTTTTCTTTATTTCATGTGTTGTTTTTATTTTGAGATTATTTGGGGGCATCAGCCATGATTTTGGTCAGAGTGATGGGTAGGCAGTGATGCTCTGATTGAAGGGGGCTGAAAATAGTCTCAGTCCCCACCCAGTAGTATCTATTCTCATTAGCCACAGCAGTGTCTGAAACTCTCACATCACTGTGGGGTTCATGATGAGTCAACAGGATCCTCATCAAGACTGCAGTACTCTCAGGGAGGCGTAACACTGGAATGACTTTTCTTCTTAAATACCTTCGCACACACGTGGGGACTCATGACCCTCAGAGACGAAGACGCTTCCTAGGAAGTCTAATGATCAGATTAGAGTAGATCAGTTCCTTAGAGAGAGGCCAAGAGAGTAGGACACAGGTAAGGATAGGTAAGTTTTGAAGGAAGGGAAGGAGTGAGTGACATCAGAATATAGAGTGCCACTCACATGGGCAACACAGAAGAGTTGCTTGTTTAACAAAGGGGCGGAATGAGGGTCCTGGGCATCAGAGGATAAGGGACAAAAAGGCTTTACATTCTTGTCTCAGATCAGCCCTCACCTTGATCTATCTCATCTAATCTTTATAGCAGTCTTCCCAACCCATTTGTGAGATATGCCACCTCAACTTTTCAATCTATTCCTTTCTGGGAGAAGTGTAGAATGAAAAACAAAAACCAAAAAAGAGCAGATGTCCAAAAATAATACTTGAGTCTCCTCTTTCTCATCTCTAGAATGGGAGAAATACAGAATTATTGTGAGGGTCCAATAAGATCATGTGTCTATTTTGTAAACTGTAAAACTCCTAGGCAAACATCCAGTTGAATTATCTTGGAGAACACCTTCCTTTGCACTGTCAATCACTCTCTCTTCACTTTTGGTTTCAATTTCACCTCAATATATTCTTGAGGTAACCAGAAGCCTCTTTGGGTTTTGCAAAATCCAAGGGAGGAATTATTTCACCAGGCCTGCAGGCAGTGGTTATTTTTTTCTCTTGGGCTCACCTGGGAGGAACCATCCAAAGCATCATCTCCGGGGAGGTTCAGAGGAGAGGGTGACATGCGTGGCGAGGCAGACGGGGGCTAATCCAACGACCCTTCAAACATGAGAAAGCCATGGTCCCTGAGACCTTTTGTTCGGTGCTTTCTCAGCCTGCAACACAAAGCCTTTCTCAATTTTGGGGTTCACGATGGTAGGCATTGTTGCCTAAGAATGCTCCACAATGTCAAAGCCATTATCAGGCTGAGGAAGGCAGTGTTTTAATTGAACTTTTCCTCCAACCTTCTGCCCTTCACAGCTATAACACGACTGATTGTGCCGTTATGGCCCTTTTACAAGGCCCAGAATGGAAAAGGCAAATTATGTGCAAAGAAATATTTAGACAGGAATAAGTCTGAACTTTGAAGTGTTTGTTTTTTTATGTCCTGCTACCTTTTTGCTGCCGACATTCTTGCTCACAGGATCAGGAGACTATCCGTCATTACAGGTCTTCAGGCAGGTAAAAAAGAAGAAAAATACAAGCAAGAAAGGTAGGGAGGGAATTGGGCTGACGTGTCTCATTTTCCTTGAATTTTATAAAGATGCCCCAGCTCTCTCCCATCTAAAGCATAGCCCCCTCCTCACCCCACCAAATTCTTCTTTAACCCTGAATTTTCTTTCCCTCTCCCTATGGTCAAGCTTCAAAAAATGTAACCCAATTGCTGCCTTTACTTTCATATTCCATAACTTGCTCATTCCCTCAGGCTACCTTCTGCCTTGGCTGGTTCACTAGCTTTGACCTTGTAATATCCCAAGGGGTCTCTCAAATGTAATCCATTTCCTCTCTTTGGCTTGACTTCTACTTCATTTCAGGCCACCATCGTCTCTTGGCTGGATTATTTCAGCACCTTCCTAAGTGGTCTTCCATCTCCTACCTTCCACCTTATCCTTTCTAATCCACTCTCTTCACTGTTGCCAAAGGGATCTCCAAAGTCACCTCAGTACTCTCAGGATGTCCGAATCCCTTTGCCTGGTTTATGAAGCCATTTGAACTCAGCCACTGCCCACTGCCTGCCAGTCCCTTCTCACATCTGGTCCTTGAGTCATATTGGTTTATTTGTAATTTTCCTAACTAGTTCTGCTGTTTCTTTTCTCAGGATCTTTGCATGGTCTTCTTCCTCTGTTAGAAAATCTCCTCCCTTTGCTAGGCTGATCCCTGCTCATCTCCCCAGCATCAGCGTAGACTTCCTAGGCTCTGGGAAGCCCTTTCTCTCTCCATGAGTCTAATCCATCATGCACTCCTCTAGCTCTATTTCCCCCATTCTCTCCTACCGTACCCATCTGTTCACTCTCTTCTCCCCATTTCTAGACAGTGACCACCTCGAAAGCCTCAGAAGGTGACTCTAACATTAGGATTCATGGGTAAGTGATGTTTTAAAGAAAGTGCTTCTGGGCATAAAGAGTTGGGGAAGTAGGACAGTAATGGGGAGAGAACCAAGCACAGATCTGTCCTCCGGGAACCTCCCAGGGAGGGTTCATACAGGTCCTCTGGGGAGCCCTAGAGTGTAGGTGATGCCCCAGCATTACCCCATGGGACACCAGGGAGCTGGGCTGTGAAGTCCCCACTCCTGTCAGTCAAGGGCTGCCATGGGGAGAAGTAAATTCTGGAGATTCCAGCTCTCCTTCCGTGTGTAAGTGTGTGTTAAAAATGACTAAAAGTGATACAATAAAGTTTGTTTAAGACTTCATGAAACAGGCAGTCTCCATTCCCAAGGGTGCAGAGAGCTGCAAAATGGGGTAGAAGGCAGGATTTTTTTATAAGATAGAGAATAGGGAACAAGGAAGAGAAAAACAGAACACCATCTCCTTGGCCTCCTTCATTTGAGCAAAATTTTGGAGTAGTTTAAGTATCCTCGGGAATCTGTGATCCAGTTCTTTTAGTTTATAAACACAGCTCTGGCTGAACTGGATGCCTGGGTTAGCAGAGGTTCTGGAATAAGCTGCCACACCACGCCCAGATTCCCCTCTGCTCTGATCCTCAGGCTCTGCTTCAGCCACCTTCCTCCTTCCCTGATGGAAACTACTTTGTTAGTCTCTTTTTCCATCTGCTGTATTTTTTTCTCTCCACTTTTATTGAGATATAATTGCCATATATCTTTTAAGTTTGAGGTGTACCACGTGGTGATGTGACATACATATTTTTGTGAAATGATTATCACAATAAGTTTAGTTGACATTCATCTCCTCATATAGTTCCAAAACAAATTATTTTGTGATGACAACTTTTAGAATCTACTCCCTTAGCAATTTTCAAATATACCATACAGCCCAACTGCTGTCTTTTTTTTTTTTTTTTTTTCAATTTTTGGCCGTGCCACATGGCTTTTGGGATCTTAGTTCCCTGACCAGGGATTGAACCTGAACCCTAACCACTGGACGACCAGGGAATTCCTTCTGCTGTCTTTTGAAGTCGTATGACATGTTCGCACATTTTCAAACCCTACTAAAGGACAGGGTTCAAGTATTTTTCCGAGGAGTTTTCTGAGCCTCTGCGTGGGGGTGGGGAAAGTCACCTAATTCCAGGCTTCAGATAAGGCTGAGGGCGAGCTCTAGCTGATCCAGCCCAGCTACTTCCATGTCTCTCAAGATCTCTCATTGTGTAACTCACAGCTGTTTCACCAGCCCATCTTCATCTCACCCCTCATGCCGTGTTCCACCTCTAACAAACTCTCTGCAATTCCTCCAGCCCAGAGGTTTCACACTTCTGTGCCTTTGCAAGAGCTTTCCCTCTTCCTGGAATATTCTTTTTCTATTGTTCTGTTTAGAAATTCCAATTTTTTTATCAAGACTGAGCTTAATTTTCACCTTTTCTGTGAATGTTTTACATGATTTATTTCCCCTCTTAGCACCTGAGTTGAGATCATCATATTAACTTTATTTAGTGTTGTCTCTGGTACTGATTTCGGTTATTCAAACGATGACATGGTGCTACGATTTTATATTTTTGCTTACGTTTTCCTTTCCCATCGATACTATGAGCAATTTGAGAATAAGTACTTGTTAAAATGCAGGCATATCCCACAGGTGGAATTCAGCAAACGTTCCTTAAATAATTTCTTACATATAATACATTACATGTAATCACACTACATGTAATATTTGCACTTGGGCAGCTCTGGGGTTCACTTGAATGTGGAATCAAGTGAAAAAATTTGGGAGCTGCTGTCTTACAGTCTAAAGTCCTTTGCATGCAATCTGGTGTCCCCTGGATCAGGAGACGTGTCTTTCAATCTGCAGCTACTCAGTAGCTGCCACAGTGGGCAGTCACTTATTTCACTGAGCTTTGGTTTTCTTGTTGGAAAAAAGAGGGTTTATACATCCTGCAGAACTCTGGAAACTAATTGTGATGTTAAGAAGCTACCTAGAAGAATGCTGAACACCTACAGGGTGTTCAATATATGTTAATTTACTTAATGAATAAATGAATGAATATATTAATATCTCTTCTGGTAGAGTAGCTGACATCTGATCTAATATAGCATCTAAAGGAGAACAGTTTACATGTATACCAATAGGAACAACATTCTGATTTGTAAATGTATTTATGTGCTTCTACATTTCGTTCTTGCTCTCATGTGCATTCGTGGGCACGTGTGACACACACACTCTTCCTCTTTTGTACACACAGTTCCAGTGTGTCTCAATTTTGTTTGCTGGTTATACAACAGACCTCCAGGATGAGGCCTACCGGTGACAGAGAAGTTGAGGCAACTTTTGCTGCAGTTTTGACATTACGCCCCAGTGGCATTTTATTTTCTTGTCTGCTTTTCTTTAGTCCGAAGCTGTGGCACGCCTCTCCCCTATGTGCACAGCTGGAGAGAACTGCTTACTACAGTTGTCAGCCGATCTGACGGCTCGCTGTCCACATTGCTATTCTACGAACCTAATATTTCTGGTCTACCTAGAAAGCCCCGATATCTTATCATGTGGATGCAGGAAGTTTTTTCCAGTGCTTACTTTGCTTCCATTTTTAGGTGTGATTGAATTCTGCAAAAACCCTCTCAGTGAAAGAATGTTTTTTGATAAGTACTTGAAATCCTCCATTTGTCAGATTTCACTTTTAGTGGGTCTCTGGCTACTTCATACCACGTAGGCGCCCCCAGGCTCTCAGTCTCTCTCTCGCATGCCTATGTATTACACATGTGCCATCACTGCCTGGTCTCCAGCCCAACATAACTACTTTCAATCCCTTCTCCATCTTTGAGCATATTTGGGAGAAAATGGATTTCTTTCATGTCTGTTCCTGAACTGTTTTAGCTCGCTTCCCCACGGTCAGGCCCTTCTGCATCTCAGTTCTGTAGTCTTTGTCATTGATGATGTGGCCCTTATTGAGAGCCCTCCCTCAATAAGACACTGTCTTCCCATACTTAATCTCCCAAAGACAGAGTGTGTTTGGGGGACAATGCGTGGGGCATGTCCCCCACCCCCATGCACCCCATGGCCCACACTTTATTTCTCCTTAGCACCACCAGCATGATGTTAACAGTCTCAGAATGAAATCTTGAGGCCACCAAGAAAAATTCTAGTACAGAAGAGAAGTATCTTGAAACTGTCCCAAATTGACTAGCCGTCACCCAAAAGAATCTTTCTCTGATCACGTCTTATTTGAGCCCCATCCTGATGCTGGGTTAGTGAGTTGGGTTTTCTTCTCAGAGACAGTTTCTTCACCTTGTTCATCACTGAAATTAGAGCCTCCACCCCTGCCTATCATGTTGTTCAAAAGAACGTTCAAATCCTACTCCTGTACTACTCAGGGTAGTTTACCTTCCCTGTGTCTCGACCATTTTCTCCAGCACAACCTTGGGCTTGCCCTTTCACACCAGAAAGAAATGTCCACTGGGGTGTTTACCGAACAGAAAAGCAAACTTCCCCCTCCCTCCCTTGAATATTGTCATGCCCCTTTGAATAGGAAGCATTATATTTAGTTTCCATATTTAAAATTAGTAACATTTTTTCCTTTATGGCACACAGATTTTACTTTTTCAAATATTCACCCCCAGGTTTACATTCCAAACAGTTTTTTCTTATTGGTCCATTAAAAAGAAGACACTTTAACTCACTAATCCTTGGCCATTTCAGTTACAACTGATCTGCTAATTCACACCTATTACAACAATTATGATATCTAGTAATGATAAGGAAAATTGTTAAATTATTATTAATTGTTGGCATATAATGTATCTGTTATAAATATTTGTAATAACTCATAACTACATACTCATCACTCAGTAAAAGGGTCTTCTCCTTAGATTCCCACACCAGGGTATATTTAGCTGTTACTGTGCACCAGAGCAGTGTACCAGCCAGCACACATTTTGATTGATCCACTGTGATTGATAGATGCCCTGCTAAACATTATCAATATCACCTTGGTCCACACTCATGTCTGGCTTCAAATAAACTATTAAAATAAAATCTGTCAAGTTTCTAACTTCTTGGAATACCTAAGTCCAGGTATTAGTTTATTTAAATTACTGAGTTGGTTTAACTCAACAGCTACTTGTTATTAGAACAGACTTTTAAAAATATATACAGTGTAGAACCCCATCCTAGAAGTTGGGACTGTGTGTTCAGGGAACTGAATGCTAATTGGGTAGATAGGATCACCCCACATAGTGAGATCCTCATACCTTTGTATGTTATGCTTATTTCCCCAGGCCCTTCCTGATCTTGGGATAACCTTGGCCTGGGTTGATGATGACATGTTTTTTGACTCTGACAGTCTGCACCATTTGGTTCTCAGGACTCTTTTATGTTTATCTTTGGTTTCTGGTGGCTCACGCACTCCTCGGGGGTGGTTTCCAGGTCCTCGGTGGTAACTTGGTGGTGGGCAGCTTTCCTATCCCAGATCCTCTGGTCTTCTGTGAATGGCCCTCCTGGGTTAGCAGGAGGTCTGGGGTTCCAGCCTGAACTTGCTGTAGGGCAGAACTAGCTGTGGGCTGTAGAGCAAAGGGGAACCAAAGGCAGCATCTCAGACATAATGTAAATCCAGTGGAGAGTTTAGTAGCCTGGGTAGGAAGCAAAACCTAGAGCATGCTGACCAAAGAGGTTGAGCGGCAGAGGAAAGATCTTTGAGGCAATGATCTGTGGAAGGCGGGAGCCTTTCATATAGGGCCGGTGACTTGGGTAGGAACTGAAAGGCTGGCGATCTTTCCTACTTTTTCCTATTATTGTGGGCATCTTCATTCAGCAGAGGACTCTGTTTATACCTCCAGGACCCCACTGCTCTGCAAGCTGTAAAGGAACTCCCCCGCCTCCCCACAAGAGACTACAGATTTTTGCCATCATGGCATGATCTAATATCTAATTGATAGATCTCAACCATATTTTAAAATTTACTATGGCTTCTCTTATGAGACGTCCAACAAGTTTTCAAGGGAGTTTGACACTTGTGACACTACCAGAACCACCCTCACACCCGTGGACTGTATTGGGTCCCTTCGGCTCTCTCTTATTTCCAGGGTGCTCTCTGCCTTTTTGGGGCATCCTCTTTAGTGGAATCCTCCCTGTGGGTTGGTTAGCCACCAGTTTCCTCTTTGTCCAAACGTTATAATCCCAATGTCCTAGGGCCAGACCTTCAGCCTCTGAGCCCCTGTTGATCTGGAAGCATTTCTGCAAATAGTTTCCTGGTGTCCTTTCTTGCAAGCCTAGTGGAGGGAAACAGATGGGTCTTATCCCTGACACCTCAGATGGTACCCAGATGGAGATGCAAGGCAGTGTGCACAGACCCCCAAGTGTGAGGCTCCCCTGTGACTGTTAATGTCAAGAGAACAGGGGACCCCCACACCCAGTTTTGTGCCTCCTTCCTCTGTTCTAATGTAACATCTGTCTGCTCCCCCTGCCTCCCTCTCTCCCGTCCCAGTTCTGGCTTGTCAGCCTAATGAAGTGACCTCAGCACTAACTGTCCCCTCCCTTCTGCCTTTGAGTGCAATTCTACATGTTAATGCTCCTCTCAACAGGAGTGAGGTGAAGCGTTCTTGCCACTTGGTCCTCGCTGGGCACCTGCAATGCCAGTTCAGTCTGCCGGGGGCTGGGCAAATTATGGCTACATAGGGCGCAAGACTATCAGCTGCTGTCAGTAATGGGCACTTCAGTGAACTTCAGGCTATGGTGACATTCTAGGAAGGAGGGCTGAAAGGAATTGTTCCCTTCTGTTTGGAAATCACGAGATCCAGGTTATCCTTGGTAGCAAGGTGGACCCTGCTTTCCTGGTGGGAAGAACATATTTCCACCATCACTGCGGTCTTTACCTGTTATTGGGAGAGAAAAATGAAACAGCTGAGATCCTTCCCTAACCCCCATGAATGCTGATGTCTGGTTCGGAAGCCTGAGTGGTATGCTGGAAGTGACATAAGGATAACATAGGGACCAATGCATCAGAAGGAGGCAGTGAATTGTGGGGTACTCAGAGCAGGGCAAAGAGCCCTGGGCTGCTTAATAAGAGATGAAGCCTCTAAGGCCAACCCAGACATCACTTGAGTAGCTTTAGCTACTGTCTTGGTCAGTTCAGGCTGCTCTAACAAAATACCACAGACTGTGTGGTTTATAAACAACAGAAATATTATTACTCATAGTTCTGGAGACTGGAAGGCTGAGACCAGGGTGCCAGCATGGTCCGGGTTGCAGACTGACGACTTCTCGCCACGTGCTCACATAGAGGAAGGCACTGGGAAGCTCTCTGGAGTCTCTTTTATAAGGAGCACTAATCCCATTCATGAGGACTCTACCCCATGACCCAATCACCTCCCAAAGAACCCACCTCCTAACGCCATCACCTTAGGGATTAGGATTTCAACATATGAATTTTGGGGAAACATATCACATTCTCTTTGTCTCTTTGCAGCCTAACTTCTAAGACCCTCTGAGGAGCTTTCACTTCTTGGCAGGGTTGGGGGGGAGCAGAAATCTCTCTTAATTCCCATTTCTACCAAAACACATCAAACTCCAAGCTCTATTCACTTGCTATTCACCATGCTGGTGCAGGCAGCTGTTCTTTCCTAGGACGTAAGGCACTGGGGGCCTTTGTTCTTAAATCCCCCATATGTGTCTGGAACTCGGGCCCACTACTTTTTACCCCACCCCACCCCACCCCCAGCTCAGCACAGGACTCTGAGATCCACAGGAAAGTTTACACCTGTTTTTTCACTCTCTGACTTTAATTTCCCCTCAGCCAGTCTAGTCTAGATTGGTAGGGACCCTGGCACTTCGTATATTCTTTTTTATTTGAGGATGTTAACATTTCATGCTCTGTATTCTTTAGGGCTTAGGCTTGCAACTAAAACAACCTAAAGCTTTGCAAATAAAAAGCCATGACTTTTAAGTCTTTGCTACAATTTTTCAAAATTTATTTAGAAGCTCTAAAGCATTACGAGCCTCTTGTTTCTTTGTATTCTGGATAATTCCTCCCAGTGGGTAACACTTGTCACTGACTCAGGAGATGAAGATGAAAAATCTGGTAAGAAAGTGGGAAGGTGGGAGGCTGCAGGAAGAGCTAAACTAATCCCATCAGACAATGAGATACGTATTAATTTTTTTTTTTTTTTGCTGTGCCTCCCGGCATGCGGGATCTTATTTCACTGAGCAGGGATCAAACCCATGCCCCCTGCAGTGGAAGCGAGAAGTCCTAACCACTGGACCACCAGGGAATTCCCATAGTGTATTTCAGTCCATTTTCCTCTGCTGGATACAAATATTCCATGGCAAAGACAACAGAGAATTCATAATCAGTTGTTATTAGCTACTTAATGTGAATTAGTTTCTCTTATTTACAGAGGCTGAGTTCTAAAAGCAGGCTTGACAGGAGACAGTGGACAGGTAGGTTTAGGATAAAGGCAGTGGAAAGACCAGGTGCAGTGGGAAGAAGGAGAAGCCAGGGAGTATTTTATGGGCAGCGGAAGGCTGTGATGGAGGGTTAGGGCTTGGGGAGAGGGAAGAGGGATGGAGCGCCCAAGATGAGCTTCACATATTTCCCAATTATGCCAGAATTGGAGAAACCTGGGGTCAGCACATCCAGGCGGAGGAAGAGAGAGGTCTGTGTTCAGAGCCAGGTCAAGAATTGACTCAATGATTTGTAAAAGTACGTGGGAGACAGACTTCTCAAATTTCCAGGTGACTCAAAGGGATGGAAGTAATTATGAACGTGAAAGGGGATGCCCAGGTCCAGTGGGGAGATAGGCTATTCAGGAATATAGGAGAGAAGAACGGCCCTCGTATGACCTGATCCCATTATGGCAGAGTGTTCTAGACTGCGGGATGAACAGCTCTGTGGGGATGGGTGGCGGTTATAATTCTAAAATTAGAGCTTTTACATCTAAAGTGAGACAAAATAGAATCCTTTTATTGCACACGACTGAGAAAAACAGGTGGACACTGTCTTCATGTTCTCTTAGTTTCCTACATGCTGTCTCCCTACCCTGTTTCTGGAATGCCTCCCAAATCTTTGCTTTGATCCCAAGCATCAGAAAGTGTGACATTGCTTGCTAGGCAGGGGAAAGAAGTATTCAGCTTTTTGCCTTGAAAGCTCCTTGTGTTCTGAGTTTTGGACTCTCGTTTTAGGGATATCTTCATTAAAAACCATTCAATCACAAGATGACAGTAGAGATGTAATCTAAATTTATAAGCTACGATGCATGGATGCATCCCATGGGGGGGAAAACATCTAATTTATGTTCGCGCATATAGTTTTCTTTGGTTGGTGTTTGTGTTCTAAGTTTCTGGAGGCATCAAACATAGAAAAGCCCTGTAATTCCAGACGGGATTAATGTAGAGAGTATTTCATTCAGGAAGTGAGACCACAAATAAGAGGAGGTACTTTTAGATGGCCTTTAAATTTTTTGAGATACCCCTCAAGTGCCCGCAGAAACCCAAATCAACTTTCTACTTGCATTCTTAATTTTCTCTGCACCTCATTTCTTTCCTGGATAGAGACCATTTTTCAGGCTGGACAGGAGAGAAAGAGCACCCATGAAAGGTGCAGACTTTTCCCTTTCACGTTACTTTCACCCTAGCTCTGAATTCTGTTTCCTTCAAAGGAAATTTTCTTGGGTCATAAACAGTGCTAAACAAAGCAACAGGGAAAATATGTAATCCTTTAGGGTGGGTCAAAAACCTTTGTCTGGGAAGATGTATCTATTTTGCCATTCTCCCTGGATATGCCTTTCTCAAGCCACAAAAGGGCTCTGTAGCATCACCCATGTCTTTTTCAATAATGCCAGTTATTCTTCTGAGAGAGATCTCAAATGCTTCTCAGGATTCATTCATTCATCCAACGCACTAATGGTGGCTATTATATATCACACACTAGGGAAATATGACCAGCTCACATTAAGTGACCACTCACCAGGTGTCATAGTACTCTAAGTACTTCACACATATTTTCTTATTTGGTCCTCTCTGCCTTGCCACGAGGCAGTTATCGGCAATATTCCCATTCATGTTACAGATGAGGAAGCTGACGCCCCAGGAGGTAAAGTAACACAATCAGACAGTCAGGGACCTGACCCATGATCAACAACCAGGCAGTCTGACTTTAAAATCCATGCTCTTAACTACTGAGCTGCAGGAGACCAAAGGTTTCTCTACAAGTAGTTTATACTCTAGTAAGAAATGAAAGCTTACACTCTAAGGCACACAGGCTGAATCAAGGTGAGATGACACTTTGGTGGCATATTGGATGTGACATACGAAAAAGTGTTAGCACAGAACATGGGTCAATTTATTAAAGGCTTATGGTTTACACAGGGAAAAATTAGGAGATAGGCTATTCTTCCATCTGGAGAGTGAGATGGATATTTCCTTTCCTTACTTCTTCATCCTGGACATAGCAAGGTAATAAGCATGTGAAAATGTTTAGAATCAGAAATTTCGATCGGAGATTCAATCTGGGGGTGGAGGACAGTGGCTATTGGCCTATATTTTTGGAAATATTTTGGCCTGAGTGCTTTTGTGGGGTTGTTGCTTTTTCACTTTTACTATTTTCCCTGTTTAAATGCCTTCCTCCTGAGAGTCCCCTTTGAATCTGGAAAGCTCAGAGAAGACAAGAAAGCAGGCTACATAGTTGTGGTACTGAGTTCAAGGGTGAGATGGGAACTTTCAGACCTCCTAGTTTGTTTATCTTGGCTCAGGAAAGGAGGCAGTGATTTGGGGTAGAAGCTCTGTCCAGCGATGGAGAGTATGCATTTATCTGAAACATCTCTTGTGCTATAATTCTCGGGCACCAAGGTGAGGCAGAAGGAATGGATGAACCCAATGCCGATCTTTTCATATGAAAACATATGAAAATTAATTCTTTGCCTGAATAGCAAAGGTGTCACTAAATCATATTCTTAGTACATCCAAAATCCTGTTAACTTTATATTTTCCAATTAAATTTCATGTTAAGAATAACCTGGAGTTGTTTAGCTCTTTGTGTCCTAGATAAACCTATTATTTTGGGATAATTTTAGTCTTCTCAGTTTTTGCTTTTCTACATTTTGAAATTTGCATGAGTTAGAAATAAGTTATCTAAAAACACCTGCTTTCTTTGTACTTTTAGAAAGAAGAGATGATTAAGCTCTTTTCTAGTCTACTTTTAACTGTCTGAAGTTTGAGAAAACCATCTTCAGAAGATAGATCATCAAATTGAGGCCATTCTTAGGGAATCATGGCATTAAATGGTTCTAAGAATACTCAAAATGACAAAAATCCAAGGAATAAAAATAATGCTTGACTTTCATTTTACTGTTGAATCATCTGAACTATTAAAAGTGAGAAAATTTATTATAGTGCAACAGTTTATGTTTTCCCATTTCTAAAGAGATAAATAAATACAGAAATGGGGCCATATTTCTTCAAAGATGAATGGCTTAAGACAACAGAGAGACTATTCACTAAAAGCCATAATGAGTAGGGGCTAAAAATATAGCCACTTTACGATGTCTGCAGTAGCTCTTCAGCTATCTGCATTTTATAGGATAGAAGAGAGAGTGCCTTCACTTACCCTGGCTTATCCTGTATTCATTGCACTTACTCTATGTCTCAACACCATTTTCTGGTGTCCAAAGTATTTCCTTTTAGTTTTACAATGACCAAGAAGCAGTTTGGCTTAGAAGACTAATCTGAGTGTGAAGATGGGGGAAAAGGCAGGACCTGGTGTTATAGTTTTGACCAAAATGTCTATCTGACCCTAGAAGTGAAACTTTCAGTCATTTGTTCTCATTTTTTAATCTCAATGTCGCCAGGCATCCTTATTAAGAATAAATACAGTAGTTTTATGAAACAGGAAAAGGACTGTGTCCACTAGTAAGATTACTCTCAGGTTGCATTTACATAGTCAGTTAAAGCTCTTTTCCATGGAAGGTGCTGCTGTATGCCTACAGAGAGAAAGCTGTTCACTTTTAGTCTCCCCCTGCCCTGATTCAGAGACTCTTGTAGGGCCTGAGAGTGCTAACAGGATCATTAGCTGACATGCATTTAAATGATAAATAAACCTCTGAAGAAGTGGAAAGCAGGAGGTCTCACAGTTCAGAAAGCAGAGGGTCTTCCAATCAGTTTGCTATTCTGCTTATTGAACTCATCAAAATTCAGAGGAAACTAGAATAAATTAGTATAATCGCCTTTCACTACATAAATTCTTTTGGTTGGCCCTACATGATTCTCTGTAAAGAAGAAAACCAACCTGGTCAGTTCCGGGCTGGGGTTCATCTCACAAAAGGCCTCTGGGGCATTAGATGTTCTCATTGTAATGGGCCAGCCGAGCCCATGACCCAGTGACTTTTCCCATTTTCCAGGAACTGTTCTCTCCTCCTCATCTACAGGAGTCGGCTTCCAGCTCCATGTTGGTTTGGCATGACTCTTCTCCCTTGGGGAGGACTAACTCTATCAGAAGTTGAAATTTGTCTCTAACTGGGAACATTCTTTTCCAGGATTTGGAATAGGGAGTGGGAGAGGGAGAGAGAGAGAGAATGAGAACAGACTGAAAACATGGGGCTGTGGAGTGGTCGTGGTCCCCTACAGTCAACGGAGAAAAAGCTGAGACAGTCGGTCTGGTGTAAACAGTGAGAAAAAACAGCAGCAGCTTTTCACTTTTTTTTTTTTCTCCTTGGTTTTTGTGAGAATCCCTACATCCCTGTAATATTGCTCCAATGTATTTTACCTAGATCAAATTGGTTTCTGTAACTTGCAATCAAAGGATCCTAACTAAAACAGTTAGTGGGAAGCAGCTGCATAGCACAGGGAGATCAGCTCGGTGCTTTGTGACCACCTAGAGGGGTGGGGAGCTGGGATAGGGAAGGTGGGAGGGAGACACAAGAAGGAGGGGATATGGGGATATATGTATACATATAGCTGATTCACTTTGTTATACAGCAGAAACTAACACAACATTGTAACACAATTATACTTCAATAAAGATGTTAAAAAATTTGGTGATTTATTTGGCTTGTGGATTCATTTCCAATAATTTAAAATAGAAACCTGAAAAATGGTTTGTATCCAATTTGATATGACATTAGAACAGGAAAGTCAGGTACAGACTAAATGGGGCATAAAGTATGCCTTGGAATTAAAACAGAACAGATACCAGCCTCTTACCATCTTTAAGAAAGTGGGCATATCATTTAACCTCTCTGAGCCTTCATTTCCTTAACTTTAAAATGGAAATTATGGGTGTCTTATAAGATTATTGTTAAATTTAATGAGCTACAGTATGTAAGGCAGCTAGCTAGCAAAATGAGGCACTCCCTCCTAGTTATGGAAAGTTTATGTTGGGGAAAATCTATTAATTTGCCTTTTTTTTTTTTTTTTTTTTTGGTCCTGCTTAGTGTTAGTTCAGGAACTGGAGAGGACTGGAGGACTGAATCTAGGCATGGAGGAGTTATAGTGTCTCCAGAGAGATTCTGGATGGGTAGGGGGTGCAGATGGGCTGAGGATTTTTGAAGGCGAGAAGATAAAGGGAATAGAGAGGGGCAAATACAAGCTTCACTTACCCGATAGTTTTGATGATGACCTGGCCAGGCTAAGAGATCCAAAGTGACTGATGAAAAAGCTGCAGTAACTATACTACAGGGTGGCTCCCTTCTCACCAGTCTGCGGTTCTGATGCATTTACATGTGACGCTGAATTTATAGTCAGCACCCATGTTTCACGGAGCCTCTTAAACAAGGGTTTCTCAGTTTCAGTGTTATTGCCATTTGGAGCCCACAGTTCTTTGTTGTGGGGGCTGTTCCATGAATTGTAGGGATGTTTAGCAGCATGTCTGTCCCTTAGCCAATAGCTGTGACAACTAAAATTGTCACAAATGTCTGAAAACATTGCCAAATGGCCCTGGGGTGGGGCAAGACCGCCCACGCTTGAGAACCACTACTCTAAACTATCTTTAAAAAAAGAAAAAAAAAACAGATTGGTAACTGTTTTCATCAGGGACTCCAATCAGAAAAAACAATCAGTAGAAATGGGACATTCCATCGCCAACCTCTTATTCCTACAAACTTGGCCCTGATGGCATCATGAATAACTTGTAAGAGGGCTGGATTTGGAACAATAAGACCTGAGTTCAGATCCTCTCGCTGCCTCCTGCCTGGTGAGGGACTTGCATGATAGCTAAGTTGGGGAAACCAAATACTCAGCTCTCTGGTTCTGATCGATAACAGAGACATGAAGGGCACCCGCCATACTGTTATCAAAGTCTTGGGTTAATATGCAGGCTATTGCAAAATCACACCTAAATGCCTGGTCATGTGCGTGGGGGAATGTGGCTTAGATGGGGGTTTTCTCCACCCCCTCCCCCCTCCCCCCGCAACCCCGGCCCCGGCCCTTTAAGCATTGGGACTCGGTGAGTGGGGAGATCTGCCTAGGAGACTTTGAAACACACTTCCCCAGCCAGCAGTAGGCACTTCTCATACTCCCAATTTTTTTCCGGGGCACATGGAAAGCAGTGGGCCTCTTTCACCCACTGAGAAGAGGCTCCACTTACACATTTAACTGAAATGTTGGACCAAGAAGCCTGCCAGTAGAGTGGCTCTTAACCCACCCACAGACTCCAGCCAAGAACCAGAGATTCAGTTCCACTCTGAGCTTGTGCAGAGGACCTCGCCCTGGCATCACCCCCTGGAGCTTCTGCCCAATCAGTGACCACTCTCACTAATTCTAGGAGCCCCTCCCCTGGGAGGCAGGAGTAAGAGGGAGGGAACCTGGACTCTTCTTGCTTTGGGGAGAAGCGAGGGACTCTTGCACAGAAATAGAAGGCAAAGGAGGGCAAGTGTCCCCACCAAGACGATGCATCATTCTCCTTTGTCTTCAGGGTATGTGCAAAGAAAATTAAAACAGAAGAGAAATGTATGGGACTTGGTTATCAGTAGTTATTAGTGCTATTTTAAAGAGGCATTTAGTGGTTTGTCTAGCTAAAAATCACCAGACTTCAAATTCACGGAGGTCCTTCCTTTAATTCACCACTCCCCACCCACATCATGGACTGCAGCAGGAATTATGTTGATTTGGCATCCGAGGCCCAGCAGGAACAACCGGTGATTAGAAAATGAAATGTCCAAGTCTCAGCGCAGGGAGCTTATAAATTAAGCTCACTCCTTTAAGTAGCATTTAAAATATTAACAAAGAAAAACAGACCGTTGGGTAAATCCTTATATAATCTTGTACACTGAGCACTATCTGTTTTGTATTGTTTTGTGTTTGGAATGCTGTAGATGACTCCAGCTGACCCTTGAGTACTCGCAGCACAGCCGCAGTGGGCACAGGCAGACCTGCTTCTGGATTTCTTATGCCTACTTCTCATAGCTGCTTTTGACTGTCATTAGGGGCAGGAGCTCACTATTGTTAGAATTTGTTTATCACAAAATCTTTAGATTTCCTGCTGAAAGTCAAGTATAGGCTAAGATACCAAATGACTAAACTTATTAGAATAGTCTCTAAAATAGGAGTAAACAGACTCTGCAATGAGGGCCTATAGCACATTTCTCTAAGTCATGAGTAGTGTTAGCTAATGGACTTTATAGTATCTTTTTGTAAAAATTTTTATTGGAATATAGTTGATTTATAATGTTAAGTTCAGGTGTACAGCAAAGTGAATCACTTACACATATACATATCTCAACTCTTTTTTAGATTCTTTTCCCATATAGGCCATTACAGAGTATTGAGTAGAGTTCCCTGTGTTATATAGTAGGTCCTTATTAGTTATCTATTTTATATATAGTAGTGTGTATATGTCTATAATATATATTTTGAAAATTTATGACCTCTATCTTTTCTCGCTCTCATTAAAAACAAAGAGATAAACATTATTTTGTTCTGAGTAGCTGACATTTTAAATAACTGACCTTTATTAAACTTAGGTGAGAGAATACATACTGGTACCACCTAAGTTCAAACAATATTAGTCGGAAATAAAAATTTCTAGGAAGGGAATTCATTCTACTATTAGATTTCTTTGTTAGGAACCAAATAATAACTCAGCAGTAAACAAAGATTTGAGGGAGAGTATATTAATACTGTATTTTGGAAAACAGTTGTTCAAAATATGTGCATATGTCTTTGTCAATTTAACTAAATAAATAGCTTAGCCCAGACAACTTAGTCTAGAAATCATGTACCCAAGACATGCTTCTATGAACAGTGTTTTAAAATTAGCATTGTGTTTTAAAATTAGCACTTTTAAATAATATAAAGCTTCCTTTATCTAAAGCTAAAGCTCACTGAAAACACCTACAATGGGGACTACCACAAGTGAGGCAGGCAATTTTGGTATTTTATTGGGAGGGGAGAGAGTTATATCTGGAGAAATGTTTTCAGAAATTCATTTCAGGTTCAGACATCCCCAAAGGCTGATGGAGCCCAAGGTCTGTGCCCTTTACCTATAGGTTGCATTTCTAGTGTCCCTGGAAGAGAAACCTTCCTGAAAATCCATCTGGCCTATCTGGACAACCTCTCTTTTCCATTTGTCCCTATTGGGATTAGGAGGAATTTTTTAACCTGTAACTTGGGAGAGTCTGGGAAGTCAGCTTCTAACTTTGCTGGGTTGGGATGAAATAAGAGGAACTTTTACCAGTTGTGTTACCTAGGGTGAGATTTTGAGGTAATGCATTTAAAGTGTTAGCATAGTGCTGGACACATAGTAAGTACTCAATAAACTATGTAATGTTTTGTAATTTTCAAATTACTCTTTTTGACCACAGTTCTTATTTATTTATGATTTACTAAAACTATCTGACAATTGAAAGTGTGTTGTCTCTCCCCAGTGCTATGTAGTGTGGGGGTTGGGTGATTTGATGGGGATGCTGTGGCCTTCTGAGGCCTCCTCTCCCTTGTCCCCACACCTGAAGGGTTCACCCAAAGCAGATGAGAGACTTATCAAGTTGAGCCAGTGTGAAGATGATGACCTTTTCATCTATACTTTTCTCAAACACTCTGACTGAGTCTTAGTTGACACCAAGATTGATGTGAGTGGTATTGAAAGGCCTCTTGGTCCCCAAATGCCTCTTCATTTTGTATCAGTGTCTGGGATCCCCACTCTTCTGCCTAACAGCAAGGGAAGTTTTGCAGAAGCAAATACGAGTTTGACTAGTTTGTTCTTCCCTTTTAGAGGTGAGAAAACAGGCAGACTACTGAGCCCTCCTGTGTCCCAGCTCTTGGTACTATCATCAGAGATGGACTCCTGGGCAGGAAGGACCACAGAGAGCTTTTAAGGTTTTTAAGTTTTCTCCTATGTTACATGAGTGATTTCTACAGGAGTAAACAGGTAACATGCAAGCAATTTCTCAATGCCTCCTGTTGAAATCCATGGAATCCCAGAACAATACTGGCCTCAGACTTTGACGGTTCGTATGTCATTCTCCACTTTAGTTGCAGAAGCAGCAGGTGGAGTGAAAAGAGCATGTTTAGTGCAGCCAGATTTTCTTTTGGTTGTCAGCTAAAACAGAAACCCCATCATTCTGGACTTGGCAGCGTGTTAGTAGAAAAGCCACCAGGAAGCTCTGAGTTGGTAATTTAGAGCACAGACTTATTCCCTGATACAGCTGCAGAGCAGCAGGTGGTTAGGACTTAAGCAAACACTAGCTTAAACAGAATAAGGAAATGGAGAACTTTTTTTTTTTTTTGCACATATCAATATGGCTAAGGATGTGAGAGTTCATTTCTTGTTCCACTGGATTCTCTTCTTATTAACTGGCTTAGCCACATATAAGAGAGAATATCACTCAGTTCTATTCAACTTAATGAACATTTATTGAGAACCTACTGTGTGCCAGACACAGTGCTAAGTTTTGGGAATCTTCGTTCTCTAGTTTAGATTTTGGTGTGGAGTCAGATATACATATAGATTCATAATAAAGGAACAAAGATATTCCTTCAGAACACTGGACGAGGAGTGATTCTGATCATGAAATGGGAGAAGCCTACTAGGAGAAAGGGAGCAGAAGGTAAAGGGTAAAGAGAGCAGAAATGGATTGGAGAAGAAATTCAAGGCAGAGGGAATTGTCAGAGGAAAATCTGTAGGATAACAGAGTGAGTGTGGGAGGAAATGTAAAAGGGATGTCCATTCTGTGTCTCAGTCTGATGGATATGCTCATATTAAAAAATGCAAAGGGTCCTTTAGATTATCTCAACCAAATCATCTTCTGTGGGAGGCCACAGACCATAGACACCCCAAACTACAAAGATATGCAGGAAAATTTTCTTGTTATATGAAGTATGGGGCAAACAGAAAGACGAATTGTCAAAAGGAGATAGAGACTAAGGGAAGCTATGGAAAGAAATTTAGAGTAAAAAGAGTGTAAAAAGATAAATGAATCTAAAATGAATATAGGAAAATCAATAATTTTTATCTATATATCTAGTACTTCTTCAAAGATATAGTGGGAAAATGTTATCCATAAGAGCAACACAAATGTAAAATACCTAGGATTTACCTTAATCACAAATTTGGTGCAAAGCCTAGATAAAGAAAACTACAGAATGCTATAGAAGTTATTAAAACAGGTTATTAAAAAGATTTGACTAAATGAATGAAAATAAAATGTTCATGAATGGGAACCCTCAATTTGTAAAGATATTGTGGGTTCCCCAATTTTTATAGGTTTAATGTAATTCCAATTAAATTCCAACAGGATTTTCTTTTTTTTTGAAATGTAGTTCTAAGCGTTCACCCATTAGAATAAATAGCCAAAAAATTAGGGAATTTTGAAAAAAATGAGTGTTACCTTACTGGATAGTAAAATGCATTTTAAACCTAAAATACATAATATTTTATAATATTGAAGCAAAATACATATAAACAAATTGAATAGAAAAAAATAACAAAGCCCTGAAACAGATATTTACATATAAGAATTTAGTATATGATTAAAGAGAGATTTTTTAATTTAAAGAAGGATTTGTTAATTTATGGTGCTGGGACAATTAACTATCTATATGGAAAAATTTTCCCGTTCTTATAGCACACAGTATACTAAAATACATTAATGTTAAAGAGTAAATGTAAAGTAATAAATCATATGAACATTTTAAGAAAATACAGGCAATTATTTATGTTTGAGGGAAAAACATTTTTTTTTCAACGTCAAAGCAAAGGTATAAATTATCACATAAAATATTTGACTACCATGCTTATAATTTAATACAAAAAAGTAGTGAATAAAATAAGTTAAGTGAAAAATATAGAAAAGTATTTGTTATGTATAATTCAGACGGTTAGATCTTTAATATATAAAAAAGTTTTAACAGATCAATGTATAACAGCAGGGAAATGACAAAGAATATGATAGACAATTGGCAAAAGATGGCAAACAAAAGGAATGCTGAAACATTTTTGTTTTGCTTATCAAATCTGTAAAGAATTTTAAAAATACAATATTTGGTATTGATAAAGGTGAGGAAAGTAAAAATGCTCTTTCAGTGTTAATGAGAATTTAAATACTTACATATAAAAAGTGATTTAATAATAGTCATTACAAGCTTTAAAAATGCTATGCTCACTCTGCTATTTTTTTGTAGGAATTTATCTTAAGGAAATGATCAAAATTGTGTGCAAAGACTTATCGATGAATGTGTTTACCCCAGTGGTTTTACAAATAATAGTCAATAATTAGAAATTAACCAGATTTCTGAAAATGGGAATGTCAAATAAATTTATATGATAGAATAAAATGAGGAGAGTTTAAGTAAGAAATCTGCTTGAGGAATCATACTGAGCCATTTCTTTACTGGAGGGCTGGGCAGAAAAGAATCAAAACACACAACAAAGCAAGGAAGAGAAACTTTGAGCTCCTTTATCACACCAGACATGGCAAATTCCAATGCATAGTTACAAAATGGGAGACCCTAAGACTATAATCGTGAGTACTGTTGGAGTCTGTTTGGTGTTGAATGAAATTATGTAACATGAAGTATTTTGTAATTCTCCCTAAATGCTAGACATTATATATTATTTTAACTATTATGTGGGGAAGCAGTTTCAGGTTGGAGAAATAAACTCTAGGTCATGGGATGTTTAGTGACTGTGTGGCTTCAGTCCTGAAGCCTGAAATCATGAAGACACTTACTATTAAAAATTACAGAGTGGGGAAAAATATAGTCCATAAAAGGCATTTAAGATAAAACATCTTCACTCAGAATGTATTAACTAGACAACATGAAGGGCTTACTGGGGCCATCTTGAAATGTTAGAAAAATAAAAAGAGTAAAAACTAAAAAAAAAAAAAAAAAGAAAGAAAAAGTGTAGCCTATAAAAAATCATGTTGTATAAGATTTTAATGACCATGGGAAAATATTCCTCCATTTACTTTACATTGAAGAAGAAAAAAGAGAATAAATTAGAACCATATTTGGGTATGATATCACGATATGAAAAATTTACAGTTGTGTACATATTTAAAAATTTAATAACAGAAGCACATAGATCTACATGTTAACAGTGATTATTGATGGGTGATGGGATTAGAGATTATTTTAATTTTATTCTTTGTAGTTTTCAAGTCTGCTACCAAGAACTTCAAATTGAAAAATAAAACATATACACTCCATTTTCAACAGCCTAATCTCAGTGCCTGGCACAGAGCATGCTTACTTCCCTGGTGGTGCTGTGGTTAAGAATCCACCCGCCAGGGCTTTCCTGGTGGCGCAGTGGTTGAGAGTCCGCCTGCCGATGCAGGGGACACGTGTTCGTGCCCTGGTCCGGGAAGATCCCACGTGCCGCGGAGCGGCTGGGCCCGTGAGCCACGGCCGCTGAGCCTGCGCGTCCGGAGCCTGTGTTCCGCAACAGGAGAGGCCACAGCAGGGAGAGGCCCGTGTACCGCAAAAAAAAAAAAAAAAAAAAAAAAAAAGAATCTACCCTCCAAAGCAGGAGACATGGGTTCGAGCTCTGGTCCGGGAGGATCCCACATGCCGTGGAGCAACTAAGCCCCTGTGCCACAACTACTGAGGCTGTGCTCTAGAGCCCGTGCTCTACAATAAGAGAAGCCACTGAAATGAGAACCCTGTGCACAGCAACAAAAAGTAGACCTGCTCGGCGCAACTAGAGAAAGCCCTCGCACAGCAACAGAGACCTAATGCCACCAAAAATATAAATAAATAAGTTAAAAAAAATTTAGTAATTGGAGTGGAAAGTCCAGAAACAAGAATGTCAATGGCAGTGAGGATGGTGCCAGGACTGGGGTCCCCTTGATTCTTGACAGGCTGAAAGACCCAGAGGCCCCATAGGACAGGGAGTGTGAAGAATTTGTAAAATAGTCCAGAAATCACATCCTTCTCCCTGTTCTCTACTCTCCTCAACCCTCCCCACCCACTGTAGGGTTTGTAGGGTAACTAAAGGGCTGGTGAAACACGAATGGGCTGAGCTATGGTGCTGTGCATTTGAAGCCATGCACCTCAGATTGGACTTGAATCCATGTGCCTAGGACTCGAACCCAGCCAAAACCTACATTGGGATTGAACCCACAGGCTGGGACATGAACCCAGCTAGAACCCAGTGCCTTTTTCTTTTTTTAAAAAAAAATTTATATTGTTTAACATCTTTATTAGAGTATAACTGCTTTACAATGGTGTGTCAGTTTCTGCTTTATAGAAAAGTGAATCAGTTATACATATACATATGTCCCCATATCTCTTCCCTCTTGTATCTCCTGCCCTCCCACCCTCCCTATCCCACCCCTCTAGGTGGTCACAAAGCACCGAGCTGATCTATGCAGCTGCTTCCCACTAGCTATCTATTTTACATTTGGTAGTGTGTATATGCCCATGCCACTCTTGCACTTTGTCCCAGCTTACGCTTCCCCCTCCCCGTATCCTCAAGTCCATTCTCTAGTAGGTCTGCAACTTTATTCCCATCTTGCCCCTAAGTTCTGACCATTTTCTTTTTTTTTAGATTCAATATATATGTGTTAGCATACAGTATTTGTTTTTCTCTTTCTGACTTACTTCACTCTGTATGACAGACTCTAGCTCCATCCACCTAACTACAAAAAACTCAGTTTCGCTCCTTTTTATGGCTGAGTAATATTCCATTGTATATATGTGCCACATCCTCTTTATCCATTCATTGTCGATGGACACTTAGGTTGCTTCCATGTCCTGGCTATTGTAAATAGAGCTGCAATGAACATTTTTGTACATGACTCTTTTTAAATTATGGTTTTCTCAGGGTATATTCCCAGTAGTGGGATTGCTGGGTCATACGGTAGTTCTATTTTTAGTTTTTTAAGGAACCTCCATACTGTTCTCCATAGTGGCTGTATCAATTTACATTCCCACCAACAGTGCAAGAAGGTTCCCTTTTCTCCACACCCTCTCCAGCATTTATTGTTTGTAGAGTTTTTAATGATGGCCATTCTGACCGGTGTGAGATGATATCTCATTATAGTTTTGATTTGCATTTCTCTAATGATTAATGATGTTGAGCATTCTTTCATGTGTCTGTTGGAAATCTGTATATCTTCTTTGGAGAAATGTCCATTTAGGTCTTCTGCCCATTTTTGGATTAGGTTGTTTGTTTTTCTTGATATTGAGCTGCATGAGTTACTTGTATGTTTTGGAGATTAATCCTTTGTCAGTTGCTTCATTTGCAAATATTTTCTCCCATTCTGAGGGTTGTCTTTTTGTCTTGTTTATGCTTTCCTTTGCTGTCCAAAAGCTTTTAAGTATCATTGTGCTCCATTTGTTTATTTTTTGTTTTTATTTCCATTTCTCTAGGAGGTGGGTCAAAAAGGATCTTGCTGTGATTTATGTCATAGAGTGTTCTGCCTATTTTCTCCTCTAACAGTTTGAGGGTGTCTGCCTTACATTTAGGTCTTTAATCCATTTTGAGTTTATTTTTGTGTATGGTGTTAGGGAGTGTTCTAATTTCATTCTTTTACATGTAGCTGTCCAGTTTTCCAAGCACCACTTACTAGAAGAGGCTGTCTTCACTGTATATTCTTGCCTCCTTTATCAAAGATAAGGTGACCATATGTGTGTGGGTTTATCTCTGGGCTTTCTATCCTGTTCCATTGATCTATATTTCAGTTTTTGTGCCAGTACCATACTGTCTTGATTACTGTAGCTTTGTAGTATAGTCTGATATCAGGCAGCCTGATTCCTCCAGCTCCATATTTCTTTCTCAAGATTGCTTTGGCTATTCAGGGTGTTTTGTGTTTCCCTACAAATTGTGAAATTTTTTGTTCTAGTTCTGTGAAAAATGCCAGTGGTAGTTTGATAGGGTTTGCATTGAATCTGTAGATTGCTTTCAGTAATATAATCATTTTTGCAATGTTGATTTTTCCAACCCAGGAACATGGTATATCTCTCCATCTATTTGTATCATCTTTAATTTCCTTCGTCAGTGTCTTATAGTTTTCTGCATACAGGTATTTTGTCTCCTTAGGTAGGTTTATTCCTAGGTATTTTATTCTTTTTGTTGCATTGGTAAATGGGAGTGTTTTCTTATTTCACTTTCAGATTTTTCATCATTAGTGTATAGGAATGCAGGAGACTTATGTGCATTAATTTTGTATCCTGCTACTTTACCAAATTCATTGATTAGCTCTAGTAGTTTTCTGGTAGCATCTTTAGGATTCTCTATGTATAGTATCATGTCATCTGCAAACAGTGACAGGTTTACTTCTTTTCCAATTTGGATTCCTTTTATTTCTTTTTCTTCTGTGATGCTGTGGCTAAAACTTCGAAAATTTTGTTGAATAATAGTGGTGAGAGTGGGCAACCTTATCTTCTTCCTGATCTTAGTGGAAATGGTTTCATTTTTTCACCATTGAGGACAATGTTGGCTGTGGGTTTGTCATATATGGCCTTTAGTATGTTGAGGAAAATTCCCTGTATGTCTACATTGAGGATTTTTATAATAAGTGGGTGTTGAATTTTATCAAAAACTTTCTCTGCATCTGTTGAGATTATGATATGGTTTTTCTCCTTCAATTTGTTAATATGGTGTATCATGTTGATTGATTTGCATATATAGATGAATTCTTGCATTCCTGGGATAAACCCCACTTGATCATGGTGTATGATCCTTTTAATGTGCTGTTGGATTCTGTTTGCTAGTATTTTGCTGAGGATGTTTGCATCTATGTTCATCAGTGATATTGGCCTGTAGTTTTCTTTCTTTGTGACACCTTTGTCTGTTTTTGGTATCAGAGTGATGGTGGCCTCGTAGAATGAGTTTGGGAGTGTTCCTCCCTCTGCTATATTTTGGAAGATTTTGAGAAGGATAGGTGTTAGCTCTTCTGTAAATGTTTGATAGAATTTGCCTGTGAAGCCATCTGTTCCTGGGCTTTTGTTTGCTGGAAGATTTTTAATCACAGTTTCAATTTCAGTGCTTGTGATTGGTCTGTTCATATTCTTCGTGATTCAGTCTTGGCAGGTTGTGCATTTCTAAGAATTTGTCTATTTCTTCCAGGTTTTCCATTTTATTGGCATGTAGTTGCTTGTAGTTATCTCTCATGATCCTTTGTATTTCTGCAGTGTCAGTTGTTACTTCTCATTTTTCATTTCTAATTCTATTGATTTGAGTCTTCTCCCTTTTTTTCTTGATAAGTCTGGCTAATGGCTTATCAATTTGTTTATGTTCTCAAAGAACAAGCTTTTAGTTTTATTGATCTTTGCTATCGTTTCCTTCATTTCTTTTTCATTTATATCTGATCTGATCTTTATGACTTCTTTCCTTCTGCTAACTTTTGGATTTTTTGTTCTTCTTTCTCTAATTGCTTTAGGTGTAAGTTTAGGTTGTTTATTTGAGATGTTTCATGTTTCCTAAGGTAGGCTTGTATAGCTATAAACTTCCCTCTTAACACTGCTTTTGCAGCATCCCATAGATTTTGGGTCGTTGTGTTTTCATTTTCATTTGTCTCTAAGTGTATTTTGATTTCCTCTTTGATTTCTTCAGTGATCTCTTGGTTATTAAGTAGTGTGTTGTTTAGCCTCCATCTGTTTGTATTTCTTACAGATTTTTTCCTGTAATTCATATCTAGTCTCATAGCATTGTGGTCAGAAAAGATACTTTATACGAATTCAATTAAATTTACCAAGGCTTGATTTGTGACCTAAGATATGATCTATCCTGGAGAATGTTCCATGAGCACTTGAGAAGAATATGTACTCTGTTGTTTTTGGATGGAATGTCCTATAAATATCAATTATCCATCTTGTTTAATGTATCATTTAAAGCTTGTGTTTCCTTATTTATTTTCATTTTGGATGATCTGTCCATGGGTGAAAGTGGGGTGTTAAAGTCCCCTACTGTGATTGTGTTACTGTCGATTTCCCCTTTTATGGCTGTTAGTATTTGCCTTATGTATTGAGGTGCTCCTATGTTGGGTGCATAAATATTTACCATTGTTATATCTTCTTCTTGGATTGATCCCTTGATCATTATGTAGTATCCTTCTCTGTCTCTTCTAATAGTCTTTGTTTTAAAGTCTATTTTGTCTGATATGAGAATTGCTACTCCAGCTTTCTTTTGATGTCCATTTGAATGGAATATCATTTTCCATCCCCTCACTTTCAGTCTGTATGTGTCCCTAGGTCTAAAGTGGGTCTTTTGTAGACAGCATATATACAGGTCTTGTTTTTGTATCCATTCAGCCAGTCTATGTCTTTTGGTTGGAGCATTTAATCTGTTTACATTTAAGTTGTTTATCGATATGTATGTTCCTATTACCATTTTATTAATTATTTTGGGTTTATTATTGTAGGCCTTTACCTTCTCTTGTGTTTCTTGCCTAGAGAAGTTCCTTTAGCATTTGTTGTAAAGCTGGTTTGGTGGTGCTGAGTTCTCTTAGCTTTTGCTTGTCTCGAAAGATTTTAATTTCTCCATCAAATCTGAATGAGATCCTTGCTGGGTACAGTAATCTTGTTTGTAGTTTTTTCTCTTTCATCACTTTAATTATTTCCTGCCACTCCCTCTGGCTTGCAGAGTTTCTGCTGAAAGGTGAGCTGTTAACCTTATGGGGATTCCCTTATGTGTAACTTGTTGTTTTTCCCTTGCTGCTTTTAATATTTATTCTTTGTATTTAATTTTTGATAGTTTGATTAATATGTGTCTTGGTGTGTTTCTCCTTGGATATATCCTGTATGGGACTCCCTGTGCTTCCTGGACTTGATTAACTATTTCCTTTCCCATATTAGAAAGTTTCCAACTATAATGTCTTCAAATATTTTTTCAGTCCCTTTCTTTTTCTCTTCTTCTTCTGGGACCCCTATAATTAGAATGTTGGTGCTTTTACTGTTGTCCCAGAGGTCTCTGAGACTGTCCTCAATTCTTTTCATCCTTTTTTCTTTACTCTGCTCTGCAGTGGTTATTTCCAGTATTTTATCTTCCAGGTCACTTATCCGTTCTTATGCCTCAGTTATTCTGCTATTGATCCCTTGTAGAGGATTTTAAATTTCATTTATTGTGTTGTTCATCTCTGTTTGTTTTCTTTTTAGTTCTTCTAGGTCCTTGTTAAACATTTCTTGTATTTTCTCCATTCTCTTTCCACAATTTTGGATCATCTTTACTATTATTTTTTTAAATTCTTTTTCAGGTAGACTGCCTATTTCCTCTTCATTTGTTAGGTCTGTTGGGTTTTTGCCTTACTCCTTCATCTGCTGTGTGTTTCTCTGTCTTCTCATTTTGCTTAATTTACTGTGTTTGGGTCTCCTTTTCACAAGCTACAGGTTCGTAGTTTCCATTGTTTTTGCTGCCTGTCCCCAGTGGATAAGGTTGGTTCAGTGGGTTGTGTAGGCTTCCTGGTGGAGGGGACTAGTGCCTGTGTTCTGGTGGATGAGGCTGGATCTTGTATTTCTTGTGGGCAGGTCCATGTCTGGTGGTGTGTTTTGGGGTATCTGTGGCCTTATTATGATTTTAGGCAACCTGTTTGCTAATGGATGTGGTTGTGTTCCTGTCTTGCTAGTTGTTTGACATAGGGTTTCCTGCACTGTAGCTTGCTGGTCGTTGAATGGAGCTGGGTCTTGGCATTGAGATGGAGATCTCTGGGAGATTTTCACTGCTTGATATTCCGTGGAGCTGGGAGGTCTCTTGTGGACCAATGTTCTGAACTTGGCTCTCCAACCTCAGTGGCAGAGCCCTGATGCCTGGCTGGAGTGCCAGGAGTCTGTCCTCCACACAGCTCAGAATAAAAGCGAGAAAAGAAAGAAAGAAAGAAGAAGATAAAATAAAATTAAATAAAGTAAAATATAATAAAATAATGTTATTAAAATAAAAAATACTCATTAAGAAAAAAAATATTTTAAAATAATTAAAAAAAACCAAAAAATGGACAGACAGAACCCTAAGACAAATGGTAAAAGCAAAGCTATACAGACAAAATCACACATAGAAGCATACACATACACACTCACAAAAGGAGGAAAAGGGGAAAAGTATATATATATCATTGATCCCAAAGTCCACGTCCTCAATTTGGGATGATTCATTGTCTATTCAGGTATTCCACAGATGCAGGGTACATCAAGTTGATTGTGGAGATTTCATCCGCTGCTCCTGAGGCTGCTGGGAGAAATTTCCCTTTCTCTTCTTTGTTCACACAGCTCCCAGGGTTCAGCTTTGGATTTGGCCCCACCTCTGCATGTAGGTCACCTGAGGGCATCTGTTCTTCGCTCAGACAGCACTAGGTTAAAGGAGCAGCTGATTCGGGGGCTCTGGCTCACTCAGGCTGGCGGGAGGGAGGGGTACGGATGTGGGGCGAGCCTGCAGTGGCAGAGACGGATGTGACATTGCACCAGCCTGAGGCACACCGTGTGTTCTCCCAGGGAAGTTGTCCCTGGATCATGGGACCCTGTCGGTGGCAGGATGCACAGGCTCCCAGAAGGGGATGTGTGGATAGTGCCCTGTGCTCGCACACAGGCTTTTTGGTGGCAGCAGCAGCAGCCTTAGCGTCTCATGCCCGTCTTTGGGGTCCGTGCTGATAGCCGCGGATTGTGCCCATCTCTGGAGCTCCTTTACGCCTCTCTCTGAATCCCCTCTCCTCGTGCACCAGGAAACAAAGAGGCAAGAAAAAGTCTCTTGTCTCTGCGGCAGCTCCAGACTTTTTCCTGGTTTCCCTCCTGGCTAGCCGTGGCGCACTAGCCCCCTTCAGGCTGTGTTCACGCTGCCAGTCCTCTCCCTGCAATCCGACGGAAGCCCAAGCCTCAGCTCCCAGCCCCGCCCGCCCCAGCGGGGGAGCAGACAAGCCTCTTGGGCTGGTGAGTGCCGCTCGGAACCGATCCTCTGTGCGGGAATCTCTCCACTTTGCCCTCCACACCCCTGTTGCTTCGATCTCCTCCGTGGCCCCGAAGCTCCCCAGCTCTGCCACCCACAGTCTCCGCCCGCGAAGGGGCTTCCTAGTGTATGGAAACCTTTCGTCCTTCACGGCTCCCTCCCACTGGTCCTGTCCCTATTCTTTGTCTCTGTTTTTTCTCTTCTCTTTTGCCCTAGCCAGGTACGTGGGGAGTTTCTTGCCTTTTGGGAGGTCTGAGGTCTTCTGCCAGCGTTTAGTAGGTGTTCTGTAGGAGTTGTTCCACATGTAGATGTATTTCTGATGTATTTGTGGGGAGGAAGGTGATCTCTGCATCTTACTCTTCTGCCATCTTGAAGCTCCTCCCCCACTCTTTTAATTGAGATCACACACCTGGTCTCAGGACTTAATGAAGCTCAGTTTCTTGATGTCTCATTGCAGAAAGAATTCAGTGAGAGACAAAGTGATAGGTAAGAAGTGGATTTATTTAGAGAGAAACACACTCCACAGACAGAATGTGGGCCATCTCACAAGGTGAGAGGCCTTGAAATATGGGGTGGTTAGTTTTTATGGGCTGGGTAATTTCATAGAGTGGGAGGATTATTCCAACTATTTTGGGGAAGGGGCAGAAATTTCAAGGAATCAGGCCACTGTCTACTTTTTGACTTTTTACAGTTAACCTCAGAACTCTCATGATACTGGTGGGTGTGTCATTTAGTATGCTGATGTATTTCAATGAGTGTATAATGAAGCTCAAGGTCCACTGGAAGTTGAATCTTCTGCCATCTTGGACCTAGTTATTTCTAACCAGTTTATGTCATGTCCTATGGCTATGTCATTCTTTTAAAGGTTGTGCCCTGCTCCCTTCCCTCCTGTTTCACATCCATCCACATCTTGTTCTCTGTGCATGCTCCCCAGCTGCTGTGACGTCCAGAAGTACCTTCTATGTAAAACAGAAGAAAAGAGCTTTCTTTTTTAAGCAGCTGACTGATTGTAGAATCAGAGGGAATGGCAATCAACACGGACTGAGGATCTCTTAGCTTCCTTCATCAAAATGAGTCAGCATGATGAATGAGAGTCCCCAGTACCCACAGGAAAATGAGAGGTTGATTGCAAGTGGGCTAGAGCTGATAGTACAACCTGGACAGAACACAGGGGGACTAAAATGAACACTGGGGTAAGACTGGTCATGTTCTACTCACTCCTTCTCTCTCCCTCCTTCTCTCTTCTCCTTGTTTTATTAAGCACCTACTGAATATTGCCATACCCTGGGAGCCTTTGTTCCAAATTTCAAATTGCTCAGAATGTAATGGAGCTACCCTTCTGGGATAGGTTGCACTTTAGGGTCTCTGTAATTGGCTCCTATCCTCTTCCAGGGTTTCCTGGTATCCTGTCCCCCCGACTCCATTACTCCCTGCGGGATGAAGTGAGTGATGATCTGTACACTCTCCCATGATATTAGCTAGACAGTAGGATTTAACACACTTCTCTCTTGCAGGTGGTGATGCTGGGAAGACAGAACAGGATGAGTCCCTAAGTCAGTGGAGTGGGGTTAAGGGGTAGAAGTAGGGGAAGCTTCTTAAAATGCAGATTCCTGAGCCCACATCCAGGTCTTCTGATTGAATGGATCAAGGGTGGGGTCCCTGGTGGATTTTGAAGCAGGCAGTCCTCCACACTTTGAGTCCTTGTCATCTTGATGGACTTTCTGCTTCTCTCAGATTTACCTCCCACTGGTGACAGATGCTGGCTGTGGACCCTGGGAGCTTCTGGAAACAATGGTTAGGTGTCCAACCAGGCAGGAGGTCAGGTCAGCTCCACTTCTTGAGTCTTCTTCCTGCTGAGACCCTTCTCTTGGGCCCTTTCTGCCATTGTACAACTGGGTCAGTCAGTAAGCAGTGTTTCTGAAGGGACTTGTTCAGCTTCGTCTAGGTTTCAGGGAAAGTCCTAGAGAAATTAGCTATTTCCTCAATAGAGCTCCAGAGTGATCTCCTTTAGATCAGTAATAAGGGCAAAAACAGCATGGTAATGAGGCTGATTCTTCAAGAGTAACATTTGGGCTGATCAGTGCAGAATGACCCTCTGACATGTATCTTTCAGGTAGGCGGTTGCAACCTATCCAAGCTACCAATTTCTTTTTCCTACAAGGAAGGAGAGAGAGAGAGCTCTTGAGAATCTTCTTGATTACACCTCTGTCACTTGCCATGTTGTGCTCACCCACCCTTCTATCACCTTCTATTTCAGTGCTGGCTGTGGATCCTTATTCTGGTTGAGTCAGTTCATCTGTGTCTCAGATCTCAGTATTGGCTGATTTCAGGAACTTGATTTGTTACATCTTCAACCCTGACCTTGACCTCCTACCTCTGATCCCAGATATTCTCTGATCCAAGTTCTGAGAATGATAATAAAATGTGGTACACATTGGACCTATGTTTTGGTTCACAAAGAGACTAGATTAGGAGCCAGGCACCTCTATCCTCAAGCACTAGCTTTAGAAACACACGGTCAGTGTGCTTGAGGGAGCTTGGCTAGCTTGGCATCTAAGGTTCTACCATGGTGGAAATTCTCAGGTCTCGCCTCTTGAACTTTTTTTTTTTTTTTTTTTTTTTTTTTTTTTTTGCGGTATGTGGGCCTCTCACTGTTGTGGCCTCTCCTGTTGCGGAGCACAGGCTCCGGACGCGCAGGCTCAGCGGCCATGGCTCATGGACCCAGCTGCTCTGTGGCTTGTGGGATCTTCCTGGACCAGGGCACAAACCCGTGTCCCCTGCATCGGCAGGCAGACTCTCAACCACTGTGCCACCATGGAAGCCCCTTGCCTCTTGAACTTTTATCAACAAATTACAAAATATGACCTTTTATTAAATTTATACCTTTATGTGTTTTGTTGAAGTAAAAAACCAAAAGGTACATGCTCCTCCGGGAATGGAGAAAGCTGAAGATATTACACTCTGAATCTGAGAGTTGAATATTATTTAACCAAGTTCTGAGAAGCAGTGATAAAAAAACATTTCATTTTGGATCCATGGTGAGGCTTGTGCAATGTGACTGGGAGGGCAGCTGACCCTTAGGAAAGGTAAACAGACTCATGCTGCTTCCGTTCTTGGTGGCACATGTAAGATCAGATCTGGGGAGAAAATGATGAAAGGCCAGTCCTGCATGGGTTGGCAAGACCACTTGACCTTTTTCCTGGTTTTGCCTACTGTTTTTAAGTGTTACTTCTTAGTCACTTCTATAAAAGGTCTCATCCCCTTCAGCAATCATCCTATATAATTCCACGTGATGTTTTTCTGATTTCTTCTTCCTCTGAACTCTTGGAACTTATCCACACTATTCATTTTCAATTGACTATTTCTCATCCTGTCCTGTTTCTGATCACTGCAATTTGTTTTTTAGCTATTTTGAGAGCCTGTTCCACATTATTCTTCCTTGTATTGTGGAGACAAGTTTTCTACTCTTTCCCCCCCTACTTCTGCTCCTCTGCATGTGTTCCTTCCCATTTCCTCTACCCTGCATCCTGATAAAAGACATTTTCACATATTGATGTATGGGGAAGACATCCTGGCTTACACATTAGTTAACTTGAATTTGTTGCTAACTAGAACAGCCTCTTTGTGGCCTATCAAACATGCATTGTACATCTGCTTTAATTATTAAAGAAAAGGGTGCATCGACTAGAAGTAAAGGAAGTCCATGTTAAATAAAGATTAAATGACTCCCTTCCTGGGACACTAATGCTGGTACTCCTTCAATGATAAGACTCCCATCGCAGGTGCCAAGACTATACTGTTTGCTGTAACGTGCAGATCTGTTTTTTATTTATGTATGTTTTTTTTTTTTGAATCCTTGAAGGACTGTATCCTGACTTGTTTAATGTTCTTTGTTCTGATGAGATATAAGACTATGCTGAAAACCATGCTTCTCTGGAGCAGTTCCTCAGAGTTATCTGAGAGGCTGTCCTCTGGGCTGTAGTCCTCAACTTGGCTCAAACTATTCCTATTATAGATTGTTTATTGATGATTTTCATCAACAATCCTGTTCTCAAGAGTCGTGGAGCCACTACTCTGAGCATTCACTAGCTGGGAATCAATTATTAATGAGCACTGTCACTGGGTGTTTTTTGTTTGTTTGTTTGTTTTCCGGTACGCGGGCCTCTCACTGTTGTGGCCTCTCCCGTTGCAGAGCACAGGCTCCGGATGCGCAGGCTCAGCGGCCATGGCTCACGGGCCCAGCCGCTCTGCGGCATGTGGGATCTTGCTGGACCGGGGCACGAACCCGCGTCCCCTGCATCGGCAGGCGGACTCTGTCACTGTGCTTTGAAAGTCAACACAGGCTGCAGTACTTACTTTGGTCCTTCTCACCCCTATGTGCTAAGTGTACCCTGATGGGCTGTTTTCTCCTACTTCATATGCTGGTGTTCTCTGGGCCTCTCTCTGTTGAGACCTGAGCATCTCTGGTGCTGGAGGGAGTGAAGTTATTTATGGTAGTTGTGTGTGCATGTGTGTGTGTGTGTGTACGAGTGTTACCGGAGAGTAGGTTCTTGTCTCGTTGCAGAAAGAATTCAGAGATGAGACAGGGAAGTCAAGAAAGCAAAGCAAGCTTTGATTAAGTGACAGTATGCTCTCAAGGGGAGAGGTGAGTAGCTGCACTGAGTTTCTTTGGCAAGCCAGTTATGGAGGGTATGAAAACAAGTGGGTAAAATATTCACTGGGGAAGGAAAGTTTTGGGGGTCGTATTCCCTGATTTTCATCCCAGCTCCACCTTTCCGAGAAGAGGAGGGATTTTTGTCCTTATTCAGTCTTGATCAGAAGCTTCATGGTGTTGGTGCATAATGGGAACTTGTTGTCTGCAAGGCTAATTTTATCATAATGAGAGCAAAATGGGCAAAAGGTTACATTCGGGTGCCAGAGATTCCAACCTTTTCCCACCTTTCTTTGTCTGCCTCCAGGACACTTGTCCCCCAAAGTGTGTGCTTTCCTGTCAGTCTGGAGGTTTCTACTTTTCCTTGTCTGCCCCAGGACCCCGTTGTTTACAAGATGTATGGTTTCCTGCCGTTTGGCCCGTGCCCATGTTTCTCTGCCCATATCTAGTTATCTGCCTGCTCTAACACAGAGATGGACACTTAAGACTGAAACCACATCCCTGTCCTCTAGGTCATCTGTTACCAAAGACCTCGGCACCTGGTCTTTGGCTTATGTGTAACAGCTAGCGCAGGCCAGACTCCACCATGAAGTCTTAACACAATGCATCTTCCATAGTACTTTCATTCACATTGTGCATGGCCGAACGAGTGAGCAAAAAATGAAGTAATGAAGAGGCAAAAAATGGTGATCTTTAGAGAGACATCTTAAAAAGTGATTTGAGTGTTTGACAGTAATGGAAGAAGACACATTCCCTGTCTCCTGGAAGGGCTGGCCTGAGGCAAAGTTGTCAAGTAGTTAGCCTGGCTGTCAGTGGCCTTCTTTCCTGCTCAGTCATCTAGTTTTCTAATCCTGCCTTCAGGCAGTCCAGATTCTTCATGTTGTTTTTCTTCTATTACTTTTCAGTTTAGTATTTACCCCCACCCCCAGACACATTCCTTGTCCTTTGTTACCGTGAAATAAGTTAAGTGTTTGAACTCTTTGGAGCCAAGACCTAAGGTCCACAGAACCTGCATTTCAGAACAATGTGGGGCAGGGGGATTCCACTGGGATTGTTGGTCTGTGAGGTGTAGGAGGGAGGGAAGGAATAATTCTACAGTTAAAGGGAACTTGGGATACGTTTCTTTTCTGTTTTTCATAGGTGAGAGTCTTCCCAATGTAGAGCCAGTAAAGTGGCAATGTGCCTAACACACAGGAAGGCTCATTCAGAGGAGAAGCTCAGCCTTCCCTGTGAAAGGCAGTGAAGTCACAAGTGTGGGCCTGAGGGCAGCTGCTCATGTATGATCTGAAGGGTGGCAAAGGTTATGCTGAAAACTCAGCCTCTGTGCCCTAGTAACGAATCAAATCTCGGAGAAAGAGTTTTGGGTGAAGTGGAAAAGAATGGGTTAGCTGGTTCCTCTTCCACCTGCCAACTCAGTCATCCAGGGCCTGCTTCCCTTATGCTGCCATGTGGTTTCCAAAGAGAAGTGTAACATGGAGGAAACAACCACTCTAATTGTCTCCAACAGGGAGAGGTGCATCCTTTTCACTTACATTCCCGTTGGCCAGAACTAAGTCCAGTGGCCCCAACTTAACTACAAAGGAAGTGGACAATGCCCAGGGACAGAAAATGGTACAGATATGTGGCATGATCTCTGCCATTATCACTGATAAAGACCTTCATCCCAGATGGTACCTGGTAGAACTGAAAAACTGTGCAGCCCTATGAAATAAGACTGATCTGAGTTTGAATTCCAAGTGTCAGTTCATTCTCTGAAAATGAAGATAAACTCATGGGGTTTTGAGGAGAATTAAAAGATGTGACGTTAATAAAGCTCCCATTTCAGTGTCTGGCTCAGAGAGCACACTCAACAAATGTTATTTCCCATCACTTTCCATGCCTGACTATGTAGGATACAGCATTGTGGACAATGGAAACATTATAACCCAACTTCTTCCTTACATATTCTGAATAGATCATTTTTTGGAGGGTAAGTGGTAGGAAGCTGCCACGTTTTTTAGGCTAATTCCTTCAATTCACTCCTTTGGTTTATCTTTAGCCTTAACATTTACTAGGATGAACAGGAATATCTCTGACCATCAGAGTGCTGAGCTAGAGAAATTGCATAGTCCTTCTTTCTAATTAATCTGGCTAGCCCCTACAGCTACTTTAACAAGCTATGATATGCAAAGATGAAGCATTCCAATTATTTTTCTATAATGCTATAATGCTTTTACAAGTGCTTTCCTCTAATGTATAATCTCCTAAATCAGACACTAAAGAAGAAATACCAGCTTTGATTTGCCAAGCTTATCCTTCTCACCAAAGTGGGGGAGAAACAACCTACCAAAATCTTGATTCTCTCAACAGCTGTGAACTATTCCCTTTAGAACCAAGTTTTTCCTCTGTTGAGTGCTGAGTACTCCTTCTGTGCTTGTTTCCTGCAGGGCCCACCACTGATGATGGCATTTGGATTCAGTGACTTTTCTTTGCGATGAGGATGAATAAGACATGAAGTGAGCAGAAGCGGGTGTGTGTGTGGGGGGGAAGGGGCAATGATGAGGAAGAAAAATAGGAGGTGGAAACAGTCCAAGGAGCAGTGGAAGAGGAAAGAGAGAGGGGGAAGATGCACAGCAAGTGACCACACTGGGTCTCATCAGCTACCCCCAAAACACAAAACCAGATAGTTGGGGAGGGGAAACCAGCTCGAGATGTAAACAGAAACTCCAAATTTGAGTTTTGTGGGATTTGAGAATGAGTCCCCGATCTACTATTTTCTAGGTGTGTAATTCAAACTGCCAAAATTACTGTTGTAAGATTTAAAAAAAAAAAAAAAGGTGAAAGAACCATGTGATATCGAAGACATCATACAAATGTAAGTTATTTTTAGTTATTTTATAGAGATGTAGTTAGATACATATAGCATTAGACTGAGAAACAGCAGGGGAGGCAAAGCTTATACTTGTTTAGGAAATTTTCTGAATATACATCATATGTGACAAGTTTAGTGAAGAGTCTCACCTCATTGGGGGTATAAACAGGAAGTAGTTTCGCTTTTCTAAACAACTGCTACCAGTTGTGCACTGTCCAACCTTTCTGCCTCATAGCAAAGATTGTTATGGACTCAGTCTGCTTTCCTAATTTCTCAGATACTTTTTGTTAACAAAGCAGCCTCAAGTAAATGAGACTCAATCCTGATTATTTTAAAACTTCATTCTCATGCATAAATCAAAGTCATTCCCTCCTTAGCTCTTGGAGTTGGATCAGAAGATGAAGGAGAGAGTGATGCCAAAATCTCGGCCTCTGTGCACCAGTGACGAATCAAATCTCAAGGATAGAGTTTGGGTGAAGTAGAAAAGAATAGCTTTATTGCTTTTTCAGGCAAAGGGGGACACAACGGGCTCCTGCCCCTCAGAAACTATGTGTCCCAACCTGGGAAGGTTTGGTGAGTTTTATAGCAATGGTTCAAGGGCGGGGTTGCTGATAAGGATCAGGGTGTGCACTGGGCCTACACTTCTTTTTATTTATTTATTATTTTTAAAACATCTTTATTGGAGTATAATGCTTTACAATGGTGTGTTAGTTTCTGCTTTATAAGTGAATCAGCTACACATATACATATATCCCCATATCTCCTCCCTCTTGTGTCTCCCTCCGAACCTCCCTATCCCACCCCTATAGGTGGTCAAATAGCACTGAGCAGATCTCCCTGTGCTATGCTGCTGCTTCCCACTAGCTATCTATTTTATGTTTGGTAGTAGATATAAGCCCATGCCACTTCTCACTTCGTCCCAGGTTACACTTCCCCCTCCCCATGTCCACAAGTCCATTCTCTACGTCTGCATATTTATTCCTGTCCTGCCCCTAGGTTCTTCATAACCAATTTTTTTTTTTTTTAGATTCCATATATATGTGTTAGCATACGGTATTTGTGTTTCTCTTTCTGACTTACTTCACTCTGTATGACAGACTCTAAGTCCATCCACTTCACTACAAATAACTCAATTTTGTTTCTTTTTATGGTTGAATAATATTCCATTGTATATATGTTCCACATCTTCTTTATCCATTCATCTGTCGATGGACACTTAGGTTACTTACATGTCCAGGCTATTGTAAATACAGCTGCAATGAACATTGTGGTCCACGACTCTTTTTGAATTATGGTTTTCTCAGGGTATATGCCTAGTAGAGGGATTGCTGGGTCATATAGTAGTTCTATTTTTAGTTTTTAAGGAACCCCCATACTGCTCTCCATAGTGGCTGTATCAATTTATATTCCCACCATGGGTGCAAGAGGTTTCCCTTTTCTCCACACCCTCCCCAGCATTTATTGTTTATAGATTTTTTGATGATGGCCAGTCTGACTGGTGTGAGGTGATACCTCATTGTAGTTTTGATTTGCACCTCTCTAATGATTAGTGATATTGAGCATCCTTTCATGTGTTTGTTGGCAATCTGTATGTCTTCTTTGGAGAAATGTCTATTTAGGTCTTCTTCCCATTTTTGGATTGGGTTGTTTGTTTTCTTGATATCGAGCTGCTTATAAATTTTGGAGATTAATCCTTTGTCAGTAGTTTCATTTGCAAATATTTTCTCCCATTCTGAGGTTGTCTTTATGTCTTGTTTATGATTTCTTTTGCTGTACAAAAGCTTTTAAGTTTCATTAGGTCTCATTTGTATATTTTTGTTTTTATTTCCATTTCTCTAGGAGGTGAGTCAAAATGGATCTTGCTGTGATTTATGTCATAGAGTGTTCTGCCTATACTTTCCTCTAAGAGTTTTATAGTGTCCGGCCTTACATTTTGATCTTTAATCCATTTTGAGTTTATTTTTGTGTATGGTGTTAGGGAGTGTTCTAATTTCATTCTTTTACATGTAGCTGTCCAGTTGCCCCAGCACCACTTATTGAAGAGGCTATCTTTTCTCCATTTTATATTCTTGCCTCCTTTATCAAAAATAAGGTGACCAGGGTTTCCCTGGTGGTGCAGTGGTTGAGAGTCCGCCTACCGATGCAGGGGACACGGGTTTGTGCCCCAGTCCGGGAGGATCCCACATGCTGTGGAGCGGCTGGGTCCGTGAGCCATGGCCGCTGAGCCTGCGCGTCTGGAGACTGTGCTCCGCAATGGGAGAGGCCACAACAGTGAGAGGCCCACGTACTGCAAAAAAAAAAAAAAGGTGACCATATGTACATGGGTTTATCTCTGGGCTTTCTATCCTGTTCCATTGATCTATCTTTCTGTTTTTGTGCCAGTACCATACTGTCCTGATTACTGTACTTTGTAGTATAGTCTGATGTCAGGCAGCCTGATTCCTCCAGCTCCGTATTTCTTTCTCAAGATTGCTTTGGCTATTCAGGGTCTTTTGTGTTTCCATACAAATTGTGAAATGTTTTGTTCTAGTTCTGTGGAAAATGCCAGTGGTAGTTTGATAGGGATTGCATTGAATGTGTAGATTGCTTTTGGTAGTATAATCATTTTCACAATGTTGATTCTTCCAGTCCAAGAACATGGTATATCTCTCCTTCTGTTAGTATCGTCTTTAATTTCTTTCATCAGTGTCTTACAGTTTTCAGCATACAGGTCTTTTGTCTCCTTAGGTAGGTTTATTCCTAGGTATTTTACTCTTTTTGTTGCATTGGTAAATGGGAGCGTTTCCTTAATTTCTCTTTCAGATTTTTCATCAGTAGTGTATAGGAATGCAAGAGATTTCTGCACATTCATTTTGTTTCCTGCTACCTTACCAAATTCATTGATTAGCTCTAGTAGTTTACTGGTAGAGTCTTTAGGATTCTCTGTGTATAGTATCATGTCATTTGCAAACAGTGACAGCTTTACTTCTTCTTTTCCAATTTGGATTCCTTTTATTTCTTTTTCTTCTGTGATTGCTGTGGCTAAAACTTCCAAAACTATGTTGAATAATAGTGGTGGGAGTTGGCCACCTTGTCTTGTTCCTGATCTTAGTGGAAATGGTTTCGGTCTTTCAACATTGAGAATGATGATGGCTGTGGGTTTGTCATATATGGCCTTTATTACATTGAGGTAAGTTCCTTCTATGGCTACTTTCTAGAGAGTTTTTGTAAAAAATGGGTGTTGAATTTTGTTGAAAGTTTTTTCTGCATCTATTGAGATGATCATATGTATTTTATCCTTCAGTTTTTTAACATGGTGTATCACATTGACTGATTTGCATATATTGAAAAATCCTTGCATTCCTGGGTGTATGCTCCTTTTCATGTGCTCTTGGATTCTGTTTGCTAGTATTTTGTTGAGGATGGTTGCATGTATGTTCATCAGTGATATTGGCCTGTAGTTTTCTTTCTTTGTGACATCTTTGTCTGGTTTTGGTATCAGGGGGTGGTGGTCTCATAGAAGGAATTTGGGAGTGTTCCTCCCTCTGCTATATTTTGGAAGAGTTTGAGAAGCAGAGGTATTAGCTCTTCTCTAAATTTTGATAGAATTCGTCTGTGAAGCCATCTGATCCTGGGCTTTTGCTTGTTGGAAGATTTTTAATTGCAGTCTCAATTTCAGTGCTTGTGATTAGTCTGTTTATATTTTCTATTTCTTCCTGGTTCAGTCTCAGAAGGTTGTGCTTTTCTAAGAATTTGTCCATTTCTTCCAGGTTGTCCATTTTATTTGCATACAGTTGCTTTTAGTAATCGTGATGATCCTTTGTATTTCTGCAGTGTCAGTTTTTACTTCTTTTTCATTTCTAATTCTGTTGATTACAGTCTTCTCCCTTTTTTTCTTGATGAGTCTGGCTAATGGTTTATCAATTTCTTTTTCTTCTCAAAGAATGAGCTTTTAGTTTTATTGATCTTTGCTATTATTTCCTTAATTTCTTTTTCCTTTATTTCTGATCTGATCTTGTTGTTTCTTTGAGATTTTTCTTGTTTCTTGAGGTAGGATTATATTGCTATAAACCTCCCTCTTAGAACTGCTTTTGCTGCATCCCATATGTTTTGGGTTGTGTTTTTACCTCATTTGTTTCTAGGTACTTTTTATTTCCTTGTTGATTTCTTCAGTGATCTCTTGGTTATTTAGTAGTGTATTGTTTAGCCTCTGTGAGTTTGTATAATTTACAGTTTTTTTTCCTATAATTGATATCTAGTCTCATAGCATTGTGATCACAAAAGATTTGACATGATTCCAATTTTCTTAAATTTACCAATCCTTGATTTATGACCCAAGACATGATCTATTCTGGAGAATATTCCATGAGCTATTGAGAAGAAAGTGTATTCTGTTGTTTTTGGATGGAACCCCTATAAATATCAATTAAGTCTATCTTTTTTAATGTAACATTTAAAGCTTGTGTTTCCTTATTTATTTTCATTTTGGATAATCCATCCATTTGTGAAAGTGGGGTGTTAAAATCCCCTACTATGATTATGTTACTGTCAATTTCCCCTTTTATGACTGTTAGCATTTGCCTTATGTATTGAGGTGTTTCTATGTTGGATGCATAAATATTTACCATTGTTATATCTTCTTCTTGGACTGATTCCTTGATCATTATGTAGTGTACTTCTTTGTCTCTTGTAATAGTCTTTATTTTAAAGTCTATTTTGTATGATATGAGAATTGCTACTTCAGCTTCCTTTTGATTTCCATTTCAATGGAATATCTTTTTCCATCCCCTCACTTTCAGTCTGTATATGTCCCTAGGTCTGAAGTGGGTCTCTTTTACACAGCATATATATGGGTCTTGTTTTTGTATGCATTCAGCCAGTCTATGTCTTTTGGTTGGAGAATTTAATCCATTTACACTTAAGGTAATTATTGATATGTATGTTCCTATTACCATTTTCTGAATTGTTTTGCATTTGTTATCGTAGGTCTTTTCCTTCTCTTGTGTTTCTTGCCTCAAGATTTTCCTTTAGCATTTGTTGTAAAGCTGGTTTGGTGGTGCTGAATTCTCTTAGCTTTTGCTTGTCTTTAAAGTTTTAAATTTTACCATTGAATTTGAATGAGCTTCTTGCTGGGTAGAGTAATCTTGGTTGTAGGTTTTTCCCTTTCATCACTTTCAATATGTCCTGCCACTCCCTTCTGGCTTGCAGACTTTCTGCTGAAAGATAAGCTCTTAACTTTATGAGAATTCCCTTGTGTGTTATTTGTTGTTTTTCCCTTGTTGCTTTTAATGTTTGTCTTTTGTATTTAATTTTTGATACTTTGATTAATATGTGTCTTTGAGTGTTTCTCTTTGGATTTATCCTTTATGGAACTCTCTTCACTTCCTGGACTTGATTATCTATTTCCTTTCCCATATTAGGAAAGTTTGGAACTATAGTCTTTTCAAATATTTTCTCAATCCCTTTCTTTTTCTCTTCTTCTTCTGGGACCCCTATAATTCGAACGTTGGTGTGTTAAATGTTGTCCCAGAGGTCTGAGACTGTCCTCAATTCTTTTCATTATTTTTTTTAACATCTTTATTGGAATATAAATGCTTTACAATGGTCTGTTAGCTTCTGCTTAACAACAGTGTGAATCAGACATACATACACATATGTTCCCATATCTCTTCTCTCTTGCATCTCCCTCCCTCCCAACTCCAGATCTCACCCCTCTAGGTGGTCACAAAGCACCGAGCTAACCTCCCCATGTTATGCAGCTGCTTCCCACTAGCTATCAACTTTACATTTGGTAGTGTATATATGTCCATTGTACTCTCTCATTTTGTCGCAACTTACTTTTCCCTCTCACCATATCCTCAAGTCCATTCTCCAGTAGGTCTGTGTCTTTATTCCCATCTTACCCCTAGATGCAAGGGGCAAAACAATGACCATTGTTTCCTTTCTTTTTTTTTTTTTTTTAGATTCCATATATATGTGTTAGCCTATGGTATTTGTTTTTCTTTTTCTGACTTACTTCCCTCTGTATGACAGTCTGTAGGTCCATCCACCTCACTACAAATAACTCAGTTTCATTCCTTTTAATGGCTGAGTAATATTCCATTGTATATATGTGCCACATCTTCTTAATCCATTCATCTGTTGATGAACATTTTGGTTGCTTCCATTCCTGGCTATTGTAAATGGAGCTGCAATATTTTGGTACATGACTCTTTCTGAATTATGCTTTTCTCAGGGTATATGCCCAGAAATGGGATCGTGGGGTTGTATGGTAGTTCTATTTTTAGTTTTTTAAGGAACACCATACTTTTCTCCATAGTGGCTATATCAATTTACATTCCCACCAACAGTGTAAGAGCGTTCCCTTTTCTCCACACCCTCTCCAGCATTTATTGTTTTCATATTTTTTGATGATGGCCATTCTGACCAGTGTGAGATGATATCGCATTGCAGTTTTGATTTGCATTTCTCTAATGATGTTGAGCATTCTTTCATATGTCTGTTGGCAATCTGTAAATCATCTTTGGAGAAATGTCTATTTAGGTCTTCTGCCCATTTTTGGATTGGGTTGTTTGTTTTTTAGATATTGAGCTGCATGAGTTGCTTGTATGTTTTGGAGATTAATCCTGTGTTAGTTGCTTCATTTGCCAATACTTTCTCCCATTCTGAGGGTTGTCTTTTCATATTGATTATGGTTTCCTTTGCTGTGCAAAATCTTTTAAGTTTCATTAGGTCCCATTTGTTTATTTTTGTTTTTATTTCCATTTCTCTAGGAGGTGGGTCAAAAAGGATCTTGCTGTGATTTATGTCATACAGTGTTCTGCCTATGTTTTCCTCTAAGAGTTTGATGGTGTCTGACCTTACATTTAGGTCTTTAATCCATTTTGAGTTTACTTTTGTGTATGGTGTTAGGGAGTGTTCTAATTTCATTCTTTTACATGTAGCTGTCTAGTTTTCCAAGCACCACTTATTGAAGAGGTTTTCTTTTCTCCACTGTATATTCTTGTCTCCTTTATCAAAGATAAGGTGACCATATGTGTGTGGGTTTATCTCTGGGCTTTCTATACTGTTCCATTGATCTATATTTCTGTTTCTATGCCAGTACCATACTGTCTTGTTTACTGTAACTTCGTAGTATAGTCTGAAGTCAGGGAGCCTGATTCCTCTAGCTCTGTATTTCTTTCTGAAGATTGCTTAGGCTATTTGGGGTCTTTTGTTTTTCCATACAAATTTTGAAATTTTTTGTTCTAGTTCTGTGAAAAATTCCAGTGGTAGTTTGATAGGGATTGCATTGAATCTGTAGATTGCTTTGGGTAGTATAGTCATTTTCATATTGTTGATTCTTCCAATCCAAGAACATGGTATATATCTCCATCTATTTGTATCATCCTTAATGCCTTTCATCAGTATGTTATAATTTTCTGCATACAGGTTTTTTGTCTCATTAAGTAGGTTTATTCCTAGATATTTTATTCTTTTTGTTGCAATGGTAAATGGGAGTTTTTTCTTAATTTCACTTTCAGATTATTCATCATTAGTGTATAGGAATGCAGGAGATTTCTGTGCATTAATTTGGTATCCTGCTATTTTACCAAATTCATTGATTAGCTCTAGTAGTTTTCTGGTAGCATCTTTAGGATTCTCTATGTATAGTATCATGTCATCTGCAAACAGTGACAGCATTACTTCTTCTTTTCCAATTTGGATTCCTTTTATTTCTTTTTCTTGTGTGATTGCTGTGGCTAAAACTTCCAAAACTATGTTGAATAATAGTGGTGAGAGTGGGCAACCTTGTCTTCTTCTTGAGCTTAGTGGAAATGGTTTCACTTTTTCACCATTAAGGACGATGTTGGCTGTGAGTTTGTCATATATGGCCTCTATTATGTTGAGGAAATTTCCCTGTATGTCTACATTCTGGAGGGTTTTTATCATAAATTTGTGTTGAATTTAGTCAAAAGGTTTCTCTGTATCTGTTGGATGATCATATGGTTTTTCTCCTTCAATTTGTTAATATGGTTTATCACATTGATTGATTTGCGTATAGTGAAGAATCCTTGCGTTCCTGAGATGAACCCCACTTGATCATGGTGTATGATCCTTTTAATGTGCTGTTGGATTCTGTTTGCTAGTATTTTGTTGAGGATGTTTGCATCTATGTTCATCAGTGATATTGGCCTGTAGTTTTCTTTCTTTGTGACATTTTTTTCTGGTGTTGGTATCAGAGTGATGGTGGCCTTGTAGAACGAGTTTGGGAGTGTTCCTCCCTCTGTTATATTTTGGAAGAGTTTGAGAAGGATAGGTCTTAGCTCTTCTGTATATATTTGTAAGAATTTGCCTGTTAAGCCATCTGTTCCTGGGTTTTTGTTTGTTGGAAATTTTTAATCACAGTTTCAATTTCAGTGCTTGTGATTGGTCTGTTCATATTTTCTATTTCTTCCTGGTTCAGTCTCAGAAGTTTGTGCATTTCTACGAATTTTTCCATTTCTTCCAGGTTGTCCCTTTTATTGGCATATAGTTGATTGTAGTAATCTCTCATGACCCTTTGTATTTCTGCCATGTCCATTGTTACTTCTCCTTTTTCATTTCTAATTCTATTGATTTGAGTCTTCTCCCTTTTTTTCTTGATAAGTCTGGCTAATGGTTTATCAATTTTGTTTATCTTCTCATAGAACCAGCTTTTGGTTTTATTGATCTTTGTTCTCATTTCCTTCATTTCTTTTTCATTTATTTCTGATCTGATCCTTATGAGTCCCTCCCTTCTGCTACCTTCGGGATTTTTTTTCTTCTTTCTCTAATTGCTTTAGGTGTAAGGTTAAGTTGTTTATTTGAGACGTTTCTTGTTTCTTAAGGTAGGATTGTATTGCTATAAACTTCCCTTCTAAGAACTGCTTTTGCTGCATCACATAGGTTTTGGGTCATCATGTTTTCATTGTTTCTAGTTATTTTTTGATTTCCTCTTTGATTTCTTCATCGATTTCTTGGTTATTAAGTACTGTGTTGTTTAGCCCCCATGTGTTTGTATTTCTTACAGACTTTTTCCTGTAATTGATATGTAGTGTCATAGCATTGTGGTCTGAAAAGATACTTGATACAATTTCAATTTTCTTAAATTTACCAAGGCTTGATTTGTGACCCAAAATATGGTCTATCCTGGAGAATGTTCCATGAGCACTTGAGAAGAATGTGTATTCTGTTGTTTTTGGGTGGAATGTCCTATAAATATCAATTAAGTCCATCTTGTTTAATGTATCATTTAAAGCTTGTGTTTCCTTATTTATTTTCATTTTGGATGATCTGTCCATGGGTGAAAGTGGGGTGTTAAAGTCCCCTACTATGAATGTGTTACTGTCGATTTCCCCTTTTATGGCTGTTAGTATTTGCCTTATGTATTGAGGTGCTCCTATGTTGGGTACATAAATATTTACATTTGTTATATCTTCTTCAATTGATCCCTTGGTCATTATGTAGTGTCCTTCTTTGTCTCTTGTAATAGTCTTTGTTTTAAAGTCTATTTTGTCTGATATGAGAATTGCTACTCCAGCTTTCTTTTGATGTCCATTTGCATGAAATATCTTTTTCCATCCCCTGACTCTCAGTCTGTAGGTGTCCCTAGGTCTGAAGTGAGTCTCTATTTTTTTTTTTTTTTTTTTTTTTGCAGTACGCAGCCCTCTCACTGTTGTTGCCTCTCCTGTTGCGGAGCACAGGATCTGGACACGTAGGCTCAGCAGCCATGGCTCATGGGCCCAGCCGCTCCACGGCATGTGGGATCTTCCCGGGCCGGGGCACAAACCTGTGTCTCCTGCATTGGCAGGCGGACTCTCAATGACTGCGCCACCAGGGAAGCCCTGAAGTGAGTCTCTTGTAGACAATATACATACGAGTCTTGTTTTTGTATCCATTCCGCCAATCTTTGTCTTGGTTGGAGCATTTAGTCCATTTACATTTAAGGTAATTATTGATATGTATGTTCCTATTACCATTTTTAAAATTGTTTTGGGTTTATTATTGTAGGTCTTTTCCTTCTCTTGTGTTGCCTGCCTAGAGAAGTTCCTTTAGCGTTTGTTGTAAAGCTGGTTTGTTGGTGCTGAATTCTCTTAGCTTTTGCTTTTCTGTAAAGTTTTTAATTTCTCCATAAAATCTGAATGAGATCCTTGCTGGGTACAGTAATCTTGGCTGTAGGTTTTTCTCCTTCATCACTTTAAATATGTCCTGCCACTCCCTTCTGTCTTGCAGAGTTTCTGCTGAAAGATCAGCTGTTAAGTTTATGGGGATTCCTTTATGTGTTATATTTGTTGTTTTTCCCTTGCTGCTCTTAATATTTGTTCTTTGTATTTAATTTTTGTTAATTTGATTTATATGTGTCTTGGTGTGCTTTTCCTTGGATTTATCTTGTATGGTAGTCCCTGTGCTTTGTGGACTTGATTAACTATTTCCTTTCCCATATTAGGGAAATTTTCAACTATAATCTCTTCAAATATTTTTTCAGTCACTTTCTTTTTCCCTTCTTCTTCTGGAACCACTACAATTCGAATGTTGGTGCGTTTAATGTTGTCCTAGAGTTTTCTGAGACTGTCCTCAATTGTTTTCATTCTTTTCTCTTTTTTCTTCTCTGCAGTAATTATTTCCATGGCACATCCTGTGTTTTTCCGGGGAATTTGTCCCTGGATCATGGGACCTTGGCAATGGCAGGCTGCACAGGCTCCCAGTAGGGGAGATGTGGATAGTGACCTGTGCTTTCACACAGGCTTCTTGGTGGCTGAAGCAGTGGCCTTAGCATCTCATGCCCATCTCTGGGGTCCATGCTGATAGCCGCAGCTCATACCCATCTCTGGAGCTCCTTTAATCAGCGCTCTTAATCTGCTTTCCATACGCACCAGGAAACAAAGAAGCAAGAAAAAGTCTCTTGCCTCTTCAGCAGCTCCAGACTTTTTCACGGACTCCCTCCTGGCTAGCTGTGGTGCACTAGCCCCCTTCAATCTGTTTTCATGCAGTCAACCCCAGTCCTCTCCCTGCATCTGACTGAAGCCCGAGCCTCAACTCCCAGTCCCCGCCTGCCCCAGCAGGTGAGCAGACAAGCCTCTCAGCTGGTGAGTGCTGGTTGACACCCATCCTCTGTGGGAATCTCTCCGCTTTGCCCTCTGCACCCCTGTTGTTGCGCTCTCCTCCGTGGCTCTGAAGCTTCCCCCCTCCACCATCCACAGTCTCCACCCATTAAGGGGCTTCTAGTGTGTGGAAACCTTTCCTCCTTCATGGCTCCCTCCCTCTGGTGCAGGTCCCATCCTTATTCTTTTGCCTCTGTTTATTCTTTTTTCTTTTGCCCTACCCAGGTATGTGGAGAGTGTCTCGCCTTTTGGGAGGTCTGAGGTCTTCTGCCAGCTTCCAGTAGGTGTTTTGTAGGGGTTGTTCCTCATGTAGATGTATTTTTGATGTATTTGTGAGGAGGAAGGTGATCTCCATGTCTTACTCTTCTGCCATCTTGAAGGTCTCCTCCTACACTTTTTAATCTGGCCTCAGGTGGTCTCCTGATGAGCTTCAAGTTTATCAAACTGACCTCCTCTCTGGAACATCTTCCATTCTGTGGGTGTTTTAGTTCTTCAGAAGAGCTTAAAGACATTGTTATGTGTATCCCTTGAGGTGAAATCCTGCCCCTGCCCCAAGGTTACAGTATTGTTTCTTGGCTGCTCCTCCCTTTTCTATGCATCTGCTCCTTTCCTTGATTAGCAACTGTTTGAAAGCCTTCCTGCCCAGGAGCCCCACAGTGTCCTGCTTTCAAGAGGAGGCTGAGGTCCTTACTTACACAGCAAGGTCACTCCCCTCTCCTGTGCTCATCCTTAGCGTTAATCTAGTTATTTGTCTGTGGGCTAATGTGACTGGTTGCTGAAAAGTTGTTCACACCCAAATTGCTTCTTGGGCACAGGTGGTCCTTTCTGGGACAGGTCACATCCTCTGATTGACCCTCGGCTAGAGGAGTCCCCCCAAAATCCTCTGCTCAGAGGGCCTGTTTACCCTGTGGCTGAAATTAACAAGTACTTAGAAGATTCCTGCCCCCCAAAATGGATATATAATAAATTTAGAAGTAGAGAATGTTATTACTATTTTTTCTTAGCTGTATCCTTAGTTATCAAAACTAGGAAAACTGAGGAGAACCTAGTCTCTCTGGAGTTTGTGTATATTGCTATGTAATTATATAATATTAATTAATGAACACAAACTCAAGCAGGATCTATCTATCATCTATCTATATATATGTATGTATGTGTTACCTATCTATTTATCTATCTATCTATCTATCTATCTATCTATCTATCTATCTATCTATCTATCATCTATCTCTCTGTCTTCCATTTTTATCTAAAGCCTAGCACAGAAAATCTTGAAATCGTTTAAGCACAATTCATTTCAAAAATTTTTTTATTAGTGGTAAATATTTCCTCTCATTTTACAGAGAAGATCACTTTCATGATACTATAGCTTCTCTTGTAAATTAAAAATATTTTTTCCAGCTTTATTGAGATACAATTGACCTATAACATGGAGTAGGTTTAAGGTGTACAATGTGATGGTTTTGATTTGCTATACACATATATTGTGCAGTGCTTACCACCATAAGGTGAGTTAACACATTCATCACCTTACACAGTTATAATTTGTGTGTGTGTGTGTGTGTGTGTGTGGTGAGAATTTTTAAGATTTATTCTCTTAGCAACTTTCAAACATATAATAGAGGTTTGTTAACTATGGTTACCATGTTGTACATTACATTACATCCCCAGAACTTACTCCTCTTATAACTGGAAATTTGTATCCTTTGACCATCTTCACACATTTCTCCCACTCCCACTCTCCACCACCTAGCAACCACCAATCTGTTCTCTGTTTTTATGAGTTCTTTTTTCCCCCCTCCATATATATGGAGATTATATAGTATTTGATTTCTCTGTCTGATGTTTCACTTAGCATAATCTCCTCAAGTTTCATCCATGTTGTCACAAATGGTAGAATTTCCTTCTTTTTATGGCTAAATAATATTCCATTCTGTATGTACACCCCATTTTCTTTATCCATTCATCCATTGATGGACACTTATGTTGTTTTCATGTCTCGGCTATTTTAAATAGTGCTGCAATAAACATGGAAGTGCAGATATCTTTTTGAGATAGTGATTTCATTTCTTTTGGATATATACCCAAAAGTGGAGTTTCTGGATCATATGGTAGTTCTATTTTTAATTTTTTGAGGAAACTCTATACTGTTTTCCACAGTAGGTACACCAATTTTCATTTCCACCAACAGTACACAAGTGTTCCCTTTCTCCATATGTTTCCCAGCACTTGTTGTCTCTTGTCTTTTTGGTAATAGTCATTCTAACAGGTCTAAAGTGTTATCTCATTATGGTTTTGATTTGCATTTCCATGATGATTAGTAATATTGAGCATCTTTTCATGTATCTGTTGGCCACTTGAATAGTATCTTAGGAAAAATGTCTATTCAGGTCCTTTGACCATTTTAAAATCAGATTATTTGCTTTTTTGCTACATGAATTTCTTATATATTTTAGATATATCAGATGAATTGCTTACAAATGTTTTCTTCCATTCCATTAGTTGCATTTTCATTCTCTTGATTGTTTCTTTTGCCACACAGAAGCTTTTTAGTTGGATGTAGTCCCATTTACTTATTTTTGCTTTTGTTGCTTGTGCTGTTATATCCATAAAATCATTACCAGTACCAATGTCAAGGAGATTTTTTCCCTATGCTTTCTTCTAGGACTTTTATGGTTTCAGGTCTTACATTTAAGTCTTTAATCCATTTTGATTTAATCTTTGTGAGTGGTGAAAAATTCTTGTAAATTTTTGGAATTATGTGGCTATCAAGTGATATTGAAAGTTTCCAAAGATGGGCATGATGGAAAATTCTGCATATGAGATGACATGAGATCCAAGATAGACTCTAGCCTGCAAGTTGAGGTTCCCTATATTTGATGAGGAGCATTCTTAACCTTGATGAAATGGGAACTTGTTGTTAAACTTTTTAAGTGAATAATTACAGCTCCTTATTCTTTTCAAATTTATTGTATTGTCAGTTTACCTATTTAGATTTGGGTTTTGTAAATTTAAGACACACTTGTAATGTTTCTTTGATTCTTGGAAATATTTTTGTTGGGTCCATATGACCTTAGAGTCATCTTTTCCTTCAGTACAAGCTTTATGCCAATATTTATTGCTAACCTCACTAGGATGTGTTTTCACAAGCAGAAGCTGGGCATTAAATCCCCTAGGTAAGATTCATCAATTGCTTCCCTTTGATTCTGCAGTTCTGTACACACTGCTATGTTATTTTCTGATGATTAGCCCCAAGGCCATTAGAAAGATATCACTGAGGAATGCTTGATTACAACAGAATCCTAGGAAATGAAAGGAAGCACAGCAGCCATCCCTAAGGAATGGGCTGCAGGGTGGTAACTTCTATTTTTGTATGTGTATAACCAACTTTTTGTCTATTAATACAGTTCCATTATGAAGATCTTGCAGAGACATTCACTCAATAAATTAATGTCATCCCAACTGTAAAATTATAAAATCTCAGAGTTGGAAGAAATCTTGAAAGCCAGGTAGTCCAGTGATCTGCTCTATGTTTAATTCCCCCTCCAATATCCTGAAAATATCTCTCAGCATCTGTTTGAACAGCCCCAGGGATGGGGAAACTACAACCCCAGGGGTCAGTACACTCACTGATATTGAAAGTATATCCTGTGAGGAAACAATCAATCACCTTACCTTTCCACCCTTCAGATCTTGATTATAACCATTTTCTCTCCCATAGATTTCTTCTCCATTTCAGTCATCACCCTCACGCTGCTTCATCACCTCCTCATTTGACAAAAGTTCCAGGCCTCCATCACCTTATTCTGCTCATCATATCTTCTTTAAGTGTCATCTCTAGATTTGAACCCAATATTACAGGTATGGTTTGATCAAGCTCAGAGCAGAGCAGAGGAGAATCACAGCCCTTATTCATTAAAACCTCTAAGTTTTCTTTATCCCCTCTCCCCCTCTTTTTCAGATGCTAAATCATGTTTCCCTTGTACCTGTGCACTTGAATTTTGGATCTAAGGACAAGATCCTGTATTTGTAGACACTAAATTTCATATTGTTAATTTCTTTTAGAAACATTTTCTTATTTATTACATCAAATACCCAGCATGCTTACTTTATACCATTTTTTTTAGAAATAATTCTTGAGCTTTGAAAATAATTTTATTTTTTAATTAATTAATAACACAGATTTAGGTAAAGATTTCTCCTAAGCCTTTGCACCTATTTCTAAAAGTTTGTTCTATGTGAGGATTGGTTTATATTTCTCCTTCTCCCCATCCACCTAAGAGAGACTGTTTTTAGACAGAATAATTTTTGAATTAAAAAAAAATTGTCCATAATACCACATGTCCTTCTTTTTCATGCTTCTGAAAAAATATTATTTGTATTTTTAATTCAAGAATTTAAACATTACTTGTCTGACATCATCTGTATTTCATATGTGTTCTGAAAGTCTTTTAAATAATGATTTCTTCCTTCCCTGTTTAATTTTAAAGAATAATTGTGGTGAAGTTTTCTATTATTTATTTCCTCCATATCTTCTCTTTAACTGTCTTCCAGAATGCTTATGAATTGGTGATTATTTCTCCCTGACCAATTTTCATGGTTCTCTATATAAGGTTTTTAACCCTCATTATTGCCTGAGTCAAGGAGGTAATTTCCTTTTCTCTCTGTTTCTTCTGTGCCTCCTCTTCCAAAAACCTGCTTTCTAGTGTTTCTTTCTGACTGTAAATGGTTTCCAATTTACTATTTATTCCTTTTAATGTCATCTTCTCTCAGTTCTTTTCAACAGACAATCCTCTAAAACTTCCTACTGGAAATGGTGGTAAGTTTTCCAGGTATCTTTTTTGTTTTTTTTTGAATTTTTGAATTTTATTTAATTTAGTTTTTTATACAACAGTTTCTTACTAGTTATCTATTATACATATTAGTGTATATATGTCAATCCCAATCTCCCAATTCATCCTCCACCCACCCACCACCACTTTCCCCCCTTGGTGTCCATACATTTGTTCTCTACATCTGTGTTTCTATTTCTGCCCTGCAAACCAGTTCATCTGTACCATTTTTCTAGGTTCCACATATATGCATTAATATATGATATTTGTTTTTTTCTTTCTGATCTACTTCATTCTGTATGGCAGTCTCTAGATCCATCCACGTCTCTGCAAATGACCTAATTTCGTTCCTTTTTATGGCTGGGTAATATTCTATTGTATATATGTACCACATCTTCTTCATCCATTCGTCTGTTGATGGGCATTTAGGTTGCTTCCATGACCTGGTTATTGTAAATAGTGCTGCAATGAACATTCAGGTGCATGCGTCTTTTTGAATTATGGTTTTCTCTGGGCAGGTATCTTGAAATTAAATGTTTTCTAAGTTTTTTTAAGGAGAAGCCAATGGAATTATCTATTTCTGCCTCTTAACATGCTTTCAGAAGCTTGCCCTTCCAAAATGCAAGCACTGAAGCACTTGTTCAGAAGATTGTTTCTGATTTTAGGCTTAGCCAACAGTTTTCAAAAAAAAAATATCTAGAAAAACTGCTTTGATTTTCCTAGTCCTTACCAAGGCCCCCATTTTTGTGTACTCTCTCCTGCTGTCTCAGCAATGTCACTTTTTAGTTCAGAGTGCCAGAGACTCCCATTTAGGTGTGTGGCCAAATGTGCCAACAGCTGCCTTCCCTAAATTGGGCTACAGCAGCTGAAAATCTGCCCAGAGAAGAAATGCACAGATTTTTGGCTTCAGGGAAATCCTGGAGCAGCTCACAACTTTGCTTCCCCACATGTCTGCAACAGAAGGTGTATGGAATAGTGATAGAGTGTTGCTTCCTAGGTGATTTTGTACCGTCTGGACCTTGATCTGAAAGAGAGGCTTTCATGATGTTTCAAAAATGTACATTGTTCTTAGTTTCTTGTAATCAACACCTTTCTGAGGCAAAGGAATATTCCCAGAGGATGAAGAACCATGGCTTCTGGGCTTGGTTCCAAATATAACTGCAGAGACATACAGTAGATACAGCTTCATCATCTTTGGGAACTTTAAATCTGGTCCAACCAGGTAATCTCACCTTCTGACCCTAGGGTCAGGCCTCCAGATCTGTTTCTAAATCCCCCTAAAGTTAATGATTTGTGGTCATAGTTACAAAACTCTCAGAGATGATGGAATATTCCATCTCTCTCTGTCCCTTAAGAAGGTAAAATGATGTTTTATTCTTTCTTATTAAGGAACGTAGATACACAGTTCTGAATATAGCACACTTCTGTTAATGGCATCAAGATTGGTCTCTTTTCTTAAAATGTAATGATATTTTCTTAGGCAGGAATTCAGCACCGGAGATGGTTTTCAGCAGCCTCTTCCCTTTGATCATTATAATTGAATAATTATTACATACACTTGAATGTTCTATTTATGCTAATACATTGGTTATAGGGAATGACACAACAGTATTCAGATTATGCTGGTTGCATTAAGAATGGAAAAAAAGGCCACTATGAGGTAATTTCATTTCATTATTTTTTAAATTTTTTCCTCCTCATTAACGTTTTTTGGAATCTTCATATTCAAAGATAGAGTTTATTGAACAAAATTGCTCTCTCTTAGGCTAGATCATTTTTCACAAAGCCCACAAGACTGGGGAACATTTAGTATCAATCCTCTTTGTTAGTTTCATCTGTTGAAAAAGGTCATCCAAACTAAGTAAGCTAGAAGTTTATTTTTCTTTGAGATGGAAGTATGCAGGCATGCAGGCAGTCTAAGTTATGGTGCCTCTGCTCTACAAATTGTGAGCAAGCCAGGCTCCCTCAACTTGTTGATGCACTTTTTTGTGCTTTCTCTTCCTAGTGTCAACCAATGGCCCAAGATGGCTGCCCAACTTCAGCCATCAGGTTTACATTCCAGTCTACAGAAAGGAGGAAATGCTGGGGCAAGGGGTACATATCAACTGGTCTCTAGAGGTGTGACATCATTTTTTTAGGCCTAATCAGGCAGTACTTAGGCCTCTGGCCCCATTGCAAAGAAGCCTGAGAAACAGTTGTTTTGTTTTTTTTTTTCTTCCTCTGGGCAGACATGAACTGAGCTTTTTAAAAAACCCAAAATTCTATTAGAAAGGAGAGAAAGTTTATTGGTAGTCAGCCAGCAGTCTTAGACTCATTGTCCTCCAACCCTTGAATGAACCAGAGAGACATGTGTTGGAACGTCACTGAAGGCAATCTGAATGAGGCTGATAGAGGGCCATTCATATTCTGCTCCTACTGTTGGCCTGATGGGAAGTTCATCTTGGTTCTCTGGGGAAAGACATTTCTTTCTCTTAACCTGCATTTATTATGGAGCCCACTCATGTTCTTTAAGATGTTAAAGCTTTGGATAAAATGCAAATGTTCTTTGAGAAGATTAATGGATTAATTAGCATAATGTAGTACAAAGGACATAGATATTAGAATCAGACAAAACTACATTTAATTCTGGCTCTCTCACTTGTTAAATTAGTGAATATGGGAATGAATATGAATATCCTGGCCTCAGTTTTCTCATCTGTAAAATGAGTACCATAACACCTTACATTTATGTGTGTGTATAGTAAATTATTTAATGTTTGCAAAGGGCAAAGTTGGTGATTAAAAATGATCCCTCCTTTGCATTTCCCTACTAACCACACACATATCAGCTCCAATCATATCTTATATCACCACAGCACTGGGCCTCAAGTAGATGTAACCAATGATGGGTGAGTTTTGATAGAGGATGGTGAGAATTATTCTGGAGGAGAGGGAGAGCTTTGTGAAAGATCTGGGTGAGTTACCGTGGTACAAGGTCCCGGTGAGTATTAGGCAAGATTAGAATTCCCAGCTGCATCCAGGAACATGTTTATTTTGACAAGTTGTAGGGATAGTTTAATTCAGTCATTTTTAATATGGGCACATTTGGATATACTCTGAAAAACAAACCACTAAACTTTCACCTTTTAAAAGTTGTCAGTCATTGGGCAAAACCAGCATCCATTTGGAGGGAACCTCAGGATGTGTTTGAACAGTGGGTGGGTGTCAAGAATGAGGGTGAGACTCAAGGATGGAGTAAGGATCAGGGATAATTATTAACCACATAGGAGATATGTAGTCTTTTAGAACTTCAGGAAATCATCAGTGAAACTGGGGAGAAAGACAGGACCTGAAGATCCCTTCAGAGGAACTTAGAGCAATCAGCATATGCATACCCTGGACGTGTGTCACTGTTTATGAGTTGTGATCCTGTGCTTTTGAATTTGTGCCATGGCATGTGCTGTAATCTAGGGTGGAGTTGGCCAGGAGTGGTTTTTACCCACCTAAAGGACTGTTGTGAAGAATTGCTCTCTCCTCCATGGTTTATGGCTACCATCTCCATGCTATATGTGAAAGCACCCAAGCAATAATGCACTAACGGTGCCTTTCAGAGCTGCGTAAATCCTTCCTTTGATAAACTAGGAACATGTGGACAAGATAAATGCCCTAGGACAGAAATACTATCCAGGATCCTGAAAGAAAAGCACCCTCACATATGTCATAATAGACATGAAGAGAAATTCTGCTCGGAATAGTATTTTTCTAAACCTCAGAATTTTGTGTCATATTATGTTTTTCTGTTTAAAACCCTGTCTGGCAATGCCTATAATTTTAAGAAAAAAAGCAAAATCAATAAATAAATATGGCTGTGTATCTTATCTTTGTTATAATGCAATGGTGAATGGTGGTAATTTTTGTGTCAGCTTTACTATCCCTAACTAGGGATTTAAGGAGTAGAGTAAGGTGGCCATCATAAGAAATATGGTATATTTAAAAAGTTACTGATACATGACACTTATGGAACTACAACTGAGAAAGCAGTGATGTGAGGGTTTTGGAAAAGAAATAAGTTAAACTGTCAGCTCCTACCTCTGTGTGCTACAAATCGTTCTTGGATAAAATACAACAATTCTAGTGTTGTGTATCATAATTGGGAGGTGTAAATAAAGCATTATGGTAAAAAAAAGTCATGCGACTTTTATGTGGAGAAATAAAAATGACCTATTGTCTCCTATAAAAGGGTGTGCCGCCATCATATGAGGCGAATGTGAGGCCAAGAAATAAAGCATCCATAAAATATGGCCACAGTTTTCTAAGTTTTAAATCTTATGTAGAAGTTGACCTTAAATGAAACTGTGGGTTACGTCCTGAATGCCTGAACTAACCCTATTAATTTGTTGAGTTTATAAATGAACTCTAAATATATACTTTTCCTCCAAAAGAAATAAAACCTATTTGTCTTTTTTGTCTGTTTTAACCAACCAGGGAACCAGTTTGAATGGGACCTGGATTGAAATATATTCAAAATCCAAAGATATAAAACACCTAAAATATATCCTGAATCAAATCAAAATTCCATTTGGTCATCTCTTGAGAGGGTCAAACCATCAAAGTATTATCGTGAACAGATACTATTATCAGCTAGTAGAAGAGAAGTAAAGTGCCCCTCCCGCCCCACTTTTAAACTTTTTTTTTGTTTTTTTTTAGTGTACATGCTTTCTCTTTTGAATTCATCTGCTTCTAGTTCATCTTGCAGCATTTAGATTTTCATTCATTTTCACATGGTGAATTTTGCATTGGAAATATTTGCTTAATACATGACAGGTTTCTCATTTCTCTAATATTTGAGTTCATCTTCAGCTTTCTTGTTGGTTCTTAACTGAAAGCTTCATCGAGTGAATATGTTGGACTCTCCAGTCTAGATTCATCAATTCATGGAGGGAGGGCAGGGCTTTTGTTTGCCCTGGGTTGCTGTGTTTATCTATTGAGATGCTGAGGATTTCGATAGATGCTCTCACAGAGTGAGGATCTAGGAAGGTAGTTAAGGAGGAGAGAGAAATCTGGAAGCCTCTCTTAATGTTTGCATTTGTTGGAGAAGCTAGGAAGTTTAGATTTTGTTTGTTTTTTTTAAACATGGCCGATGTTCAATTTGGTTTAGATGGAAGAGCCATTAATCACTAAGGTGATCAGCAGTGAGAAACAGTCACTGAGAAATTGTTGGGACTAGGAGGATGGTAAGAGGAGAGACCCCTGCATGTCTTCATGGACACTTTCAAAGCATTGAAACCTTGTCTGAGCCTGCCCCGGTTTTATTCTTGGTGAACATTTCTCAGCATCCCCATTCTCCCCAGGCTCACATTCCCATGTATATTTACAGGCTGCTCAATGCTTACATTGATGCGCCTCAGGGTTTGATATTTGATGTTACGTTATTTTTGTTTTATCTTCCCCTTAAAAGCATTGAATTGAATCATAAAATAGTGCTGGTAAGACATAGGCACATACAAAAAAGGAAGGAGTGGGCCTGATGCTGTGAGGCAGGAATTGGGTTTGTCCTGTGTTGGAGCTGGGTGAGTCCCCACGGGCAAGACCAGGCTTCACCCTAAGGGGTTGGGGGAAGCAACTTGCTTACACCTGGCATAAAGGCTGTGGTCATTTTTTAAAACTGGATGAAAGATGTCTAATAAATCTTCCAATTTACTTTTGTTTTTGTTGTTTTCACTTTTGTTTAGTTTTTGGTGCGTATCTCCCCTACACGTTGTGGATACGATCAAGGACAAAGCCAAGCTTGCCCATCACTTTTTCTCCTCTGGTGATACCCACCAGAATCAGAGTGCTGGGCTGATATGACCATGGGCATATCCTAGAGGTAAACTCTGTTGGTCTTTGTTAGAGAAATTGTATTTTGTTAATTCATGTTTTTCTAGAAGGAGACATCCACTTTCCTCCCAGCAGAATGGGGGTGGCATTGGAGTGACATTTCTGTTTCTTCTTGTAACCTCTTTACTGCATCTTTTGCCCCAGAAGAATGACATTTGATTGGTGAAGTTGGTGGGAGGCTAACTTCTCTTGGACCTCATCACCTAGGCAAGGAGGCTAATGCATTGAAAAGACAATGCTTGCCCATGACTCGTGTTCTTGGCCTCTATTTTGCTGATTAAGCTTGTAAATGGGCTTTACCTTGCACTTCAGGCTTTCATTTATGAGGCTGATGCTTTGATCCCTCATCTTGTCATTAGTTCCTTGTGTTTGTGCCCTGACCCGCCTGTAAGGGAGAGGAGAGGAGTAACTGGTGTTCGAGTGTGCCCACTGCCTAGGTGCTGCCTGATGGCTGCGTAGGGCTCACCACTGTTGAGACCCTTCCAGGACTGACCTGAATTGGATCCTAAACCATACTCGTCATTCAACTCCAGAGCTAATGAATCAGCACTTCATTGAGGAGAGTACAAGATTCTGTGTTTTGAATATGTCCTACAGGTGACTGTGATGATCAGCCAAGTTTGAGAAGCATCTTTCGAGACTTTTACCAATATCTTCCTCTACCATTAAAACTTACATTTTCCTTGTCATATTCTTTCAGGTTCCTATTTAGGAACTAATCAATGATTGACTTTGGTGGGGTGATTCGTTTAATATACCACTGCTCCAAAAGAGGGTATTTGTATGTGTTAACAAAGAACTTCTTGGGGCAATGCTAGGATTAAAAGAAAGACACCATTCCAGGTTCTGTGTCATCCTGTGGGGCTGTATGTGAGTTGTCGTGGTGGTGGGGAGCCCTTTAAGCACTGTTCACATCACAGCCTCCTGCAGAACTCACATAGGCCCTTAGAGTGTATTTCAGGGTGACAGTATTTTCTGCCCGTGCTGCTGGACTTGGAATGAGAAAGTAGATGAAATGTAAATTCAGACACATTTGGGAATGAGCATTTCCTTCTTTTGAATAGACTGTCATGGAGTCGAAGATACAGGTTACAGGCCAGGGATTGGTGACATTCATAAATTATCAGATCCTAAAATTCACATTCTAACAGGATTATTTTAAAGAGGCTTAGCTCTCTTTGGTTGCATAATGTCTTATTCTTTCATCTTAAGCATTCATGTTTGATAAAAACGATTCCTCATGTAAATTCATTTATTATAATTCAATCCTTCCTAAATTCCCTTGATATAGAGCTACAGAATGTTACTTTTCTTTTTCCTCTTGAGAAAGGTGCTAAAAATGCAATGCTGCCTTATGGTATATGAATTCATCCAAAATTCTTGCTACAAATTCTCCTGCCTTTTTAGAAGCCCTTTCTTTCTATAACTTGATTTTTGCCTGCCTCACATATTACTGTCCACTTTTGAGCATACAAATACTCATTATGAGTACACATAATGAGCATTGGATTCAACCAAAGTTATCCAGTTGATCAATTTACTCCCTTCTTTCCTGAGCAGTCTGCCTTTCACTACTTCTACGCTTTTTAGCCATTTTGTTCCTCCCCGTGGGATGAATGCACCTTCTGAATGACCATCCTGGTTATGCCTCATGGTCCTGCCAACCCAGAATTACGGCAGTGACAAGGGTATCAAGGGATGACTGAAGTGAGATCTGGTCACGGAACTTCCTAATATTGACTTCAAAATTACAGAGGTATGTGGTTTATCTTTCTCTGGCAATTGCAAACTAAAATTAACAATAACATGTCAGTTAGTATTAGTCTTATGAATATTTGGTTTATAGATTAAGGGTTAGGTAAATGTCTGCTAGGCATTGAAAGAGAGAGTAAAAGAGAGGAGTTCTTGCTGCACACGAAAAAGCCAATGGTCCTTATCTGCATGCTAAGTGGTTCTCTGTTCCTGTTGCTCAACTGATATGATTCAATGCCTTACTTTGTAGATGGTTTGCGCCTGGCAAATGGAGATGCTCAGCCATGGAGCCAGTGATGCTGCATCTTCCTAGTCACATGTCTTCAGGAGATGGGCCTACTGAATTAGTATTTGCTATGGGACAGTGAGTGAGGAATTCAGCTGCAAGAAGCCAGCAGAACAGGAGGCCTTGTGTTTGCCCCAAGTAACCTCCACAATGTGATATAGAACCAACAGAGAAATGCTTTGGTGTTTCCAAATCCTAACTTTAGAAATTTATTTATTTGAGATAATATACTATACTTCCAGGAATCCTATGTTAAAATGTAAAGTGTTTATCCTCCCTAGAATGTCAAGTCATTATTATTAGCCCAAACAAATGAATGATGGTCTGTCACCAGATACAACCAGTATCCTGAGGGCTGGGGCAAAGGATGGGAAAGTTTGAGACTGAGCAAGTGAGGATGGCCAGATGCTTACTCTCTCCCAGGAAATGCCCCAGGATCCTTTGGCACATTATCAGTAAGGCACAGTAGGCAGTGTGAGTATAGTTGCCTTGTATCCAACCTAAGGAGCAGATACTTAGAATGGAGTCCTGAAAGGTCTAGGGTCTGAGCTGGACTATCCCCATCTACAAGTAGTTCTCTTAGTTCTTGAGAACTCTGTGCTCTCCTCTAACGCACCCTAGGAAGGGCGTCCCTTGGGAAGGACCCCCAACCCTTGCTGCTTGAAATCATGTTTCCTCCAATGCAGCTTTATTCAAGGATTTTTAATACTCATTTGGAAGTCATAGTAAATTGCCATCTGACCACCTTTATGAATCTGATTTAAATTTAAAGATATTTATATCTATACATTTTTTTTTACATTGAGTACAGCTATCTCCAGTGTTGCTCCTTAAATCATAATCCTTTTTAAGTAAAGTGGTAGTTTAGCCAAAGAGATTGACTTCCAGGACTGATGGGTTACTGGTTTCTGAAGAAAAATGTATTTGCCCAATCACTTAAACATGGCCAGGAGGTATTTCTTTAGTAACTAATAAACTCCTCCACTCTCTGGTCTCTTGTTTGTGGAAAGGGATGTGAGCTTGCTTTTAGGCATGTGGGATGGTGCATGGGTGAATTTTCTACTTATTCTTAACTGCAGATCCTATGTCTGAAGCTCTTGGATTGGGGTTTGCTTAGCCATTTTGCTTAATGTTTTATAATTTCATCATAATTGTGTGAAAGGCAATCAAGTATTTTATCTTTCTTTAATAAGCCTCACTGTAAACAGGAATAATGGATCTATCCCAGAAAAGGAAACAAGACACTGATTTTTTTTTTAAAATCATTCCTATGCTATACCTTAGAAAAAGGCGTAAAGGCTGGGAAGCAGCAAAAAAGAGGCTACTGACAGAATCAGTTTTGATATATACCTGAGAAAAAGCTCTGAAAACTGAGAATGTTTATATCCACAGCATATTGTAAGAAACTCATAAAGTGATTCCTCCCCAGAAGTCAATTTTATTGAAATTAACTGCACCTCCACAGTCTGCACCTTAATTTTATAAAATGTAGCCATGTAGATGTTTGCAAATAAAATCATAACAAATTCCCCAAAGCAAAAAGTATAAGGTTAGAATCATTATTTAAAATGCATTCACATTTGAAATAAAAGAGAGCCCTGTCAATTCACCTAAAACAAAACAAAACTTTTGAACATCATACGATTTAAAGATAAATTAAGATGGAATCCATGAGTTGCTTAATACAAAAGAGGACTATATATATATGTGGAATAAAGTCTCAAGTTAAAGTATTATTCAGAGAAAAATTGATAGTTTTAATTCATTTATTAGACACAAGAAAGACTGAACATCAGTGAGCTAAGATTTCAGCTCAAGAAGCTAAAACAGCATAAAAAAGTACATCAAAAAATGTAGAGGAGGACTTCCCTTTTGGCGCAGTGGTTGAGAGTCCGCCTGCTGATGCAGGGGACACGGGTTCGTGCCCCGGTCCGGTCCAGGAAGATCCCACATGCCGCGGAGCGGCTGGGCCCGTGAGCCATGGCCGCTGAGCCTGTGTGTCCGGAGCCTGTGCTCCACAACGGGAGAGTCCACAACAGTGAGAGAGGCCTACGTACTGAAAAAAAAAAAATGTAGAGGAAAAATATTGATATAGACATATGCTGAGAGGAATCAGTACAGATGAATGCAGAAATTAACAAAATAGAAAGTAAAAAGTAAAAGATGCTTAGTCAAACTAAAATCTTTTTCTTAGAAATAATCAATAAAATTGTCAAAGCCTTGTCAATATGATCAAACCAGAGAGCAATAAATGAACAATAAACATGTTTAAGAAGAAAAAAGGGATGTATGTAACAAAAAAGGACGGTAAAAATATAGGACGAGAGGGTTCACTTTTGAAAATACAGCATGAGGAGCTCTACAGACTCATTCCTCAGCAAAATAACCAGAGATGTGAAAACTATTTAAAAAAATGTAAAGTCTTTGTAAATAATCCTTCAGGTATACAAAAAATGAAGAAATAGCATACTCAAGAAAACCCACTAAAATTTTGTAACAACAGTGAGAGTCTGTGGCATTTGATCCATGGCCCTCTTCCTCATTATCTTTATCCCAGCTCAGCTTGACTAAAGCTCTATTCTGGGTGGGTGTAGCCAAGAAGATGGGGCATCCTTTCCCCTCAGCTCTCACTAAAACTTACCTGTCTCACTAAAAAGGGCAGGCAATTACCACTTCTCATCCCCTCCAACTCCAAGTTGAAGAGGTTAAATTCCTGATGAGTGTGGTCATTAGGTCCCTTCCTTCATCTAGCTCCCAACCACAGGGTAGAGGTTCTACCTTGGGAGTAAAGAAATAATACCAGATAATAACTCAAACCCACAGGAACAGATGAAAAGAATGAGAAATGGTAAATAAAAAGGTAAATATAACAAACTTTATAACTATATAATTGTTCCCCTTTCTCTTCTCAATTTCTTTTATAGACATAGAAGTAAAAATTATAACAAAATATTGATGGGTTTGTAACATCTATAAATGTAATATATATGTAGCAATAATAGAACAAAAAGGGGTAAGAGGGAATAGAGGCATTAGGAGTAAAATTTCTATATCTCACTTGAATTAAGGTAGTATAAATTTGAAGTAGAGTCAGTAAGTAAAAATATGTGTTAAAAGCCCTGGAGCAACCACTAAGAAAATTATTTGAAAAAAACCATTCAAGGTAATAAAACATTTCACTAGAAAATATTCACTTCATGAGAAAGAACACAGTAAAGGAGAAACAGAAGAACATAAAAGACCTGAGATGTCCAGAAAACAAAAGTAAAATGTCAGATATAAATCAAATTATATCAATAGCAACATTAAATGTGAATGAATTAAACAATATAATCATAATGAAGAAATTGTCAGCGTGGATAAATAAACATGATCCATCTGTATCCCATCTACAGAAGAAATACTTTAGATTCAAAGATTGAAAGCAAACGAATGGAAAAAGATATATTATTCAAGAAGCAACCGTAAGAAAGCTGGAGTGGCTATACTAATATAAGACAAAATAGACTTTAAAAATGTTACAAGAGATAAAGAGGGGCATTGTATAATGATAAAAGTTTCAATCCATCAGGAAGTTATAATAACCATAACCATATATGCACCTAAGACAAAATGTTAAAATATGTGAAGTAAAAGCTGATTGCATTGAGTGAAGGAACAGAGAATAATAAGACTTCAATACCCTACTTCAATAATGAATAATAAAAAGTAGGCAGAAGATCAACAATGAAATAGAAAGTTTGGCAACACTACACACAACGTAGTTCTAATAGACATCTCTAGATCACTCCATCCAACAACATTAGAATACACTTTCTTCTCATGTACCCATGGAGCATTCTCCAGGATGGTCTATATGCTACACCTTAAAACAAGTCTTAGGACTTACCCCAGTGGTCCAGTGGTTAAGACTCCACGCTTCCACTGCAGGGGGCGTGGTTTCGATCCCTGGTCGGGAACTAAGATCCCACATGCTGTGCTGCATGGCCAAAAAAAACAGAAAAACAGAAAAAAACCCTTAATAAATTTAAAAGGATTGCAATCTTACAAGGTATGTTCTCTGATTGCAATGGATGAAATTGGAAATCAGAAACAGGAAAAAATTGAGAAATCCACAAATATGTGGAAATTAAACAAAATATTACTAAAAAAAACCCAATGGGTTGAAGGTGAATTAGAAAACACTTTGAGATGAATGAAAATGAAGACACAATACACCAAAACTTATGAGATGCAGCTAAAACAGTGCTTGTAGTGGTACATACCTATATGGTACATACCTATGTCAGAAAAGAAATTTATAGTGGTACATACCTATATCAGAAAAGAAGAAAAACCTCAAAACAGTAACATAAACTTCAATTTTCAGAAGTTAGAAAAAGAAGAGGTAATGAAACTCAAGTAAGCAGGAGAAAGAAAATAAAATCACAACAGAAGCAAATGAAATAGAGACTAGAAAAACAATAGAGAATATTAATTAAAACAAAAGTTGATTTTAAAAAGAACAATAAAATACATGAATCTTTAGATAGATTGACCAAGAAAAAGGTGAGAGCAGCTAAATTACTAAAGTAAAAACTGAAAGGGAACATTACTACCAAACTTACAGAATCATAAAGAATAATAAGGGAGTAATATGAATGGTTGTATGCCAAAGATTAGGTAACTTAGATGAAATGGACAAATTCATAGAAAGAAAGATACTACCTAAACTGGCCAGGAAGAAATAGAAAGTCTGAAGCTAGAAATTGCAGTATTAATTAAAAAAAACTCCCCACAAAGAAAAACCTGGGACCGGATGAGCTTACTGGTGAATGCTACCAAATATTTAAAGAAGAATTAATACCAATTCTTTACAAACTCTTACAAAAAATAGAGGAGGAAGCAATACTTCCTACCTTATTTTATGAGGCTAGTATTACCCTGATATCAAAACCAGACAAAAACTCTAGAAGAAAGAAAACTACAGACCAATATAGCTTATGAATCTAGACACAAAAACCCTCAACAGAATACTAGCAACAGATGTTATGCACAACGACCAAGTGGTGTAGAATACGATCTATGCTGGAGAAACAATAAGACTGTCAACCAAGAGTTTTATATCTAGTAAAATGAGTGATCAAAAATGAACAAGAAATTAAGAAATTATGATACTAAAAACAACAACAAGAGCTTAGAGAATTTATCAGGGGCAGGCCTGCCAGATAAAAAAATAATAAAGGAAAACTTTCAGGCTGAAATGAAAAAAACACTAGGTGGCAACTTGACCCCAAATGAGAAAATAAAGAGTATATGGTATCATTTGCATTTGGATTCAGATCCCAAGTCAACCATTATTGACTATGCCAGTTGCACATGTGACTTAACCTCACTCACCTTCTGTCTCTCTGTGGACAAAGTGGGGTTAATCACACGTGAAAACATGGAATATAACACATGGAAAGCTCCTAGCAAAATGCTTGGCACATAGTAGGTGTCCAGTAGCTAGTGGCGGTATCTTGCATTTGTTTTTCTCACTCTTCATTATGTTAGTTGGGGAGTGTGTTTTTCTCGGAGACCTTGCTTTTTCTTTTCTTTCTGAAAGGCAGGAAAACTTTCCAGCCCTTGGGCAGGTGATGTTTAATTTCTTTCTGACTGAGCCCAGGGGGATCCTCTGAGGACTGTGCTCCAGGCAAGCGCCACCAGAGTCCTTCTTTGTCCTCTGCCTGAGACAGGCAGTTTCTGTAGCAGGTGCCTCCTGTCAGTCTCAGCCAAGAAGCTGCGGGTGCTGTTTGACCTGAGAACACCAGGTGGCAGCTGTGGCTGGTCTCCTGCTGCCCCCTATCCAGTCACAGGCCACTTGGCCTCAGGCCCCTGGGAGGGGCTGGGCCAGCCGTTGCTAGCGCAACCAGGTCAGTTCCTTGTCTGTTTTTCCCCATGTCCTTCATCCCCTGCTCATCTCCTGTCCTTCTCCACAGCTCCGGCTCCGTGGAGCAATACTGACCATCTTGAATTAGAAAACACACTTGTCCACAGTGTAGGTGTTTTGGGCCCCTGGGAATTTTGCCTCCATGATTTTGAAGAGGGGAAACATGCCTATTTAGAAACGTTGCTCTTTTAAACTCGTTTCTTCTCTGTTTATGCATACCGTGCTGCTTCTGTCATGGTAAATTTTTACAAAGATTTTATGTCTGAGGCGTTCACACATGGGCAGTGAGTTATGTGATCTCACTCTAGAGTTGAGGTTATCCAGGAATTTGGGGGTAGTCTGGCAAGAGAGTAAAGAGAGGGCTTCTCCCTGACAAGAGGTTATGAATTGGACCAACATAAAATGGGAGGGACTCCTGCTATTAACCCTCTACTGCTCCAGGACCCATTAGAAAACATATTTGTATGTGGATTCAGCCTGGAGATGAGAAAATGGGTTTGATGTTTCCTTTCTGTGCCACTGCTCTTCAAATAACGTAAGCAAAGTAAGGGCACTGAACCCTTTGAAAAATGTTGTTATATAACACTTTGTTTCTTGTGTTATTATTTGTTTTCATATTGTTTTCTCCCAGTAGGCTGTGAGCTATTCAAGGTCAGGAGTAACCCTTCATCTGTGTCTTTAGATGAGCTATCCTCGTAAAAGCAAAAACCTTCATTTATACTATTTATACTCTATTCTACTAGGAGGTTCTAATGAAAACTGTGGTTTGCTTTGCTAAAAGCTCAGTTGAAAATCTTTTCATTTTAGTGAATATTGTAGGTGATATGAGGGTTTTCCTGCTTTACTGAATCTAATCTAGTGAAACTGACTGTGAAAGCCTTCAGAGCCATTATTCTGAACCTCACTTCTCCATGCTCAGGTCTCAGGAGGGAGTTAGGGCAGGTATAAGCAGGGCTGGCAAAGAGAAGGCTTGCGTGCCTACTCTGTCAGCCAGTGTTCAAGGCAACCATTAATATAGTATCACAACAGGGCTCTCCCACTGAGCTCAGACAAAGCCTTAGCATTCTTCTGGAGGGGGTGCTCCAGGCAGACGCTACCTACTGATGGGAAGTGGCAGTTGAGATGGAGTCTGTTTGCCAGCTTAGTTTAAATGAGCCACAGAAGTCCTCGAAAACCACCTTTTTGACTAACTTCTTGGTATCCGTTCGCTTTTCTTAGATGAGCTCCTTTGGCCTAAGCAAGCAGGGACTTCTCCAAATCTGAGCATAGTCAGCAGATTCTTCTGCTTAAATGCATTTACCTTAGAGTGTTACTATTGATTTCACTGAATAATTCAACTATTTTACTTCGCATTGGTTGAGTTCAATAATCCTGGTCTCGCAGTAGACACATGGTTTATTTTCTTTCTTCTAGGCAGGATCCGCACTCAAGAAATGCCAGACTTGTCCATCTCTAGGAGATACATCCTCGTTGCCTGAAAAACCCCTTCTTTCTTCCAAACTCTGTCAATAGAGAAAAAATTGCACAATGTAAAAGTTGAGAGTTATGTTTTATTTGGCAGACGGCACTGAGGACTTAAGCCCAGGATGCAGCCTCTTAGATACCTCTGAGGGACTGCTCTGAAGAGGTAAGAGGGGAGCCAGGATATAGAGGGGTTTTTGCAACAAAGACCAGGTAGTCGGAACATCAAAAGATTATTGTTAATTAAAGAAAACCACATATCTTAAGGAATTTAGTGATTTTCTATGTATGGGAATATGCAAGAGTCTGGGCTCATTGAAATCATTCCTTTGATATGCACCTCGGCTATCTAGGGCCAGTATCCTGTGCTTTCTCATCCTGAGTCTCCTCAGGATGCACCAATGTGAGGTGGCTGCAGTGGCTGATGGCTTGAGAGTGGGCATCCTGTTTCTATCCTAATTTCCCTCAGGGCTCACCATTGGGCTGGCTGTAATGTGATGGCTTGATGGCTGTAACATCCTTTGTTTACGGATATGACAGGCAGGCAACATTGTTTTCACTGATAACTCTCTATACTGTACATATCCTACAAGACCTAGAAGTTTCAGGTCTCACTCTTGTTTCTTGATTCCTCTCATTACCCCAGTTCTCATTGTTCCCAGTTCTTTCTCCAAAGGAAGCCTGTCAGACCACCTGGCTTCATTGACCTCTCTGAGGCAAAGGACTATATCTTTTAAATCTTCAGATTTCTGTAGTGCCGGGGATGGTATTTGGCATATAGTGAGCTTACAGTTTATCAAGTTTTCTTTCACACACATTATCTCTCTATTAAATCCTCAAAATGGCTCTGTAAGGCAAATATTATTCCAGAAGAGGACTCAGTAGCTCAGAAAGATTAGGTAATTGTTCTGAAGATGTACAGCAAGCAAGAAGCAAAACTGAGACTCTACCTTACTCTTCTAACTGTAAGCCATTATCCTCCCACCCTCCTATGTCATAGCTTCTTGGTTATGAGCTGTTATGTTTTCATTCACTGCTATATATTCTGGGTTCATATCATCTCTACACCTAGATTATAAACTCCTCAAGGGTAAGGTAAATATCTTGCTCTTATTCTGTCTGCACCTTTTCTCTCATTATTGTAATAGTTTGACAATTCTGAAAGCATGTATTCTGTATTGTCTGATCACTGAAGGCCACAAATCACTGTAAGATAATTTTTTTTTGTCTTGTTTGCAAAAAATCTGATTTGTCTAACGAGGTCATTAAAAAGAAGCATGAAATATATTCAAAAGTCTGGAATTTTATGCTGTGATGGCAGTATCTGAGCTACCTGAGCACATATAGAAAACCATTAAAGAAGCTGGTATTCTTATTAAATCTTACAAAAAATTTTCCTTTAGTCATTGTAAGTGAAAAGACTTCAGTATAACACTTGCCTACCAAGAATCACAGAGGATCTAGTGGGACAGAGCTTAATAATAAATTCTGGCACTTGGAGATGGGTCCTGGTTCTGTGAAGGTCTCTTGCCCCCTTTTCTGATTAAGAATTTTCCCAGCAGTTTGCCACAGTGTGGGAAAAAAAAAAGGAGAAAGAGAATTTTCCCAGCAAAGGAATATTGGGTTAAGCAAACTTGGTATGTTCCTTGAACTCATCCCCATTATATATGTTACTGATGCACAGTGAGGCCAAACAAATTGAAATGTCAGAGTTTGGAGGAGGGAAATGTTTATTGAAGGGCCAAGCAAAAAGAATGGGTGGCTTGTGCTCAAAATACCTGGAAATCCCTGAAGGATTTTAGCAAAGCATTTTTAAAAGCCAAGTGAGGGAGAGGGGTCACAGGGTATGAGATCAACTCATGAACAATTCTCTGATTGGTTGATGTTGGGGTAACAGAGCAGTTAATATTATCAATCCTTAGGCACATATAGGTCAGGGGACTCATGACCATCAAGTAGTTAATTTCTTCCATTTGGTGGTGGTTTTAGCATCTGTAAAACAACTCAGGAAATGTGCATCAGATACTATTATCTAGGTACTTCAGAGAGGAGCTAAAGCAGAGGATATGGGGAAGGGAGTAGGGTCCTGCTTGGTTTTATATATATATATTCTTAAAGTAAAGTTAATAAGACTTTCTGGGTTATACAACAATTCCCATGATATCTAATGCTACCAGTTAGCTAAATTTAGTTGTGGTATGGCCTAATTTTACTCTGTAAATATACGATCTGAAATCATATTCCCATTAAGCAGGAGCTGAGGGTAAAACCATCCAATAGTTAGTTTTTTAATTTAACTTAATTTTTATTTTATATTGGAGTATAGTTGATTTACAATGTTGTGTTAGTTTCAGGGGTACAGCAAAGTGATTCAGTTATACATATACATGTATCCATTCTTTTCCAGATTCTTTTCTCATATAGGTTATTACAGAATATTAAGTAGAGTTCCAATGGTTAGTTATTAAAATATCTTATGTTTAGCCAAAATATTACTCTCTACAACTATAAATCTTTTGATTTTTTTTGTTGCTCTTGGAGAAAGCTGAAGAAGTTCTTTCAAATCTGTAATTAATGAATATGATTGCAGTCCAGGGAGGCCTTCATGGTTGCCTATGATGCAGAAGACATCAGACTAGGGACAGAGATACGAGGGTGAGGGACACTTGTTATACCTTCAAACAGCTTAGAATCAAGTATGGAGTGGAGATAAATGTTTTTAAGGTAAACAAGAGATATTAAACCACAGGGCTATGTGAAAAGGAGGGAGAGATTACCACCAGCTTAAACAATTAGGGCAGGCTTCATGGACAAGGTAGAATTTGGACTGAGTCTTAAATGTGGAATTGGATTTTGAATGATGAGAACACTGTGAGTAAAGCCATTCCTTAGGGAACAGTGAAAAATCCAGTGTACCTACTCTCAGTAAGTGCAGAGAAGTAGTGGGAAACAAAATTGGAGATGTAGATGGAGTCATGGTATGTGGGGTCATTATTCATAAGGAGGTGACATTTCTTTGTGTAGGCTGTGGAAGCTTCTACCAGAAGATTTTTAACCAAGGTACTGCCAGCTGTTGGAAGTCTGGGTGAGATCAGAGAAGTTGGTCAAAAAAGGGACAATTTAGACGCTTATGTGTGAATAAATTTAGTATGAAACTATGTAGAGTTCAAATACTGAAAGAAAACTTTCATGTCTAGTCAACAGTCAAGTTTTGATCCTTCACAGATACTCTCTCTTGACTCCTCAAATTCAGCCTCTACTGTGTGGAGAAAAGGGAACACTCTTGCACTGTTAGTGGGAATGTAAATTGGTACAGCCACTATGGAGATCAGTATGGAGGTTCCTTAAAAAACTGAAAATAGAGCTACCATATGATCCTGCGATCAAAAAGATACACGCACCACAATGTTCATAGAAGCACTATTTACAGTAGCCAAGACATGGAAACAACCCAGAGGCCATCAACAGATGATTGGTTTAAGAAGATGTTTTATATATATAAAAAAATATATATAATATATATATTATATTATATATATTATATATACTATATATATAATATATATTATATATATATATTTTTCATTTCTAATATTCTACTGGTCTTTTAAAAAATTTACTTATTTTATTTTTTTGGCCGTGCTGGGTCTTCATTGTTTCATGCAGGCTTTCTCTAATTGCAGCGTGCAGGGGCTAGTCTTCATTGAGGCACGCAGGCTTCTCATTGCCGTGGCTTCTCTTGGTGCAGAGCACAGGCTCTAGGTGCATGGGCTTCAGTAGTTGTGGTGCACAGGCTCAGTAGTTGTGGCACATGGGCTTAGTTGCTCTGTGGCATGTGGGATCTTCCCAGACCAGGGCTCGAACCCATGTCCCTGCATTGGCAGATGGATTCTTAACCACTGTGTCACCAGGGAAACCCCAGGGACCATCTAGTTTTTCAACTTGTATACTCGAAACCGAACACAGAGCCTGGCACACGGTAGATATATAACAAGGGCTTATGAAAAACAAGAATGGGAAAACAATGAATATAAAGACCACTACATGTGCTCCTCTATTTAGGATTTGAGTTTCAGTGCACCTAAGAAAGCTGGAAGAGTTTGCAAAAAAATAAATAAATAAAGCATACCCCTGCATCTTGCCCTTCTGTGTCCATTCTCCCCAGGAGATTCTGATTCATCAAGACTGGGGTAAAGCACGAAAATGTGAATGTTTGAAAATATGCACTTGTGGTTATGACAGAGGCAAAAGGTAAGAACCATTGATCTGATTTCCTAGGAGCAGGAGGGATGCTGGTAAAATTTGCCTCTGGATTCACAGGCAACTGCAATAAACTTGAGATGTCAGAGGCTTTGCCTCCCTCTGTTTTGTTGTGAGTCAGTGTTTGGGGATCTTGAGGGACTTTTACCTTTCTCAATTTGAAAGCAATCATTTTATAAACACTTGACCGGTGAGTTGGTTGAATGGTTTTGTGTACAGACACATTGAAGAAACTATCATAACAGTGAAAGAATTTTTTTTTGGTGAAAATCAAAAATTCTTAAAAGATCATTCAGGATATCAGAAGCTGCCAGGTTAAGATCTTCCATTTTTCTGGGGAAAGATTAAATTTTCCCCCTTAACTGATTGTTTTTTGTGAATTCTTCTCTTTGTGAAGAATTTCCTCCTGCAAGTACCCCCTCCCTCTACATGATTAATTTTCTCATTTTCTGTTGGATCATTTCCAGTATCAAAGATGCTAAAATAATTTACATCTCTTTTTTTTTTTAAAAAAACTATAGTCTTCACATTACCCTCCCTCTGAAAGTAATGTTCTATTTTCCTGCTTTTATTTATAGTCAAACTCTATGATAGAAACTTGAAGAACAGTATCTCTGCACTGACAGTGATATGTTTAGCATTGGGGTCATAAACAAAAAGGCTGGGTTTTGGAAAAAGCTCAAAGAGGGAATGCAAGTACAGTTTACATAGGATAGCAGAGCAGCAGTCTAAAACTACATATCAGACAGGCTCAATGGCCTTAAAGTGAGAGGGGGAGACAGATCTTGCCATCAGTTGATGAGCAAAGGATGAAAGAGAGGCAAGGAAGGAAGATTTACAGTAAGCCTGTGCTTTTTTTCTAATAATTTGCCTATGAAGAGAAAGAAAGAGTTTAACACGCTTAGAGGGACTAGGAGATCAATTTGAAAACCACAGTGCATTAACTAACCTGGATGAGGATTGGACAATTAGACAATTTGGAAGAAAAGGGTGAGGTTACTTAATTAAAACTGGCTGTACTTGACTTTGTGAACTGCATTTCTGTCTTCAACTCATCACAGTGATTTCCTGATTTTACTATTTAGGAGTTGGAAGTGGGATCATGTCCATCACAGAGAGATTCCCCTCCTCTGTTACAAGAATAACATGTAGCAACCCTAAGCCTTTGATGTTGTCAAGTTCAAATGGGCCACCGTAAGAGATACTGAGTAGGCTTACCATCTCTCATGGTTGATAAAATGACACTGAAAATACGTAATCCCTAAAGTTCAATTCTATCCAATGGCTTCTCCTTCTAATGTGACTACAGTACAAGAAATCCCACCATTAGAGTCAGTTTCAAGGATATGATCTTAGCATATTGAATTGTATTATCTTAGATTTGAAAGAGTCCAACCTGTAATCCAGTTTAGAAATCTATTCCACCATCACCATAAAGTCTTAGTTTGAACTTGCCTTTGGGACCCTTAACAGATTCCTAATGTTTTCTTCATGAGGAGAACTAGTTGTCATCTGATTTATCCAGGGTAGCTTGCTGTCACTTAACAAAGGGGAGGGCTCTCAGAAATAGAAATCAGGACAATAGGTCTGAGAATATGGAAAGGTTTCAAGGATGCTGACCAGGGAGAATCTACTTGAGTGAGTTATAAGAGTGAGGGTAGAGGGTGTAAGGATATAGCTTTAGTGGTTAAAGCATCATTGAAAGAATACCAAAAACACATTTTGGGTATGAATTTCTTCCATCATTTTGCCCAGCTTTGGCTGTGAGTGACAGAGCCCCATGGCTCAGTGCCTAGCAGGGTACCTGGCACAGAGTAGGTGCCCAAAAAATATTTGTTGACTAATAAATATCTGTTGACAGCATGCCTACTATTTTTTTATTTTTTTTGCGGTACGCGGGCCTCTCACTGTTGTAGCCTCTCCTGCTGCGGAGCACAGGCTCCGGACGCGCAGGCTTAGCGGCCATGGCTCACGGGCCCAGTCGCTCCGCGGCATGTGGGATCTTCCCGGGCCGGGGCACGAACCCATGTCCCCTGCATCGGCAGGTGGACTCTCAACCACTGCGCCACCAGGGAAGCCCAGCATGCCTACAATTTAAGAATATGTTCCTTAGCATTAAAAAATTCTGGATTTGATTGCTGGTTTTACTGTAAACTCGTTCCTGTTACCTCACTGACTCTCAGGTTCTGTTTTGTGAAATGGATGTGCTGGTCATACTAATCTCATTGGACATCTGTAAACATATATAAATACATAAATACACATACACAACTATAGGTATCTTTATGTCCGTCTCTTTCTCTCTCTCTCTGAGTAGGCACAGGGAGGTTAAATAACTTGCTCAACTAATAAACAGAAAGCTGTGATTTGAAGTCTGACAAGAGCTCTAGAGTCTGTATTCTCAACCACTGTATCACCTTTCCAAGGTGTTGCATGTACAATTATGTACTATTGTGCCTGGCACAATGTTCCCTTTGCACCACTATTACTATTATTTTAGTCTCAGGTTAAGCTCTTATGATGGTTCAGAATGTCCCCCGAAAACTGAGAGAACCAAAGCTGAGAGGCTGGGATAAGATGATTTCCATCACAGAGGACGTAAGTAGTAGCATGCTTTGGTAATAACCTCTGCTTCTCCAGCATTTGTTTGAGTTTTATTAAGTGTGATTCTATGACAGCACCCCCCTAGGGAGAAACCAATTTCCCTGGGTTCTCAGTACAGCATGTAGCGTGGTACATGTACTTGACAGTTTACTTCAAAAGTGATTATCACACTTGTGTTAATCTATCAGCCAGCCAATGACCCCCCAAAGATTCAGGGAGACTGAACAGTGCAGTGCTAGATCAATATCATATTTCACTTTGTCAACAATGGATATCTGGAATAGCTGAGTAGGATGAGAGGGAAATGAGCTATAGGATTATTGAGCGGGTTCCCTCTGGAGTCATCCTGGTATTCATCAGATATAAACCAGGAGCCGAATTTTTGTTGACCATAGACCCAGAAAGAGATAAAAAGTCTTTTATTTGATAGCTGATAAAGTATAACTTATGGGGCACGATGTAACTAATGAAAAGTTTTCCTGGTGATAAAGGAAAAAAAACCCTTCTATATTGTGGTAGTAATTGATTATATGTTTATACTCTCCTCTAACTTCCCAAAGATTTTGCATGCATTATATTTCCATAAATATTCCCCTCTACCTAGGTGTCTCCTCATTTCTTATTCTTCTCAGCATTGTTGGAGGAAAAGTGAATTTTCCTGGATAATTTTTCTCCTCCTTTTATTGTTGGCACTAGATTATGAAGGTCAGTTATTTAACAAATGTTTGTGTATTGTTTCCTCAGGGCCAGGTTCTATGGTCGACAGAGTTGAATGAGGCACATTACCTATTCTCCCAGAGCTTGCAGTTGAACAGGGGAGGGGGAAACCAAAAGAGAAATAACTGAATATCTTGGAGCTGATTCCACTCTATATTATGACTGATGCTTCAAAAGGGGTGAGAAAGGAGTGTGAGAGGTGAAATGACTGAAATTTAAAAATCGGGGGGAGGATGACAGAGGAGGCACTTGTTGCCAAGAAATTAGGGCCCCATGCTATGTTTGTGTGTGTGTGTGTGTGTGTGTGTGTGTGTGTGTGTGTGTGTGATGTACAGTTAGATCTTAGGAGTTCTTTTATTCCATCCAAATGTCTGAGAACTAACTCATGGGCAGATATGGGTAAAGGAGGTAACTTGATATGAGTCAGGATAGGACACACCAACCTACAGTGATAACTCTTAAATCTTAGCTGTTTATTACAGCAAGTGACTTTTCTTGCTTACACTATTTGTCTACTTCAGGTCAGTGATTGCTTCTGTCCAACACTTCCTTCCTTTTGGACCCACACAATTTTGAATGCCGGGAGTTGTTATGTCAGAGGAAAAAGAGAGTGAGTTTCTTGAACTGGCCATTAAATGCTCACAGCTAATTGGCCAGAACTAGTCATGCAGCCTCAAAGAATCAGAGATGTGTTGGAAGTCTAATACCACCTTGTGCCCCCAAAGGTAGAGAGCTGGAAATATTTCACGAACAGCATCCATGACAAACTCAAACTACCATTGAACTTGGAACAGGGAAGCCAGCTGCTAGTAAAAGAGATTTCAGGCTCTTTTCCCAATCCTAGGTAACAGCAATGAGCAGTAGTGAAATGAACAGAGGAATACAAATTAGGACAACTGGATTCTAACCTCAAGCCTGATCAAGAACATGTGTCTAAGTTTCCTTACCAAAGCCAGTTTTATAGAATTTTTCTGAGGATTAAATGATATTAAAGCTTTATGGGTAATAAGAGTGAGGAGATAGGTGAGGAGTCCTGAAAGTTCTCCTGTTTTTCTTTTTCTCCTCTTCCCTGCTGTAGTGTCTTCTCCTGCTGGACCCAGGCAGGTGTGTTTTCTTCTTGGTAAATGAATGGAAACAGCTTGAGTACTTGTCTCAGGAAGTGGGCAGGCCTGCGTCTTCAGGGAGAAGGAAGTATGAAGTTGAGTGAGGGGAAGTTGGAGGCTTTGCCCCCTACCAGATTTGTCTGAACATGTGAAGGGGGCATTTTTAAAAGAAATTTTATTGAAGTATAGTTGATTTACAATGTTGTATTAATTTCTGCTGTACAGCAAAGTGATTCTGTTTCATATATATATATATTTATTTATTTTCATATTCTTTTCCGTTATGATTTATCACAGGATATTGAATCTAGTTTTTTATGCTATACAGTAAGACCTTATTGTTTATCCATCCTATATATAATAGTTTGCATCTGCTAATCCCAAACTCCTAATCCATACCTCCCCCACCCCCTTCCCCTTGGCAATCACAAGTCTGTTCTCTATATCTGTGACTCTGTTTCTGTTTCATAGATAGGTTCATTTGTGTCATATTTTAGATTCCACGTATAAGTGATATGTGGTATTTGTCTTTCTCTTTCTGACTTACTTCACTTAGTATGGTAATCTCTAGGTCCATCCATGTTGCTGCAAATGGCATTATTTCATTCTTTTTTATGGCTGAGTAATATTCGATTGTATATACGTACTACACCTTCTTTATCCACTCATCTGTCGATGGACATTTAGGTGGTTTCCATGTCTTGGCTATTGTAAACAGTGCTGCTGTGAACATAGGGGTGCATGTATCTTTTCGAATTATAGTTTTGTTCGGATATATGCCCAGGAGTGGGATTGCTGGATCATATGGCAACTCTATTTTTATTTATTTGAGGAACCTCTGTACTGTTTTCCATAGTGACTGCATCAATTTACCTTCCCACCAACAGTGTAGGAGGGTTCCCTTTTCTCCACACCCCCTCCCACATGGTGGGGGCATTTTGGACATTCAGACTGGAGTGCACAAGTGGCATTTGGCAAGTGTTAGGTAGGGATGCTAATTGTCCTGTGATGCTCAGGACAGTCTTGCATGATAAAGAATTGCATGACTCGGAGTACCAGTAGTTGAGAAACACGTTAGGGAAGAAGCAGCTGTCAATACAGGGTATAGAAGCTCTGTAATTTAAGGTAGCTGTAAGCTCCAGAGAGGATTGCGGTGAGGTTGCTAGATTCTTAAGAATGGGGTTTCAGTCTTCTTTTTCTACTTAGACATTGTACATGGTGATCGCTCAATTAAATACATGGTGAGCGAATGCCCCAGTTACTGTGTCCCTGGCTCTTTCCTAGCTCTTGTATGACGGTGTTCCTGAAGATAGCTAGAGGCTTCAAAGGAAGGTTTAGGTGACTTCATGGATGGTATTCTAACAAGTTAGAAAAGGCAGATAGGGATATCTGGGACATGTCCCTAAACTCTTCAATTTAACATCAGGGCAGCAGGTGATGCTCCCTGCTGCATGTCCCTTGATGCCTTGACCCCATCAGAAATGAGACTCTTTTCCTGAGATACAGAGCTTGGTCCTAAGTCTGGGTTAGTCTTTGGTTCATACACTCCCCCCTGCTTGTCTACCTTTAGCCATCATTCCAAACTTTACTTTTCTTCAATGTCAGGTTCAATTATGCTTCAGAAAGTATACGTTCTTCTAGACTGCCTGGTTCTTTTTGTTTGTTTGATTTTTTTTGGAGACATATTAAACAAAATATGAGATTTGTGTTTAGGATAACTTATTCTACAGGTGGAATGGAGGGTGACAATAAGAGATAAGAAGTCAGTTCTGTTATAATGCTTGTTTTGAGAATACAAATTTGTTCCAACATGATTGAAATATTAGAGCATGATTTGAGCACAATGTGAGTTGAGTGTTTGCTTGTGCACAATTTTGTCCACTACAAACACTAAGTGAATGCAGAAACTGCACGTTGCTGAATGGTGACATGGAAGAAGGCACAGAAAGTACACACACACTTACCAGCTCCCTCAGTGCAGCCTGTGCTATGAGCCACATCTCTCCTCATTGGGCTCTTCAACCTTCTGATGTGAGATAACCCTTCTCTACCACTTCACAATAACTCACATCTGCAACTCTTCCAATACCCATGTACCCTGGCAAACTTCAGGTCTTTCTCAAGGTAAAGACCCATATTTATTGTTGTATTTATGCTTTTCTTAACCATGTTAGATGTGTCAAACTGGACTATCATTTTTATTTGTTTCTTAGCTTCTGTTTTTGTGTCACTGATAAAGGTTTTGAATGTTGTGCTCCCAACTCCATTTTTGCCATGAGTCTTATAATTTTTATTGCACAAAATTGCATAGCATGATGATTTTCAGGCACACATAGGTCCTGTTAGAACATAACTGACTGTACCATTTTGCAATCCAAGTTTTGGGATACTTAGTCAAAATTTCTTGCAGGGAGAAGATGGGGTACAGCTTTTACCCCACTTATTATCTGAAGAACCCACACAGCATAATAACTAGGAAAGACCTTTATCAAGAGGGAGTAAAAAGGGGAAGCTTTGGGGAAAATAATTATGCATCTTTACATGGGGTGACTAAGAAATTACTCTTTGTTACATGTCCACTCTTGTCTTCATGGGCCTTTTCCCTTGATTCCACATGGCAGGGAAAAAAGAGATGACACTTCCTCAATTTTGTAGGCCTGCCACAAGTTCGTCTATGGAACATTCCTATACTGAGTTACTGATCACTTGTCTTAGTTTATATGCTCAAGACGTATATTTCATAAGTAACAAAATTACAGAACAATAACTGGTGCTTAGAAATTTACTCTGACAGCAAGAAGACAATAAACAATATCCTTAGTTTTGAAATAACACCTAAAACTCATCTTTTGCCTTAAATAATAATAATAAATGTGAGTTTGGGAGCAGGCTTCGTTTTATGCATCAAAAGAAATTGGTTTTCTTTACAGGATAATGGAGAATTCTGAGAGTAAGATGATGGGATTTATTCAGAGGCTGAGGGAGTCTTTCTTCCACTTCTATATTTCTGCTACTCTTGGATCCTCCTTCTTCTATCCTGAGCATCTCTCATTTGGGCAGTCTGGGCCTTGTCTTCACAGACTGGTCAAAATCCCTGTGATTAAAACAGAAATGGTACCAATCCTTTTAAGGAGTTTGCGATTTATAGATGACTCTCGGAAAACTAAAGAGCCTTCAAGGTTCAAATTTCTAATGGTAGAATTCCGGACATTGTAGTGTTTTTGAGCTTTATTTGAGTGTTAAAATTTTATTTAAATTATAGTTATTAAAGGGACTTCCCTGGTGGTGCAGTGGTTAAGAATCGCCTGCCAGTGCAGGGACACGGGTTCGATCCCTGGTCCGGGAAGATCCCACATGCCGCAGAGGAACTAAGCCCGTGCGCCACAACTACTGAGCCTGTGCTCTAGAGCCTGTGAGCCACAACCACTGAGCCCGCGTGCTGCAACTACTGAAGACCACATGCCTAGAGTCCATGCTCTGCAACAAGAGAAGCCACTGCAATGAGAAGCTCACGCACTGCACCAAAGAGTAGCCCCCGCTCACCACAGCTAGAGAAGGCCTGTACGCAAAAACAAAGACCCGACACAGCCAAAAATAAATAAATAAATTTTTAACAAATTATAGTTATTAGAGAAAGATTAATATATGTTTTTAAAAACCTGAAACACATACAAAATGGGCGAATGGTGTTCATAGATTAAAAGGACAAGTGAGGGCTTCCCTCGTGGCGCAGTGGTTGAGAGTCCGCCTGCCGACGCAGGGGACGCGGGTTCGTGCCCCGGTCCGGGAAGATCCCACATGCCGCGGAGCGGCTAGGCCCGTGAGCCGTGGCCGCTGAACCTGTGCATCTGGAGCCTGTGCTCTGCAACAGGAGAGGCCACAGCAGTGAGAGGCCCGTGTACTGCAAAAAAATAAAAGGGACAAGTGAAAACCATCAAGTCCACGCTTTTTGAACTCTGCTGAGGGCTTTTCTTGGTGGGGCTGGGTGCAAATGAGTAGAAAGGCAAATAGCCAGGTTTCAACTTAGATCTGCATGCATTTTACGTAGGATTTCTTTTAAGAAAGAGTTAAGCTGCTTAAAAGATGTTTGCAAACCAGAGACTTAGCCTCCTGTTTGCGTGGCTCCTGGCTCAGTGCTTTCTCCATTAATTGTCCTTTGGAAAAGAAGTTCTTTTTGAATTAGAGAACTGAGCTACTTAGCTTCCAGGTGACACAGAGCTGGGCTTACTCTTGATGAGTCAGAGAATGAGAAGAGGAACTAAGTTTATTGATTGCTTATGAGAGGCAACACACTGGACTGCAAATACTTTCCATTTTATTGTTTCAATAAAACGAGAAAGCACCTGTAATCATCCCCATTTTGTAGCTGAGAAAACGGAGGCCCAAAGGTTAAGTCCCACATCCCATGTCACAGGACTTGGCAATTACAAAGCTTTCATGGAGTCCAGGCCATTTGTATGATAAAATAATTTCTTCACCCTTCACACTATGTTGAGTTGGGAAAAGTTCAGGACAAGAGAGATAAAGCATGTTACAGTGTCTGCTGCCAGCAAGCTGATGTGAGGCAGAGTGTGAGACTAATCAGTACTAATGTCTATTTGGGGAGGGAGGGTCCCTATTTGAAAGTTCACTTGGCTTTTCCAGCCTCAGGTAACAGCTTATCCCGCTGCAGCATTAATGCCTCTTGTTTTCACCCCAACCCACCCCCCAAAACATGATGGCATCTCTATGTATATGTGTTATTTTCTTTCCCTGTGCAATACTGACCTGCATTATAACCAAGTCTGACTTGGCTCATGCTTTTCCAACCAAAATCCTTGAGGCTTTCCCTAGTTCTCTACTCCTGGACAACAAGTCCCAGGAGAGATGGAGAAAGCAGATATTAACCCCTAAGAAGAAGAGCTGGATTCTGCTTCATGGTCTCTGCAGTTATGACCACTGTCTTCCTGTCTCTCTTGCTTTCTACATCTGTCCACTGTGCCTATAACACCAGCTTCGGCCTCTATTGCTAAAGCTTCAGCTTCAGGGTTATAAACAAAAATCTCTTTTCATTTATAGGTAGAATATTTTGCTGTGTTTGTTGTTGCTATTTTAGTATAATTTTAACAAAATGGCCAAGAAGAAAATGGACAAGCGACTAAAATTTGCAACTGTATGTTCATACAGAGATGGCCTATCTTAGAGAGTGGTGCCTTGAACCCTTTAGTGGAAGAGGGGTGGTGGCATCACACGTGAACTGTTCCCATCTCCTTGTTCATCTTAGAGGAGGAACACTCCTATGGGTCATTTGTGGAAGCTTGGGACTTATGATGGGTTTTGTTTGGGTCTGAGATGTTCGAAGTGAAGACAGGTGGTGTAATAGGGAAGAACAAATGTGACTCCATATTATATCTGTTTCTTTTACTTTAACCTTTGTATCCTATTGCCTTTGCTTGGAGTTAAGAATGTTGCCTATAGCCTGAAATATACAGGATAGCCCAATCTCAAGGCTCTGACCTTTAAGAGTATAACACTTTCCCATTCATATAGAGCTAAAAAATTGCAAAACAGAGAATAACATTTGTCTTGTTGGAGGTTTACAGGAACGTCATGACCTGACCTATGTGGACAGCTGTAAGAACAAAGGATTCCCACACTAATAAGTTTGCCACAACTAGCTACGCCCCTCCCTCACCTTGCCTTTAAAAATGCTTTGCTGAAAACCTTTGGGGAGTTTGGAATTTTGGGGGGCACAAGCCACCTGTTCTCCTTGCTTGGCCCTGCAATAAACCTTTCTCTGCTCCAAACTCCGACATTTTGGTTTGTTTGGTCTCACTGCGCGCTGGGCACACAACTTGTGTTCGGTAACCATGAAAGTAAAGAGGAAATTACTATAGGATAATGGGTCTAAAATGTAGGGGTTAGTTTCCCTCTTTCTATCCATAGCACAAAGATTCCTTTTATTACAGAGCCCTTCCTCCTGGCCAGGGAGTGGAGGAAGCCTTTTGTATGAGATTCTTCACTGATTAACATTTCTGGTAATTAGGTCCATAAAACATGTCCATGTTCTCTACCTGGTAAGGATAACTTCCCTTTTATCTTACCACACTTTTATAGTTTCATTTTGTTAGTTGTTTGGAGATGGTATCTTTCCTTTCCCCCCATTTGGTAAGGAAATTGTTTTCCTGTGGCTTATCTAAATTGGATGTGCAGCTACCAGGCCATGGAGAGCCCACACATAGAGGTTAAGTGATACATTACATGCTGAGATGTTGAGAGTGACAGATTACATATAGGGACTGTCAACAGTGCTCACCTGGCAAGTGCTATTTATTGCAAACTGATAAGAATCTACAAGATGCAAATGGAGTCTGTCCAGAAAGAAATATCAAAACCTCCCCCCAATTTACCACTTTTGATAAAGGTGCTTATGATTTCTTCTGGATCATGGGTGGCGCTGTTTACAGCAGGTAGCTAACCTATGAGAGGACTGAAAAGAAGTAGTCATATTGAAGGAAGTGTAGCTTATGAAACTTTCAAGCAACATCAGTGTCATCACATTTCCTGCTCCCAGGGTATGGCAAGAGCATCATGAGGCCAATTAAGTATACTGATTCCCAGGCCAGACTGCACCAGAGTCCACTGTTCCTTACTAAGAGAGGGACCCTGGAGCAGTAACACCAAGGATCATTGTACAGAAAAGGACCTCAGGGCCATCAGTCCCCCACTGTGAAGGAGTTTCCTTGCCCACAAGTCATCTATTCACTCAGCTAACTTTTATGCGTACCTATTTTTTACCATGTAGACAGGAAGAGAAGAGCTCTGGAGGTCTCATTACACATGCAAGCATCAATGCATATATGTTTTAGGAACTTGGACAACTGCCAGATGTGTGGAAAAAAAAAACAACCTGGAAAATAGTAAACCTGGGATTAGATCTTTTGGGGGCCACGGGTGAAAAGATCCACAGTGCTGGCACGTCTTCCACCCCACAGATGATGATCATGGCGTGCAGGACAGTGAGGGTCTCCCCTAGTTTCTCTTTGCCTCATCTTACTGAGCTCTATGTTCTGTGGGCCTCCAGGTGAGAAGAAGGGCTTCTAGAAAGAGCCGAGATGCATGGGACATTGTCCCACTTGCCAAGATCATTGTCCCACTTGCCAAGATGAGGCTTATTCTGGAGATTAGCCAATCTTAAAGGGAAAGGGAAGGGCTTCCCTGGTGGCGCAGTGGTTAAGAATCCATCTGCCAATGAAGAGGACACGGGTTCGAGCCCTGGTCCAGGAAGATCCCACATACCACGGAGCAACTAAGCCCGTGTGCCACAACTACTGAGCCTGCACTCTAGAGCCCGCGCACCACAACTACTGAAGCCCGCGTGCCTAGAGCCTGTGCCCTGCAACGAGAGAGGCCACCACAATAAGCCCGCACACTGCAACTAAAGAAAGCTCACGTGCTGCAACAAAGACCCAACACAGCCAAAAATAATAAATAAATAAAATAAATAAATTTATTTAAAAAAAGGGGAAAGGGGAAAAGAGAGATGGAGAGGGCAGGGAGCATGTGAGCACAATTAGTGAAATTCATATTGGCAATTCTGTGGGGATCCCCAGGGACTACTTGGGCAGGAATCTCTAGGTTCCCAGGCAAAACCCTCTGGCTGTCTGGCACATCTGGTGGCAGCCTTGTCACATTGCATCAGCTTTAGGGGCCTGGAGAGTTTTCCACCAAAGACATCTGGCTGACAGAAACACAGTGGAGATGGTGGGCCCTGAGGTGGCCCCTGGCAGTCATGTGAGATGTGCCTGAAGTGTCCCCGTGCTTCATGTGACTGGACTCCAGACAGCTTCACTTTTTCTTCACTATTACAAGATGCTAAGAGTCTGTAAAACACTAGATGAGGCTCTGCAGAGAGAGACATTCAAAATTCCCCTTTCTAGCTCCAATAATGGTTCTAGCAAACACTATGGGTGTGGGCTTTTTGATGAGATTGTTGAATCTACCAACAGTAGGCCAAAACATGAGTTGCATAAGCACCAAGAATTTCTAGGACCCTGCAGTCTGCTGGTTCCCTGTCACAACCTTGGGCCTCCTTGGGGTCATCTGAGAACAACTGGGACCCACTCTCAGTCCTCCACATGCCTCCCACTGCCATTGCTGCTCTGCCTTTCCCACCCCACGTTGGACTGAACAGCTGACAAAGGCAAAAGAGGACATCCCCTTTGCTATGTCCAGGAGGTGGAGGAAGCATCCTCAGTGTTCACAGATTCCCTCCTGATCTGGAGGCTGTTACTCCTGGAGCCTCTAAGTGCAAGGAGAGAGTGAGGACACTGCTGACATTTCACTTTTGTGGGTCCTTCTGGAACTCTCTCCCACCTTCCCCCAGAAGTGAAGGGGTTCTCCCCTGTGCTGAGTAGCTGGGCTGCCTGTCCTTATCCCTCTCCACCCATGACTCTGTCCCTATGCTCAAGGTTTGCTCTTGATATGGAGAGGGAAGCTTTTGGAGTTTGGAAAGTCATTTTGTCCTTCCTTTGAGGACTACCACTTCACTCCTGATTCAAAAACCCCAATTTGAAAACTCAGCATTGGGCAAGGACACCTTTATTTTAGGCTGGATCCTTCCTCCCCTGATTAAATATGGTGGGAAATGACAAGGCAATGATGTTCACAGGGGATGGAAGACATTTCACTTTACTGTCTCAGTATATTATTACTGAAATTAAGTTTATGAAGTACCCACATTATAATTGGTTACCTCTCAGACTCCTGAGAGGATCTATAGGTTCCTCTGAATGCTGGGGCATCTGGCCCTCCCAAAAAGCTGGATGCAGTGTTTCTTAGGCTGGGGTAATGTGCAACATGTTTTGACTTGCTTCTAACAACAGAATACAGCAAAGAGCATGGGATGTCACTTCTGTGACTTAGGTTACAAAAGTTTGTGACTTCATGTTGCTAGCAAACTCCCGCTATTGCTTTTTTGCTTTGCTTATTTTGTTGAAGCAAGAGTCCGTATCAGAGAGGTCCACATGGCAAGGAAATGAGAGGTGGCCTCCAGCCACCTGCCAGCTAGGAACTGAGGTCCTTGGTACCAAGTCCAAGGTAGTATTTTTTGCTGTACAACAGGCCAATAAATCGAGGTGCTGGGACAAGGAATAGTGACTTTATTGGGAAAGCTATCAGACCAAGATGGTGGCTGACTAGTGTACAAGAGAACCATCTTACTTGAGTTGGAATTCAGGTTTCTTTTATATCAAAAAGTGGAGAAGGTGTAGCTGGTTGTTGCGGATTTCTTGGCTTTGGAATCATTTGTTCTTGCAGTTGTCCAAATAGGTTGGCCACAATGTTCCTATAAACATCCAATAAGACAATTTCTGTTCTGCAACTTTTTATCATATTATACCTTTACAGGTCAAGCCTGGGAGGCAGAGTCTTGAGAATGGGCTATTATGTATATTTCAGGTTATAGGCAACATTCTTTTACAAAGGAGCAGAGCCAGCATGACTAAGTACAGACAACAGAGCACAAAGTTTAGAGCTGAAGGAAGAGATCTAACACGGAGTCAGGTTTATTCTTCTCTGTTGCATCCTCTGTCCAATAGCCCAATGAAAAATTGAGTCTTGCCAACAACTATATGATCTTGAAAGTGGATCCTTCCCCTGTTGAGCCTTTTAAATTATTATTATTATTATTACAGTTAGGCTTTCCTGTACTCCTCTGTGTGGTATACTTAAGCTTTTCTGGGCTTCTATCATTTTCTCCAAGTAAGTGGGGACTCAAAAGGGATGCTGGCACCTCTGTCCATATTGTACTGTTTTCTAATCCCACATCAGGGGCTGGAAAATTGATCTTGATATTTCCTTCCCTGTAAATGTTTCAGGTTTATGTGGACCAAGAGCAGCATGCACAAGGATGTGGCAGAGCCTCCATGACATATTAAAGAGTGACACTACTAACATACCACTGGTAAGGAGATGCTTAATGTGTTACCCAGAAAATGTCTTGGTATCCATATTTCTATTCAAAAGGACCTTCTGCTTTCAGTTCAGAAATCTTTGAGGGAAGTTCTCATCACCTAAGATTGACAGAATGCGTACAATGCATAGAAGAAAGTAGGAAACATAACACTCATATGTAGAAAGAGAGATATCTTTAGAATATAAAATGTCGGGAACATCACAGGAACTTAATTCATATTTGTCAAATTAATGAATAATAATTAAAGGAGATATGTGAAACAAACCATCCTTAACAACATATTCAATCAAAGATCTGAAAATCAAAATTTAAACAGTTACATAAGAAGAAATAGAGAATTACCAAAAGCAATATGCCATAGACTAACATAAGATAGTAATTGTGTGGGGCTAGGATCAGAAGAATCTGTATTTTAGGAAAAGAGGAATCTTAGCCTGGTAACTATCTATCTTGGGTTACCCATGACTGTCCTGGTATATAAATATACCTGTTGTTCTGACATAATCATTTATAGCATCCTATTTTATTCTTAAAGTGTCCTGGTTTCAATGATAAATTATATAGTCATTCTACTCTTAGCAAATATTCCTAGAGACTATTTATTATGGAGCCTTTAGGGAACTATTTGTAATGAATATCAAAATCCCCACTTAGAATAGCACTGTAGAAATAAAACACAAGTCATGTAAATAATTTTAAATGTCCTATTAGCCACGTTAAAAAAAGAGATAGGGGACACTGATTTTCATAATATATTATATTTAACCCAATATACCCCAAATATTGTCATTTCAACATGTAGTCAACATATAATTATTAACGAGACATTTTACATCCATTTTTTTTCACACTAAGGCTTTGAAATTCAGCGTGCTTTTACACTTGCAGTTTATCTCGATTTGGACGAGCCACCTGTGCTCAGTAGCCACATATGGTTAATAACTACTGCATTGAACAGCACAGGTATGGAATATGTAGTTTGTTGAATATAGTTCTATTATGTTATCTGTATAATGAAATACATGTAACTCCCATTCCATTCTTGAGTCATCTGTTGTCATTATAAAATTAAGTCAAAGAATCCCTCACCGTTAGGACTCTTTCTTCATCTTTGGATCTGTTTCATTCTACTTTGATTTAATTTTCTATCAGGTTCTTTCTTCCCACAGGTAATATGACCACTAAGCATTCTAGACTTATTTTTCACCAAATTGAAAGTGACTTACTCTTTCTCAATAGTTACAGCAAGTGTCCAGGGGTTGAGTCTGATTTGACCAACCTGGGTCACATGCCCATCCCTGATGTGGTCACTGGCCCAGGGTGAAAAATTCTGACTGGTCACACACCTACCCCTGGAGCTCTGAGGACATGGGGGTTAAATTCCATCCAAACATGGTGAACTGTGAATGAGGAAGGGCTTTCCCAGTAGAATCTAGGTGCTATTACTAAAAGGGAAATGATAATCCAGGGGCAGCCTTGAGTAGTTCTGTAAGAGAAGACACCTTCCCTCAACTGCCAGAAGCTTATTAAAGGCCACCAATGAAATCTCCTCTCCATACATCTCCGGCAATCATTCTCAGTTATTCATATGGTAAGTGAAATGGTATCTAAAAGATCCAGTGTCAACCTCCATTGGGAAGATTGTGATGAATGTGTTCATTTGGCTCCCAAACCAGGGCTTCAGCCTCTCTGGGGCTAAAAGGAAAAACATCCATTTTATCCAGATTTCTTTGGGATTTCTCTTATATTCAGTGTAGACATGAATGTCCCAGAAAGGGCCAAGCCATGTATAGCTAGTTAAGGACCCATATCTTTAGGAATGCATCCTAGAAGCATGCCTAGAGCCTAAAGGGCACATTGACCCCACTAGCAACAACATTTTGATGGGCTTTAGGGGTTATGACAAGTGGACCCTGACCATGTTTTGGGGGTGCTGGAGAGCAAAAACCTGCAGTTCAGAGCAGGTGGGGGATGCCAGAGCATCATGGTAGTGCAGGGGCTAGGAAGAACCGTAAGAGGGAAAGGATGAGCCTGGGCTAAGGAAGAAATCAGCAGAGGGGTAACATGGTCCCTACATGCTGTATCTAACAAAGCCTTGGGAACTCCACTGCTAGGATGTTACCCAAAGCCTCAGGCAGTGAATGCTGCTCTGTGAGTGGTAGTCCTGAAGAGCCAGGTCCCCCCAAGCCCACTGTCAGCAAGAAATCACTACGCCATCTGCTGGGACCAGTGACTGGACAAAACTCTCCCCTTCATGGAGGTCAGTAGAGTTCCGAGCTTTGTAGGCATCCTTCTGGAGCATGCCCCACTGATGGTGTTGAGGTTTTGTGACATGTATACTCATAATTGCCACATCCATGCAAAATTCCCTGATAAGTGAGTAGAGTGGACAGAACATGTGTCTGGGAAGCAGAAAGTCCAGGACTGAATTCTGGCCCTGCTTCCTATTAGCTGTGTGACTCTGAGCAAGTCCCTAAAACATTCTGTACCTCAGTTGCTTCATCTGAGAAATGGACAGTTATAATGCCTGTCTTACATCACCATTCTTGGGTTAGTTCATTTATTCATTTGTAACACTAAATATTCATAAAAGATCTGCTTTGTGCGTAGCACTGACTTAGGTATTGTTTATAACACAAAAATAGTTCCTGCCCTAATGGAGAGGATCAAATAAGATACTTGATTTAAAATTACCCCTTAAACTTTAAAGTGTAATAAACATGTAAATGGTGATGATGATCATGTTATATTAATAATGCAACTTACTTTCTCATGCAGCTGCTTCTCTCCCAGCCCCTCCTCATAAGCATGTTGAATATACATCAGCAATTTCCTTCTCTTGGAGCAGAGATTTCATTTTCTCTGTCAGTCTAGGCAAGCAGTGCTTAGATTTATAATTGCCCCTACACAGGCTCCGGGGGCACCCCAGGGCCAGGCATACCAAAGTCGTTAAGATGTAGCCTCTTCTGCTCTCTGTCACCATGCAAATATTGGCCCACAGAGCCACACAGGCAAATGTGTCATTGATGTGTAATTAATGAAGAGGGAGTCAGGGGCCCAGCGTTGACACCCACAAATCAAGGCCTTGTCAGGCATGGGGGCGTCGATGGGACTTTTGTTCTTTTAGCAATATTTACTGTTACAAAAAGCTGCACAGTCGAGTTGGGAAGGGGGGTGCCTTTGTGGCATTGGTGATGTGCCTATTTTCAGGAGCCACAGGGACAGACATCCTCTAGATTCTCTGATGAATTCAAGACGTCATAGGCTGAAGTGGATGAGGGAGCTGGAGGGAACATTCTTCTGTTTAAAATGTATGTTTAGATTCCCTCTGATTGTGGGCTGCCCTTGGTTTCTACAAGCCCAGGGGCTTTGAAGGACTTCGTTCATCCCAACTTATTGAGCATTCCCTATGCGTAGGTGATAAAACAGGACATGACCCATGAGTTCAGGTTTTTTGCATTTAGTTGATGGGGAATGGGGGTCCTTGCAGGTCAATCGGAGATGGAAGGAATCTTAGAGCCTGTATTGCCTGACACTCTGGGCAGGAATCCTTTCTATGTACTTCTAAGTGCTTACCCATATTTTCCTGACTATGGTTAGACTGACAGAGCAATGGGTCACAGCACCTAATCCCAACTCCTCACTTTTTGGGAGAAGACAGAGGGGGCAAAGATCAAATGAAGAGGAAAAATGTCATCCTTCCTCTTCTCTAAAGGCTCAAGGAGAACCCAACGCATGATGATAATTGGGAAATCCAAAGCAGACCTATACTGAATCCAGGCTTTAATACTTGGACCACATATGTTGGGTTGTTTAGTTCTGGGACATTGACAGTCCCCTCCCAAAGCCAAGTCTCAGTCCTTGTCATCCCTTAGAACTGATCTGTATCTAAAATTTTATGCACAGCTTTCCCCATCTCTGAGCAAACATTTCTGTCTCTCCAGCCCTCTTGCTTCTTTTCTCTTATCATTATCACACATACTCGACAACCTTATCTCTACTCCTTCCTCTGTCCCTTTTTCTGTCTTTGCTGGGCCATAGTGTATCACTTTGGTCACTCTCTTGCCAAGAACATACCAATTATCTTACTCCATGGTCCTTATGCTGCAACTTTCCTACACATTCCCGAACATTTTTGATCAATTTGACCATCTGCTTCTCTGCTCCAACTTCCAGATGGCTGGATGCTGTAGGTAGGGGAAAAGCACATGACTGTACAGGTGTGGTTTCCAACTTTAGCTAGATTCTCAGTGCTGCTCTGCAATCTTCCTACATGGTCCCAGTTGGTATCGTCATCTGTTCCTCAAAACACTTATGCAACTCCAGCCACTCCTCAAATTTATTCTGCAAAGATGGCTTTGTTTCCTATTATCACAGCGAAAGTTAAGGCCCTTAGACATGAACTCTCCCCATCTTTCTTCTCCTAATGCTACAGATTTATTGATTTAACTCATGTTACAAGATATCTTTCCAAATCAGTTTCTGAGACAAGGATTCTTGTGTATAGTTTATTTGGGAGATGACCCCAGGAAACTTCAGTAGGAAATGGAACGCATACAAGGAAGGGAAGGCAGCCAGTGGGGGTTGTGTTATAGAGTGAGTTTCCTGTGTAAGTAACTGGGGCTTAATCCTGCTGGCAATTCTGAGAGTCAGCAGAGAACACGTGTGAGAGTTGCCCTACCCCCCCCCCCCACCAAGGGATGAAGGATATTTACACACCATCTCCCATTTAATTTGTGACCAAAGGCTGCTGCAGGGGCCACTATGTTACTGACCAGAGTTCTTGGCTCCCTTAATCTATAAAAATTGATCAGAGGCCAGACAAGAAATTCAGGCAAGCCTTCATTGGGGCCCCTGCTGCAGCAAATGGGGGCAAGAACAAGCAACAGTTTCCCTTGCTTGCCTGCTCACTCCCTGAGCAGGGGTTGGGGGGGTTAGGGGGGGAGCTGGTTCCTTATATGGGATGAAGGTAGTGGTGGGTCCAGGGGTCAGGCCGGAGGGGTGGCTTAGGTAGTTTGCCCACCGCTTTGGTGCTGTTGTGTGTAGGGGGCATGTACACTGTTTTTTCCTGGCTTTTCAGAAATGGCAGTTGGGTTTTTGGTCTCTTTGTATTTTGTTGTCCTTAATTTGCCCCAACTGTGCATGCACACAGTTATTTTTAGTCCCTCATAGTTTCTTTCTATTTTGTTGCTTGAGGAGATGTTTGTCCAGGTCAAACACTGCAGCAAAGGGTCCCAGGTCCCAGCCTTTCTCAATTATTCTCCAGAATTCTTGGCCTGGTGCAGTCACATTCTCTTGGAAGGGTAAGACCTTGTTCCAGCTGGTAAAACTTGTGAAACTTTTGGGTGGGACCTACCTGGCTCTTACATATTCTGCATTCTCTTTCCAATAAATTATTTATCTAGAAATGCTAGGCTTTTTCCATGAGATGACAGTTATTTAGTATTTAAGTCAAGATTTTTAGAATAACAAAAATATTGCCCTCCATCAAGCACCTGGCTCCTGCATCTGAAAATCATGGTTTTCAAGAGATATTTTTTGTGTGTGTGCATGTGTGTGTGTGTTTGCACATACTATAGGTTTACAAAAGACTACCTACAGCCTTTTCTTGTTGCATATTATCTTCTCTGAGGTAATTAGTCACATACTTTCGCTCTATATTTAATATTGGAGGAAGCCAAATGATGATGATGGTGATAATAAAATAATCCCTGAGAAAAAATAAATTGGGATATATTTAAAAATATTATCTTCTAATCTTATCTGACAGTGTCTCCCCTGTTTGGCTGATGATGTGACAGACCATAATGCTGATGCTGGCAAAGATGCATGCTGGACTCCAAGTTCTGAAGCTGATGCCCACCAGAGTCCTAACTGATGCCCAGAATTCATGTCTGTCTAAACTCTTGGCTGCTGAGCCTGTTGGCCCTAAAGCTGCTCTAGTTCCAAGTTCTCCATGACTCTCAAGACTTTAGCAGAACCGTGCTTTACTTTTGTTCCTATCGTATGTTTCCAGCTTTCTGCACTAAGAATTAGGCATAAACTCTTGGGGTCTATACCTACCTCTGAACCTTACCCCTTTGGTTTCCTTAACATTTCTAAAATATATCTCGTCATCCCCATGTCCAGTGGAGGTCCTGGCCCATAGTATGTGTTCACCTATTGTTTACCAACTAAACTGAGTCTCATTAGTTTTCCTCCAGCTCTCCCACTTGTTCTACAGCCTGCTTGAGAATAATTTCTCCAAAAGGCTAAATAAATAATATGTAAACCTTCCCACAGTTTAAAGAACCAACTCCTGAGCAGCATGCCCAAGACTGTAACACGGAACAAATCTGACTCTGTATTGGATCTGTTTCTTTTACTTTAACCTTTGTATTCTATTGCTTTTGCTACAAGTTAATCACTAAAGGGATGTTGCTATAGCATAAAGAATACATAATGGCCCATCTCCAGGAACCCTGCCTCCCATGCCTGAGTGTTAAGTTAAAATACCTTTGTTTAGCTCACAGGAAACATCCTGTGAATGGCTGCAGGAAAGAAGAAATTAACACATTCCCTCCAGAGTCTGGTGGAACAAGGAAATATTTGCAACAACTTATCATCTTTTTTACTTTACCTGCTCACCTACCCACTTTGTTCTATAAAGGAAATTAACATTTAAACCCAGGCAAGATGGTTCTTTGGGACACTAGTCCACCATCTTCTTTGTCTGCTGGCTTTCCGAATAAAGTCACTATTCCTTGCCCCAGCAACTCATCTCTCGACTTATTGGCCTGTTGTGCAGTGAGCAGTATGAATTCTTGGAGCAGTTGGAGTTGGTAACAAACCTCCCATGGTTGACTTTTGTCTTTGTCTTCACCCTCACCTCTTGCTGCAACCTCCTTTTTGCCTGTTGTCTGAACACATTGATGCACTCGGACATCTGAACATATGTGAGCACTGTGACCTCATTGTGCCCTTCTTCCGTTTGCTCCTTCTGTTCTGCATACCCTTTCCCCTGCCATGTGCTGGGGGACTCCAAATGTTTTAAAAACTCAGCTCAGTCACCTCTTCTCTGGAGCTCATATATGCTCCCAGCAGAGATGCTCATTGACTTCTATTGGGACCTCATATATAAAAGGTAGATGAAGAGAGTGTCTACCACAACAGTGGCTGTGGGGTTTTAATGGTATAAAATGATATAAAGCATGGAATTCTTCCTGGTGCAGAATCAATACTTAATGCATGTTAACTGTGTTCGTTCTTTAGACACCTTTACTATGAAGATCATCGCAATCTGTGGTGTCATTTATGTGCACATTTCCCAGTGCCCATGGGATGGAGCTGTGTCTTATTCATCTTGTGTCTCCAATATTTAGTATTATGTTAAATAAATGGATGAAGGAAACCCATCTCTGTGACACTTGTCTGACACTTACCTGGAGTTTTATAGGCCAAAAAAATACCCCTTCATTATTTCACTTCATTCTTAAATTTTTTTCATGAACAGCCAATTTTTTAGGACAGTGAAACTATTCTGTATGATACCATAAGGACAGATTTATGACATTAAACATTTGTCAAAACCCATAACTGTGCAACACAAAGTGAACCTTAATGTAAACTGTTATTATTAGTTAATAACAATGTACCAATATTGATTCATCAATTGTCACAAATGTTCCACATGAATGAAAGATGTTAATCATAGAAGAAACTGAGAGCATGGAAGAGGGAGGGGTATATAGCAGTTCTCTGTACTTTCTGTTCAATTTTTTTGTAAACCTAAAATTGCTCTAGAAAATAGACTCCATTATTTAAAAAAGTAGGTTCCTGAATCTGTGAGGAATAGTGGGTGGTATTACCTGAAAATTAGAGACGTGGTATAGTTGGCCCAATGACACACAATTAAAACAGAAACAAGATTTACATTTTCTTACGCTGCACTTTCCGTAGTTAGTACAGGATGAACATTGAATCTCCACTTAACTTTTTGTGAGGGATAAGACAACCTCATCCTTGACATTCTCCTTCCAGCACTTTGGAAAGTAAGTCTTAGGTGGAGTAGAGTTTATTAGGGACTGGATGAGAATACCCTTCACAAGACTAATTTAGAGTCTTTATGACTCAGTAGAGGCTGTCAGTCCTAAGTTATTTGACATTTAATTCCTGCTGATAAAAATTTTATATGACAAATAGTTTCATTTAATTGTGTCACCTCTGGCTTATATACACCATAAAAGATTTCCGTTTTAACAGCCAGCAACAAAAGAGTATCGGCTGAGAGGAATAATGTTGAGAAAACTTGCAAGAGCATGGATGGCTTTCTGGGGGAGAAGATCTCTGGAGGGAGGTGAGGTGGCTTTGGGCCCAAGTACACCTGCACCTGCGCTTGTGCTGAGTGCCTGGACTGGCAAGGGCACTACTTCCTCTTGGGACCTTGATTGATACTTTTTTCTTCTAGCAATGAGTCCACATGTCTGCCCCTCCTCTGGCTTATCCTTTGCACTGATGGGTTTTATGCAAAAAGAGCTTGCTTCATAACATGCTCTGGCATGCACTAATAACAATTTCATAATAATTTCACAAAGAGTCTCTAATTTTGTATCTTTGTTTCTTTAAGTAAAACCACTGTATTTAGGGATGGTGGCATGACTGAAGCCCATTAAATATTTGGAAAGTACTGACTTGTATTTATGTATCAACAAACTATGTACTGAGCAACTAGTATATGCCAGGCTGTATCATAGACACTATGGAGAATGAGTGGTCTCTGTCCCCAAAAGGTTTTCAGTCTACTGGGAAGAGCTGACATACCTATATAATGAGACAACAATAAAAGGCATATGTGTGCAGCACTTTATAATTTATTAAGGACTTTCATGTGTCTATTACAACAACACTCTTGGGGGGAGAAGAGTGTATTGTATTTCTCCCATTTTACTGGTGACAACTCTGAAGTCCATGGTGTGACATGGAGCCTGATTGCTGATAGGTTAGTAATAACGGTTGCGCCTCAGAATGGCATTTGTCCTCAGGGTAGGAAGTAGCCTACGAATGCGGTAGCTATAACTGTGAATAGTAGTATTATTCCAATATTTCATGTTTCTTGGAAGGCGTGGGAACCATAGTATAGGCCATGTCCTACGTGGGCGTAAAGGCAGATGAAGAATATAGAAGCTCCGTTTGCATGTAAGTATCGAATAATTCAGCTGTAATTAACGTCTCAGCAGATATGTGTGACAGATGAGAAGGTGGTTGTCGTGTCTGGTGTGTAGTGTATTGCTAGGAATAGGCCTGTTAGGATTTGTATGATTAGGCAGTGGCCAAGTAGGGAGCCAAAGTTCCATCATGAAGAGATATTTGACGGGGTGGGGAGATCAATAAATGTGTAATTGAGGGTTTTTATTAGTGGGTGTTTTTCGAATGTTGGTCATTGATGTTCTTGTAGTTGAATAACAACGATGATTTTTCATGTCATTGGTCATGGTTGAAGTCCATGTGAGAATAATGATGACATACATTGTTTTTATTATAAGCATTATTTTTGTAATTAGTCTTGTGGGGGTTTCTTCAAAGCCTTCGTCTATTTATGAGGGTTTAGGGTTGATTGTGGGTGGTGGTGTTGGGTGTGGGATTGTCTTTAGCTTTGGTGGTTCATTTTTAGGTTTAATAGTATTTTTGATTTATTTGGGGGGAATGTTGGTTGTGTTTGCTTACATGACAGCTATGGCTACTGAGCAATATCCTGAGGTTTGGGTTTCTAATAAAGTTGTGTTAGGAGCGTTTCTTTTAGGTTTAGTGGCAGAGTTTTTAGTAGTGTTATATGTTTTAGAGAGTGAGAAGGTGGATACTGTGTTTGAGTTTAATGGGTTGGGGGATTGGATTATTTATGATACAGGAGATTTTGGGTTTTTTTAGTGAGGAAGCTATGGGAATTGCTGCTTTATATAGTTATGGTACTTGATTGGTTATTGTTACAGATTGGTCATTGTTTATTGGTGTTGTAGTTATTATGGAGATTACTCGGGGTAACTAAATAAGAGTATACCAAGTATACCAAGAGTATATTTGGTATACCAAGAGTATACCAAATAAGGAAAGATAAAAAGTAAAGTTTGATAAGGCCTTGTTGGTTTGAGTTTACTATGGAGGCCTTTAGTTGAATAAAGGCTGTAGTTTTTGGTAAGATGATTTCTATTCAGGTTAGGTCTAGTAAGGAGGTTGCTAGTTTTTGGCTTATTAATAGGTTTAGGTGAGGGGGTAGGTAATGTATAATTGTGGGGAAATATCCTAATAGAGTGGAGAATTTAGTGGAGTTTGATGGGTATACGTATTTTAAGTTTTGTGAGTAGATGTTAATTTCGAATGCGAGAATAAAGCCTAAGGTTGTTATTGCGAGAGCTGTTAGTTTTAGGTGCAAGGGTATGGTTATTAAAAGAGTGGTTATTGGAGGAATATTGTTGGACAGAATAAATCCGGCGAAGATACTTCCGATTAATAGGCGTTTGATAGGGTTAATTAATAGGGGATTATTTTCATTAATGTTTGTGAAGGGAGGGAAGTGAGGTTGTCCTAGTAGTGTAAAGAAGATAATGCAAGTGCTATAAATAGCTGTGAGGGAGGTAGCGGTTAGAGTTAATAATAGGGCTCAGGCGTTGGTATAAGACGAAGTGGTGGCTTCGATGATGAGGTCTTTAGAGTAGAATCCGGTGAGGAATGGTATTCCTGTTAGTGCAAGGCAGCCAATAATAAGGGCAGTTGTGAAGGGAAGAGTTTTGTATAGTCCTCCTATTTTTCGAATGTCTTGTTTGTTGTTTAGGTTATGAATGATAGAGCCGGAGCATAAGAATAATATGGCCTTGAAGAAGGCGTGTGTACAAATGTGTAGAAATGCCAGGTAAGGCTGGTTGAGACCAATTGTTACTATTATTAGGCCCAGTTGGCTGGAGGTGGAGAAAGCAATAATGTTTTTGATATCGTTTTGGGTGAGGGCACAAATGGCTGTGAATAAGGTGGTGAGGGCACCTAGAGAAAGAGTTATTGTTTGAATGAGTTTATTATTTTCTATTAGAGGGTGGAAGCGGATAAGTAGGAAAATCCCTGCTACAACTATTGTGCTTGAGTGGAGTAGGGCTGAGACTGGGGTGGGACCTTCTATTGCTGAAGGGAGTCAGGGGTGAAGTCCAAATTTGGCTGATTTTCCAGCTGCGGCTAGTACGAGTCCTACAAGAGGAAGATTTGAGGAGTTTTGGTTGAGTGTGAAGATTTGTTGTAAATCTCATGCGTTTAGGTTAAATAAAGATCATGCTATTGACATGAGGAATTCGATATCTCCGATGTGATTGTATAAGATTGCTTGAAGGGCAGCTGTATTTGCGTCTGTCCGTCCAAATCATCAGCTGATGATTAAGAAGGATATAATGCCTACTCCTTCTCATCCAGTGAAGAGTTGAAAGAAATTATTAGCTGTAACGAGGATAAGTATAGTGATAAGGAAGATGAGTAGGTATTTGAAGAATTGGTTGATGTGGGGGTCAGAGTGCATATATCACATTGAGAACTCTATGATAGATCATGTGATGAACAGTGCCACGGTTATAAATATGAGTGAAAAGTAGTCTATTTTGAAGCTAAGTGTTAGTTTAAGGGTTTGGATGGTAATTCAGTGTCAGTTTGAAATGAATGCTTCTTGGTTTGTGTGAAGAAATATTATTGTTGGGATTAGGCTAGTGATGAAGGCAGAAAGGATAATATTTTTTACATAGTGTTGGTACTTGTTGCTCTTGTAGAGGTTTGTGTTGGATATTATGATAATTAGTACTGTGAGTAAAGCAGAGGAAATGAATAGGTTTATTACTTTTATTTGGAGTTGCACCAGTTTTATGGTTCCTAAGACCAATGGATAACTGTTATCTTTTAAAAGTTTGCAAAAACCACATTGTTACGTGTGGGGGCATGAGTTAGCAGTTCTTGCAATACGTTTTCGGTAGATAAGAAGCTTTGATCTTCTGTTACTAGTTTCACAAACTAGTGTTTTCTTTAAATTATATTTACAGTAAAGGGGGCCTAGGATAATTTTGAGGTTTAGTGATAGAAGTAATAGGGGAATGATGTGTAGGGCTATTAAGGCATGTTCTCACGCGAACGAGGGGGTGAGGTTGTTGATATGGTGAGTGTGTTTGCCACGTTGTGTTGTGATTAACATATATAGGGAGTAGAGGGCTGTAATTACAATATTTGTTCCTATTAGGATAATAGTGAGGTTTGATCATGAGAAGGCTGATATAACTACGAGTAGTTCTCCGATCAGGCTGATGGTGGGGGGTAGAGCGAGGTTTGTTAGGCTTGCTAGTAGTCATCAGGTCGTTATTAGTAGGAGAAAGATTTGTAGGCCCCGTGCTAGGATTATGGTTCGGCTGTGAATTTGTTCATAGTTCGAGTTTGCTAGACAGAACAGTATAGAGGCTGTGAGGTCATGGGCGATTATTAGAGCGGTAGCTCCTATGTAACTTCAGGGGGGTTGGATAAGGATGGCTGCGATAACGAGTGCTATCTGGCTGACTGAAGAGTATGCGATGAGTGACTTTAGGTCTGTTTGATGTAAACAGATAGAGCTGGTTATGATTATTCCTCACAAGGAAAGCATGAGGAAAGGGTAGGCCATATGTTCTGTTAAAGGGTTAAGAATTGATGTAATTCATAGTGTGCCGTAGCCTCCAAGTTTTGGTAGTACAGCTGCAAGGACTATTGAACCTGTGATAGGGGCTTCTACGTGTGCTTTGGGTAGTCAAAGGTGTAGTCCGTAGAGGGGTATTTTTACTAGGAAAGCTATTATACAGGCTAGTCATGAGGATATTGGATCAGGAAGTGGATAGCGGTTGGATTCAGTGTTGTAGTAATAGAAAATTTAGAGATCCTGTTGTATTTTGTAAGTATGTTAATGCTAGTAATAAGGGAAGGGGCCCTATTAGTGTGTAGAATAGGAAGTAGAGTCCTGCATTGAGTCGTTTTGTTTGGTTATCTCAGCGGGTAATAATGATGAGAGTGGGGATTAGTGTGTCTTCAAATATGATGTAGAATAGGATTAGTTCTGTGGCGGTGAATGTTATAATTAGGAGTGTTTATAATGTAATCAGTATTGTAATGTAAAGCTTTTTTCAGACGAGTGGTTCTTTGAGAAGGTGGGATCGGCTTGCTATTAGTATTAAGGGAAGGAGTCATATTGTTAGGATTAGGAGTGGTGTGGAGAGGGGGTCGGAGAAGAATGTTAGGGAGTAATTGAGGCTGTTGTCGTTGAGTTGATTAAGGAGGAGTAGGCTTGTAAAGCTGATTGGTAGGCTATGAGTTGTGGTATTAATTCAGATAGAGTTGTTTTTTGATAATCAGGTTAGAAGTATTAGTATGATGGTAGGAGTGATGAATTTTAGCATTGGAGGAGATTGAGATTTTGTACGTAGTCAGTGCTGTATGTGTTGGAGATTATGACTAGTAGGGCTAGTCCGATGGCTGCTTCACAGGCTGCGAATACCAGAAGAATGATTGGCATCATGCTGGCTAGGGTGAAGTGTGAGTTTAGGATTGTGAGAGCTGCTAGAATGAACAGTGATAATATTATACCCTCTAAGCAGAGTAGTGTGGATATTAGGCGGGATCGGTATATTAATAGGCCCGTAAGGGATATGGTGAAGGCTATTAGGATGTTTATACAGATTAGAGAAACTTGGTATTTGTGAGTTTGAATCACAGTCTAATGGGTCGAAATCACTTGTTTTATTTTAAACTAAGTACCATATTTGTCTCATTCTAAGCCCTTTTGGGTTCATTCGTAGGCTAAGCTGGCTGCTAGTAGGGAGATTAAGAATAAGGTTATAGTAAGTATTGTTCCTAGGTTATTTGTTTGGGTTGCTCAGGGGAGGGGAAGTAGGAGGGAGATTTCTAAATCAAAGAGAATAAAGGTAATTGCTACTAGAAAGAATTTTATGGAGAAAGGTAGACGAGCAGATCCTACGGGGTCGAAACCGCATTCATAGGGCTTGCTTTTTCGGCGTGTATGTTTAGTTGAGGGAGTCAAAAAGCGATAAATACGAGTAGTAAGGCTAGCGTTGTATTTGTTAGTAGTGTTAATAGGAGATTTATTGTTCTTTTTCGGGGTGCACCAAAACTGATTGGAAGTCAGTTGTACTTACTAATACTAAAAGGACTATGAGCCTCATCAATAGATAGATACGTAGAGAAATAGTCATACAACGTCTACGAAATGTCAGTATCAAGCAGCAGCTTTGAAACCGAAGTGATGGCTTGATGTGAAGTGGAATTTTATTTGGCGAATAAAACAAATAATGAGGAAAGTGGATCTGATGATGACGTGTAGTCCATGGAAGCCTGTGGCCACAAATAAGGTGGATCCGTAGATTCCGTCTGAGATTGTGAATGGAGCTTCATAGTATTCTGATGCTTGGAGTAGGGTAAAATAAAGGCCGAGCATGATTGTGATGAAAAGGGCTTGAAGTATATGTTTGCAGTTCCCTTCTATGCGACTGTGATGGGCTCAAGTGATAGATACACCAGAGGCTAGTAATACAGAGGTGTTAAGGAGTGGGACTTCTAAAGGATTTAGGGGGTGGATGCCCCACAGGAATCAGTTGGTCTTGTACTTCCAAGATCTGGTGCTCTGTCCTCACTATGATTTGTGTCCATGCTTCTATTCCCTATACACTACAGAATCCCCCAATAAAATATGAACTCTTCCAAGATGCTAATATGACAAAATATGTGTTACTCTTGTGTATGCCATTGTTGACAATGCTTTGGTTCTGGTGGTGGGTATTTTGTACATTTCTAATTATAAGAAAATCAAATATTATTATTATTACATAATAATAATAATACTTGTTAATATCCAACTATCCATAACCAAATGTGTATGGATTTTATTAGCACACCCTATATCTTAGACATTTCTCATCTTGAGTCTAATATTCCTTCATAGTACCGACTTTGTGCATTTAAAAGTTCTATCCTCCATGTGAAAGATGTGATACTTGACAAATCTTTGAGGATGACTCTCACTATTTGTGCTGGATATCTCTCACTCCACTTAATCCATTTTTCATACCTCTCTGTACTTTCCTACCCTGCTCTCTGCCTGCAGAGGCTGACCTGCATGAATTATATCAGTGGTCTCCTGTGCCCACAGGAAGAGGTATCCTATTGGATTTGGCCAGTTGGGATCCCTGGCAGGAAATCAGAGAGAGAGAAGAGAGTGAGGCCAGGATATTTATTCTCCAGGCTCTCCCTCTATGAGGTCATCTTGGGCTGACTCTACTGCTCCTCATAAGGTGGACTTCTCTCCTTCCTGCATCTTCTCCTTCTACTTGTCTCCTCACATCTGGGAGAAGTAACAACTGTTTACCAAAAAAACTTATTTACAAAAGAGACACTTTATTTGTAAACAATTCCTTTGTTCAGTCGTCTTTATCTTAATCTGAGTGAGCCTTTTGTTTCTTATCAGGACCTATTTTTCTATTGACACCTTTAAAGAGTCCAGGTACCTTGAAAGGTTCATGCTCCATGCACCAGCCTCTGTCCTAGCTTATCCTTTCTACGAATAGACCTTTTGTAAAGTGAAAATAAGTAAAATGACCTCAGAAGGAAAACTCAGTCAAAATGAGAAGTATAAAAAGTTAATATGATGTGAATGTTGGGGTGGGAGTGGAGGTGGGCAGAGCTAGAGATAAAAGAAAGGGCACCCTCCTAACAGGAAGTCTTCTGTTTCTCATCTTTGAGTTACTTATAGTGGCATTTGGGTATTTTGAGATACACAGAAAAAACTTCCCCTAGGAATGTCTATTTCTAAAACACACACATATGTACATTAGGAAAATAGCATAGTGCAATGGGAAGGGATCTGGGAATAAATTTTTGATCTACTACTTACTAGTTTTATCATCTGTTAACTTCTCTGAGGTTTGATAGCCTATAGGAAAAGTGTTGGTAATATAGCCATAGACCTTTAATAAATGATGGGTATTCCTATTTGTCTTTGGGGTTTAATTATATTCTAGGTATGTAGAAATATAATTTTCTAAGTAAAATTTTTTTGGGGGCTGGAACCTTATTTTTGTGTCATACATAAGAGGAAATATAGATCATTGTTTACCCTGAAAATTAAATTCTTCCCCAAATATTCACCAGTCAAAGCCAGACTATCCACAGTTGAGAGAATCTCAGTTGATTCATGTTTACCATGTTTACCATGTTACCATGTTACTCAGTTTACCATGATAGAACCTTTTGGAATAAAGGTTCTGGGATTGATGACACCACTTTTTATCCTTAAATGAATCTCTAAGGAAAAAGTTTATTAAGTAACTGTCGCATTTTTGTGAGGCCTTATGTTAGGTTCTTCATATATAAAAAATAAGTAAACCAATGTCCTTGCCTTCAAGGATACCTCAGCTTGGTTAGGGAGAAGGATAAGGGCTGATCTATCAAGGTCATAGGTCATATCATATTATCCTTTGTCTCCCCAGTGCTAATATACCTCCCAGTCCATTGTGAGTATGTAGCATAAAAGCTTGTTGAATCTGAATAAATTGATAGCCAGCAATGCCAGACATGGGAAGCAGAGACACCGAGTGCACTAGCTATTCAAAGAAGAGAGAGCTTTTTGTGGCCTTAAAATTTCACGGAGGTGGAGAAAATTGCTCTGGGTCTTGATAAGTGTGTAGATTTGGGTAGGTTTAGAGGGGCACAGACACCACTTCGGGGGACTAATTATTTACTTAGTATAGATTTATAGAAACCAAATTACCAAGTAAAGTGGTATGAATTTTAATATGAAATTATTTAGACACAAATTTACATAGTCTTGACTTTAAAAGGACTCGATTTACATATACCTTCCAGAAGAGTGTGTTAATTTTTTTTATCACAACCAGCAATATGTGAAAGTGCTATTTCACCATAACTGTATTAGCATAGTGTGTTATATTTGAAAAATATTTATTTGCTTTGTGATAGATGATACCATATCTCAATTAATAATGCATTAGTGAAAATTTTAATTAATTGAGCAAGCACAGGGTGGAATAAAGATGCTGTGATTGCACCAGGATAAGAGGAGCAAGAGGAATTGAGGCACAGGAACAGGGTGAAAGTGAGAACCATGACTGAATGTAAGCCTTGTTAGGTTGGCTCTCCATGGTGTAGTCGGCAGGGGATCAATAGGCTGTGGGAAGTGAGCAAAGTACAATATTCAGGAATTGTGATGGGAAGGGCGTGTACAGCAGGAATAGCTATGGTGAATGGAAACACATCTGTCATCCAGAGGGAAGGCTGCCAGATGGGAACCTTGGAGGTGGGGCAATTATGAGTGAGGAAAAGGTGTGACGTTGGCTTGAGTCTGCAGGTAGGGATCAGTGCAAGCAAGGAGGATAGGAACTGGGAGGTTGGGGGTCAAATGCATTAGCAGTACTTTTTTGATGTATCTGAGGATGAGGTCCAGGATTATGGGGTAACTGGGCATCACTTACCATCAATAAATAGCAGGAGTGCTCAAAGAAATGTCCTAGGATATTGGGGGAGAAGGGGAACATTGGGAGAAAGTGGAATATTGGATAGAGGAAGTGTGGCTTCAAGAAAGAGGTTTTCAGGGCGGGTTAATACTGGGATCAGCTTGTATAGGTATCAGGAGCCAGTAGAGCTTATTAGTTATAGTAGGGCTGGCTCTTCCGTTAGTCAGTCATTTGATGTGGGCAAGGCCCTTTAAACTTTGGGTGTCTCAGTTCCCTCACCTGCCAAGTACATCTTTTAAAAATGAGTTTAAATGAGATGTTACATTTCACATGAGCAGAATGGTGTCTGGCACACAGTAAGTGCTCCTAAGTGTCAGTCACTTTTGTTGGCTGTAGTGTTGTATTGCTGAGGTCGGAGGTGGTGTGTTTCCTGGTTGCTATTTTGTAGGTTGTTGGCGGAAAGGTGTTTGTGTGTTGTTATATCAGGGATCTGAGGGATGGAACTGAGGGGAAGGCTGAAGGCCAGTATTTTCAGGAAGGGTATATGGGACTGGCCTCTAATTCCTTCCAACAACTGTAGCATTGAAATTGCTAGGTGGCAACTCGGGTGTGGGGGTGTTCTGAGGAGATCTGGTTCTTTATGTCTCAGTGTAGAAAGAATTCAGCTAGAGGCAAAGTGACAGATAAGAAGTGATTTATTAGAATAGGATGCTTGTGAGCCTTACAAGTGGGCAGGCGAGAGGGTGCCACACCTGAGAATCTAGTGGGCTACAGTTTTATAATCAAAGGAGAAGTGGGGAGGGGGAGAAGACCACATTCTTCCTCATTCTTGAGTAGACGTCGAGCTTCCATCATCAGTTCCTCCTCCATGTCCGATGAGGAAGTTTTCTTATCTCTGCATGGTCAAGCCAGGACTGTCATGGTGCAATGGAAATGAGCAAAAAAATGGTAACATATTTTGGTAACAAAATATGGTAAATCATCTCAGCTTTCAATATAATGTCACCCTTTCCTATAATTTTGCTTTTAGTGTGTGCAGAGGAGCGTGTCCTAGGAATCATTAACTTACTGACCTCACTGGGCAGGATGTGGGTCTCATTTTACCATTGTTAAGTTTTGGGGCATGTCTCATGCTTCTGTTGCATGGTTTTGTTGCAAAGGAAGCCTGCTTTCTTGAATGATCATTAACTTACAGGGGTCTCCCATACTCTTCTATTTACTTACAACCCCTTAGTGGAATTGACTATTTAATCACCTACTTTGTTCCTTTCCCGTATCCTTATCAGAAAAAACATCCAGGGGATGCTGGAAGAATCCTTCAGTGCCCTTTATGGGCATGTCATCCAATTAGCATCCTCTTAAATCTCCTCAGTCTTTGGACTTCAGAGTCCTTTTATATACAAAGTCACACTCAGAAAAGGAGCAAGGCAGGAATTGGGGTAAATATTCAACCTTTGTTGCAGAGTTTCTTTCTCATTGGAAGGAGAGGAAAAGTCTGGACTGACTTTTTGACTTAGCCCCAAATATGCCTCTTCCTTGTAGGCAGCTAGGGATACCAGTCTGACTACTGCCTACCATGAAACCCAGGGGTCCCTAGGTGCACATTTGCAGTCTTGGCTTAATCTTGGTTTTCTGCTTCTTTATGTGGGGGTGTATATGGGTGTCATCTGTTTTGATGGGCTTTGTTCCGTAAGGTGAGCTTATGAGCTTTGCAAAAATAGCCTCGGTTTTTAGCACCCTTTAGCTCCTTAGTTTGTCATTCTTGTTTATCTGTTTAGACTGTGATCTTTATTTTCTTTTTGGTGTGGCCTGATTAAAACAGGTGAACATTTCCTGACAAGTTTTAGCCCAGAGTTTATAGCTTCTACCATGTGTATTATTATTCTACACTTGTCTAAAGCCACAGCAGTGTGAGAGGCCTATTTCTCGCAATGATTTGAATACTAGTTGAAAAGCTTCTACGCTTTGTGTTCCCAGAAACCTAAGGGCCCAAACAACCTGAGTGCAGACTTAAGGTATGTGTTTCAGTTGGGGGATTGGAAGAGAGCTTCCCAACTTTGAGTTCTGGATAAAAGGCCCTTCCATCTTAGATGAAACTAAGGTGAAGAATACATCAAACCATTATTTGGCCATAACAACCTTGGTCACAAATTAGTTTAGAAAATTCATTCTTTTGTAGGTTTTTTTAGTAGGACAGGTCACTTCTGACAGAGGGACAGGAACTAGGAAAGGTTCAAGGCCTACCTAGGACGGTATATCACCACAAATGGGGCTCTGGAGAACTGAAGAAAGTGTCTGCAACACACTTTGTGTTTGCTTCTGTTGATAGTGGTGGTGGTGGAAAGAAATGGCTTGTAAAAGGGAAAAGGAGATTGGAAAAATCACAGGTCCTTGCTGACAATCTCGATCTTACAGTACAATCTTGGGTCATTCAAGGGCATCAGCCAATCAAGGTAAGCGGTCTTATCACACTTCACCTGATTGGGAAGAAACTCGGTGAGACAGGGGCAGAGCTGAGATTTCCAGAAAGTGTTTTTTTTTCCCTTACCAGCCCATCTGAGGGGATGGGGTTCCAGTACAAAAGAGTAACTTAGGGCGTACAAGATAATACAATGGATCTTCCTTTCACAGAACAAAAATTATTCTCCCCCCATGTTTCCATTACTAAGTGAGCTGCCTCCTGTGTTGGTTTATAAATTGTTAGCTACTTTGTGGGTTCAGTGGGGCTAGGGGTGGGGTAAAAACTTATCTTACAATGTAGAGGCATAAAGCATTGCATATCCAAAGAAGAGGGAAAAAAAAGAGATATAATTGCTTTTTATATATCTACTCCAACTAGACTAAGCTACTCAGAGTCCTCAGAGCATACTTTATACACCTGATTCCTAACCTTTCTTTCCCAGTGTTTTTCTCTCCGGTTCAATCTCACAAATCCAGTTTACATTTGGCCTTCTTTACCTTTTCTTCCTATACACATACAAATGGATGTTCCTTCAGCTCTAATTATCTGTTTCTGAGTAGGATGTTCTAATTTGTTGATTTCCTTCTTGAAATGTGATGCTCAAATTTAAAGACAGTACATCAGATGTGATCAAATAAATGTTAACTAAAAATAAAACAACAATTATTTCCCAGGTTCTATTGGTGTCATTGAAGATGGCAGCCACAACCCACTAAGATTCTTTGTCTCCTAAAACTTCTGGGCCTTTTCTCCTTAGTTGCTGCTGGGCCATATTCGTACCACAGGTACTTTGTGCAGTTGGCTGTTTCGACCTAAGTGTAGGAATTTACATTCATCTTTGTAAAAATGACATCTTGTAAGATTCAGCTCATCACTCTAGCCTATTAAGATCTATTTGAAACTGAATTATAGGAGATTAAGTTTCTTTTCCGCCTAACATCATCCATATGGTTGATGCACGAGGCCAGGATCTCATAAAAATATTGAAAAGACATAACAGAAGAAACCCTCAAGTTCAGGGGACCCTGTGCTAAAGCTGATAGGAGCCCGAGAACCACCAAGTTCCAGCCTGCTCCAAACGTTAGCTTCCAGTGCCTCCTCCCTGCCTGAGTCCTCTGCTCTCCATCCCGACCCTCTTTGCTGTCCTTTTCTGACCCTGTGCTCATGTAAAGTGTTGGAATAACTCCTTTCTAAGCTGTACCTTCCCTTTGTGAATGGCCACACGACTCAAGCCCATATTAATGTCTCCCATTTCTGGACCACTCCTTTTGGCCCTGGGTATATACTTCTCATTAATAAAATAATTATTACACTAACATGAATTAATATTGTTTGAGCCCTTAATATGTATCTGACCCTATACTGAGTGTATTGTATAAATTATCTGATTTATCTTCATAGTACTGCTCTGTGCTGGTTGTCCTGTTTTATAAATGAGGAATCCGAGGCTTAGAGAGTTTAAGTCACCCATTCAAGCTCATCTGGATATATCAAGGCTTGAAAATAGGTCTTTCTGAGACTTCACAACCTTTTGGGTTGTAAAGACTTTGAGGGTGGAGACTGGTTTTATTTATTTATTTTAACGTCTTTATTGGAGTATAATTGTTTTACAATGTTGTGTTAGTTTCTGCTGTATAACAAAGTGAATCAGCTATACATATACATATATCTCCATATCTCCTCCCTCTTGCATGTCCCTCCCACCCTCCCTATACCACCTCTCTAGGTGGTCACAAAGCACCGAGCTGATCTCCCTGTGCTATGTGGTTGCTTCCTACTAGCTATCTATTTTACATTTAGTAGTGTATATATGACCATGCCACTCACTCACTTTGTCCCAGCTTACCCTTCCTCCTCCCCATGTCCTCAAGTCCATTCTCTATAGCTTCATCTCTATTCCTGTCCTGCCCCTAGGTTTTTCAAAACCATTTTTCTTTTATTTTCTTAGATTCCATATATATGTGTTAGCGTACATATATATTCTTCTCCTTCTGACTTACTTCACTCTGTATCACAGATTCTAGGTCCATACACCTCACTACAGATAACTCAGTTTCATTTCTTTTTATGGTTGAGTAATATTCCATTGTATATATGTGCCACATCTTCTTTATCCATTCATCTGTCAATGGACACTTAGGTTACTTCTATGTCCTGGCTGTTATAAATAGAACTGCAATGAACATTATGGTACATGATTCTTTTTGAATTATGGTTTTCTCAGGGTATACGCCCAGTAGTGGGATTGCTGGGTCATATGGTTGTTCTATTTTTAGTTTTTTAAGCAACCTCCATACTGTTCTCCATAGTGGCTGTATCAATTTATATTCCCACCAGCAGTGCAAGAGGGTTCCCTTTTCTCCAAACCCCTCCAGCATTTATTGTTTATAGATTTTTTGATGATGGCCATTCTGACTGGTGTGAGGTGATACCTTATTGTAGTTTTAATTTACATTTCTCTAATGATTAGTGATGTTGAGCATCCTTTCATGGGTTTGTTGGCAATCTGTATATCTTCATTGGAGAAATGTCTATTTAGATCTTCTGCTTATTTTTGGGTTGGGTTGTTTGTTTTTGTGATATTGAGCTGCATGAGCTGCTTGTATATTTTGGAGATTAATCCTTTGCCAGTTGCTTCATTTGCAAATATTTTCTCTCATTCTGAGGGTTGTCTTTTCATCTTGTTTATGGCTTCCTTTGCTGTGCAAAAGCTTTTAAATTTCATTAGGTCCCATTTGTTCATTTTTATTTCCATTACTCTAGGAGGTGGGTCAAAAAGGATCTTGCTGTGATTTATGTCATAGAGTGTTCTGCCTATGTTTTCTTCTAAGTGTTTTATAGTATCTGGCCTTATTTAGGTGTTTAATGCATTCTGAGTTTTTTTGTGTGTATGGTGTTAGGGAGTGTTCTAATTTCATTCTTTTCCATGTAGCTGTCCAGTTTTCCCAGCACTACTTATTGAAGAGGCTGTCTTTTCTCCATTGTATATTCTTGTCTCCTTTATCAAAAATAAGGTGACCATAGGTGCATGGGTTTATCTCTGGGCTTTCTATCCTGTTCCATTGATCTATATTTCTGTTTTTGTGATGATACCATAGTGTCTTGATTGCTGTAGCTTTGTAGTGTAGTCTGAAGTCAGGGAGCCTGATTCCTCCAGCTCTGTTTTTCTTTCTCAAGATGGTCTTGGCTATTCAGGGTCTTTTGTGTTTCCATACATATTGTGGGATCTTTTGTTCTAACTCTGTGAAAAATGCCAGTGGTAGTTTGATAAGGATTGCACTGAATCTGTAGATTGTTTTTGGTAGTATAATCATATTCACAATGTTGATTCTTCCAATCCAAGAACATGGTATATCTCTCCATCTGTTTGTATCATCTTGAATTTCTTTCATCAGTGTCTTGTAGTTTTCTGCATACAGGTCTTTTGTCTCCTTAGGTAGGTTTATTCCTAGGTATTTTATTCTTTAGTTGCAATGGTAAATAGGAATATTTCCTTAATTCCTCTTTCAGATTTTTCATCATTAGGGTATAGGAATGCCAGAGATTTCTGTGCATTAATTTTATATCCTGCTACTTTACCAAATTCACTGATTAGCTCTAGTAGTGTTCTGGTAGCATCTTTAGGATTCCCTATGTATAGTATTTTTCCATCTGCAAACAGTGACAGCTTTATTTCTTCTTTTCCGATTTGAATTCCTTTTATTTCTTTTTCTTCTCTGATTGCTGTGGCTAAAACTTCCAAAACTATGTTGAATAGTGGTGAGACGGGCAACCTTGTCTCGTTCCTGATCTTAGTGGAAATGGTTTCAGGTTTTCACCATTGAGAACGATGTTGGCTCTGGATTTGTCATATATGGCCTTTATTATGTTGAGGTAAGTTCCCTCTCTGCCTACTTTCTGGAGGGTTTTTTTCATAATTGGGTGTTGAATTTTGTTAGAAGTTTTTTCTGCATCTATTGAGATGATCATATGGTTTTATCCTTCAATTTGTTTACATGGTGTATCACAATGTTTTGTGTATATTGAAGAATCCTTGCATTCCTGGGACAAACCACACTTGACCATGGTGTATGACCCTTTTCATGTGCTGTTGGATTCTGTTTGTTAGTATTTTGTTGAAGATTTTTGCATCTATGTTCATCAGTGATATCAGCCTGTATTATTCTTTTTTTGTGGCACTTTTTTTCTGGTTTTGGTGTCACGGTGATGGTGGCCTTGTAGAATGAGTTTGGGAGTGTCCCTCTCTCTGCTATATTTTGGAAGATTTTGAGAGCTATAGGTGTTAGCTCTTCTCTAAATGTTTGATAGAATTTGCCTGTGAAGCCATCTTGTCCTGGGCTTTTGTTTGTTGGAAGATTTTTAATCAGAGTTTCAATTTCAGTGATTGTGGTTTGTCTGTCTATATTTTCTATTTCTTCCTGGGTCAGTGCTGGAATGTTGTGCTTTTCTAAGCATTTGTCCATTTCTTCCAGATTGTCCATTTTATTGGCATAGAGTTGTTTGTAGTAATCTCTCATGATCCTATGTATTTCTGCAGTGTCAGTTGTTACTTCTCCTTTTTCATTTCTAATTCTGTTGACTTGAGTCTTCTCCCCTTTTTCTGGCTAAATGTTTATCAATTTTGTTTATCTCCTCAAAGAACCAGCTTTTAGCTTTATTGCTCTTTGCTACCGTTTCCTTCTTTTCTTTCTCATTTATTTCTGATCTGATCTCTATGATTTCTTTCCTTCTGCTAATGTTGTGGGTTTTCTTGGTTGTTGTTTTTGCTGTTCTTTCTCTAATTGCTTTAGGTATAAGGTTAGGTTGTTTATTTGAGATTTTTCTTGTTTCTTGAAGTAGGATTATATTGCTATAAACTTCCCTCTTAGAGGTCCTTTTGCTGCATCCCATAAGTTTTGGGTCATCATGTTTTCATTGTCATTTGTTTCTAGGTATTTTTTGATTTCCTCTTTGATTTCTTCAATGATCTCTTGGTTATTTAGTAGTGTATTGTTTAGCCTCCATGTGTTTGTAATTTTTACAGGTTTTGTTTTCCTGTAATTGATATCTAATCTCATAGTGTTGTGGTTGGAAAAGATACTTGATATGATTTCAATTTTCTTAAATTTACCAAGGTTTGATTTGTGACCCAAGATATGATCTATCCTGGAGAATGTTCCCTGAGCATTTGAGAAGAAAGTGTATCCTGTCGTTTTTGGATGGGATGTCCTATAAATATCAATTAAGTTCATTTTGTTTAATGTATCATTTAAAGCTTGTGTTTCCTTATTTATTTTAATTTTGGATGATCTGTCCATTGTTGAAAGTGGGGTGTTACAATTCCCTACTCGTATTGTGTTACTGTTGATTTCTCCTTCTATGGCTGTTAGCCTTTGCCTTATGTTTTCAGATGTTCCTATGTTGGGTGCATAAATATTTACCATTGTTATATCTTCTTCTTGGATTGATCCCTCGATCGTTATGTACTGTCCTTCTTTGTCTCTGTAATAGTCTTTATTTTAAAGTCTATTTTGTCTGATATGAGAATTGCTACTCCAGCTTTCTTTTGATTTCCATTTGCATGGAATATCTTTTTCCATCCCCTCACTTTCAGTATGTGTCTGTAGGTCTGAAGTGGGCCTCTTGTAGACAGCATATATAGAGGTCATTTTTTGTATCCATTCAGCCAGTCTATGTCTTTTGGTCGGAGCATTTACTTAATTTACATTTAAGTTAATTATCGATATGTATGTTCCTATTACCATTTTCTTAATTGTTTTTTGTTTGTTATTGTAGGTCTTTTCCTTCTTTTGTGTTTACTGCCTAGAGAAGTTCCTTTAGCATTTGTTGTAGAGCTGGTTTGGCTGTGCTGCATTCTCTTAGCTTTTGCTTCTCTGAAAAGGTTTTAATTTCTCTGTCACATCTGAATGAGATCCTTGTGCTGAGTAGAGTAATCTTGGTTGTAGGTTTTTCCCTTTCATCACTTTAAGTATGTCCTGCCACTCCCTTATGTATGTCCTGCCACTCCCTTGGTTTTCAGAATTTCTGATGAAAGATCAGCTGTTAACCTTATGGAGATTCCAGTGTGTGTTATTTTTTGCTTTTCCCTTGCTGCTTTTAATATTTTTTCTTTGTGTTTAATTTTTGATAGTTTTATTAGTATGTGCCTCATCATGCTTCTCCTTGGATTTAATATTTATGTGACTCTCTGTGCTTCCTGGATTTGATTGACTATTTCCTTTTCCATGTTAAGGAAGTTTTCAACTATAGTCTTTTCAAATATTTTCTCAGACCCTTTCTTTTTCTCTTCTTCTTCTGGGACCCATATAATTCGAAAGTTGGTGCATTTACTATCATCCCAGAAGTCTCTGTGACTGTCCTCAATTCTTTTCATTCCTTTTTCCTTATTCTGCTCTATGGTAGTTATTTCCACTCTTGTATCTTCCAGGTCACTTATCCGTTCTTCTGCCTCGGATATTCTGCTATTGATTCTATCTAGAGAATTTTAAATTGCATTTATTGTGTTGTTCATCATTGTTTGTTTGCTCCTTAGTTCTTCTAGGTCCTTGTTAAACTTTTCTTGTAGTTTCTCCATTCTATTTCCAAGATTTTGGATCATCTTTACTACCATTTCTCAGAATTCTTTTTCAGTTAGACTGCCTATTTACTCTTCAGTTGTTTGTTCTGGTCATTTTTCCCTTGTTCCTTCATCTGCTGCATATTTCTCTGTCTTCTCATTTTGTTTAACTTACTGTATTTGGTATCTCCTTTTTTCAGGCTGCAGGTTTGTAGTTACCATTGTTTTTGGTGTCTGCCCCAGTGGGTGAGGTTGGTTCAGTGAGTTGAGTAGGCTTCCTGGTGGAGGGGACTTATGCCTGTGCTCTGGTGGGTGAGGCTGGATCTTGTCTTTCTAGTGGGCAGGACTGTGTCTTGTGGTGTGTTTTGGGATGTCTGTAAACTTAGTATTATTTTAGGCATCCTCTCTGCTAATGTGTGGTATTGTGTTCCTGTTTGCTAGTTGTTTGGTATTGGGCATGCAGCATTGGAACTTGCTGGCCATTTGGTGGAGCTGGGTCTTAGCACTGAGATGGAGATCTCTCAGTGAGCTTTCACCAAATGATAGTAGGTGGGGCCAGGAAGTCTGTAGTTGTCCAGTGATTTGAACTCAGCTCTCCCACATTAGATGCTCAGGCCTGACACCTGGCTGGAGCACAAAGACCCTGTCAACCACACGGTTTCTCGTTTTGTTAGATAAAGTCTTTAAGCCTGCTTGTAGGTTTTGGCATCTCTCCATTTGTGGGAGGGAGTTCTCATTCAGATATGTGCTGTTCCTGGTGCATGGTGGCCAGGTGACTGAGCTCCTGAATGTCCTCAGTGAGGCAGGGGTGCCGTGGGTGGCCTCCCTGCTTTCCTCCACCAAGAACCTGCCCCTGAGTGGCTGCATGCTCTTCCCTGAAGCCCATGCAACCCACTCATGTGGACCACACCTGTCTCTGCACCCCTGTGGATGAGAGCGAGGGCTCAGAGAGGTGGAAGAGGAGGGAGGAAAGGGCCCACTTCAAAACTTTGAAAATGGAGTAGTCCTGGAGACTGGCTTTATATTTCTCTGTCTTCCTACCTAACAGAGATACTTCACAGTGTACTGACATGAGCATACTGTGGTGTTTAATATATATGTGTCGAATTAAAGAGTAGATTAATTAATGAAATAGGTGTTGTACAACATTCTTTTTCTTTCTGATACTATGTAAACATCTGGAGACATTTTTCAAGGTAAGAGAGATGATAATATATACGTGTCTGGAATACTACTTGTATTAATATGCTAGGGCTACGATTAAGTACCACAAACTGGGTGTCTTAAACAACAGAAATTTATTTTCTCATGATTCTGAGGCTAGAATTCCAAAATCCAAGTGTTGGTTGTGTTGATTTTCTCTTAGGTCTCTCTCCTTGGCTTGTAGATGGCCATCTTCTTCCTGTGTCTTCACATGGTCTTCCCTTTGTGTGTGTCTATGTCCTAGTCTCCTCTTCTTATAAGAACTGCAGCCATATTGGATTAGGTTCCACCCAATGACCTCATTTATTTTAATCACCTCTTTAACAACCCTATGTGCAAACATTGTCACATTCTGAGGTTCTGGGGATTAGGACTTCAACATATATATTTTGGGGAGATGCAATTGAGCCCATTACACTGGAAAGTAGACTCCAATGAACATCATGAAGTTTCCAGAATGTATATCTTTCTTGTAATCTTTCACTGAGTTAGTGCTAATATATTTGTTATAGACTAGGGGAAAAAAATCAATCTTCCCTTTAGGCATAGTTTTCTCAGCAGTTTGATATTTCCTTTTAATTAAGACAAAGGTATTTTTGATATTTGGGGGTCTTTGTTCCTTTTCTAAAAGAAAAATCAATGAAGTTATAGGGTGAAATAGGGTGAATAGTCTATTGAATGAGAAGAATCTAATTAAAAGTCTATTTTTTTCATGCATTTTGCCTCCCTCATTTGGCTCTCTCTGCATACTTTACTTAAAAAACATTTAAAGTTAACATTTGACATAGCTGACATCTAAGATGCTGAAAACTGATCTTAGGATATGGTGCACCTAGATTCTTATTGTTACTCTATTATAACTGCCAGGTTGAACCTTATTTCTTCTTAATTTGTCATTTGCCTATGTCACTCATATATTCAGGGCCTGCCAAGGTTTTGTGATCTTAAGGGTGCCTGGGAAAATGACAGCTGCTATCCTACTGTTAAACTGCAATCTTTTAGCTTAACTTTGATTCCAGTTAAAGCACAAATTCCCTGGGAGGGTTATGCTAAGTTGTTTACAGTTTAACCTGACTGAAACCTCTAATTAGGGGAAGGAAATAGAACAGCATGAGAATCACCAAAAATGGGAAAGGGGGGGCCAAAAAGGAAAGCTCGGGGTACAAAAAACTCACCTACATTATAATATTGACCAGAGTCAGCTTTTCCTTAGGGATGTTTAGGAAAAGTCTGTAATTTAAGAACTGTCGTGTTCCTTTCTGATGGGGAATGATGGCTCCTTGAATTAATTAACTATTGCTTGTATCAAATTACTAAAAACTTAGGGACTAAAAAGAATGCCCATTCATTATTTCAGAGTTCTGTAGCTCAGCAGTTGAGGAGCTCTTGACTGAGTTCTCTGCTTATGGTCTTATGAGGTGCTAAAGTCAAGGTGTTGGCTGGGCTGGGTTCTTGTCTGGAGGCCCAGGGAAGGATCCACTTCCAAGTTCCATCAGATTGTTTGTAAAATCATCTCCTTGCAGTTGTAGTCCTGAAGTTCCTGTTTCTTTGCTGGCTGTCAGCTAGAGTTTACCCTCATTTCTTAGAGACCATTCACATCACTCTCATGGCTCTGTCCTTCTTCAAATCGGTAACGGTCATAGAGTCCTTCTCACATCTGGAATCTCTCTGATTTTCCCTCTGCCTTCCTTTTCACTAAGCAGCTGGAGACAGCTTTATGCTTTCAAAGGCTAATGTGATCAGATTAGTACTATCCAGATTTTTTTTATATTTTAAGGTCAACTAGGGACTTTAATTACAATTATAAAATATTTTCACAGCAGTGCCAAGATTAGTTTGATTGAATAATATCAGGACAGAAATTTTCTTGGTGGAGGGGATCTTTAGAATTTTTCCTATCACACTCCTCTTAAACACTTCTTGGCCCAGCAAACAACATCCTAACCTCCGCCTTGTGCCTGCGTTCCCCAAGGAAATAGAGGGTTAATCTTAGGGGTTTCATAAGCTCTAGAATCCAGTTAATTGCCCTTCTCATTATTTCTTCACAGCTCACTTTGTGAATAATCTGTTCATAGACCACTTAATTTTCCCTTTTAAGACAGTTACAGAGCACTTTGAATTTTTTAGTGCCTCAGGACCATCCGGTTGACCAGGATTGGTCCGGTGCATGGAAGGAGCTGGAGTTGCTTCATGGTATATTTGGAAGCCTCCTTTGCATCTCTCTGACTTGCATCTAGGACTGTCCAGCCCCTCCCCAGAGAATTTCTGACAAATGGCAATTCAGACTTTTTTCTTGAGTTTCCCGCTTCACACTATTCTGTAAAGGAAGCCTTCCCACTCCTGTCAGCTGCAGCCATTACAATATTCTTAAACTGAACCCAAATCTGCTTCCCACTGGTCTCAGTTCTGGCCCTATATAGGATAGACCATTCTGACAGCTCTTTTTTGGTCTCATTCTATTTTCTGTTTTTCTATTTTCCCTTTGCTGGGAAGCAGCATATGTCTCAGTCAGCTGAGATTCAGACCCTGACCTCTCTCTCAAACAAAAATAAATACTGTCCTCCTTAGACTTTTTCCTCCTTCACACCTGCCCTTGACATTCTTTTAATGCATATTTCAGATGGTGGGCTGCACGGGCTTTGTGTTCTAAAACGTGACAAGTGATGCAGATCACAAATACCTGGAAACCTGCTCGGTGTACCGGGGAGAGTGTATTCTGCTGAGCTGGATGGGTTTTCTGCTCATCTGTTGGAACTGGAGGATGCTGTGGTTTGAGGGGAGGCTGTGAAGAGTATACCTGGGAGTGTGTCCAGGGTGGGCCTTAATCAGAAGTATTGTGGGATAGCAGAAAACCAGAGATCTTTATCATGAAGAAGCACATACTTCCATTTTTGTGTAGAATGACGTGAATGGTTAACAGTGAACCAGAGGATGAAGTGACCTGAGAAATTTCAGTGCTCACCTGCATTACAAACAGGCCTTGAAGTGTATGCATACATAGCATTTTGTGTACTCTAACCTTATTGTACTTGGCATTCAGGACAGCAGGGCAGGGCAAATACATCATTCAAGGATATGCCATGTGCAAGCAGTTGTCAGCTGCTGCCACTCTGAGCTTTGAGATGTGAGTAAAACTGTTTTAACACCCCATTGAACATCCTGTGGGAAATTCAATGTCCACCCCAAGATTTCTGTGCATTTCTGGGAGTTTCCTTCTCATGGGCACTTCTGAATCAGAGCACCTGTCTCCCCAACCCTCAGTCTCCTTCAATCTCATTTTCTTGTTCCGTTCCTTCTGCTCTATGTTTATCCACCTCTAGAACTCAGCATTTCCCCTTGCTTTTCTCCTAAACCAGTCACACAAAGCATTTACAAATGTCACAGAGTTTATGGAAGCATAGAGGAGGAGAGAAGGTGATTTGTAGTAACATAAATAATTTAAATTGATATATTAAATATCCCTATTATTAAAAGTCCTTTGATTACCCTTGTCATTGAGATTTTCTGACTGGTCACTTTCATGTGGAGCCAAACTTTTGCAATATTTATTTGCCTTTCTCTCTTCCCTTCCCATCCCACCACCCCCCTCTTCAAGTTCCACTGTTTCTGTTCCTTTCTCATATAAAACTATTTAGCTGTCATTTTGACCCACTGTCATCTTCTGAATCATGGTCTCACCTACTATACTCAAAGGGACTTTCCTAAGCACAGTTCTGGCACTCTATAGGATGAACCTAAAATAGATAATTCCTTTATGGGGAACTCTTTAAATAAATCTATTGTCATCCATTACACTAAATTCCTAAAAGGAATTTATTGTAAAATTATGTGGCTACCAGTGTTGCAGTTGTTGATATATTAGTCTCTTCCTAGACTAGGAACTCTTTTAAGGCTGAGATCTTTTGTGTCATTTCCATGTCATTATCTGTGCATGTGTAGCTCCCCAGCACAAAAGAGATGCTCAGAATATATCAAAACTGTCTTGGCCAATGTTCTCCTTCTGGATCTTCATGGTGGTTATGTGTGTGTGTTCACTTTGCGATGATTAACTGAGTTGAGCACTTACCATTTGTTCAGTCTTCTGTGTATGTGCTATATTTCAAAAAATATGCTTTGTAAGTAGCAGCTTGCACAAGATGACACAGTGATTAAGTGACAGGCTATGGTCTGGTACTCCCAGCGAGGAGCATCCTCCTCAAACTGAGCTGCTTCTCCAAAGGCTATGGTGGGTTGACTGCCTTCTCCAGGGACGTGGGGCTCTGTGTCAAACAAATGAAGTTAATGTTGCTTACACCTCTCCTCTCTGTGCACTCATGTCATCTCTTCAGAGCCCCAGAATCAGGTATATTCTTTTCTACCAGAAACTTTGTTCACATCCAATTCTCTTTCAGTGAGTAGTATTCATTTGATTCCTTCTCTCAAGAGCATTTGTTTTTGGTGGGGGGTTTACTCACTCCCACGTTATAGCAGGATGGGCTTGGATTCTCTGGTTAGGGTTATCAGGGGTTGGAGGAGAGGATGCCATTTCCAGAGGCTGCTGTCTGCCCCAGCTAAGACAGAGGTTCTCAACCTTGGTTGCACTTGAATCACCCAGGCAGCTTTAGAAAATACTGGGCCCTGAGCCCTAACTCTCCCCCCCCACTAGAGACCCCATTGTAATTGGTCTGGGCATACAGATTTTAAATCTCCCTAGGGGATGCTAATGTATGTCCAGCCACTGATTATGTTGGCACAATGTTGGCAGCCACTGATTCTAATTTAATCTCCTGGCAGGACCTGCTAAATGCCTCAGTTAGAAATGGGGAGCAAGATCCTGAGATGTAGCATCTGATTTTTAGCTCTACCTGGGACAGTCTTCCTGTGGAGCCTGCTAGAGAATCAGAGTCTTACTGTATCATGTAATAATTAGTCTCCACATCTGATTGAATCCCCACCTATGGTCCAAATTAGGCTGAGTAGCTTATAGGAGAGAAGGCTTCTTAAGATGTACAAATTGTTTCTCTCTCTGTTTCTTTTGCTACTTTGGCTTAAGCAACTTTTAGCCACATTTTGGTTAGTCACAGATGTATGCTGGGCAGGAAACTCAGTCTCACTGATCTGGGTGGGAAAGAAAGGATGTGAAGATGCGTGAGACAAGGATGCTGAAGGAAGGCAATTCAGCTGCACAGGAAGGTTGTGTTTGAAACAGCTCCTCACAAGACCAGGGCCTGCCTCCTGTTGAGTGGTGCCAGCAGGGCTATAGGAGCTGGAGTAGCACCAAAAAGTGACAGAAGTTCTGGCTGAGGCTTCTGGATGTGGGAGCTCAGACCAAGTCCTGAATTTCACCAGCTCTCCCACCTGGACTGAGTGGGCTCCTTTCTTCGTTCTTTTACCTGGTTTCCTAGTTGATACATGGTCTACTTGGTATCTGGAGGCTTGACTGCCTTTTGGGCAGTGATGTCTGTCTGCAGTGTCAGAAACGTAATTCCTCTGCTCATCACATACATGGCAGGTGTCAAACTTTATAAGCGCTCGCTCTGCCCTCGGAGTCATTGCAGACTTGTAAGGGAAAGATTGAAGCTTGTCTGTGGATTTCTCTAGTAAGTTTTTAGGGTTATCTACTGACCTGCCTGCTCCTAAAGTCTTCGCTCAGCCATGAGTGCAGCCACCTACCCAACCCCACACCCCCGCCACTCTCCACCCCCATCATGTCTCCTGGTAATCCATGGGGACTTTTTCTCTTTTCTCCTTACCATCCCACCTCCAAATTGTTATTCATACTGTGGAAGAACTATGCTTTTTCTTCTAAGACCAGCCTATAAATACTGTTTCCAAGAAGTCATTCCCTATTATCCCCATGGAAATTGCTGTTTTCTCCTACGCATTCCTGGCACAAACTGTTGGTAGCTTCATCATCCTACTTATTACAGACTGCTCTGAGGCCACTGTTTAGGAAGCATGTACAGTGTTAGTCATGAAACTATTAGTAGAATTGATACTACAATGTTACTAACGGTCGCATTATGCTAAACTAGTTTTTACCTATTTATCTAATTCATGTCCTTCAACAATTCCATCAGGTGGGTTATTAGCCCTACTTTACAGATGAGGACACTGAGATTAAATGGATGCCGACATGCAGGTATCAACCCACACAGTGTTCACTTGCCTATCTCACCAGTCTGAGAGGTCATAAAATACAGAAATGTATTTTTATAAGATGCACAAATACCTTTTAACATCCACTAGCGTGCATAGTATTGCTATTTTTGCATGGCACTGTAACTTTGTTTCTGAATATGCATAATGTTTATTGGATTGTTTTCTTTGACTTATGTAAAAAAACCCCATGCAGACTTAGGGAAATATAGTGATCAATAGCTCCAGTAAAAACGTTTGCTTGTTTAAAGTTAAAATATACAGTTTTTATCATTGGAAACAAGGCCACCTTTAAGGTGTAATGGGGCCAAGCAAAAAGTTTTGGGGGGTTCCTGTCTAGAGAAACAATTTGATTCACCCCAAATCGGCATGTCAGCTCCATTCTGGCAACCCAATCTTGTGCAATTCCATTAAAGGAAAATCACCCTGGATAGCAGGAATATTCTGGTCCAAATGGGAACTGGAGGTGACACAGGACCCAGGTGGGCTCAGAGTTCCCCATCTAACTGCCCTGATCCAGCCCTCATAGTCCCAGCCACTGGAAGGTGCTCAAAAACATGGGGCAGCCTGAGGTGGGGGTCAGGCAGAATTCTGCTTACCTGAGTCTAAAGTGTGGTGCTGGATGGAAACATACCATAGGCAAAGAACGGTTAAGATACTTGAAATAAAAGGCTTGATAGTCATATACCAATCTTTGTGCTTGGTAGGTGTAATAAATCTCAAGGTATCTTGGCTTTGTATTGTACAAATTATTCTTGGGCTGTAAGCTCATAAACAATTTCTTCCTTTCTTACTTACAAGCTCTGATTGCACAAGCAATTAAGTTCTTTGAACCTGTTTCCTCATGCATATAATGGACAGTGATGGCATCCTGCCAGGGTCATGTGCAAAAGTGCTGTTATAATTATAATAGCCTGTGTTTATTGAATTCTTATTGTGTTCCAGGTACTATTCTCAGTGCACCACATGGATTATCTCATTTACCCCTCACAATAGCCCTTTGAGGTGGGTTCTTAATTCTCCTTTTATAGATGAAAAAATGAGGCATGGAGAGACACCCCATTTGGACCTTCGAGACCAATGTCAGAGTCTAAGCATATAACCATCACGCACATGGCCTGACTTAGGTCTTTTCAACCCTGCTTGCATGGTAGAATCATTGGAAGAAATTTTAAAAGGTACCACTGACCAAGCACTACCCACCCCACCTCTGAAATTCTAATTTGATTGGCCTGAAGCGAAGCATAGGCATTGATCCTTTTTATAGCTCCCCAGGAGGTTCGTGGGGCAGCCAGGGCTGAGTAGTAATAGGCAGCAAACATGCAGTGAACTTGTGTTGAATCTCAATCAGGGTGACTCAACCTTGACAACACCAAATTAGTAAATGTGCCCAAATGCATTTCAAAACTAAGTCCTCCACACATATAAGAAATTCTATTTGCTATTTGTTAAGCTAGTACTTATCCAGGGTCTTCTTTGTTCATACCACTGACTAGAGAAACAATTATGTATGGCATCTCTCTTAAGCAGGAACAGGGGTGGGAAGGTTGGGGTAGATGATGGGATGGTGGAAGTGGCAGTGGGGAGGGTGTTTCATCACTGGTTGTGTTTAGAAGCGCCGGGGCATGGTGATAATAAAAATCAGGCTGACTTTTGGTTGGTTTTATTATTATTCTAAAATTCTCAGGACTTCCCTGGTAGCACAGTGGTTAAGAATCTGCCTGCCAATGCAGGGGACACAGGTTTGATCCTTGGTCCGGAAGATTCCACATGCCATGGAACAACTACTGAGCTTGCTCTCTAGAGCCTGTGAGACATAACTACTGAAGCCTGTGCCCCTAGAGCCTGTGCTCCGCAACAAGAGAAGCCACCGCAATGAGAAGCCCACACACCGCAATGAAGAGTAGCCCCTGTTCGCTACAACTAGAGAAAGCCTGAGTGCAGCAACAAAGACACAATGCAGCCAAAAAAAAAAAAACAAAAACAAAACTCTATACTCCCACCCTGCCCCATCCCCATGCTACCACTTGGTATGTCGCTGCTGCTGCTTTTAAGTAAATCATCCAAATTATAAAGTAAGTGTGTATGTAAATAAAATTATTTACCATCAGTATATACGAATACTATGTATTATATAATAGGTTAAATTATATTTATATGTAAATTATACATATATTTATACTAAATACATAAATATATGAATAAAGTTATATAAATAAAAATGTTTATCATAACATTTTGAAAAAAGCATCATTACCCCCAGTTTACAAATGAGGTGCTTGAAACAGAGAACTTGGGTCACTTGCCCAATGCTAGAAAGCTAGTAATAAGTAGAAAACGCTTGTTGTACATTTGCTGTGTGGTTTACCTCTATTATTTCTTTTCATTCTTTCAACAATCTTATGACGAGATACTATAATTAGTCCTTTTTTTTTTTTTTTTTTTTGTGGTACGTGGGCCTCTCCCATTGTGGAGCACAGGCTCCGGACGCGCAGGCTCAGCGGCCATGGCTCACAGGACCAGCCGCTCCGCTACATGTGGGATCCTCCCGGACCGGGGCATGAACCCACGTCCCCTGCATCAGCAGGCAGACGCTCAACCACTGCGCCACCAGGGAAGCCCCAGTCCTTTTTTTTTTTTTTTTTTTAAAGTAAAGGGCATGGGAGAAAGGCAAAAGGAGTCCAAGGCACAGGATGTCAAAGTAATTTTTCTAGCCTCTCCCATCTAGGAAGTAATTGAGCCAGAACTTTGCCCAAGGTGGCCTTCATTGGACACCGTATTCCTTAGCTTATGTCCTGCTGCCTCTGATGTAAGGTAGTAGGAGGTGAACCCAGATATTTTTTCTCAGTGTCCTGGTCCCTCTTATTTACCCTCTATACTTTCCTCTTTGATTCTTCCTACCTTGCCTTCAACTTCCAGATCTCTATCAATTGAAGGGCACTAGACTATGTCACTCCAAAATATGGCACTTTGGCATAAAGACTATATTGAATATGTAATTGACAATTGAGAGGAAGCAGATCAAAGAAAATCTGCTTGCCCATCCCCTATTTGCCTAAAAAAGAAGAACTTACATTTTCAAAGGTGTCCTTCCTCCCTTTCCGTCAGGAAGGGCAAAAGTTAATTACCAGGGGAGACAATTTTAGACTCTGATCAATCTGGAGATGGCACCAGAGGATGCTACATAAACAACCTTACTAACTAGCCTTTATCTACTATCAGTTTCCCATATGTTTACTTTCTCACAGTTTCCCATTCTTGGAAGCCCAAAAACTCCTTCCTCTGTCTTGCCTTTTGTCTACAAGTTTATTTACTTATTTATTTATTATTCAGGCTAACAAGCTTGAATTCTAGACCACCTCTTTGAGTTACTCTTTCCTGAGTCCCTCCCAATTATATATGATATATACATACTAATAAGCTTGTTTGTTTTTCTCTTGTTAATCTGTCTTTTATTACAGAGACACAACCAAGAACCTAGGATGGGTAGAGGAAACATTCATTCCTCCCCTACACAAAATAATGCACACAGCTCATTGTGTTTCCCTTTAACCCTGTGACTTGAGTACTTCCTGGTTCAACAATGGATACCTCACTCAACATGTCTGAAATTGGACTCTTCCACATGCCCTCACATCTGCATTTCCTTTTGTGCCAGGGGCCTGGTTAACTGCAGCAGCATCCCCCAGTGTCCCAAACTAGACTCCCACTTCCCATCTGAGACTTGTTTCCTCAGGCAGAAGCATGGTTACAGGGCATATATAGCTAACATCCAAGCTCTCTCTCACAACCTCTCTCTCTCTCTCCTGAGTGCTTTTTTGCTTCTATCACAGTCCTAACTTCTGCCAAAAAGGATTACAGTTCTAAGAAGAATCTGAAACTAAATTTGGTGATTGTGGGACCTTGGAGAGGTTAGCAAATCTCCCTTCTTGATCCTTTCATCTGTTAAATGGAGATAATGTTAAGACTCTGAAGGAAGGCATGAGGTGTAAAAGTAGAGTAGACAAAAAATCATCATCACAGAGGATACACTTCCTTGCAGGAGGGAGAGGGTGTGTTTATTCTGCCTATCTTTCTAGGTTCAGTTTGTGATGGATGTCCGGAGTTTGTAGATCTCTTTCATTTCATCTGTGTTTGGAATTAAAAAATAATATAATCACTACTCTGGTCTGAATTGTGTCTCCCCAAATTTGTATGTTGCAACCCTAAACCCTCAATATGACTGTACATGGAGAAAGAGCTATTAAAGAGGTTAATAAGGTTAAATGAGGTCATAAAAATGGGGATCTAATACAGTATGATCAGTCTCCTTAAGAAGATGGTGAAACACCAGGAATGCCTGTACAGAGGACAGGCCATGTGGGGAAACATCCAGAAGGTGGCAATCTGTAAGTCTCAGGAGAAAGAAAACCTGCTGATCCCTTAATCTTGAACTTCCAGCCCCTAGAACTGTGAAAAAATAAATCTCTGTTTTTTAAGCCACCCAGTCTGTGGCATGTTGTTACAGCGGCCTTAGCAAATGAATACACTCACCTTTGCACTATAAATCTATTCAAAGGTGATTGCTTTCAATGTGTTCATTCCATCACAGCCTGGTGGCAGCATGTAAATAAAGAACATTCAAGTCTGGCCTTGGCCATCCCCAAAGTGACTCTCATCTCTTTATTGCAGGAAAGAAATTATCACTTTAATTTTCACGCAGAGAATTTTATTGCTAATGACCCAAGCTGCATAAACAGCTTTCATCTTTTTGGAAGGAAAAAAAGTCAGATTTCTCTTTGTACAGATCTTCTGGTCTTTTGTGTCTTATAAGGGGCCTGACCCTTTAAACAGACTTTTGATATTTGTCTCATTTTCATTTCTATTATTAGACCTCTCTCCCTGGAAGGGATACTCAGTGGAGTCTCATGCCATCCTCTCCCTCTTAATTGGACCTGGTGTTGAGTGACAGATAAACGATCTTGAATTAATAACAATGACAAATTACCCTCGGATGGTTCTTGTACATAAAAGGAAATACTTCCATTAAACAAATGTTATATCATTAAGAAACACATTAATAGCCCTGCCAGTGATCATAACTGTGTAATTTTTCTCATCAATGTTAATAACCAGCAAAGTTATAATTGCATATGGAAATTAATTAAAATCTTTTATCCTATTAATGAGTGTCCATGCTTCAGATCTTCCGTCAAATGGTCTGCAAAACTTAGACCACGTTTCTTGAGGTCCAGGTTCTTGAGAAGGTATGGACAAAAATGAGGCTGGATTATAAAATCTCAGTATGCTGCAATTACTAGTCATTGGGTATTAAAGATGGAATTAGCCTTGTACACCATTTAAGCTAATTCCAGTATTTTAGGATGATATTTTAAAATTTTACATATTTGTGGCTCTTAAATGCAAGGTAATATAAATAATAAAGAAAAATTGCCTATCTCTTAAGTAAATAAACCTTTTACTTATCAAGTAAACTTGGCTATTTAGTAAATTTACTCTTTCCCTTTTTATATCCTCTTACTATCCATTCATATACATATTGTGACACAGACTGGCCAGATGCTCACCATACCCACCCTCTTTTCTTCCTGAGTACTGACTATATCATGTCTTCCAGCCCCCTTCTTCTAGGTTTGACCAGGGCCCATGTGACTTTTTCTTGCTAGTGTCCTTGAGTGGAAGCCATGCTAGTCACTTTCAAGAAGAGGTAGTTAAGAGCAGGTAAGCCTTCTTCACGTCTCATTTCCTCCACCTGCCCTCCAACTGAAAAGGATCCAGGCAATGAGGCACCAGCAAGTGGTGGAACTATTAGTTACAAGAATCCTGTGACCCTAACTTACTGCATGGAGCAGAGAACACCCACCATTCCCTGCCGACATAAATCAGACTGTGATGTGAATGAGAAATTAAGCTTTATTAGTTTCAGCTACTGAGATTTTGAGATTATTTTTACAGCACTTGGCTTACCTTGATACATATATTTTACCTAATTTCATAGCTAGTTATAATTTTTTATTCTACTTTAAAAATTTTGATGCTACTGGATATAGAGTTTCTACATACTATGCAGTCTTGCATGTGATACAGAATTATGATTTTAATTCCTGAAGAATAGTCCATGTTAAGTGATGTGTCAAAGTAACATCACCATTTTTCAAATATTACATAGGACATTTCTTGTGTTTTTCTTCTTAGGGAATATCTTTTTTGCATACAATATATTTCCTTAGAATTATGTTGATAAATTATTTTTCTATAGTCATGTATCAGTTTATATTGCCCCTAGCCATTTCAAGAGTATAAGTTATAATCCACCTTTCTAAAATTGAGAATTTTTGCCCTTTTAAAATTTACTTGACATTATATGATACTTTATACATAAATACACTATCTATAAATTATATATTTATAAACATTATATTTAAACTTTATAAATAAAATATAAAGTATATATCAATATATATAATATACATGCACACTATATAATCACCATATGTGTACACTTATACAAACATAGTTTTTACTTTTAATAACTGGTGAGTTTGACATTTTCCATGTATGTTTGCTTACACAAACATATTATATATTAGCTCGTTTCACATGGAGCATTTAATCCTATCCATTGGGGAGCAAACAACCCTTCATTTTAACAGATGACACAACTGAGAGTTGAGGTGATTAGTGAGAGGAGGCAGTGTTAAGATAATGGCTGAGCATCAGAATACAGATCTGATAATTTAAATACAGTGATTTTTCTATTATAACAAAACTTCTATGTTTATCAAATATGGCATGTCATTCTGGTCCTTATGATTGTCACCTTGGAAAGAATGATCATGACATAAACAAAACATTCATCTCACCATATATCATTCTTTGTCACTTAATAGACAAAGTGAATTCAATAAAGGCCTCGGGGCTCTCAGTTGTGTGTAGCCTTGGAAGCTCAGAATCATGGATAAGCTCGGCTCTGACACGGATAGAACCAAGCAAAACAATGTATTTCCCAGTCTAGCTTCCTAGGTTTTGTCTATATGACATAGGGATGAATGAATTCTAGAAGAGTGATTTAGTATTAGTTATTGAATGATTGACTATTAGAAATGGCAGGAAGAAGGACAGAGACATATGACATTTGAGGTCATCCTGAGCAGTGTTTACCTAGAAGAGAAGCAGGAGATAATGCTGGAAAGACAAGTTAGGGCTGGTATAACTCAATTCAATGAGCAAGTTCCTACTATGTGCCAGGCACTGCCATAGGTACTGGGTTGATGAAAGGCAAATCAGTTAAAGGTCTTGACTGATCTTTAAATCAAATAAGGGAGAGTATAATCTAACGAAGGAATCAGGAGGCTTTGTAAGTAGACTGGAGTTCGAGGCTCAACTCTGAATTTTGTAAGCTCAGACATGCTACCTCAGTGTAATTTCCTCACCTGTAAATTGGGATATCTATAGTACATAGGTTGTCTGGAAGCAAGCTGGGATTATACCTGCAAAGATTTTAGTGCACTGCCTGGCACAGAGTGTGCCCCTTAAAATACTAGTTGTTATCTTTAAAGTTTTATTAACTGGGAAGACCAACTATCAAAACAGTTACATCATGATTAAATGCAACATAGAAACATCTACAAGATACAACATTAATATAGAAGAGAATTAGAGATATAGTGAATCTGAAAGTAGATTGAATTACTGATACCAATTCTTTTTTAAAAATCAAAGTATAGTTGATTTATAATATTGTGTTAATTTCAGGTGTACAGCATAGTGATTCAGTATTTTTGAAGATTATACTCCATTATTGTTTATTACAAGACAATGGGTCTAATTTCCTGTGCTGTATAGTATGTCCTTGTTGCTTAACTATTTTATATACAGTAGTTTGTTAATCCCACACCCCTAATATGTCCCTCCCCACTTTCCTCTCCTCTTTGGTAATGACAAGTTTGTTTTCTATATCTGTGAGTCTGTTTCTGTTTTGCATATGCATTCATTTGTATTATTTTTTAGATTCCACATGTAAGTGATATCATACAGTATTGTCTTTCTCTGACTTACTTCACTAAACATAATATTCTCTAGGTCCATCCACGTTGCAACAAATGGCAGTATTTCATTCTTTTTTGTGACTGCGTAATATTCCATTGTGTGTGTATGTTTAACATATATGTATTATATATATATGCCACATCTTCTTAATCCAACTGTCTATTAATGGGCACTTGGGTGGCTTCCATGTCTTGGCTATTGTAAATAGTGCTGCTGTGAGCATCCAGGTGCATGTATTGATATCAATTCTTGACCCCCTCTGTGTCCATGACCTTTGACATATAATTTACACAGTTCTTTCCATCTCTATAGGAAAATTATACTTTCTTGTACCTTAACTTTGGTCAACCATGCTATTGGCCTTGACCAACAATGTCAGCAAACATAAGGCAGAGGCTTAAATAGTGCTTGTGGAACTGTGCACTTTTGCTTAGCTAAGAGAAGAGCATGTCCTGCTCAGCTGATTGTCTCAGCAGGAAGGTGTATAGACACATAGACACAGGGAGCTGAGCCAGATCCACAGATCTGAAGCTTGAAGTAGAAGTTACCTCTTTTAAACAAGCTTAGAACAGTTGACCCCCATACTTGTGAGTAAGAAGTAAATCCTCATTGTCTGCCAATTAGATATGGAATTGTTGTTCCACGACAATGCTTACTGATACAGGGTTGATGTTCAAGCATGACCTTTTTGGAAAAGTGACTTATAAATTGGATTTTGACCAAAGAATAGGAATTTTCTAGGAGGAAAAATGGAGTAAGTGTATTCCAGAAGAAAGAATATCAAATACAACAATTCAGAAGTGTGAAATACCATAACTTAGCATTTCAGTATCTGGGCCCTGATTGGAGCAAAGAAGGTTAATAAAGGAATCAGAAGAATGATCATAGGCATAAGAAAGAGTGCCCTGTATGCACAAAAGACATCTAAGAAGAAATTTTAAAGTGTTTATTTTTTCCTGAAAGAAGCAAATCCATTGTAGCAATAATTAAAATGATAGATTTTTTTTTCAAGTTTTCTGTGTGTTCTCATTTATTCTACTCTGCTCTCTTAGGAGAGGTAGTTTCTCAAACTGATATCAAGCCATGACTTTTTTTTTTTAATTGGGGTGTAGTTGTTTTATAATACTGTGTTAGTTTCTACTGTACAACAAAGTGAATTAGTATTCCCTGTGCTATACAGCATGTTCTTATTAGTTATCTATTATATATATTAGTGTATATATGTCAATCCCAATCTCCCAATTCATCCCACCCCCTATGCTCCACCCTACTTTCCCCCTTTCATGTCCATACATTTGTTCTCTATGTCTGTGTCTCTATTTCTGCCTTGCAAACAGGTTCATCTGTACTATTGTTTTAGATTCCACATATATGCGTTAATATACAATATTAGTTTTTCTCTTTCTGACTTATTTCACTCTGTATGACAGTCTCAAGGTCCATCCACATCTCTACAAATGACCCAATTTTGTTCCTTTCTATGGCTGAGTAATATTCCATTGTATATATGTACCACATCTTCTTTATCCATTCATCTGTCAATGGACATTTAGGTTGCTTCCATGACTTAGTTATTGTAAATAGTGTTGTAATGAACATTGGGGTGCATGTGTCTTTTTAAATTATGGTTTTCTCTGGGTTTTATGAAAGTGAAAAAAAATCACAAAATGGAGATAATTCTCATTAATTTCATGTCAAAATTATTTTTAAGCAGGTGAATTGTTCAATACCTAGACTTTTTGCCTCTTACCTATAAAAATCCCTCCTATGACCAATCCCTTCTCATCACAAAGGTTCCCTTTCCATGTTATTCTGGATATAGTCAATGAGATCCTCTCTTTAGATCTCTTAGGGCTCCTAAACAGACCTTATCTCTTCCTAATTTAAGTTATAGTGGAAAGATTATTGGACTGGGAATCAGAAGTTCCTGGCTGCTATCCTGCTAAGACAATGATTTGTTTAAGTCCTTGGACAATCTCTTTTATTGCTTTGGGCATCACATACTCATCTGTGAAATCAGAGGTTTTGATTCAATAGATTTTAACATCCTATCCAGCAATAATATCCATATATTCATGTGTCTATCCATCCAACAGATATTCTTTGAGTCTCTACTACATGTCTGACAATGTCCTAGATCTTGTTCTCCTTTGGAGGTAAAAGACAGTCAATAAATAAACTGATAAATATGAACAATGTGTGATGCCGATGAGGGTTCTTCAGAAAAATTAAAATGTGATGGGATATGATAGTGATTTGGTGACTGATTTACACTGAGTAGATAGTAAGACATGGTTTCCCTCAGGAAGTGACATTTCAGTTGAGAAGCAAACTACAAAAAGAGGCCAGCCTTGTTAAGATGGGGGAAAAGTATGTCTATCCTGAGTGATAATTCTCAAGAACTTATTCAATAAATATGGGGGATGGTAGGACTGGGCTATGTGGGGCCCTCGCTAAATTGTCAAATAGCTTCTATTACTGCACTGATTGGTTAGTTCTACACTGACTGCTCAAAAGACCAAACTGCTTGTAGTGGGAAGGAGGCATAGGGTATGTAGACTAGCAGCACAATAAGTCAAATTACAGAGAGAGTGGGCCCTGAGACATGGATGGAAGGAAGTAAACCATGAGGGTGCAACTTAATCACTTGGGAATACAATAGGACCATTAGAGAGCATCTGGGCAGCCCCTCCTCTCAGACAGGGAAATTGAGGCCCACAGAGGGAGAGTAATTTGCCTAAAGGCACAAGGTTCTACCCTGCATGTCATGTATTTAATCCCTAAGAATCATAGGATTTGCAGATTTGAGGTGGGGGAGGGAGAGTATGCTCCAATATTACTATGGCTGGCTGGAGGGTAGTTACCTGTTATTACCAAATTCCACTACTTCTCCATATTCAGGTCCCATTTGGATACAGCAGGACAATTGCAACACTGACACTCACATACATCAATTGAAAGCTTTAAAAAAAAATAATAATAATTCTGGCCTGCTTACTCTATAGCACAGTCTAATTCCCATTGGGCTTATTCTAGAGATCTGAGTCCTAGACTTGACAAAGGAAATCTTACATAGTAGCAGGAAAATGCCAAAATCCTGGAATCACAGTCCAAAGCTCTGTGTTCTTTCCCTTTGTCTGCCCTTTAACCTTTCATTCCCCAGCCTGGAAAATGACCATCTCACTTGCCTAGCCTACCACATGTGGTTATCAAGAGTTAAGTAGGGACCTCAGGATAGCATTTTGTATATTAAGCAATAAATGGGAAAGGTGATTGGATTACTTACTAACTTAAATTATTAATTAGCTGGGTTGCTTCATTTTTTTGGGTCACAGTGGTCTCATTTTTTTTTACAAAAGAGGAAATTAGATAAATAAACTCTAAGAACCCTTCCAGCTCAAACAGCCTATGATCTGACAAAATGGTAGCCTTAAATCCTTGGAAAAGTATCCTCTATGCCTTTCTTTTTTGCTATGGGGTTTGCCACTGGCAACCTAATAAATCCTGTGCTAGTGGAGGGAGGATTTCATCACTAGAAAGTTGCTGGTCTTACTTCACACATATGCAAAACTCTAAGGGCATTTGAATTGAAGCTGAAAAGGGTGCTTGACCCCACAGCACCCTTTTCTAAAGTTAGCTGACATAGAACCACAATTTCTCAAGTTTATGCTTGAAAAATAGCTAGATATTTCTATGATGCCTCTTGCTAGGTTTTCAAATGACCACTTGATGAACCACAAATCTAGCTGGATTTACACGACAGGAGTAGAGCCATTTATGAGTTCATGGTCATAGATAACCTATTCTCATTCAGGTTCTCAGGGCAGGATTTTGTAAATTGTTGGATTGGATAAATGCTCCCTGAATAGTAAAGTAAACTCATTAGGAGCCCATGAAAAATTAACTCTCACTCTGAATCAGGAGATGAATTGGCCAATTCCCTAGATATTTCCGAAGATAATGGGCACCATGTTGGATAGCAGCTCTCAAACTTCTTTGTCAGAAGTTCACGTTTGCTACATGAAGCAAAACACAAAAAATGAAAACCACCTTTCTCATTTGCTCTGTTTCAAAAGGAGGAAAAAATTCACCTTTGTTTAATTGCAGAAGAAGTGTTACTGTACAAGCAGATTTGGGGAAATTACATATCTATCTCTTAGCAGTGGGACCTGGTGATATGTAATTTTTTACTTGAAAATATAACTTAAAGCCCGGTTATTTGAAAATAATCAGTCAAAAATCCTGATAAACATGTATACCACTCTGCATGGTAGATTTACAAAAAAAACCAAACAAACAAAAAAGAAAACTAAAACCAAACATAATTGATAATGATAAAATAAAACTCATAATATTTCAACACTGAGAAATAAGAATGTCAGCAAATGGAAACCATGGCCTACTGAAGACAGCACTGATAATATATTGACAACACTTTTGCTTTGTTACTGATGATCTTCACGTATAAACCCACAGGATCACCAAGAATTGTAGAGCAGAAAGGCTTAGCAGAATACTGAATTATATATAGTCTCCAGTAAACTCTTGTAATACCCTAGTTTTCAAGTTCTATTAACCCTTGATAACTACCATAGGAGGTCAGTAGTTCTAAGTCATCTTCATCATTGCAAACCTGAGTCTACTACAGAATGGCTTATCGTTCACCTTACAACTGAAGAAAGTTTGTAGACTAGGAGAGAGATGTCAAGGTTCCTATTGTGGACTAATTGTCTGATGGTTAATAGTACTTAAATGTTTTTTACGTGGAAGCTTTTGTGTTCCGTATGAGACTATATTTTAGTGTAAAATGAATCATATTCTCTCTCAGTGGATCACTTAATTCCAAGAAATGGGGACTTAATCAAGTACTTACCAAAGATTATGATTTCAATTTAGTAATTACCTGAGAGAGAGAGAGAGGAAGGGAATATTACTAATTTCTCACTAAATATCAGGAATTTTGCTAATGTTTTACATATGTCACATTTTTTAATCTTTTAAGCAATCCCATGAGATATTTACTATTTGTATTGATTTATAGACTGGGAAGCAGAGACTCAGAATGTTACTTAATTTGCTCAAATTCATACAACTAGTAAGTCTTGGACCCGGGATTTGAAGCAGTATCTTTCAGTTTCAAAAGTCTGTTCTTTTCATATTATTGATCCTACAAAGGTGACAGATCTCTTTCCCCAACATTTAGTACACGTACTTTTCAACATTCTTACCATCGTTAGAATAGATTCGTCCATAATCTTCCTCATGGTCTGGAGACTACTGCAGCCATGAATGGCCAGCATTCAGGTTTAGCACATGGTGTGAGTTCCTTGAGAACTTTTTTAAAAAAATAGAATATACCAATTCCAGAATTTCCACAAAACAACACAAGGAAAAAAATTTTTTTTCTATCTTCTTTTTAAGAATCAAAGGAGTGGAGAACTTGGTAAGTGTCATCAACTAATCATTTGAAAAGAAGACCAATGAGAGGAACATTTAGTTTCCTGGGCTTGTGATGAAATTTCAAAGCCAGCAACATCACATTTCATCTCCCCAAATCCCATAGATCTACCCCACCCAAGAGTGCCACTGGAGGATTCGGATGCTTTTGAGAGCAGAATATCAAAGAACACACAATGAATAAGTTATAAAAGTGGGGAGAGTCTTTAGCCACTTTCCTTTTGGAGTACGGTGTTTCAGAGACAACTCTACAGTGAAGACAGGTGAAGATAAACATCTCACTACTGTGAGCATAGCACCAGGAGCCCTGCCAGATAATTTATGTGCATAAGTGTCTATAATTACACATGTTCATACATATTCATTCCCATGCTCCTAATTTTAGAGAAGGGAGAAGTGAATAAATTGAGTAGTAATTTGATTGTATTTGATTCACCTGGCTCTCCAAGTGCCTTATAAAGGTCCCAGAGTAAGTTTCCACTAATAGAGAATTCAGTTCAGCCTGAGACCTTGGGGAGGAGTAGATAGACTGATGATGGAGTGATTGAGTCATTCATTTACTCAAATGTTTTATTTATTTATTCACTCATTCAACAATTATACCTGATTCTGCCCAGGCACAATGCTGGGTATAGAAGACATCCAGGTTGATAAGTGATTGGACCAGTAACATGTCTATTCTTGGTGGGAAGATGGTCTGGTCATGAAGGCATTGATTACAGGAAAATGTGGCCAAGTGCTAAAGTAATCCAACATGGGCTTGAGTTTTAATAATGATTTCCTAGAGATGGAGAAATCTGAGCTGCTTTTTGAAGGAGGGTTAAGAGCTATCTGGATGATGAAGCATGGAGGGCATTCCAGATGCAGACACAGCAGAAGTAAGGTCCTTTAGATTTTCAGCAGTTTTGTACCATGAGAAGGAAATGGGGAGAATGGTTGAAAAAGGGGTCCCAAGTCAGATGGTTACCTCACTTAAAAACTAGGATGGGGCCTGGAAGGGTTTTAAGCTGGGGTAATACACTAGATTCATCTCTGAAAGATCACTCAGCCTCCTGTGCAGAGAGGGAGGATTGGATTTGTATAAACTCTGGGCAGAGTGTCGAGCTAGAAAGCTACGGGAGAAATTCACACAAGGAATGATGAAACTCAGAACTTAATTCATAAGAATAGAGACTGTAGGAAGGAGGGGGAGGTTTGATAGATATAAGAAAGGTAAAAATTATACAACTTGGGGATATTATGGTAAAGGAGAGAAGATAGGATGGTAAACAATGTTCCTATTTAGGTAATTGGAGGATTAGGATTTTATTCTTGAGATCACAATGGAAAGAACAGTTTTGGGGAGGAATGTGCATCAAATTAGCTTAAGAACATGGTAAGTTGAAGAAGAGAAGTCACAGAATTCATGCTGAGCTGAGGCTTGGCCACACTATCGAACTAGGACTATTTTCAGACCCCTGGGAAGCCTAGAGCATTTGCCAGCTGTGTCTGCCTATTTTACATAGAGGAGATGCCATCTTGGGGCTTTAACTCTGATCCCAACCTGTTTACTTGGTGATCCTCAAATGTGTCTACTTTTTTTTGTTCCTTGGCCTCATGGCTAAGGTTTGTTTCTCATAATTCATTACATCATCCTACACTCAATGCAATGAACTTATTTTCTCTTATTTCAATAACTGCTTCGGCCTGGCACTCTTAATGTGCTTTTTACCTTCCTGTCTTTGCCTGGATGTCCTTAAGACTCTCACCCTTTCCCAGACTATAAAAATTGCTCTTGGAACTCTATTCTTGACTTCAGCATGAGTGTCTCCTGTCTTCCTGATCCTAAGTTGTCTCATCTTTCCCTAAGCACACCCTGGACAAGGCTGTTCCCAGGGCTCTGTCAGATGGCACTGGCCTCTATTTGCACTAGGACGATTTCTCTTCCTGTTTGCTTCCCACTCCTGCAGGAGCCTCCAGCGGGCTGAGCAGCCAGTGTCAACACTAAGCTCTTTTCCTTAGATATACAATGTCCACCATTTGTTGTTGACTCATTTACTACCCTGGAGTTTGTGGAATGAAGGGATAAAGAGAGATCACAGAGATTTGTTCTGCGAGGGAGCCAGGGAAGGCAGGTCTGTCACTTCCTTCTTCCCAAGCCATGCTGGGCAGAAGCCAGAAGCCAGGCCATTTAGTTTAGGGGAAAAATAAAGAACATCCAAATGACTGGCAAAGGCTCTGGAATTGTACTGCCAAAGACCTAGTGACCTGGGCATCAGGAAGAGGAAGTGTGTTAAGACAATAGGGAAGTGGAGAAATCAGCTGAGCCTGAAACAACACAGAGGAGGGCATATCCAGAGGGACAGACATGTGGGTTAACCTTACTTGAGATGTGTTTGCCAAGACCATGCTGGGAATCACAGCATCACAGAGTCACAGACCCTTGGAGCTAGGAAGATTGTGAGATCATATTGGAAAGCCCATGGAGGGAATGTGGGTGGCCTAAATGAGTGAGTAAGTAGGGATGATGGCAGATGGTGAGTGATAACCCTGCACACAGACAATAGATTACAGACAATATGCAGCAAGTTGTCCTGGTGTTGCAAGACTTTCACATTTTTCAAGAAAAGCCAGAAATCTGGATTTTATGTAAACTTTTATGACTTCTAAATGCTGTCAAATAATTAAAATTGCTTTCAAATCCAGTAAAATACAAAACACATCTGTGAGCTGGATGTAGCTGCCAATTTAAATGGTTCCTGTATATTTAAGGTGATAATAGCTGAGGCCCAGCAAAATGAGTGGATTTCTCCAAGGTCCAGTAATTGTAGAAGGGCAAGTAGGTGATGGTTTAGCATACTGTTTTCCTTCCCTCCCTCTTTCCAATCCAACACTCTGTGGAGACATGGGAACATAAAGTATTCTACCTTCTTCCCAAAGAAAAGTGATGGGATGGGGCAAAAGACCCTGCTTCTTGACTTTCTATTGGCTTGGCCCCTCCTCTGTGAGGGTGGCTACTGTTCGGTACAGTGAAAATGGAAAGAGACCTGGATAGCATTCTAGCACAGGCTTAGCCGTTAACCTTGCATCCTTGGAAAATTCTCTTCTCCTCTTTGGACCTCATTGTCTTCATAGATTTAATGAGGCTCTCAGCCTTATAACTTCCAAGTTCCCTAATAAGTCTAATCCAAGTGAACCTTTTACTGAACACAAGTTCATGTACCTGATGCACAGTAAAGCCAAACAAACCAAAACATCAGAGTTTGGAGCAGAGAAAGGTATATTGTAGGGCCATGTAAGGGGATGGGTGGCTCAGGCTCAAAAAACCCCAAACTCCCCAAAGGGTTTCAGCAGAGCACTTCTAAAGGCAAGGAGAGAGAGGGGCTTTGTTAGCTGTTGCAGACTTCTTGGTGTCGGAATACTTTGCTCTTACAGCTATTCATGTAGGTCAGGTCATGATGTTCCTGTAAAACTCCAACAAGACAAATGTTATTCTCTGTTCTGCAACTTTTTATCTCTAGATGAATGGACTCTCAGAACCCTGAGAATAGGCAATCCTGTATATTTCAGGCTATAGGCAATATTCTTTTACAAAAGGTGCAGAGCCAGCATGACTAAGAACAGGCAACAAAGAACAAGGGTTAAAGTAAAAGGAACAGATCTAATATGGAGTCAGATTTGCTTTTACCTATTACAATTACAAGCTTGCTTTAAATATCTAAGTCCTCATGTCAGGACCTTTGTTAGCATTCCCTTCTGCTGGATTTTTCCCACCCCTCATTCCCTGCCCCCATCTGCACTCTTATTCTGACTACCTGGTGTTCCTGTGCTGCTCCCCAAAGCCTGGAGTTCTGTTGGTATGTACCACTGGAATCCACCCTTCATTGCCTATAAGATCCATTTCAGATCCTTTTTACCACCAAAACTCACCTATCCAGGTAGAGAACTAGCATGCCTAAATATTGGAAATGGGTAAATAAATTTCTCAGCATATGAATATTAAACTGAAAAACTTAGGAAAAATATTAGAGCTAATGGGAGTTGAGTAAAATGGCCATTAAAAAATAAATACACAAAAGTCTGTATTTTTTCTCTAGATTAGCCATAGCCAATTAGACACACACACACCCCTCTCCTACAAAAAATCTTAAAAAGAAATTTACAGAACCTACATGAGGAAAACTGCAAACCTTTACCATGGTGCATAAAAGAAGATGGGAATAAATGTCTATGCAGGAGAAACCATATTGTAACAGATGTGCCCCAAGTTAATCTATAAATTCAGTGAATTCCTTCCAATTCAGTACATTAATAGAATATCAATAAAATTTTAATCACATTTTAGATGTAGTGTAGAGGTAGTTATAAAATGATTCTCAGCTTTATTAGAGAAATGAAGTACTACCTACCAAATATATTCAGATTCCAATCATGTTTCTTTCCATCTCTTTTGGTCCAAGTCATCAGCATTCCTCATGTGGATCACTGTCATAGTCTTGTAACAAGCTTGTGCTCCAACCTCTTCCCCTTTCAGTCTGCTCTCAATACTGCTTCCAGTAAAGTCCTGTTAAAATGTTAGTTAGATCATGTTACCTTCCTGATCAAAATCTTCTGATGGCTTCACAGATATTTGAGAGTAAAAATAAAATTATCCCAATAGCCTGTAGTGAACTACATGATCTGACCCCTGTTATGGACATGTTTCAAATTCTACTCCTCCCACTGCCCACTCTGCCCAGGAATACTGGTCTCCTGGGCGTTCCTCAAAGGCACCCTAAATGTAAAATTGTACAATGGTGCAGCTGCTTGGAAAATAAATTGGTTGTTCCTCAAAATGCCAAACATAGAGTTACCATATGACCCAGTGATTCTACTGCTAAGTATGCACTCAAGAGAAATTAAAACGTAAGTCTACACAAAGACGTACACAGATATTTATAGCAACATTATTCATAATAGCCAAAAGTACAAGCAGCCCAAATGTCCATCAACACATGAGTGGCTAGAGAATGTGGTATATCCCTGAAAGGAATATTATTAGTTGATAAATTAGCTAAGAATGAAGTACTGGTTCATGCTAAAACATGGCTGAACCTTGAAAACTATGCTAAATGAAAGGATCTAGTCACAGAAGACCGCTTACTGTATGAAGTTATTTATATGAAATGGTCATAATAGGAAAATCTATAGAGACAGAAAGTAGATTAGTGGTGGCCTAGGGCTGTGGTGGTGGTGGTGGTTGTGGTGGTGGTGTGTTTGTATGTGTGTGGGGGTGTGTGTATGTATGTGGTGAGGGAAGGAAATGGGAGAATGACTGCTAATCATTACAGGGCACCTTTTTTAGGTGATAAAAATCTTCTAAAATTGTTCATGGTGATGATGGTATAACTCTGTGAATATACTAAAAACTATTAAACTGCATAATTTAAATGGGTCAATTGTATATGTGAATGAATAAACAAAGCTGTTAAAAAGGTAAAATGATTGTTTATGAAGGGCTTTTACATATACAATCTCATCCTTTCCTCAAATAACCAGGGGAGTGTGTGCTATGACCATGGGGTCACCTCCATTGTGCAGAGGAGAAACCCAAGTCTCAGGTTAGCCACTCCACTAGTAAGTGAATCATCTAAAAATGAGGGTTTCTGGCTTCACATTTCATGTTAGCCCCTCCTCCCACTTCTTCTTACTTCTTTGCCCCTCTGATTTCTAGTTTTAGACCTGGGATCTGAGCCACTTCTGATGAGTGTTTCGTTCTCCATTTGTATTGTCTTCACCATGACCAGCATCTTATTCATTAATTCATTTATTTGTTCATTGTAAAACATGAAGACTATTCTCTAAGCAGACTGCCAGAAATCTGAATTACTTCACAATCAAGGGTTTTGAAGATTCTGAAAGCAATGGTCCTTCATGAGAAATACCTTCTGGGCTCCTTATTGATTATGGAGTCAGGCTACAGTTCTGTCAGATGATCTATCTGCCAGGAGAGTTAACCTCATGTGGCCTTGTCTTGACGTACTCATTTCATTTCATGGCTTCTTTCCTAAAGTTTTACCTCAATGACACTCTCTAAGCTGGTTATTCTGACTGTCTGTCATCCATATATCTCTAATACTCTAAAAACTATACTTTTTCTTTCTTTCTATCTTTTTCTGTATTTCTTTTAATTTTTCTAATACCTATTTGAGGAAGGAATAAATAAATGAGTGCCTGGCACATAGGATTTTAAGAAAGGGACTGGCAAATCCAACTTTTTCATTCAGGGGATTATCTCTAGTGGCAGAGGGGAGGATATACTGGGTGGAGAAGAGATTGGATACTGAAAAGCAGCTAGTGGATCCTTATTATTTTTGCCAGTCAGCTGTGGTTGTTTATTTTGATGATCAAAAGTCTTTCAAGATACCAAAGTGACATTCAGGTCATCAGAAATTTAATTAAGTTTTTTGTGACTTGAGTTCTAAGATCACTAATCTAGAAACTGGCACTAAATCACCCAGTCCCAGATCATACTAGATTCACTTGTTTATTTATTTGTTCAGTAAATCCTTGCAGAGCATCTACTCTGTTCTTGGCATTATGAAACTGGGTGTGCAGCAGGGGACAAAACAGGCATAGTTCTGATACTACGGTCCAGTGACAGACAACAGACAAACCAGCAAGTAAATATGAAAGTGGATACATGAATGAACTATACTTATGTGGACTGGAACTGAATTTCTGGATAAGGGAGTAATGGAGAAATGAAATTAGTGAGATTAGGAAGAGCAGCCAAAGCAAGACAAACCTTAAATGCCAAATTGGGCCAATGGTGAGGATGACAATAACAATGATGATGACGATGATACTAATGTTAGCAATAATGCTTTGTTATCAGGCCATGCTGTTACTTTTATAAAATGTTTTCATAACTATTTAATTCTTGCTCTTGTCTAAATGAAATGTGAGCTGCACAAAGAAGTAAAGTGAGTCATTTGTAGTTACAGAATTTCTAGTGGCAGAGGTGGTGGTAGAACCATCTCTTGTGATTCTCTTTCTAAACAAGTGTCATTGCAGTAACATTTGTCAACACAGAATCTTACCTGGAAGTCCACCCTTCATCGTGATTTATATGCATACTTCCTTCTACTCTCTTCTACCCCCCACCAAGGGCATGGCTGAGTCTCCAAGGAACACTTTGGAAATCCTTGCTAAATGTCATGCTCTCTGCTGTGGAGACACTTCACTAGATACTGGGAAATGGATTTGTCATGTAATTCTAACAAAGACATTGACTACTCTGGACTATATTAAACCTCATACTTTCCATCTAACCATTGCTAAAGAAATAACCTCATGAGCTGAATACCGTTTGATCCCTATTGTATTGTCCTGTCTGGCTGGTCCCAAGGGAGGAGAAATCTGAGGATACCTGTCACCACCTTTCTCTGGGCTTAGTGAGATGTCCTCACCTGCTCCAGTGACACTATCCTTGGCCAGGCCTTGGCATGGGGCAGCTTTCCCATTGTGCTCAGTGACGCTTCTTTGTTCTGGTTGCTGCATCTTAGCTTATATATAGTTCAACATTTCAAAGTCAAAGTATTTTATCCTAAGTCCAAGGACATTTATACTCTGCAGCTCTTCTGAGAACTGGACTTCCCACTTCAGTCTCTGACAGAGGGTCCCCCAGACTATTCCACAGTTTCCCACGGACAGATGGTGACTTTCCTGGCTAGACTTAACCTAGAAAAGCAGTCTTTTCTACACCTCTTCAGATTTGCATTCCCTCCTGACTGCCTCCTTGTTTGACTCTAGGAACATTGTTTCTTCCTGTCTTTTATAAAAGTGATTTCACAACATCATTTCTATTTAGGTCCCATTCAACACTCAGACCACTTTAGATGAACTCTCCCAAAGATACCAAGCTTTTTCTACCTTTCTACACTGAGAACTCCCACCAGCCAGCAGCTCCTGATCCAGCTGCTACCCTCCTATCCTCTAATGGCCACAGATCTTTATGGTATCTTTGGAATAGACATGAACCTAACAGTGTGTAGAGTGGACTTTAAAATGGGCACTAGGTTGCTGTTGGCCCACATGCTGTGGTCAGAGGGCCATGTCCTCCACCCCAGTATGCCTTCTGGGAATCTATAAACTTTCAGGACTTAATTCAAATGTTCTCTGTACTAGGTTGAATAGTGTCCCCATGAAACCTCAGAATGTGACCTTATTTGGAAACAGAGTCTTTGTAGATGTAATTAGTCAGATTAAGATGAGGTCACGCTGGATAAGGGTGGACCCTAAATTCAATGACTGGTGTTTTATAAGAAGTTCATGTGAAGACAGAGACACACACAGGAAAAAAAGGCCATGTGACAAGTGAGGCAGAGATTGGAGTGATGCATCTGTATGCCAAGGAATGCCAAGGTTTTCAGACAACCATCAGAAGCTAGGAAGAGACAAGGAAGCGTTCTTACCTAAGAGTCTTTAGAGGTAGCATGGCTCTGCTGACATCTTGATTTCAGACTTTTAACCTCTTGACCTGTGAGAGAACACAATTCTCTTGTTTTAAAGCATGCAGTTGGTGGTAATTTGTTACAGCAGCCCTGGGAAACTAATATTCTTTTCCTCTGAGACCTTTTTGACCATTCCAAGTGGAGGAAAGACGTTCCTTCTGGGAGTTCTGTGCTGGTTATTTTACATCTGCCCCCATTATTTTCTGCACTTCTATGCCCTGGTCCATTCCCTGAGATCTATGAATAGTATCATCCAACTCCCTTGCTTTCTGGCTGCCACTTGGGTTGGTTGATGAGAAACCTGGTAGGATATCTGAGAGGAGAAGAGAAATATGATGAGATATACATTCCTCTGGCTTCCTTCCTGCTTTGGTGAAGTTTTGACTACAGTTGCCACTTCTACAACGTAGCATTTGTCAATTAACCCTTCTTCCTTGGATCTAGCTCTCAATTGAGCTCCAGTTATACTGCTTCCTTCCCTTGACTCTCTAAACCTATGATGGTAACTGTTGTTAGCTCTGGGTCCCTCAACATCACTTGCAGATGTCCTTAACCCTGTCCATAACTCTGCAATAGTTCCATCATTAAAAGACTTCTTCAAATAACATCTTGCAGAAGTGTGCTTAGACAGGACCCTCTTCTGCCCTCTGTCTAGTACCTGCAGGACCTTAGAGCACTTACCTGTGCTTATGTCTGTTTCCCTCTCATAGAATGTAGGCCTCCATGCACAGGCATCCTTTAGCATTCATCCTTTAACTTCTCAGCATTTTTCACAGAGACTGTCCCATAGTAGGTGCTTAGTAAATGAATCAATAAACAAACACAAGAGAATGGAGACCTGTTCACATTCTGAAGGTGCTTGATTTAGAAGTTCAACTCATAGAATCCCAAGAATGGCAGGCTGGGTTTTAGAAATACATGATAGAATATATTGTCTAGATTATTAAAATAATTATTGCAGTCCATTGCATTTACAAAGATCTTGTGTGTATATCATGGCATTTGACCTTTCCCACAACCTTATGAGAGATAGAAAAAAGCCAGATACTATCTCAGTTCCCAAAACAGGCCCAGAGAAATTACATAACATGCTCAAGACTGTGATCTCTGATTAATTAATGTATCTTAAACATTTTCAGTATAAAGAGAGATCTACAAACAAAAGCATTTTGTCCTGAAAAAAATATTGTCCTGTAGTTGACAAAAAAAGACAACTATCCTTGAAAGCAGCTGTTAAGGCTCCATCATCCATTTACCTTCTAGTCACTGGGCACTCAGCCTTTGCCCCTGTGCTGGGCCCATGGAAGCAGAGGGTAGGAAAATAGATAAGGTTTCTTCTCTGTGGAGCTCATGCTCTTATGGGGAAACAACAATCACTAGAGTAACTACACAAGTAGAACTACACTTACAAAGTGGGGGAAGTGTGAGGAAGGAAAGGAACAGGCCATTCTGAGATGCAGAGCAGGAGGCTTGACGCAGGAATCATCTCGGAGAAAATGACATTTACGCTGAGAACTGAAGAAGAAGTTATTAAGTGAGGAGATTGAGAACCGTGGTGAAGAACATTCTAGGTGGAAGAACTAGCTCCTTCCAAAGCTGAAACAGAGATTAACCTATATGAGGAACTGAAATAAGCCTAGCGAGGCAAATTTAGATGAAGGAAGTGGAGAGACATGGCTTTGAGGTTCTCAGAGGTGCCATTCTACTTGGAAGCTCCTAGGCTCCCAGCATGAAGTGGAACAGAAATGATTATCCTCCTTTCTGCCTGGAGTCTATGCAATGAACTGTCAATAAATATATGTATACATATACCTGATTCACTTTGTTATACAGCAGAAACTACCACAACAATGTAAAGCAATTATACTCCAATAAAGATGTTAAAAAAAAAAAAAGCTAGATCTTCAAAAAAAGAAAAAGAAAAAATGAAACTGGACAGAATTTCCAGTAGGGGAAAAGAAAGTCTTCAAATTCTCAATGATAGAGCGTTAGTTTTTATTACGTTGTTGACTCTTTGGGTCCTCAAAAATAGTATCAAGGAACTACACTGAAAATACTGAAAAATTAATTATGGCTGACTGCACTTTTCAGAACTAATTTTCATGAACAAAGTGGAATTAGCATCCTAAATGAAAAGGTTTCTGTATCCTGTCAAAAAATCAATAGTATTATAATGAGAATTTAATGATCTGAGACATATATGTGATGTAGTAGTATCTGTGTGTCCAAAGTGAAATGGAGATTAGCAGTTGTAGTAGTCAGGGTCCTGGTGGGAGACAGAGGGCCCACCTGAAAGGCTAACTGAAGAATTTAATGAAAGAATTATTTATAAAGGCATGCACACAGGATTAAGGGAAACCACAAGAGGTGGGGAGATGGTGACATGCCTAAGGACTGGTGGGAAATTGGTGTCACCCATAGACCTTAAGAGACATGGCTTATTGACTGTATCTTCTTATTTTGTGTATTCTTGGTTCTCTGGCATTTGGGGCTTTGATCCTGGAAAGACTGTCCCTCTAAGGGCTAGCTAATAACTAGAGATAGCAAAAGACCCTACTGGAGCATGACTTTGATATGCAAACCAACTTATCCAGAGCCCACACCAAACCATATCCTTTACCAAACTCACACACCAAGCCAATATTTCCCCCACCTGACATCACCCCAAATCCAGGTAATGAGCAACCAGGGGCCACCCTTACAACAGAGAGCTTGCTGGCTGAAATGATTTAAAATCTCCAGTCTTATATTTATTCAGCATAGCTACCCTTGCCTCACCTATACCTTCCTGTGAAAACCCCAATAAATGTTCTGGGCCATGCTCTGCCCTCGCTCTTCTCTGCCTACTGATTAACCGTGTTCCTTTCCCCATGCAGCCCTGTGTGGTATGCAATGCCTCCTGTTTCTAGGGATCTGTGAGTATAAACTTCTTTCATGATAGTCATTTTTATGTCCATGTGTCTTACCATATCTGATTAAAACAAGTCCTGGGTATATATTTTGAATAACCAGTAAGGAGCTGTTCTTGGAAACTATCGAGCTGTAGCCACAGAAGAGGGACCACATAACAGGAACTATGAATTTAAGGAGGGAAATGCAGCTGCTGCCACAGACAGTCTGAGAAAGAGTCAGGAGAATAAATACCCCACCTCTCTCTTCCCACTCTCTGATCTCCTGGCTGGGCCTCTTACAGACAAAAGTCAAATGAAAGCTAGGGCTCATCGACGTCCAGGTGAAATAGACTATAGAGGTCTTCTCCCCACAGTACGGAGCAGGACAGTGAGTGTGGAGAATGGGTTAAGAGGCAGAACTTGGGTGAAGAACTTGCTCAGAGTCATCTCATGAATTTCAGCTATGAATCTGCTGTTACCAAGTCCAAGCTTGTACTGCTCACTACATGATGGTACGAGCTTGGACTCTGTAACAGAACCTTCATGTTTGCCTTGTTGGGGCAGGGAATAGCAACTTTATTCAGAAGGCCAGCAGACTGAGAAGATGGTGGACTAGTATCCCAAGGAACCATCTTACCTGAGTTAGAATTCAGGTTCCTTGTATACTGAAAGGGAAGGGGGTGTGGTTGGTTGTTGCAACTTCTTGGTGTCAGAATCCTTTGTTCTTGAATTGTCCATGTAGGTCAGGTCACGACATTCCTATAAACCTCCAACAAGGCAAATGTTATTCTCTGTTCTGCAACTTTTTATCTCTGTCTGAATGGAAAATTATTATACCTTTAAAGGTCAGGACCTTAAGAATGTGCTATCCTGTATATTTCAGGCTATAGACAATATTCCTAATTTGTCGCAAAGCAATACAATGCAAAAGTTAAAGTAAAAGAAACAGATCTAATATGGAGTCAGACTTGCTCTTCCCTATTATAGCTCTTCCTGTTATAATAGCACCAAAGGGATATAGACTACAGCATACATTTAGCACATGGAATTGAGAAGAATGAAACTCATTGTCAAATTCGATGATCCCTTATGCTCACTAGATGTCCACTGAAAAGCTAGCTATGTTTTGGAAAATAGTTGGGTGCCCCAACTTTTAAACCAGTATTTCCATCTCCCATTTCTTATGTTTCCAATCCGCCTCTGATCCTTCAGCCAGTTACCTTTCTAGAACATAGATCAGATGATGACACTCACTTTTCAAAACCTGCGAGAAATCCTCTTACCTTTAGAAGCAGGACCACTGAGACTCTCCACATGACCTGGACACACATTCAAGTCTTGAGTTTAGCTTTTCCTTCCTCTCCCATTCATTTTCAGTGTCCTTGTACATTAACATTTTCTTTATTCCTTTGGCATATTGGAATATACCTAAACATATTCTTTTTTTTTTTTTTTTTTTTTTGCGGTACACGGGCCTCTCACTGTTGTGGCGTCTCCTGTTGTGGAGCACAGGCTCCGGACGCGCAGGCTCAGTGGCCATGGCTCACGGGCCCAGCCGCTCTGCGGCATGTGGGATCTTCCCGGACCGGGGCACGAACCCGTGTCCCCTGCATCAGCAGGCGGACCCTCAGCCACTGCGCCACCAGGGAAGCCCCCCTAAACATATTCTTTAAGCAATTTATTTCAAACGGCAAAATTCTGAAACTTTGTAGATGCTGTGCCTACAATTTAACTTATCTTTTCCAGTCTTTGCCTGAAAAATTCTTTTAATAACTCAACTCAAATACTACTTCCCTTAAAACAGCCCTACTCCCTTCCTTTCCACAATAAGCAGAGTTATGCCCGCTCTCCTCTTTCTTCTATAGTACAATACTTTGCTCAAACATCTATTATAACAGCACATACAGCCTAGGGTTATTTAATTAATAAGTTTTCCCTCAGGGTTTCCCATTTGTGAGGAGCTTTAAGCTTATGTCATTATACCCAAAAGTGTCATAGGGGCTCAAGACTTGTTTATTTGAATGAATAGACAAGTGAATTAATAAATGAGTGATTAAATTCACACCTAAGTATGAATTAGTTCAGTTCTGCTGAAGAAATTAGAGAGTTAATTGGGGATTTGGAGGTCAGGAAGGAGGGAAAGGAGACAGTAATTGTTAAACTTTAAATATTTCTGAAAAAGTGTCAGCTAATGGTAGATTGCCAACCCTCGACACCCACGTGTTGAAAGGTAATAGGGATTGAGGAAGGGACAGTCCAGGGATGAGAATGAGGCTTTCTGGCTTTCTTTCTAAGCCAGAAGTCAATAGGCTTGCCTGGAAACCTTATCACCACTGATAACCTGGTTTCTACAGTAAAATGCATTCCACATGCCTAGCAGCAGTTTCCTAAGGAATGTTTTGGAAAAAAGAAGAGTCAGAAGATAACTTTTGGGTCCTACCTTTTAGATCTAGAGCAAGTCCTTTGCGTTTCATGAGTTAAGGAAAATTTGTGCATTAATTTAATTTGTGAAATGTGCATAATAATACCCATCCAATTATATTCGCAAAACCACATCAGCAAGTGGATCTTAAGGGCTATACAAATTGTGTTGGGTGTGCATGAAGTAGCAGGCAAGATATAGGAAATATTGTTTGTTAGTTTTGGATTGCTGATTTAAGTGACTGGAAATTATATACTTTCCCTATTTATTTATTTTACTTATTTATTTTTGAATATTAAATGTATATAGTTAGATACAGTACCCGTCTTCTAGATGTGATAGTTATTAACATTTTATATTTGCTGAAGATTTGTTTTTTAAGAACCAGATAAAGCTCCCTTTGTATTCAGCCTAACCACATTTTTTTCTCTCTTGCCAGATAAATTTTTATACCTTGGCTACTTACATTTTAAGCCATAAACATTTAGATTTTATTGATTTGTGTGTTTTTAAAACTTAAATAAATAGTATATATGATTTTCCTACCTGCTTTCTTCATTCAAAATTTTGCTTTTGAAATTTGCCTGTATTATCTATTGTCTATCTGTCATCTATTATGTGTTACATATTATTCTCTGTGCAAATGTACCATATTATTTATCTTCTCTCCACAGTGGAATTCTCTCCCCCCCATTCTTCACTATGACTTGCAATACATAGTGTATATCTAGAATATCACTATTCTATTTATTTCTAAGTGGAATTGCTAAATCATAGGATATGTGTCTTTAACTTTATCAGATATTGCCAAATTGTTTTCCAGTTATAGCTGTCTATGCTTTCAAGAGGGATATGTCCAATGGTGGAATTTTAAATAGCAGGGAAGTAAAGGAGGAAGTCATTGATGGCCAGATGAATTTATATGACACGGGCATTCCTCTAATCCTCCTTTATCTTACATTGAACATCTTTTTTCATTGGTATGGTGTTCTTACTGCCATTCGGCCATGCGGCACCCAGCAAATTTACAATGCCCATTTCTCCTTCAGCCATTCTTATCTCTTATATCTTCCCTCTCTCTAATATTTTAACTAACATAAGGTTCCTGCTTTGCTTCTCTTCACATGGTTACAGGTGTACTGAATTCCCCAACAGCAGCTCTCCCTGATGAAGACTTTTGGAATAATAGGAATGGTTAAATTCCATAGCTGAATAACCAATCATGGAACCTGTTAGCCTTAGGAACCTGTTGGCTAACGTGGTATCACCCTTACTCTGCAAATATGGGAGCTCATGTTTGGGGCTTCCCTGGTGGCGCAGTGGTTGAGAATCTGCCTGCCAATGCAGGGGACATGAGTTCAAGCCCTGGTCTGGGAAGATCCCACGTGCTGTGGAGCAAGCAACTAGGTCCGTGAGCCACAACTACTGAGCCTGTGGGTCTGGAGCCTGTGCTCTGCAGCAAGAGAGGCAGCAATAGTGAAAGGCCTGTGCACCATGATGAAGAGTGGTCCCCGCTTGCCACAACTAGAGAAAGCCCTCATACAGAAACGAAGACCCAACACAGCCAAAAAAAAAAAAAAAAAAAAAAAAAAAATACGGGAGTCCATGTATTTTCTGCAGGGCTCTCCAACCAAAGAAGCTACTGTAATAGGGAAGAACAAATCTGAGTCCATATTAGATCTGTTCCTTTTCCCGTGTTTAGTCAGGCTGGCTCTGCATATTTTGTAAAAGAATGTTGCCTATAGCCTGATATATACAGAATATTCTACTCTCAGGGCTCTGGCTTTTAAGGGTCCATTCATTTAGAAATAAAAAGTTGCAGAACAGAGAATAACATTTGTTTTGTTGGAAGTTTACAGGAGCATCATGCCCTGTCCTATGTGGACAGCTGCAAGAACAAAGGATTACGACACCAAGAAGTTTGCAACAACACAACATGTCCCTCCCTCACCTTGCCTTTAAAAATGCTTTGTTGAAACACTCGAGGATTTTTGGGCACAAGCCACCTGTCTCCTAGCATGGCCCTGCAATAAACCTTTCTCTGCTCCAAACTCTGACATTTTGGGTTGTTTGGTCTCACTGTGCATCGGGCACAAGAACCTGTGTTCAGTAACACTACCTGTACTTATTGCTCTATAGGGAACAATTTTTCACTGTCAGAATAACAAAATGTGTTTAGTACTAAGAATCAGAATTGTTCCCCACTCTCCTGCCCCTGCTCCCATCTCACTTAATGGTAATAGTCAAGATTTTCATGGAAACTTTTATCTTTGCTCCACTTTAGTACTATTCAATCTTGGCTGCACATTAGAATCACTTTGGGAGATTTAGCAAGTATATACTTATGGTCAAGACCCACTAAGGGAGATTCTGATTTAATTAGTTTGGTGTATGGCCTGGGCATTGGGAGTTTTAACGAGTGTCCTGGGTGATTCAAATGGGAAAGCAGGGTTGAGAACCACTTTTTTTAGATCTTCACATTTCTCTTTCTCCTTCATTTCACTTCTATATCCTTATCTCTCTCACAATATCTTCCAAAATATTTTGATTTCTCTTACTTTGTTTCTTATAATGAAGCTCTATATTTCACATGGGTTTCTCTACTCTTTCCAACAAAATGACAACGTAACATCTTTGAATTCTCTTTAGTTCCCATTCCCATTCTGTGCAAGTAGTAGGGACTTAATAAGTGTCCACTGGAGATATGGAGATCACAGAGTGGCGTACGGTCCCTTTTTCCTCTTGGTTGGAGGCAGCCTCCCATTCCAGAGGAAGCGGCAGCCAGAAGGTCAAGAAGATAAATTGGTTTTGAGAATGTGAACATGAAAAATGAGAAAACTACTTTTAACAGTTGGAAACCTATTTAAACTCCTAATCCTTTTATTAAACCTTTTTAAAGAAAGCCTGGAGAAACCAATGCTAGAGATGCTTCCATTTACCATCCAGATGTACAAAATAAACAATGGAATTTGAATCAGCTGGAGAAGGTGCTGAGCCCTAACACTTGATGAGAGCCTGTTATTTTTCCCCTGGGAACACTAATTACAGCAAACTATTTCATCAAACTGTCCTGTGGAGTGGTTGTACCTGGTAGTGCCACTCTTGGATAGAAGGAATTCGCTTGATAAAAGGATATCTCAATTCTGCTACATTAAGGTAACAGAAACCAGTTGCATGTGTGTGTGTGTGTGTGTGTGTGTGTGTGTGTGTGTGTGTGTGGTCATATGGGCTGTTGTTATAAATGAGCCTGCAGGAGAAGGAAATATAGCTATTTGGAGAACCACTGACTCAATCTTCAAAAGTATTGTGTTTATAATTGTAAACAACAGGCCCCTTTATTTCTATACTTGACACTAGGTTGGCAGGTTTAATATGTGTGTATACATATATTTGTTTACTTTTCACAGTAATGTTAAAAGTCAGGAAACAGTAACCCTTTTTACAAATAAAGAAACTAAGACTCAAGTTCTTGCTCAAAGTTGCACAGGTGTTCAGTGTCAGAATAGACATAAGAATTCAGCAAATTTAACTTCTATTTTCCAAGTTTCCTCTTATTATAGTGAAAAAAAGCCCACAGTTACTTAGGAATACAGTATACATATAAATTTTGTTCTTTTGAGACAAAGGAAGGTAGAGATTGGATTAAGACCCCGGAATAAAGGTAGTGAATCAAATGAGCATCACCCTGGGGTGTGGGCGAGGGAAGGGCTTTTGTGACTAGTGCTTTTGTTTTCCCTTTGGGACTGGACTGACATACTGATGAAAGGAGATCTTATTTCTACTGGGTAATGTCGATGAAACTAATCAATAAACAATCAATAATAAGAATAGAAAAGAGTTTTATCTAAGCCAAACTGAGGACTATAGCCCGGAAGCTAGCTTCCCAGATTATTCTGAGAAACTACTCTGGAGAAGCATGGTTTCCAGCACAGTTTTATATCTTGCAGAACAAAGAACATTAAAGTCAGTGATACATTTCTTCAAGATTTCAAAGCAAACAACAAAACAAAAAAACAAACCAGCACGTACACAGTGAGTCAGTATGGCTTTGGCACCTGGGTAGGGAGTCTTATCAAAGGAGGCCCAGCCTTGGCATCCAAGGAAGGGAGGCATTTAATCTTTATTTTTAACATGGAAATTCTTTACTTCTGGTCAATGTATCCTTTTCTTTAATAACTAAGACATATGCACAACATTTGTTTGATAGGCCACAAACAGGCTGTTCTAGTTAGCATAAAACTCAAATTAATCCATGTCTAAGCCAGAACGATTTCCCCATACCTCAATATGTGAAAATTTCTTTTATCAATACTAACCTAGGTACTGCACTTGATTCTACTCCCGGTGTTTAAAAAAACTGTAACATGACTCTAGTTTGTCCTGGTCATGGCTGCTTCAAAGTGCCTGTTGCATTTTGTCACCACCTTCAGTCTTTTTCTTTATCCTTGTCATTTCACACCTGGATTATAGCATTGGCCTTCATGTTGGGATCCTTGATTTAATTTTCCCTCTTATTCTCCATCCTCGTGCCAGGACCTTCTTTCTTTAATGCCATTGTCTTTCTGGGTCACTTGCTTGCAAACCTGCACTGGCTCCAATCACATCTAACTCCTTGGACTTACTTTCAGGTTTCTTTTCTTCTTTGTACCTAGTATCTTATCACCCTCTGTTACTCCTTCAGGTGTGCCCTCTGTTCCACTCTCAGATTCACAGACTTTCTCTGCCTTCATTCATTCCTTCCCACCTCCCCCTTCATTTCTGAAGTCCCCTTCTCATCTCTTTTTCCTCCACACAGTCCTACATATTTCCAAAGTCTCGTAACACAAAGGTTCCTTTGCTGGTCCATCCTGCACTGAGCTAGGCTCTCTCTTAGAATTTGTTCCTGATGATTCTGTGTTTATTGTTCTCATTTGTGTTTTAGGCATGTTTCCCATGGTTCTGAACAATCAGTAGATATTCATCAAACTTCCGGTACTCATTGGGAAAAGAAGCGAGAGAGGGTGAAGTAAAATGTGTTGTAAAACCTTGAGATTTCCACATTTTCCCCTCCTCTTTCAACTCAGGAAAGAAAAAAAGACAAAGAGGATAATTACCTCTGGAATCGTTTTATTCTGCCAATCAGTGCTGCAGAAAATGGTCCTCTGCAAGGATAGCTAATCATTCCAAAGACAGATGACAGAAGATGCTGACCTATCTATTCACTTGGTCAGTCATCCATGCTCCTTTGTCTTCTGGAATATGAGGGCAATTGGCTGAACATTTCTTAAATAATTCATCATTTCCACACTGATTTTAAATAACCCCTTTATCATACACTAACATCTCATTTGTCTGAGTATTATCTTTCTGAGTTCAATAGCTTTCTGACTGAGTTTAAAATCTGATAGAGAAAGTTTCTTTCTTATTTTTAAGAATATTCTTGGCTATTCACCTATTAATTTTCCAGATAAAAATGTAAATTTACTATGGCAAGCTAAAATATTCCATTATAATTTTGATTGGAATTTTATTAAAACTATATTAATTTGAGGAAGAATTAACATTATCACTACACATCTTATTCAAGAACTCAGTGTGCTTCAGCGTTTACTTGAGATTTCTTTTCCATTTTCTGACACAAAAGTGTTTGTTTCCTCATTTGTAAATAGAGTCTATTTCATAAGGTTATTGTAAAGATTAATTGAGATGACACTTATAGAGCCCTAATATGCTTGCACAGAGTAAGGGTTCAAAAAGTGTGAACTTTCATGATGATGATGGGAGTGGGGTGAAGTCTTAGTAAAGAATGGTCATTGGCATGCATCAAGGGTACCTGTATATTTCTTGTTTACCCTATATGTTTTATATTCCATTGTGAGTACACCATTTATTTTTCACATGATGATTTATATTGCTGGTTATTACTAGCATAGAGGGAAACATTTTACTTTATCATAAATTTATTTTTATCTGGACATCTTATTAGACTCTGATTGGTTCCATAAGTTTTTGGTGGATGCATCTGGATTTTCTAGGCAAAGAACTGCAACAGCAGCAAAAAAAAAGAAAGAAAAAAAGTTATACTTCGAGTAGTTATGTATCTTAACCAATTTTTTACATTTTATTTCATTGACTAGAACTTGCAGATTGATGTTAAATGATCATAGTAACGAGGTTAGGGACTCTTACATTATTTACCCTGCCAAGAAAATGCTATTTGTTCCACAAACCAGTGCACATTGTACAGTGTGTGGATGGAATCTTAAAAGCTTTGAATGAGGGAGGGGGAGAGTGTTCCATGTTCAGATAAGTTAGAAAAATTTACCAAATTTAAGCAGTTTTATTGACTACAAAATTTTTTAGTGTGGTAGGCATTGTGAACTTAAGGTTAAGAATATAGCTTGCAGAATTTCTCAAATGCATTTGACACATGTTTGGCATTTTTTTCGGTCCACATCTATTAATATCTCCCCAAGAAGTGTCCTGTGGCATACCAGTTTAGAAATTATTGTTCTGGTGATTCGCTCATAGGGGGTTGAGCATTGCATTGAGATAGATAAGCTTTATAATTGTTATGATGAGCCTTACTACTAAGGTTAAAAAAGAAGTGGCGGGCTTCCCTGGTGATGCAGTGGTTGAGAGTCTGCCTGCCGATGCAGGGGACGCGGGTTCGTGCCCCGGTCCGGGAGGGTCCCACATGCCGCGGAGCGGCTGGGCCCGTGAGCCACGGCTGCTGAGCCTGTGCGTCAAGGGCCTGTGCTCCGCAACGGGAGAGGCCACAGCAGTGAGAGGCCCGTGTACCGCAAAAAAAAAAAAAAAAAAAAAAAAAAAGTGGATGTGGAACTTTAACAAATGGCTGAGTTACTTGACTTCTTACAGCTTCCTCATCTGTAGAACAGGGACTATAATTGTACTTGCTTCATAGATCTGCAATGAGGATCAAATGAGCTAATGAATAAGGTCTGAATATAGTTAGAACTATATTATTATTTATTAAACATTACATAAAAATAAGATAATGTGTGTAGCCCCACTGGAGGATGTCCTTAGGTATTTCCTCATAATGATGAGTGACTCAGAACTCCCATGTCCTCTGTTCATCTCATCCTTCCACCACCATCTTCATCTCAAGAGAGAAGGAGGTGGAAAATGAATAATATGCTGAGTTCCTCTTAAACTCCTAGAATTGCTGTATAAATTATCTCCACGATTCTGAAACCTCCTTTCCTGAAAACGATGCTATGAATCCCTAATGTGGATCACCTGACAGAAATAAAACACATTTCTGTATGATCCAAGGTCATTCTTTATGAATGTTCTCTCTTCAGGCAACGGGTCCTACCAGAATAAGAGACTTTGCATTTCGTTTTGTAATTCTGAGTCTTTGTCTTTTCTCCTTATTTTATTTTATTTGACATTTTAGAGCTCTATCTATTTTGGGGAGATTTTGTTTTAAAAAAAGCAGCCACTTCATTTATTTATCTGTTCTACTAGTTTTCTGGGCTTTATATTTGTATTTCTGCTTGTATTCTTAATTCTTTTCTCTTGATTTCTTTAGGATTTTGTCCTTTTTCTTTTTCTAATTTGAGTTCAAGGCATAGTTTAATTTATTCTCCTTGTTTGTGGTTTATTAACAAAACAGTTTGAGTTTATGATATGGCCTCTGAACATGACTTTACTGCCTGTCTCATGAGAATTGAGATATAGAGTTCTTTTTATCTAATAATCTGTAACTTCAGTGTTGATATCTTAGAGAGTTATTATTTAGGATGGTAAAGATTTTTGTTTATTTTATTATTAGTTTTTTCCTTTAATATCCATGTAGTCATTTATTTTTATTTAAATTTTTGTTTTTATTTTATTGAATTGCTGTCAGAGACCATGTCTTGTGCATGCCTGATTAGGAGAATTCGTTGAGATTTCCTTAGTGACTGAATACATGATACATTTTTATAAATGTTCCAATAATTCTTCAATAAAATGTTTCTTTTTCCTGGAGACATTTGCAATATTTCCCTTTCCAACACCACTCAAATCCAATTTATTACCGAACTCTGTCAAATCTACCAAAATTTATTTTACATCAACCTCTTTGTCTTCAACTGCACTGCTTCCACTTCCCTCCAAGCAGTCAGCAACTCTCTCTTGTTCCACTAGACTTGCCCTTTCATTCCTGATTTGATTCTTGCTCTTTTCAAAGCTTTTTTCTACCTGTCAGTCATGTGACTCAAATAAGTTAATCTGTTTTCATCCCTCCCCTTAACATGGCAAAATGCTCTCTATTTTCTGCATCTGCTCCTGGGACAGAATCAAGACCTGTAGATTTTGCACTGCAGATTTGGCTGCCTTTCCTCTTGCTTCCTGTGATCTATCCACAGAAGCACCTGTCTTCTTTTGATCCTTGAACATACCAAGCTCTTTCCCACCTCAGATCCATGGCCGATGGTGCCCCTCCACTGGGCATAGTCTCTGTGTGCTTGCCTGGTTAGCTCCATCTCCTGCCACAAGGCTTGTTCTTCTGAGAGGTTTTCTCAGGCCATCTGATCTAAAGGCAATCTATCATTCTCACTTTATATTCTCTTTCCTTGCACCCCATACTTTTATAGCATTTATTGCAATTTGCAATTTGTATGGCAAAATGTAATTGTAACAATTGTCTTTATTATATGTTCAAAGGCTATCTTTTCCACCAGACTGAAAGCTCCATATGCGCAGGATTTTTATTTATGATCCAAAGAAAACCTACTTCTTAGCACAATTCTGAACTATAATATTCTCTCAAAAATATACTGAATGGAAGAACGATTTGTGTAGAGTATCAAGTGTGATTTTTTTCCCAAAATTTAACCTTATTATTTTTAGAACATACATCTTTATTTATTTAGAACATATATCAGAACATATATCCTTATTTATTCGTTCTTCTTCATCAGTCAAGTGCAGAGCAATAAGTACTAAAGTTCCACTACAATAGTGTTTCTGTCAATTTCTTCTCATATTTCTGGAATATTTTGCTTTATGTATGTCAAAGCAATGTTGTTCAGAGGATAAGTGGTTTTTGACTGTTGTAATTGTGTGTGATTTAGGACTCTGTCAGTTGTAACCAGTAGAATCCAATGTGAGCTTGCTGCAGCCAACCAAAAAGGAGGAGGTTTATAAGGTTGCAGGGGCAGGAATGTAGCAAGGCCTCAATATGTCCCAATTTGTGTGTGTGTGTTTTGTTTATATTTCTTTTTGCTCACCTTTGATTTTAAGTCTATGTAGGCCTAGGACTTGCTCAGAAACAACGTCTGTAGATTTTCCTTTGTTTTTCTCACTGACTACCAAATGGCTTGGACTCTTCCTATACCATAAACAGAAATCTAGTGAATATGACCATCCCAGTAGGGGATTTGGTCTCCACACTGTCTTGTCTTTGTTTGGTGAAGCAGCCTCTCTGTGGTCTAATTCTCTATACCTGACCTTCTGTCTGGCTAGATTTCCAGATGTCACTAAGCCAAAGACCAGTGGAGCCTGGCATAGTGTCTTACCTGCTCTTCCTTGCTGCCATGATTGGGCAAACTCCTAGTTGGCTTTCTGCAATAAGCTATTATTCATTCCCAATATTGTTGAACTACAGTAGCAAACAGACACCAAAGAGCTTGACCTTCATCTGTTCCACAAGCCATTCCCACCTCTGCTCATCAACCCCAATGTGACTGTGCAGTAGTGGGAATATGTTCCTCCCCTTTCCCCCAATCAAGGCCATGCCCTATGCATGCTACTGACTTTCTGCTCAATTTAGCACCTATTCAACCCAACCCCCCCAGGTTGTGTCTCCATTAAAATGCTTCTTCACAGATAAGGGTTTTGAGAGAGTTATCTACACACTCTGTATTTTCTTATCTTGTCAAATAAAAATACAAACCTGGATTTAGTAAGGAGAGACTTTTTTTGGAAAGATGATTGCAACAGGGAGGCCCTGTCGTCATAAGATCTGCAAGCTTCTCATAGTTTAGGCAAAAAGGGTTTTTCTTCTACAGAGAGGAGTGAACAAGGCTAGAAAGAACGAGATGTGGGAAGTGGGATGAGAAGGTGGCATGATGGAATGTTTTACCCCAAGGCCAAGTTATCTTCCTGGAGGGGACTTTAAGGAGGACCTGCATGCTGGCTCAGTCTGAAGGTAGATCAAACATCTGAGAACTAAGGGAAGGAAAGAATCTTAAAGTGTGATTAACAAGTATTTTGTTCTGTTTAATAAATGAGGACAAGCAGTTTAGGTAATCATTTATGAGACAAAGAATGGGAATTTGGAGGAGCTGTGCCTAGCCTTACAGATAAACAAGGGGCATCTATGAGGCTTACATGGTGAAGGGTGGTTCTTTGCAGTAAGTGCTTTCTGGAGCACAAAGTGTATGGGAATTTCTTAACCTGTGCTCTTTGCCAGGATCACAGAGCTCAGCAACATTCAATCATGGTACCTTCTATTCATCTTTAACACACACCCATCTGGCTTCTGCACTGCAGCTTCTCTCTTTTTATACCAGCATGACCTCCACATTGTCACATTCAATGGACTCTTCCCAGCCCTAATAGCCCCTTCCTGTCAATAGAGGGGGACAGTTGGCCACTTCCTCCTTTTTTCTTGGAATGTTAACAGCTCTTGGCTTTCATGAAACCACACTTCACTGTGTTTGTTTCTACTCCTCTGGCAGTGACTTTTCTGTCTCCTTTGTTCTCTGTCCCAATGCCTAATGGTGGTGTTTTGTAGATTTGGGACCTGTTCTCATGCTTTATACTTTCTTGAGGTAATATTCATTTCTATACCTTTAAATATTATGTCTTTGTCTGTGACCCTCCAATTTTTATTGCCACCCTACATGTCTTTCCTGAACCCCAGATCCATCTGATACTTGAAATCTGTTTTGTCTGTCTAAAAAGATTTTCAAACTTAAAATACTTTAAAAGTGAACTGATTTTTATTTTCAGTGTGTGTTTCCAAACGTCTCTTATTCACTCCATCCACTTTGTTGTGAAATCTGCAAATCCGCATAACCCTCTTTCGTCATCCCTCTCTTCAAGTCCATTGCCCAGCCCTCATCATTTCAGGACATATCCTGAGTCTGTCCACTTTTCTCTATCTGCCACTGTCACATCCTAGTTGAAACCACCATTATTATCATGGAAACTGCTGCTGTAGCCTCCAGCTGACTTTCCTATCATGTTGCCATCCAGTCAGTTTCTCACACAATGGTCAAAATAATCTTAAAATCCCCTGTTGAAAACATACGAATGGTGTCCCCAGCATTTGGGTTAGAAGCCATAATCTACAGCAAAATTTTTTCAATCACACTACTGACATTTTGGCCTGAATAGTTCTTTGCTGTGGGGGACTGTCCTGTTCATTGTAAGAAGTTTAACAGCACCCCTGGCTTCTACTCACTAGATGCCAGTAGCATCCCTGTTCTCACTCCTACCCTCCATCTAGTGGTGACAACAAAAATGTCTTTAAACATTGCCAAATGTTCCGTGGGGGCCAAAGTCATCCCTGACTGAGAACCACTGATCTACACCATGTGTAAGACTCTGAATAATGTAGCCCTTCCTCCTCTGATAGCTTCTGATTTTTTTCTTCATGGAATGGCTTGTCACTGTCTTTCACACCTTCTTCTTCTATTAAATTCTGCTCAAAGTCTATCACATGTCACCTCCTTCATGGATCCTTTCTGAGATTTCTCAACACCCAAAACTATCTCCCAGAAAAATAAATTATTCCCTCCCCTGTCCTCCAATAGCCGTGTGTTTATACCCCATCAGTTATCATTTTATACATCATTTATCATTTTGTGTTCATCACAATTAATTAGTTAGATATATCTTTTTCTTCCTCATTTGAATGAAATACCCAGCATAATATCTGAAACATTTGGAACATAATAAATTTTGGTGAATTGAAACATTTTATCATGTTCTTACAAAAAAGCTGCATCCTTTGCATCAATCTTGCCATTCTCTTTCCTTGCATACAGAGAGGCACTTATGCTGCCTTCTCTTTTGAACCATCTCTTTTCATGGTGGGTCTTTCTCTTCTATCCTCTTTTAATTTACTGCCTCCCCCAAAGATGTTTCAGTTACCAGGGTTTCTCCTTTGAACACCAGTCCTCATATCTACTTGTCTGGCTCTTCTGCAAAGTAGAAAAGCCACCAGAATACTGGTGGTCCAGGGTCACTTGGCTTGACTGAGGCAAAGCCAGCACTTGAATACAGTCTGCAAATCCATGCTTCCTACACTGCCTTCCTAACAGATGGTCTATTGGAAAGGGCAACTGAACCAAAAATAGATCTGTAATGGCTTATTAAGAGGTATTTAGGGAGAAAGAGAGAACACACTTCACAATGTCCAACAATGATATAAAAGCAGTAACTTGCAGTTGCATGAAATTTTTGAAAACATTTTATCTATATGGCTGTTGCACAAAATATTCCTTATGGCCAAGGCTCTCCTTCTGATGGAGTGGAAATATGCCTACTGCTGTGATATCGTTTCTGAGGTTTTGAGAGGACCTCTGTGTTTTCAAAATTCCTTTCCTTCCTGATCTGCAGACACTAGATGGTGCTTTTCTGTCAAGTGCTTTTCTGTACTCTGTAGCTAGACAGGGGCATTGGCCGTACTTCAAATGTAAAAAGTCCCTGCAGGGCTTCCCTGGTGGCGCCGTGGTTGAGACTCCGCCTGCCGATGCAGGGGACGCGGGTTCGTGCCCCCGTCCGGGAAGATCTCACATGTCGCGGAGCAGCTGGGCCCGTGAGCCATGGCCGCTGAGCCTGCGCGTCTGGAGCCTGTGCTCCGCAACGGGAGAGGCCACAACAGTGAGAGGCCCACGTACCACAAAAAAAAAAAAAAAAAAAAGTCCCTGCAGGAAGTCTTGATATATGTTTGCATAATTTAAAGGAATTAATTAATACATTTGAAGCCCCTTTTAAATGAAGTTTATTATTATTATTTTTTAATCAAGAACAGGTTTTGCAAGGAGATTTAGTAATAAATGAGAGTAACTCAAGTCAGAATTTAGAGGAGAGGTAACAGTTCAAGAGGAGAGTGTGAGGACTCAAATATCTCACTAACACAGATGAGAGACCCTTGGTCTCCCTGAGGATAATGTAACCAAATGTAGGTTCGGCAGCTTACTGCTTGCCAGCCAATAAAACGAGGAGCAAGTGTCAGTAGACAGGAAAGATGCTTTATTCAGAAAAGCCGGCAATCTGGGGAGAAGGTGGACTTGTGTCCAGACACCAACTCTGAAGATTCTGCTCAGCCAAGACAATTTTTAAGGGAAAAAAGGGAAACAATCTCAGTTAATCATTTAGGCAGGAGGTCAGATTCTTTGTCATTTTTCCATTGCATGCAGACCTTCTGACTTCTCCCGATCTTCCTTGGGATGCTGTCTTGCTCACGTGGTCCACCTGCAATTGGACGTTTTCTTGTCCATGTGGTCTGCCTGCATCCACAGGGTCCACCTGCAAATTTACTAAGGGAAGCTAGGGGTAAATGGTCAGTTATTCTTTAACTACTTATCTCTTCATTCTTACTCCTTCTAATTCAGGAAAGGAATCAACAGATAAGGAAAGGCTTTGTGTATATTTTGTAAAGCAAAAATCAGGAGCTAGGTTAAATGTTGCCTAGTGATCTCATCTTTATGATTAAGTTCTAAGGAAAACAGGGATGAAGAAACAGAAAGTGGACAAAGGAGCTGCTTACAACAGGATGTAAGTCCTTGAGACCCAGTGAAGGTGAAAAGGAAATAAGAAACCACCATTCACAGTCTGGTTCCAGTTTGAACCTAGATACATGAGATCCTATGAAACGTGGAAATGCCAGCTCAGCCAGACACCTATCCCAGCCCCTTGATGAACTGTTACTGTTTCATTCATAAACAAGTACCTTTGATGAATATCTTGGAGTTTGGAGCCAGAATTTTATATTTGTTAAATCATCACACACAAATAAGAAATGGGTATTTGAAAGCACTCCATTATTTTGATACACTTATCTGTACACATTTAGCTTCCTCTTTATTTATCATAATATGAAAAGATATACTATTATTTGCCAGTGGATAGAGTTCACCATATATTTATCACCGGCAATATTATTCTCAACATCTGCACATGTAATTAAAGAGATGAAAAAAATAGGTTTCATTTCTTCATAGATGGAAAAGATGGAGAGAGAGGAATTATTTTTGGAATTGATGAGATGATGTTTGTTAATGGTTTGGAAAATAAAATAGGATTAGAAATGAAGATAGCTACAAATTTATTCTAGTCTTGGCCTATTAAATTGTTGTTGGGAAATATATGCCAAGGCAGAAATTTTATGGCTTTCTGGCCTCACAGAAACTTAAAAGTTAACTTATTAGCAAGTTAAAAGTTTAACTACACACACACACACATTTCATCTCAATAAATACCTTAGGCACCAGAATCAGAGACTTATAAATCACTGAAAAAGGATATACAGAGCAATAAAAAGATTTTTCCTAGGTCACACGGCACCTCCATTGATCTCTAATCTTTTCATTCCTCCTACCACTGCGGTTCTGCTCATCCCTTTAGGCTTGTGATGACTGAAGAAGGACTGGGTAAAGGAAAGAGAGGGGAAAAGATAGCCTGAGAGGTCCTGGGATAAAGAGCAAAGTCTCTACATCCTGCCAAGGCCCCAAGTCAATTCCATTGGGCTCTTTCAGTTAAATGATCCCTGAGGCAGAATGAGACTCAGCAGTCTCTGAGTGGGATCTGTGGTTGGCGCTACATGAGGTTAATCCAGAACTGAACATTGAAAACAGTGCTGGACCTGTTAAAGAATACTTGACTACCCAGTGGGCCACTGAAAAAACAAGAATGAGGGACTTCCCTGGTGGTCTAGTGATTAAGACTCCGTGCTTTCACTGCAGGGGGTGAGGGTTTGACCCCTGGTTGGGGAAGTACCGACATGCCTCAGGGAGTGTCCGAAAAATAAAATTGAAAAACAAGAATGATTCACTATTGGAAATCTACACAGATTCCACATCCATGAAGAAGTTTTAATGAGATGGCATCTTTTGGTGTGGTAACGTTAAAGAGCAGAATAAAAAACTGCCCAAGGGAGTGCATGAAGTGGAATTGCTGGATCATATGCTTGATAATATGGTGATCATGTCATCATCAATTCCCTAGTGGTGCAGTGGTTAAGAATATGCCTGCCAATGCAGGGGACACGGGTTCCATCCCTGGTCTAGGAAGATCCCACATGCCACGGAGCAGCTAATCCCATGCACCACAGCTACTGAGCCCTTGTGCCACAGCTACTGAAGCCCACACGGCTAGAGCCCGTGCTCTGCAACAAAGAGAAGCTACGGCAATGAGAAGCCCCTGCACTGCAACGAAGAGTAGCCCCCACTCACTAGAGAAAGCCCTTGCACAGCAACAAAGACCCAACATGGCCAAAAATAAATAAATAAAAATAAATAAATTTTAAAAAATCAAATTCTAATAATGCTTAGAAAAATAAAGTTCAAGGAAGCATAGGAGATATTAGGGCATGGTCAAACAAATTCTCAATCTTTATAGAGTTTAGATATAGAAACTCCAGAATTCCCACATGAATTATCTTTTGTTGCATTTCAAGAATCCCTCACTATGGATCTATTTGTTTTCTGAGTTTGGATAGCACAGAACACTGTGTTAACCTAATCTATTTGACTTGTGTGTTTCAGAAAGTGACTCCAGGCATACTGCAGAGATATTGTGGGTTTGGTTAAGAACCACCACAATAAAGTGAATATTACAATAAATTTTTTGGTTTCCCAGTGCATATGAAAGTTATGTTTGTACTATACTGAAGTCTATGTGTACACTATACTGTAATCTATTAAGTGTGCAATAGTGTTGTCTAAACGAAGTACATACCTTAATTTTAAAATACTTTATTCTTCAAAAATGCTAACCATCATTGGAGTCATCAGTGAGTTGTAGTAGTAACATCAAAGATCACTAATCACAGATCACCATAACAAATATAATAATGAAGAAGTTTGAAATATTGTGAGAATTACCAAAATGTGACAGAGACACAAAGTGAACAAATGTTGTTGGAAAAATTGTGTTGATAGACTTGCTTAATACAGGGTTGCCACAAACCTCAAATTGGTAAAAAATGCAATACCTGAGAAATGTAATAAAGCAAAGTGCAATAAAACAAACAAACAAATGAAAAAAAAAAAACAGTGCTGGATCTGGAAGTCATCTGGAGTTTCTGCTCTATCTTCTAGGAAATATACTGAGGACAAATGAAGCATTGTTTGGGATAGCTACTTTCTGAGGGACAAGTCTTCTGCTGTCCTGCTCAAAGGGAGTCATATTATTATATTATTGTGTCTCCTTTTACGCCATCTCCTGTTACTGATTTCTCTCCCAGTACCCAGTCTTGGTACCTTTTTTATGAGTCCCAATTTCATTTAAGTATCTGGATCGCTTGACTTCCTTTCATCACACACAACATTGGGTAGAACAGAAGTCCCAACAGATAAAAATCTTCTGTCACAATATTTTTCTGTCATTCCATCACCTTTTCTACTTTTACTCTAACCCTCTCTCCATCTTTATCTACCTTATATATTCCTTGTGTTCCCACAGAAACCTCTTTTAAAGATATTGGTGTTAGTTGAAGATGTTGGGCTAATATATATAGTAGGAATTTTAATTTTGTAAGATAATATTCACCAAGGACTTCTTAAGGATAGGCAATCCATTCATTTCTCTAAGCCTGAGCCTCCTGACCAGGAATGTGCCTCAGGCTCCTCAAGAGAGCTTTTAAAAACCACATATTCCCAGTGTCCCCAAATCTACTAAATTCGGCTTTGAGGAATAAAAACCGAATGGATTTTGGAAAATGCCTAGAACTTTTTTAGATCACCTGAATTTTACTCCAAGACCAAATCAACTTGTTGGAAAACTGGTTGCTTGGACTACATTCTTTAGGTCCTAATAGAATTGTATTTATGAAATTGTCTTTGGCCTTATTTTCTTAGGTTGAATTGAGTCTTATAAAAATTGCTAATTTAAAGTAAATTAGGTATTAAGGATATTGTATACAACTTCACATACCACTTCACATTTGCATCAGGATCCTGGGTAAAAATTTCTCTTAGTCTTAAGTGCTGCAGTTGAGGTGGAGGTTGTCAGAGGAGGTAAAAACAACAATTTTTACTGAGAAACTTCTATTTTGGGGGATTTGTATTTTGTAACTAATCAAGTTTCTCTCTTTGTAGTCTACAACAAAGTATTTTTCCAAATTGGATCTTCCTTTGGGCTTCATTTCTTATTCTGCTTCCATTATTTCAAATTTATCATTAGAAATTGCATCATTTTTTTTTATGGAATGACTAATAATAAAGCACATACACACATAATAGCAGTTGTATTTTTTTTTCCTTTTAAGAAGTTCATAATTAGACTGGTAAAAAATACTATAGTTTTTTGGTGGGACTAATGACAGACTCCAGGAGGTCTCATACCAAGGAGTATATCCCAGAACTTCTGCTGCCAGTGTCCTTGTCCCTGCAGTGAGTCACAGCCACCTCTTGACTCTGCAAGAGACCCTTCACCACTAGCAGCAACTCAGTTTTGGAGAGGTTAAGAAATCTGCCCACAGAGAATCAAGAAGAAATACAAATCTGTAGCCTGTGGAACAAAAACCACATTCACAGAAAGATAGACAACATGAAAAGGCAGAGGGCTATGTACCAGAGGAAGGAACAAGATAAAACTGCAGAAAAACAACTAAATGAAGTGGAGATAGGCAACCTTCCAGAAAAAGAATTCAGAATAACGACAGTGAAGATGATCCAGGACCTTGGGAAAAAAACGGAGGCAAAGATCAAGAAGATGCAAGAAATGTTTAACAAAGACCTAGAAGAATTAAAGAACAAACAAACATAGATGAACAATACAATAACTGAAATGTAACCTCATTTACACCAATGGACAGATCATCCAAACAGAAAATTAATAAGGAAACACAAGCTTTAAATGACACAATAGACAAGATAGATTTAATTGATATTTATAGGACATTCTATCCAAAAACAGCAGATTACACTGTCTTCTCAAGTGTGCATGGAACATTCTCAAAGATAGATCATATCCTGGGTCACAAGTCAAGCCTCAGGAAATTTAAGAAAGCTGAAATTATATCAAGCATCTTTTCTGACCACAATGTTATGAGATTAGATATCAATTACAGGAGAAAAAAGTAAAAAACACAAACACATGGAAGCTAAAAAATACTTACTAAATAACCAAGTGATTATGAAGATATCAAAGAGGAAATAAAAAATTACCTAGAGACAAATGACAATGAAAAACGATGATCCAAAACCGATGGGATGCAGCAAAAGCAGTTCTAAAAGGGAAGTTTATAGCTATACAATCCTACCTCAAGAAACAAGAAAAATCTCAAATAAACAATCTAATCTTACACCTAAAGGAACTAGAGAAATAAGAATTAAAAAAAACCCAAAGTTAGCAGAAGGAAAGAAATCATAAAGATCAGAGCAGAAATAAATGAAATAGAAACAAAGAAAACAGTAGCAAAGATCAATAAAACTAAAAGCTGGTTCCTTTAGAAGATAAACAAAAGTGATAAACCATTAGCCAGACTCATCAAAAAAAAGAGAGAGAGAGGACTCAAATCAATAAAATTAAAAATGAAAAAGGAGAAGTTACAACAGACACTGCAGAAATACAGAGCATCCTGAGACTACTACAAGCAACTCTATGCCAATAAAATGGACAACCTGGAAGAAATGGACAAATTCTTAGAAAGGTATGAACTTCCAAGACTGAATCAGGGAGAAATAGAAAATATGAACAGACCAATCACAAATAACGAAATTGAAACTGTGATTAAAAATCTTACAACAAAAAAAGTCCAGGACCAGATGGCTTAACAGATGAATTCCACCAAACATTTAGAGAAGAGCTAACACCCATCATTCTCAAAGTCTTTCAAATAACTGCAGAGAAAGAAACAGTCCCAAACTCATTCTATGAGGCCACCATCACCCTGATACCAAAACAAGACAAAGGTACTACAAAAAAAGAAAACTACAGACCAATATCACTGATCAATATAGATGCAAAAATCCTCAACAAATTGCTAGCAAAGAGAATCCAACAACACATTAAAAGGATCATACAGCATGATCAAGTGGGATTTATCCCAGGGATGCAAGGATTCTTCAATATACGGAAATCAATCAATCTGATACACCATATTAACAAATTGAAGAAGAAAAACCATATGATCATCTCAATAGATGCAGAAAAACCTTTTGACAAAATTCAACACCAATTTATGATAAAAACTCTCCAGAAAGTGGGCATAGAGGGAACCTACCTCAACATAATAAAGGCCATATAGGAAAAACTCACAGCAAACATCATCCTCAATGGTGAAAAACTGGAAGCATTTCCTCTAAGATCAGGAATAAGACAAGTATGTCCACTCTCACCACTATTATTCAATATAGTTTTGGAAGTCCTAGCCATGGCAATCAGAGAAGAAAAAGAAATAAAAGGAATACAAATTGGAAAAGAAGAAGTAAAACTGTCACTGTTTGCAGATGACATGATACTATACATAGAGAATCCTAATGATGCCACCAGAAAACTGCTAGAGCTAATCAATGAATTTGGTAAAGTTGCAGGATAAAAAAATTAATGCACAGAAATCTCTTGCATTCCTCTACACTAATGGTGAAAAATCTGCAATAGAAATTAAGGGAACACTCCATTTACCATTGCAACAAAAAGAATAAAATACCTAGGAATAAACCTACCTAGGGAGACAAAAGACCTGTATGCAGAAAACTATAAGACACTTATGAAAGAAATTAAAGATGATATCAACAGTTGGAGAGATATACCATGTTCTTGGATTGGAAGAATCAATATTGTGAAAATGACTATACTACGCAAAGCAATCTACAGATTCAATGTAATCCCTATCAAATTACCAATGACATTTTTTACGGAGCTAGAACAAAAAAAATCTTAAAATTTGTATGGAGACACAAACGACCCCAAATAGCCAAAGCAATCTTGAGTGAAAAAAATGGAGCAGGAGGAATCAGACTCCCTGACTTCAGACTATACTACAAAGCTACAGTAATCAAGCCAATATGACACTGGCACAAAACAGAAATATAGATCAGTGGAACAGGATACAAAGCTCAGAGATAAACCCACACACCTATGCTCAACTAACGTATGACAAAGGAGGCAAGGATATACAATGGAGAAAAGACAGTCTCTTCAATAAGTGGTGCTGGGAAAATTGGACAGCTACATGTAAAAGAACAAAATTAGAACACTCCTTAACACCATACACAGAAATAAACTCCAAATGGATTGGATACCTAAATATAAGACCAGACACTATAACACTCTTAGAGGAAAACATAGGAAGAACACTCTTTGACATAAATCATAGCAAGATCTTTTTTGATCCACCTCCTAGAGTAATGGAATAAAAACAAAAATAAACAAATGGGACCTAATGAAACTTAAAAGCTTTTGCACAACAAAGGAAACTATGAACAAGACGAAAAGACAGCCCTCAGAATGGGAGAAAGTATTTGCAAATGAATCAATGGACAATGGATTAATCTCTAAAATATTTAAACAGCTCATGCAGCTCAATATTAAAGAAACAAACAACCCAATCCAAAAATGGGCAGAAGACCTAAATAGACATTTCTCCAAAGAAGACATACAGTTGGCCAAGAAGCACATGAAAAGCCGCTCAACATCACTAATTATTAGAGAAATGTAAGTCAAAACTACAATGAGATATCTCCTCACACCAGTTAGAATGGGCATCATCAGAAATTCTACAAACAACAAATGCTGGAGAGCGTATGGAGAAAAGGGAACCCTCTTGCTCTGTTGGGAATGTAAATTGATACAGTCAGTATGGAGAACAGTATGGAGGTTCCTTAAAAAACTAAAAATAGAATTACCATATTACCCAGCAGTCCCACTACTGGGCATATACCCAGAGAAAATAATAATTCAAAAAGACACATGCACCCCAATGTTCATTGCAGCACTATTTACAATAGCTAGGTCATGGAAGCAACCTACCTAAATGCTCATTGACAGACAAAAGGATAAAGAAGATGTGGCACATATATACAATGGAATATTACTCAGCCATAAAAAGGAATGAAATTTGGTCATTTGTAGAGACATGGATGAATCTAGAGACTGTCATACAGAGTGAAGTAAGTCAGAAAGAGAAAAACAAATATCGTATATTAATGCATATATGTAGAACCTAGAAAAATGGTACAGATAAACTGGTTTGCAGGGCAGAAATTGAGACACAGGTGTAGAGAACAAACGTATGGATACCAACGGGTGAAAGCAGTGGGGGGTGGGGGGGTGGTGGTGTGATGAATTGGGAGATTGGGATTGTCATATATACACTAATATGTATTAAATGGATAACTAATAAGAAAAAACTATAGACTCTAGGGTTTGAAAAAGTATAACAGGTGACAGATGAAGAAACTTGAAAATAGAAATAGCACTTTTATAAAATCTTTCATTAATGAATATTGTCAATCATTAACACTATCTTTTAAATCCAGTTATTACATTTACATGGTATTGTGACTTTTTTCCTGATCATTTTTACACTCATTATCTGGTTTCCTTTCACAACTATTCTAACTACCATTATAATTACTTTCCTCATCTTAAAGTTGCAAAAATAATGTACCTTTGTCAAAGATTTTATAATGTTCACAAAAGTATACATATATATATATATATATATATATATATATATATACACATACACTCGAAGTATATTCCAATATATTTGAGGCATTCAGAAAGTCCTGGTTTGGTTTTGCTGTTGATCATTTAAGATTAACTCTGTCTACAAAATTTATTTAATATTATTAAGTGCATGCAGTATGAATGGCATTGTTCCAGAGACTATGGTAAATATATAGAGAATAACATAGCCTCTGATCTCAAGACTTATATAACTTAATTGGAGAGAAAGTCATATGAATATGTGATTTTAAGGACAGACTAAACAAAATAAGTAGCATAATAAAATATTAGTCCAAAATTAACAATTATAGGGAAATTAAAATGATGTTATCTTATTAGTTGCCTATCAAATACATCATGTTCAAAGATGTTAAGGGAGCAGTGATCTGAATATATCTTAATATACTTTTGGATTATATATTTTTTGCAAATATGCTGGAAGACAATTTGTTAATATATGTTAAAAATCTCATATATGTTCATATCCCTGGACCCAATAGTTCTATGAGTTTAACCTGAAGAAATAATGGAAGACATAATCAAAGATTGATTTATGACTGTTAAGGGCTGAAGTATTTCTAAGACTCTGCACTTGCAATCGTAGAAAAAAAAAGGGAGAAACAAGTCAAATTATTAGCAATGTTTATCTTTGAATTTAAATATTTTATACTTATTGAAAAATTCCAAATTTTTATAGGACAGGGTATTACCTTTATAACATGAAAAAACCTGACAATAAATGTAATTTAAAAATTCTCATCCGAGAAACCATTTACTGAATCCTGTGTAAAGTCAGGTGTCCATATATTTAGAAATATCTAATTGGTAGTATCCAATTTTAACTCTAGTTCATTGCAGAAGGAAGAGTGAGAAGCTAGGTTGGAATTTATATCCACAAACCCCCAGTGCAGCTAAAGCAGTTAGGGAAATGAGCTGTTTCAAGGAGAAACCTTTTAAGGGCAGCTAATGTGCATCACCTTCTATGACATGGAATGGACTTAGATCTGCTCCTTTTGCCAGAGTCACATGAGCTGACACAGCCTACATGGGGAAGAGGGACACTATATTCTGAGTATGGCTGTCACACCACAGCTGCTCTTGCCATCTGTTCTGCCTTTGATTCATATTGTTTGTCATTTCCCTTGTGCATTTTTTGTAGGCTGCTGTCCAGTGCTCATTTTTAAGTGACTTCTCTGAGACCATGGGATTGAGGGTCATAACAGTGTGATTTCAACTCTATTTTACTTGGAGGACTTCAGTTTCAGAAAAAGAAATTCAAGTAATATATCAGCAATCCATGTGGGGCATTAAAAGTTCACATCAAGAAGTTAATCAAGTTTTTGTGATCCCTTTGTTCTGATGACCTAGTTAAGTAACTCAAAGATGCTAGAGGGGATATATTTGGGTTGAATGTAGACTGAAGGATAGAGACATGGTTTAAGAGGGTACATAAACCCAAAGTGACAGTTAAGAAGCAGCTCTTTTCTGTTAAACGTCAACCATATTTTTTGTGTCTTAATTTCGCTAAACCTAATGGTTTATTTGATTGATGGTTTTGGTCTTTTTCAGAGCCTCAAAGAATGAAAAGAAGTTTTAAATAAAATAATCAACAATTTTCATTCATTCATTTGTTCAAACACCTGGGAACCTGCTTTGAGCCTGGCTCAGTACAGGATTGGAAGTATAGAGATGAGTAAGGGGCATTTTTCTTCCCTTGAAACAGTGAATAGAGACAACTATGAATTTGTTTCTTTGCCAGGCTAAACAAACAAGGTGAGGAGGTTCAGCCACTGTCTCATTGAGGCAATAGGTGCGAATACTCAGTGGGAGAAAAACATTGAGAGATTTATTATAGAAGGAGGGAGTGTAAATGAAAAGGGACAGGTGAAGAACTTAGAACCATGGAATCCTAAAATAGAAAACTATATGTGGTAGGACAGTTTTGGCATCTGTAAGGGAAAAAAAGTGACCATTCCCTTGCTTTTAGGTCATCCACAAGGTAGTTTATCTTTCATGTCCTGGAGACCTCTGTGGAAGATGTTTTGAGACATTCCTATAACAGCCCATTTAGGTGTCTCATTTCCCCCTCTGGCAAAACATCCTTCTCCATGTCCAACTCAGCTTCTGCTATGCAGGACCACCATGGTGTCTGCTATGCAAGACACACTTCTTATTCTGCAAGGAGTTGATAAGAGCAACATTTGCAAATAATATCTGCAAACATTCAGTGTAAATGAATGTTTGCAGATATTACAAAGTGTTTTGTGTAAAAAGTGTTTTTCATTTTTCACGTTTTAAATTCTTACAACAAGCCTGAGAGGCCAGTGTTTTATTATCATCATTTAACAGATGAGGCAATTCAGACCCACAGGATTAATAAACTTGGGAAATACCACTAAGCAGTTGGGGCATATTTGGTTCAGGCTAATCTGACTCAAGAGTCATGGTTTAACTCAAAAAGTAAAAAATAGAACTACCATAAGACCCAGTAATTCCACTCCTGATTATAAAGCTGAAAAAAAAAAAAACATTAATTTGAAAAGATACACACACCTCAATGTTTATAGAAGCATTATTTACAATATCCAAGACACGGAAAAACCTACGTGTCCATCAACAGGTGAATGGATAGAGAAGATGTATGTATATATACACACACAATGGAATACTACTCAGCAATAAAAAAGAACAAAATTTTACCATTTAAAAGCAACATGGATGGACTTGGAGGGCATTATGCTAAGAGGAAAAAGTCACACAGAGAAAGATGAATACTGTATGATATCGCTTGTATGTGAAATCTAAAAAATACAACAAACTAGTGAGTATAACATAAAAGAAGCAGACTCACAGATATAGAGAACAAACTAATGGTTACCAGTGGGGAGGGTGGGGGGTGCAATATACAACTGGGGGAGTTGGAGGTACAAACTATTGGGTGTAAGATAGGCTCAAGGATGTATTACATAATATTGGGAATAAAGCCAATATTTTATAACTGTTACTGAAAATTAACCTTTGAAAGTTGTATACAAATAAAAAAAATTTAAAAAGAGTCATGGTTTAAAACAGATTATTTTAAGAATATGAGAAATAACTCTGATTATCATTCGTACCTTTTGCCAAATATTTCTGGTTCTCTCTCTTTTCAAGAAACTGCCAGGATTAGGTTTCCTGGCTCCCTTGTGGTGCAGTAGGAACACACAACTAGTTTAGCCCATTAGTTGAGTGTGCGAGGTAATTGCTGTGAGATTCTCCAGAATTTCTTCCTCTCGGATGAAAGCTGTCAATGTTCAAGTTGATGGATACTCACTTAGCATGGGTCTCTGAGTGACTGTGAACAACAGAGTCCCCACTGACTCACAATGATCAAAAGCAAGAAACAAGTGATTTCTGTTTTAATCCATTTCGATTTTAGGAGTTGTTGCTGCAGCATAAATTAACATGTCCTGACCAGCACAAACGCTAATCTCTTGCACTTCTAGATGAGAAGATACTTTATTGTGCTTCTTTCTCTTCTGTTCTTTCTGAGCACAGGGATCATGATTGAAAAAGTAACCTGAGCTTTGCTCTTCTGAGCTTTTATTAAGACCATAAATAGATAATTTGAAATGACCATATCCAAATCATGAAATGAACTTTATATGTTTATTGAACAGTAAAGGTGTGTATTTATTACAATTTCCCATTGGGAAACCCAGTGGTTATTATGGAAATGTCTCTTTGATTGGATCAGAGCAGAGGTGAAACAACTCTCCTTCTATGTGAGCCTTGAAATTATAAAATCACTGTGGAGACTTGGGTTATTAGACGTTTTCCTAGGCAGACTGTTGTTAAATGTCAATGGCTAAGAATGTTCTAAGATATGATTCCCAAATCTGGATATACTCAAAATCACATGGGGAACTTTTGTAGATCCAGGTTTCTGGACCCCACCCCTATAGTCTAAGTCAGAGTGTTTCAGCAGAGCCCAGGGTAACCGTACTTTAAAAGAACAAAAACCTTAACTCCAGAAATCATCCTAGGATACTGCTGACCAAAGCCAAGTTTGGCTGTTTTAAAATATCCTTCCTTTCTTGAACCCTCCCTGCAAACACACACTTTGAGGCATTTGGGTGAGTTTTGGTTGGCTGAGACAGGGTTATGTCTCAAAGTTTTCAAAACAGGAATTCCTTGGGATCCCAGGGAAACAAGCATGAGGTAACTGGGCAGGAAATGAAGACCAGGAGGTACTGTCAGCTCCATTCATCTCCTGTGTCCAAGAGGAGCCCACTGAGGAAAAATAGGCTTCCTTGCACAGCCTTTTATCTTTATACTGTCAGAAACATACAATCAAAGCCTATGTGTCCTAAGCAGGAGTTTGAATCAAACAACCAGTTTTATTTTTTGGAGGATGGAGGCATCTATTTAATTGATTCACATATTTTAAACACTAAGAAAGACCAGACTTGGAGTTAATAGGACCATCTGGAAGGCAGACTTTGTCCTGGCAGTACTTACGTACAAGTCTGAGTGACATACCGCTGTACACTTGCAATGCTCCTCAGAGACAAGAGGTAGCCCCCGGTCAGTTCCCAAGTTCTATTCCCAGGTCATATTTTACACAGACACAGGTCTCCCTCTTCCTCATTTCACTTCCAAATATCTTTGCCATCACCTGATTTCTTTTTTATATTTATTCCACAAAAATGCAACTTTTCTTTTAAAAAAGAATTTGAAGTGCACACATTTGAATATATTTCATCAAAATATTAATTAAATGAAAATAGAAACATTAGAGTATTTCTTGTATTTTAAAAAAGTTGTTTCTAAGCTATTTAAAAAATTTAAAGTTAAAAGGCAAAATAGAAATTAAAATTAATTATCAAACAGTAAAATTATTGTTTTAAAATATATAATTATGTTTCATAATTTTGTTGTTGTTTTTGTTTTGTTTTTTTTTTTTGCAGTACGCAGGCCTCTCACTGCTGTGGCCTCTCTCGTTGCGGAGCACAGGCTCCGGACGTGCAGGCTCAGCGGCCATGGCTCATGGGCCCAGCCGCTCCACAGCATGTGGGATCTTCCCGGACCAGGGCACAAACCCGTGTCCCCTGCATCGGCAGGTGGACTCTCAACCACTGCGCCACCAGGGAAGCCCTCCATAAACAATTTTTTTAACATCTTTATTGGAGTATAATTGTTTTACAATGGTGTGTTAGTTTCTGCTTTATAACAAAGTGAATCAGCTATACATATACATATATCCCCATATCTCCTCCCTTTTGCGTCTCCCTCTCACCCTCCCTATCCCACCGCTCTAGCTGGTCACAAATCAGGGAGCTGATCTCCCTGCACTATGTGGCTGCTTCCCACTAGCTATCTATTTTACATTTGGTTGTGTATATATGTCCATGACACTCCCTCACTTCGTCCCAGCTTACACTTCCCCCCTCCCTGTGTCCTTAAGTGCATTCTCTACGTCTGCGTCTTGATTCCTGTCTTGCCCTTAGGTTCTTCAGAACTTGTTTTTTTTTTTAGTTTCCATATATATGTGCTGGCGTACGTATTTGTCTTTCTCTTTCTGACTTACTTCACTCTGTATTACAGACACTAGGTCCATCCACCTCACTAGAGGTAACTCAATTTCATTTTTTTATGGCTGAGAAATATTCCATTGTATATATGTGCCACATCTTCTTTATCCATTCATCTGTCAATGAACACTTAGGTTGCTTCCATGTCCTGGCTATTACAAATAGAGCTGCACTGAACACTGTGATACGTGACTTTTTTTGAATTATGGTTTTCTCATGGTATATGTCCAGTAGTAGAATTTCTGGGTTGTATGGTAGTTCTATTTTTAGTTTTTTAAGAACCCTCCATACTGTTCTCCATAGTGGCTCTATCAATTTACATTCCCACCAACAGTGCAAGAGGGTTTCCTTTTCTCCACACCCCCTCCATCATTTATTGCTTGTAGATTTTTTGATGATGGCCATTCCGGCCTGTGTGAGGTGATAGCTGATTGTAGTTTTGATTTGCATTGCCTAATGATTAGTGATGTTGAGCATCCTTTCATGAGTTCATTGGTAATCTGTATATCTTCTTTGGAGAAATGTCTATTTAGGTCTTCTGCCCATTTTTGGATTAGGTTGTTTGTTTTTTTGATATTGAGCTGCATGAGCTGCTTGTAAATTTTAGAGATTAATCTTTTGTCAGTTGCTTCAGTTGCAAATATTTTCTCCAATTCTGAGGGTTGTCTTTTCACCTTGTTTATGTTTTCCTCTGCTATGCAAAAGCTTTTAAGCTTCATTTGGTCCCATTTTGTTATTTTTGTATTTATTTCCATTTCTGTAGGAGGTGGGTCAAAAAGGATCTTGCTGCAATTTATGTCATAGAGTGTGTCTGCCTATGTTTTCCTCTAAGAATTTTATAGTGTATGGCCTTACATTTAGGTCATTAATCCATTTTGAGTTTATTTTTGTGTATGGTGTTAGGGAGTGTTCTAATTTCATTCTTTTACATGTAGCTGTACAGTTTTCCCAGCACGACTTATTGAAGGGGTTGTCTTTTCTCTATTGTATATTCTTGCCTCCTTTACCAAAAATAAGGTGACCATATGTGTGGAGGTTTATTTCTGGGCTTTCTTTCCTGTTCCGTTGATCTATGTTTATGTATTTGTGCCAGTACCATACTGTATTAATTACTGTAACTTTGTAGTAGAGTCTGAAGTCAGGGAGCCTGATTCTTCCAGCTTCGTTTTTCTTTCTCAAGATTGTCTTGGTTATTCAGGGTCTTTTGTATTTCCATACAAATTGTGAAATTTTTTGTCCTAGTTCTGTGAAAAATGCAATTGGTAGTTTGATAGGGATTGAATTGAACCTGTAGATTGCTTTGGGTAGTATAGTTATTTTCATATTGTTGATCTTTCCAATCCAAGAACATGGTATATCTCTCCATCTGTTTGTATTATCTTTAATTACTTTCATCAGTGTCTTATAGTTTTCTGCATACAGGTCTTTTGTCTCCCTAGGTAGGTTTATTCCTAGGTATTTTATTCTTTTTGTTGCAGTGGTAAATGGGAGTGTTTCCTTAATTTCTCTTTCAGATTTTTCATCATTAGCATATAGGAATGCAGGAGATTTCTGTGCATTACTTTTGTATCTGCTACTTTATCAAATTCGTTGATTAGCTCTAGGAGTTTTCTGGTAGCATCTTTAGGATTTCCTATGTATAGTATCATGTCATCTGCAAACAGTGACAGCATTACTTCTTCTTTTCTGATTTGGATTCCTTTTATTTCTTTTTCTTCCCTGATTGCTGTGGTTAAAACTTCCAAAATTATGTTGAATACTAGTGGTCCTGTTCCTGGTCTTAGAGGAAATGGTTTCAGTTTTTTACCATTGGGGACGGTTTTGGCTGTGGGTTTGTCATATATGGCCTTTATTATGTTGAGGTAAGTTCCCTCTATGACTACTTTCTGCAGGGTTTTTTATCATAAATGGTTGTGAAATTTTGTCAAATTGTTTTCTGAATCTATTGAGATGATCATATGGTTTTTCTCCTTCAAGTTGTTAATATGGTGTATCACATTGATTGATTTGTGTATATTGAAAAATCCTTGCATTCCTGGGATAAACCACACTTGATCAACGTGTATGATCCTTTTAATGTGCTGTTGGAATCTGTTTGTTAGTATTTTGTTGAGGATTTTGCATCTATGTTCATCAGTGATATTGGCCTGTAGTTTTCTTTCTTTGTGACATCTTTGTCTGGTTTTGGTATCAGAATGATTGTGGCCTCATAGAATGAGTTTGGGAGTGTTCCTCACTCTGCTTTATTTTGGAAGAGTTTGAGAAGGATAGGTGTTATCTCTTCTCTAAATTTTTGATAGAATTCACCTGTGAAGCTATATGGTCCTGGGATTTTGTTTGTTGGAAGATTTTTAATCATAATTTCAATTTCAGTGCTTGTGATTCGTCCGTTTATATTTTCTATTTTTTCCTGGTTCAATCTTGGAAGGTTGTGCTTTCCTAAGAATTTGTCCGTTTCCAGGTTGTCCAATTTATTGGCATATAGTTGCTTGTAGTAATCTCTCATGATCCTTTGTATTGCTGCAGTGTCAGTTGTTACTTCTCCTTTTCCATTACTGATTCTATTGATTTGAATCTTCTCCCTTTTTTTCCTTGATGAGTCTGGCTAATGATTTATCAATTTTGTTTATCTTCTTCAAGAATCAGCTTTTAATTTTATTGATCTTTGCTATTGTTTCCTTCATTTCCTTTTCATTTATTTCTGATCTTATCTTTATGATTTCTTTCCTTCTGCTAACTTTGGGAGTTTTTTGTTCTTCATTCTCTAATTGCTTTAGGTGTAAGGTTAGGTTGTTTTGAGATGTTTCTTGTTTCTTGAGGTAAGATTTTATTGCTGTAAACTTCCCTCTTAGAATAGCTCTTGCTGCATCCCATAGGGTTTGGGTAGTCATGTTTTCTTTGTCATTTGTTTCTAGGTGTTCTTTGATTTCATCTTTGATTTTTTCAGTGATCTTTTGGTTATTTAGTAGTGTATTGTTTAACCTCCATGTATTTGTATTTTTTCCAGCTTTTTTTCATAATTGATATCTAGTCTCAGAGCACTGCTGTAGGAAAATATACTTGATATGATTTCAATTTTCTTAAATTTACCAAGTCTTGCTTTGTGACTCAAGATATGATCTATCCTGGAGAATAGTACTTGAGGAGGAAGTGCATTTTGTTGTTTTTGGATGGAATGCCCTATAAATATAAATTAAGTCCATGTTGTTTAATGTATCATTTAAAGCTTGTGTTTACTTATTTATTTTCATTTTGGATGATCTTTCCATTAGTGAAAGTGGGGTGTTGAAGTCCCCTACTAGGATTGTATTATTGTTGATTTCCCATTTTATGGCTGGTAGCATTTGTCTTATGTATTGAGGTGCTCCTATTTTGGGTGCATCAATATTTAAAATTGTTATATCTTATTCTTGGATTGATCCCTTGATCATTAGGAAAAGAGATCATTGATCTATTTTGTCTGATATAAGAATTGCTACTCCAGCTATCTTTTGATTTCCATTTGCATGGAATATCTTTTCCCATCCTCTCACTTTCAGTCTGTATGTGTCCCTAGGTCTGAAGTGGCTCTCTTGTAGACAGCATATATATGGATCTTGTTCTTTATCCATTCAGCCAGCCTCTGTCTTTTGTTTGGAACATTCAATCCATTTCCACTTAAGGTAATTATCAATATGTATGTTCCTATTGCCATTTTCTTAATTGTTTTGGGTTTGTTATTGTAGCTTTTTTCCTTCTCTTGTGTTTCCTGCCTAGATAAGTTCCTTTAGCATTTGTTGTAAAGCTGGTTTGGTGGTGCTGAATTCTCTTAGCTTTTGCTTGTCTGTAAAGGTTTTAATTTCTCTGTCGAATCTGAATGAGATCCTTGCTGGATAGAATAATCTTGCTTCTAGATGTTTCCCTTTCATCATTTAAGTATGTCCTGCCACTCCCTTCTGGCTTGCAGAGTTTCTGCTGAAAGATCAGTTGTTAACCTTATGGGGATTCTCTTGTATATTTTTTGTTGTTTTTCCCTTGCTGCTTTAGTATTTTTTCTTTCTATTTAATTTTTGATAGTTTGATTAATAGTTTGATAGTTTGATTAATTGATTAATATGTGTCTTGGCATGTTTCTCCTTGGATATATTATGTATGGGACTTTGTGCTTCCTGGACTTGATTGACTATTTCCTTTCCCGTATTAGGGAAGTTTTCAACTATAATCTCTTCCAATTTTTCTCAGAGCCTTTCTTTTTCTCTTCTGCTTCTGGGAACTGTATAATTTGAATGTTGGTGCATTTAATCTTGTCCCCGAGGTCTTTGAGACTGTCCTCAATTCTTGTTAGCTTTTTTCTTTTCTGCTCTGCAATAGTTATTTCCACTATTTTATTTTCCAGGTCACTTATCTGTTCTTCTGCCTCAGTTGTTCTGCAATTGATTACTTCTAGTGAATTTTAAATTTCACTTATTGTATTGTTCATCATTGTTTTTTTGCCTTTTAGTTCTTCTAGTTCCTTGTTAAACATTTCTTGTATTTTGTCCATTCCATTTCCAAGATTTTGGGTCATCTTTACTATCATTACTCTGAATTATTTTTCATGTAGACTGCCTATTTCTTCTTCATTTGTTTGGTCTGTTGGGTTTTTACCTTGCTCTTTCATCTGCTGTGTGTTTCTCTGTCTTCTCATTTTGCTTAACTTACTGTGTTTGGGGTCTCCTTTTTGCAGGCTGCAGGTTCATATTTCCTGTTGTTTTTGGTATCTGCCTCCAGTGGCTACAGTTGTTTCAGTAGGTTGTGTAGGCTTCCTGGTGGAGGGGATTGGTGCCTGTGTTCTGGTAGATGTGGCTGGATCTTGTCTTTCTGGTGGGCAGGACCACCTCTGGTAGTGTGTTTTGGGGTGTCTGTGACCTTATTTTGATTTTAGGCAGCCTCTCTGCTAATGGGTGGGGGTGTGTTCCTGTCTTGCTAGTTGTTTCACATAGGGTGTCCAGCACTGTAGTTTGCTGGTTGTTGAGTGGAGCTGGGTCTTAGCATTGAGCTAAGCTTTCACCATTTGATATTACATGGAGCCCGGAGATCTCTGGTGGACCAAAGTCTTGAACTTGGATCTCCCACCACAGAGGCACAGGCTTGACACCAAGACCCTCTCAGCCACATGGCTCAGAAGAAAAGGGAGAAAAAAGAAAGAAAGAAAAAAAAAGTAAAATAAAATAAAGTTATTAAAATAATAAATTAAAAATTATTAAATATAAAAAATTAAAAAGTAATAAAAAAATTAAAAAAGAAAGAAAAAGAACAGAGAGCAACCAAACCAGAAAACAAAGCCAGAAATGATAACACATGTTGCAAAAAAAAAAAAAAAAAAAGGACAGACAGAACCCTAGGATAAATTGCTAAAGCAAAGCTATATAGACAAAATCACACAAAGAAGCATCCCCATACACACTCACAAAAAGAGAAAAAGGAAAACAAAAAATCTATATATATATAAAAAGGGAAGAGAGCAACCAAATCAATAAACAAATCTACCAATGATAATAAACTCTAAATACTAGAGTTAGATAAACATAAAACCAGAAACAAATTAGATGCAGAAAGCACACCCCTAGTCTACAGTTTCTTCCAAAATCCACCACCTCAGTTTTGGGATTATTCATTGTCTATTCAGGTATTCCACAGATGCAGGATACATCAAGTTGATCATGGAGATTTAATCCACTTCTCCTGAGGCTGCTGGGAAATATTTCCCTTTCTCTTCTTTGTTTGCACAGCTCCTGGGCTTCAGCTTTGGATTTGGCCCCTCCTCTGCATGTAGGTCACCTGAGGGCGTCCGTTCCCACTCAGACAGGAAGGGGTTAAAGGAGCAGCTGATTTGGGGGCTCTGGCTCACTCAGGACAGGGATAGGGAGAGGTACAGAGTGCGGGGCGAGCCTGCAACGGCAGAGGCCAGCGTGATGTTGCAACAGCCTGAGGCTGTGTGTTCTCCCAGGGAAGTTGTCCCTGGATCTGGGGACCCTGGCAGTGGCAGGTTGCTCAGGCTCCCGGGAGGGGAGGTGTGGATAGTGACCTGTGCTTGCGCACAGGCTTCTTGTTGGCTGCAGTAGCAACCCTAGCGTTTCATGCCTGTCTCTGGTGTCTACGCTGATAGCCACGGCTTGCGCCTGTCTCTCGAGCTTGTTTAGGCAGTGCTCTGAGTCCCATCTCCTTACGTACCCCGAAACAATGGTCTCTTGCCTCTTAGGCAGTTCCAGACTTTTTCCCGGACTCCCTCCCGGCTAGCTGTAGTGCATTAGCCCTCTTCAGGCTGTGTTCACACAGCCAACCCCAGTCCTCTCCCTGGGATCTGACCTCTGAAGCTGGAGCCTCAGCTGCCAGCCCCAACCAGCCCCGGCGGGTGAGCAGACAAACCTCTCATGCTGGTGAGTGCTTGTTGGCACTGATCTTCTGTGTAGGAATCTCTCTGCTTTGCCCTCTGCAACGCTTTTGCTGTGCTCTCCTCCGTGGCTCCGAAGCTTCTCCCCCACCATCCCCTGTCTCCGCCAGTGAAAGTTCTTCTTAGTGTGTGGAAACTTTTCCTCCTTCACAGCTCCCTCCCAGAGATGCAGGTCCTGTCCCTATTTTTTTGTCTCTGTTTTTTTCTTTTGTCCTACCCAGGTACCTGCGGAGTTTCTTGCCTTTTGGGAAGTCTGAGGTCTTCTGCCAGCTTTCAGTAGGTGTTCTGTAGGAGTTGTTCCGCATGTAGATGTATTTCTGATGTATTTGTGGAGAGGAAGATGATCTCCACCTCTTATTCTTCTCCCATCTTGAAGGACTCCCCATCACCTGATTTTTTGATTCCCAACTAAAGACCCCTGGTGTCAGGATTCCACACCCTACCTTACCTGAGCACGTAGTTATGGAGCTGGTTCACCATTGTCTCTGAAAATACTCTCTATTGTTTCTTAAAGATTCTCAGTCTTAGTTATTTATAAATTTATATACAGAACTAAATGATGATTAATGACAAATATCATTTGGGTTTATGGATCCTTATATTTTTTCCTTTTCTTTAGGAATTCTCAACTTAATGGAAAGTAGTCTTATTAAAGTTTTGTATATTTGTAAGTTTATAAGAGTTTAGAGGTATAGAATGGAGTGGGGAGGGGGATCGTTTTCTCATGGTCATCTCTAGTTGGTGAACCAAATTAGCTCAGTGTACCTATCTATCACCCTCACATTGTTCCTAGTCTGTTTCACATTGTTCTCGGTATGGAATTTTTTTCTTTTCCTTCATTTTCATAAAACTGAAAAAAACAAAACCAACAATCATAAAAGCAGCATTCACAGAACATATTGGTGTGTGTAGAAACTTCATTAAAGGTTTGAAGGAAATGGACAGATTGACATAACAGAAAGACAAACAACTAGAATTTTAATGCCAGTTCTCTTATTCCTAAAAGTACCTTTCTGTTCCATAGCTCAAGCTTCAGTTGTCTCTGTGTTACCCCACCCTTCTCCTTCCGTTCTGCATCTTTTTTTTCTTACTATCCCACAAGTTCATGTTCTTTTCCAGACAGAGCAGTTTACCTATTATGTTTGTGCCTTAGATCCTAAAGACCAAATCCTCAGCTTCTCATTTTCTATTTTCAAGAAGGTGATAAAAGTATATTTCTAAAAAGATACAATTTCTTACTTAACAGCTGAGAGCAGCTGTTAAGAATGTGTGAATATATATTGCCCTCTACAGAATGATAAAGCATAAAATTGTGAAGAAAACCTGAAGCTAAGCTTTGTCAACATTAATCTCAGGAAGAGGAACTGGTCACTGTTCAGATTGGACGGGAACATGTACTTAAAAGGCAGAAGTAAGAATTGGTGATTAAAAAAGAAATCAAAACATGACATCACAAAGATATTTACTTCAATTTCTTAATAAATGTTACTGTGTGAACCGATATATACCCTAAGATACATATAATTTCATATCTAACACCTGACTATTCTGTAGAAGTTTTTTCTCACCCTAGACAAACCCAGACTTGAAATCTGAACTTGGTAACTTTCTTTGAAACAATGCTTCTTCAGTTAGAGCTCTCACTTTTAGCTCATGTCATAAATTGCTGGGCTTTGCTCCAAAGTGCCCTTGCAATGAGAAGGAAGACACTTGGACCTCAGAGGATCTGAACTTGCTATAGAACTAATCAGAAAGTGCTGTAGCCTCCCTGATATTGGCAGACGTGAATGTCCAGTGAGCTCCAATGTGGTGGCTGGGGCTCAGCTACAGTGGTATTACATGAATGACAGTGTTCAGCCTCAGGCAGATGGCACTGTAGATCTATTTAGAGAAAGGACAAAACTAGTAAACTGTCCCTCTGAAAGAGGAGCCTGGAAACAGTTAAAGTGAGAGCACTTCAGTTTGTGTGCTAGGTTTAGGGAAAGGTTTCCATACTAAAAGTTGGAGAATCAAAATCAGGGAAAGGGCAACAGAAGCCCAGCAAAGTAGATGTTAAGTGAAGGCTGTGATTCAAGAGCTACAGATGCCCTGAGCCTAGTCCCTGTGCACATTGCACATGGCTCATCCCCTACCCAGTCTACAGTGTTGGGACTGAAGGGCTTACAAGTGAAGTGCTTAGGGACCACATGTAAGCAGAGCTGGGGAAGGCAAGAGGTGATAGTGCCCTGAACTTATTCAAGACACAGTCTTCGTTGGTTGGTGGTTGTTTTTGTTTCCCATTAACCTAGAGTTCTGTGTTGCCTGGCTTCCTCTCAGCAATATGATTACATTAATCATGCACACTCATATCTTGCCTGTAGAAGCTCACCCCACTTATATTTATATTTCATTAACCTGTTCTGTAGTTTCTCTGTTTCTTAATTTGAAGACTCTTTTCCAAATTCCTATAATTTGACTCATGCTATTCAATTTGCCTGGAATGATATTATTCTCTTCCTCTGCCTCCTTTTTTTTTTTTTTTTTTTTTTTTTTTTGAAGAATTCTAACCATTCTCCAAAGCTCAGCGCAGTGTTACCCCTTCCTTGCTGGAAGCTAGATCAGAGCCTCTCAGATTGGGGATCTGTTCCTCTTTTGCTTCTGTGATCACCATAACATATCAGCACTCTCTTAGCACTTAACATATTATATTAAAATTATTCTGATTACCTTCTTGTCTCCTCCAGTGATGGAAACTGTTCATTTTGATACCCTCAGCCCCCAACACAGTGCATCAGACATATGTTGTGTTCAGTTAATAGTTGCTAAATCAAATAAACTACACGGTTATAAAGAAATGTTTTGTTAGGAAATTGGCAAGTGACCCTTTGAATGTCTGTACACACAATTCTTTAAAAATAATAATTCTATTTGGTTTTTATAAAAATGATCATTATTTTAAATAATAAAAAAATAAACAGAAAAAATATGAAAAGTAAATATATATATATATATATATATATATATATATATATTAGCACACATTCCATTAACCAGAAAGAAACTAAGGTTAATATTAAGGGAAAGGGCTTCCCTGGTGGTGCAGTGGTTGAGAGTCCACCTGCTGATGCAGGGGACACGGGTTCGTGCCCCGGTCCGGGAAGATCCCACATGCTGCAGAGCGGCTGGGCCCGTGAGCCATTGCCTCTGAGCCTGCCTGTCTGGAGCCTGTTGCTCCACAACGGGAGAGGCCACAACAGTGAGAGGCCCGCTTATCGCAAGAAAAAAAAAATAGGGGAAAGTTATATTGACATCTCTCTGTGCCTATATCCAGAAAGATGACAATCATTGTATAAATATTGGACATGATATTTTGATTATAATTTTTAAATTTAATTTTATTTGAATTTATCAAAAGACAAGAAAGCGAAATGAAACTAAAATATTGGATTTTAGATAAACATTTCTTCATCATGGGAAATAGTCACCTCTAATAAAACTTCCCTCTAAGGTGAAGACAAAACATTAGGTGGAATATTAAGAGTTTAGAATCATTGTGCTTTTTCTTATTATGGATTTCAATTTTATATAGTATAGACTCCCTGCTATGACAGAAAAAGAAAATGACACTCTCACATCTCCCTACTTTTTCTCCACCACCTCTGCATTAATGTTAGTCATATTTTAATTTTTATTTTATCAGGCACTGTCTTATTTCTATATATTTGGAATTAAACACCCTAAGAAGTGTATTAGTGTCAATTATTCCATAATAGTTTATTTATTTTTTTAACACATGATCTTTCAATCTGGAGGTTCAGATGTTTCTTTATTTCAGAGAAAAATATTTTCCAACATATTTCTGAATACTTCTTATTCCATTTGATGGCTTTTCAATCCTAAGACCTCAATTATTCTTTCTTTTTTATTCAAACAGAAAGTCACAAAAATTATAATCATCCTCATCAGTTCACTCAGTCCCATGTAATTAATTTTTTTCATCTTGATCTTTTGTTAGCACTTTTATGAATTCATCGGTTTTCCATTAGAGTTCTGAAAATGCTTATTCATTCAGTTTAGCAGCAGAGTCAGTTACCAGAAACCTGTGCTTGTCAGAGTCTTTTCCATGAATTCCTTGAAGATGAAACCCTTTTATAGGAACACTTTTGCAAAACCATCAGAGTACACCCAGAACTGTCTGTAAATGACAAAAGACTTAAAAATGACCACAGTTAGGGCTTCCCTGGTGGTGCAGTGGTTGAGAGTCCGCCTGCTGATGCAGGGGACACGGGTTCTTGCCCTGGTCTGGGAAGATCCAACATGTTGTGGAGCAGCTAGGCCCATGAGCCATGGTCACTGAGCCTGCACGTCCGGAGCCTGTGCTCCACAACAGGAGAGGCCACAACAGTGAGAGGCCTGCATACCACAAAAAGAAAAAAAAAAAATGACCACAGTTAAAGATTTGATGAAAGTTCATAAAAATGCAATTGACAAGGAAATTTAGTTATTTCTGAGATATACATTTAAAAATAATAACTAGAATTATGATTCATAACATTATACCAGAACATATAAGATTTTTAGGAATTTCATGTAATGTCTGAATCATTTATATTAACATATTTCCATACAAAGAACCCAAGAAAGTTAAGTATTAGTTGTTTTTTGTTTCCTTTTTCTTAATTTTTTAATTTTATTTTATTCATTTTTTTATACAGCAGGTTCTTATTAGTCATCAATTTTACACACATGAGTGTATACATGTCAATACCAATCGCCCAATTCATCACACCATCATCCCCACCCCCACCCCCCGTGGCTTTCCCCCCTTGGTGCCCATATGTTTGTCTCTACATCTGTGTCTCAACTTCTGCCCTGAAAACAGGTTCATCTGTACCATTTTTCTAGGTTCCACATACATGTGTTAATATATGGTATTTGTTTTTCTCTTTCTGACTTACTTCACTCTGTATGGCAGTCTCTAGATCCATCCATGTCTCAACAAATGACCCAATTTCGTTCCTTATTATGGCTGAGTAATATTCCATTGTATATATGTACCACAACTTCTTTATCCATTCGTCTGTTGATGGGCATTTAGCTTGCTTCCATGAGCTGGCTATTGTAAATAGTGCTGCAATGAACATTGGGGTGCATGTGTCTTTTTGAATTATTATTTTCTCTGGGTATATGCCCAGTAGTGGGATTGCTGAATCATATGGTAATTTTATCTTTAGATTCTTAAGGAACCTCCATACTGTTTTCCATAGTGGCTGTATCAATTTAACTTCCCACCAACAGTGCAAGAGGGTTCCCTTTTCTCCACACCCTCTCCAGCATTTGTTGTTTGTAGATTTTCTGATGATGCCCATTCTAACTGGTGTGAGGAGATACCTCATTGTAGTTTTGACTTGCATTTCTCTAATAATTAGTGATGTTGAGCAGCTTTTCATGTGCTTCTTGGTCATCTGTATGTCTTCTTCAGAGAAATGTCTATATAGGTCTTCTGCTCATTTATGGATTGGGTTGTTTCTTTAATACTGAGCTGCATGAGCTGTTTATATATTTTGGAGATTACTCCTTTGTCCGTTGATTCATTTGCAAATATTTTCTCCCATTCTGAGGGTTTTCTTTTCATCTTGTTTATACTTTCCTTTGCTGTGCAAGAGCTTTTAAGTTTCATTAGGTCCTGTTTGTTTATTTTTGTTTTAATTTCCATTTCTCTAGAGGTGGGTCAAAGAAGATCTTGCTGTGATTTATGTCAAAGAGTGTTCTTCCTATGTTTTCCTCTAAGAGATTTATAGTGTCCGGTCTTACATTTAGGTCTCGAATCCATTTTGAGTTTATTTTTGTGTATTGTCTTAGGGAGTGTTCTAATTTCATTCTTTTATATGTAGCTGTCCAGTTTTCCCAGGACCACTTATTGAAGAGACTGTCTTTTCTCCATTTTATATTCTTGCCTCCTTTGTCATACATTAGTTGAGCACAGGTGTGTGGGTTTATCTCTGGGCTTTCTATCCTGTTCATTGATCTGTAATTCTGTTTTTGTGCCAGTACCATACTGTCTTGATTACTGTAACTTTGTAGTATAGTCTGAAGTCAGGGAGTCTGATTCCTCCCGCTCCATTATTTTTTCCCTCAAGATTGCTTTGGCTATTTGGGGTTGTTTGTGTCTCCATATAAATTTTAAGATTTTTTATACTAGGTCGGTAAAACATGCCATTGGTAATTTGATAGGGATTGCATTGAATCTGTAGATTGCTTTGCGTAGTATAGTCATTTTCACAATATTGATTCTTCCAATCCAAGAACATGGTATATCTCTCCATCTGTTGGTATGGTATCATCTTTAATTTCTTTCATCAGTGTCTTATAGTTTTCTGCATACAGGTCTTTTGTCTCCCTAGGTAGGTTTATTCCTAGGTATTTTACTTTATTTGTTGCGATGGTAAGTGGGAGTGTTTCCTTAATTTCTCTTGCAGATTTTCACCATTAGTGTATAGGAATGCAAGAGATTTCTGTGCATTAATTTTTTATCCTGCAACTCTACCAAATTCATTGATTAACTCTAGCAGTTTTCTGGTGGTGTCTTTAGGATTCTCTCTGTATAGTATCATGTCATCTGCAAACAGTGACAATTTTACTTTGTCTTTTCCAATTTGTATTCCTTTTATTTCTTTTTCTTCTCTGATTGCCATGGCTAGGACTTCCAAAACTATTTTGAATAATAGTGGTGAGAGTGGACATCCTTGTCTTGTTCCTGATCTTAGAAGAAATGATTTCAGTTTTTCACCATTGAGAATGATGTTTGCTGTGGGTTTGTCATGTATGGCCTTTATTATGTTGAGGTAGGTTCCCTCTATGCCCACTTTCTGAAGAGTTTTAATCATAAATGAGTGTTGAATTTTCTTAAAAGTTTTTTCTGCATCTATTGAGATGATCATATAGTTTTTATTCATCAATTTGTTAATATGGTGTATCAGATTGATTGATTTGCCTATATTGAGGAATCCTTGCATCCCTGGGATAAATCCCTCTTGATCATGGTGTATGATCCTTTTAATGTGTTATTGGATTCTGTTTGCTAGTATTTTGTTGAGGATTTTTGCATCTATATTCATCAGTGATATTGGTCTGTAATTTTCTTTTTTTGTAGTATCTGTCTGGTTTTGGTATCAGGGTGATGGTGGTATCATAGAATGAGTTTGGGAGTGTTCCTTCCTCTGCAATTTTTTGGAAGAGTTTAAGAAGGAGGGGTGTTAGCTCTTCTCTAAATGTTTGATAGAATTCACCTGTGAAACCATCTGTCCTGGACTTTTGTCTGTTGGAAGATTTTTAATCACAGTTTCAATTTCATTACTTGTGATTGGTCTGTTCATATTTTCTGTTTCTTCCTTGTTCCATCTTGGAAGGTTATACCATTCTAAGAATTTATCCATTTCTTCCGGGTTGTCCATTTTATTGGCATAGAGTTGCTTGTAGTAGTCTCTTAGGATGCTTTGTATTTCTGCGGTGTCTGTTGTAACTTCTTTTTCATTTCTAATTTTATTGATTTGAGTCCTCTCCCTCTTTTTCTTGATGAGTCTGGCTAGTGGTTTATCAATTTTCTTTATCTTCTCAAAGAACCAGATTTCAGTTTTATTGATCTTTGCTATTGTTTTCTTTGTTTCTATTTCATTTATTTCTGCTCTGATCTTTATGATTTCTTTCCTTCTACTAACATTGTGTTTTGTTTGTTCTTTCTCTAGATCCTATAGGTGTAAGTTTAGATTGTTTATTTGAGATTTTTCTTGTTTTTTGATGTAATCTTGTATAGCTATACACTTCCCTCTTAAAACTGCTTTTGCTGCATCCCATCGGTTTTGGATCATCGTGTTTTCATTGTCATTTGTCTCTAGGTATTTTTTGATTTCCTCTGTGATTACTTCAGTGATCTCTTGATTTTTCAGAAATGTATTGTTCAGCCTCCATGTGTTTGTGTTTTTTACATTTTGTTTCCCTGTAATTTATTTCTAATCATAGTGTTGTGGTCAGAATAGATATTTGATATGATTTCAATTTTCTTAAATTTGCTGAGGCTTGATTTGTGACCCAAGATGTGATCTTTCCTGGAGAATGTTCCGTGCGCACTTGAAAAGAAAGTGTAATCTGCTGTTTTTGGATAGAATGTCCTATAAATATCAATGAAATCTATCTGGTCTATTGTGTCATTTAAAGATTCTGTTTCCTTTTTTATTCTCATTTTCGATGATCTGTCCATTGGTGTAAGTGAGGTGTTAAAGTCCCCCACTATTTTTGTGTTACTGTTGATTTCCTCTTTTATAGCTGTTAACAGTTGCCTTATTTATTGAGGTGTTCCTATGTTGGGTGCATATATATTTTTAATTTTTATATCTTCTTGTTCAATTGATCCCTTGATCATTATGTAGTGTCCTTCCTTGTCTCTTGTAACATTCTTTATTTTAAAGTCAATTTTATCGAGTATGAGTATTGCTACTTCAGCTTTCTTTTGACTTCCATTTGCATGGAATATCTTTTTCCGTCCCCTCACTTTCAGTCTGTATGTGTCCCTAGGTCTGAAATGGGTCTCTTATAGACAGCATATATATGGGGCTTGTTTTTGTATCCATTCAGCAAGCCTGTGTCTTTTGGTTGGAACATTTAATCCATTCACGTTTAAGGTAATTATCAATATGTATGTTCCTATGACCATTTTCTTAATTGTTTTGGTTTTGTTTTTGTAGGTCCTTTTCTTCTCTTGTGTTTCCCACTTAGAGAAGTTCCTTTAGCATTTGTTGTAGAGCTGGTTTGGTGGTGCTGAATTCTCTTTGCTTTTGCTTGTCTGTAAAGCTTTTGATTTTTCCATTGAATCTGAATGAGATCCTTGCTGGGTAGAGTAATCTTGGTTGTAGGTTCTTCTCTTTCATCACTCTAAATATATCATGCCACTCCCTTCTGGCTTGTAGAGTTTCTGCTGAGAAAGCAGCTATTAACCTTTTGGGAGTTCCCTTGTATTTTATTTGTATTTTTCCCTTGCTGCTTTCAATAATTTTTCTGTGTCTTATTTTTTTGTCAATTTGGTTACTATGTGTCTCAGCGTGTTTCTCCTTGGGTTTATCCTGTATGGGACTCACTGCACCTCCTGGACTTGGGTGGCCATTTCCTTTCCCATGTTAGGGAAGTTTTTGACTATACTATCTTCAAATATTTTCTCAGGTCCTTTCTCTCTCTCTTCTCCTTCTGGGACACTTATAATGCAACTGTTGCTGTTTTTAATGTTGTCCCAGAAGTCTCTTAGGCTGTCTTCATTTCTTTTCATTCTTTTTTCTTTATTCTGTTCTTCAGCAGTGAATTCCTCCATTCTGTCTTCCTGGTCACTTATCTGTTCTTCTGACTCAGTTATTCTCCTATTGATTCCTTCTAGTGTAGTTTTCATTTCAGTTATTGTATTGTTCATCTCTGTTTGTTTGTTCTTTAATTCTTCTAGGTCTTTTTTAAACATATCTTGCATCTTCTCGATCTTTGCCTCCATTCTTTTTCTGAGGTCCTGGATCACCTTCACTATCATTATTCTGAATTCTTTTTCTGGAAGGTTGCTTATCTCTACTTCATTTAGTTGCTTTTCTGTGTTTTATCTTGTTCCTTCATCTGGTACATAGCTCTCTGCCTTTTCATCTTGTCTATCTCTCAATTATTCTTATTTGGATAATTTTTGATGTTCCTAACTATTATCATCTCTTGAGTTAATTTAATCTCTCTTCCTTTCCCTCCACATTCATTCTGTTACAATGCATCTTGCCAGGAAATGTCTTTCTGAAAGAACACATCTGTATCTATAGAAGTTCTGTGGTAACATCTGAGCATGACAGAGTCTGGGGTGGCGCTGGAGGAATTTATGAGATTTACAGGTAAAAGGGATATATATTACTAGTCCATTAATTATCTTGGCTGGTTGTTGTCAGACAGTGGACCCAGGTGAGAATTCCAATGTGAACTTGATTGTGTTACTTTTGTCTTGTGGAGACCTCATTTCCTTATTTGTAAATTTGAGTTCATAGCAAATGCTTTATTGTGCTATTATCAGCCAAATTAAGATAGTGTGATGTGGCTGACACTTCATAGGTCTTCAATGTATATTAAAGCAAAACTCTAAAACAACTTAAATTTGAATAGTTAAACAGTACCAGGCAGTAATTTGATTTTTCTAGAAGCAAATTTGTGTGTTACACTTAAGGATCAATTCAGTGAAAAGTGACAAAAACTGGGTGACATATGTAGTTAATTTTGGAGTGAGCTAAGTGACTGACTTAATAATGTAATTAGCAGGAGCTAGATAATTAAAGAGGGGTGAAGAAGAGTTCCTGAAAAGGTCCAAATTTGTCCCAGACATTGGTATCAATAAGAAAATGGATGTGAAAGTGTTCCATAAAATGTGAAGTTCAATAGAAATATTTGCACTTTTTTTCTTATTTTGAGAGATGTCATGATTCTAGAAGAACAAAAGGGCTTTGGAATTAGGCAGCCTGAAATTTGTATGTCACACTTGCCATTTAATAACTGTCATATTGAATATTTTAAACCTTATCTTTATCTCATTTCCTTTTAGGGAGAATTGGAAAGTTAATTCCAACTTTGCAAGACTGTTAGAATTAGCATGTGAAATAACTTCACATAGTTGCTTTCTGGTAGATTGCATTATTGATCTCAATTTCTTCTCTTTCTCTCTATGTTTGCTGCATGAATTTGCAGTTTATCCTTCTAGAGGTGGGTCTCCTCCCTTTGACTTGAGTATGGACTTCTATCCTGAATTGGCAGAAGATATGACACAAGTGGAGGCTGGAAATGTACTTGCATGATTCTACTTGCCCTCTTGTGCCTCTTCCATTACCATCAGAGGAGCTTCCTGTGATTTGCTGATGACCCTTCGAGCTGGCACCCAGAATGAAGACATATGTGGGAGACCAGAGCCTAACTCACAGTGAGGAATCAAACTTGGACCCATGGTTTGAAGCAGAGATCCCCACTTAAATTGGCTGATCCACTTGAGAGAAAGAACGCTCACAGAGTTCCAGTAAGATTGTTACACAGTGCTATAGTGAGGATAGATGACTGATTATCTGACGCATACCATGTGCTTTAAATAAGTGTATATGATAATTTATATGATTATTAGTGGCAATGGTATGACCATCTTTGAAGAGGAAGTTGAGCAAAGCAAGAGCATAAATAATTAAATAAAGAGTTTTTATTTTTGAGCAGATTACTCTTGTGGCATTTTTAAAGATCACAAAGGATGGGAGACACAGATATTCATGTTTCCCCGGTTCCCAGAAATAACTTTATACATTGTCTAAACTGAATCCCATAAGCATGGATTAGAATGAATAAAATGGATAACGAAATACAAATCAACAAGTATGATTGTTGTGTTGTAGCCAATCTGAAGTGCAGAGAAAGTGCTATTAGAAAATTCTGTAAATAATACAAACCTTGCTCTGGGTTTACACTTTTGATGAATAGGAGTAACCCATGCCAGGGAGCTCTGCACTGTAGAGATCCCATGCTCACTATCAATCAGACCTGAGTTCAAATCTTATCTCTTCCCTTTCCTAGCTAGGTGGCTTGATCCAAAGAAATAGGCACTCTGTGTCTTATCTCAACTGTAACATCTTAATTAAATGTGTGAATTAAACAAGATTATAATGGTGCTTGACACATTGCTTATCTAAGGGTGAGCAGTAAAGCACGGTCAACTGTGTAATTCAGAAGACTCCAGCTTAGCACCCCTTAGCAAAGTGTGAGGATAGAATGTCAACATTGACCATTCAGGTCCAGAGTCACAGCCATAATCTTCTGTAGCCAGCCCTTGTTTTCCTAACTGGGGTCTCCAGTGGGCTTCTTACAGTAAGTCAGTTTTCTTTCCACTTGAAACCTCTAGTGTCACAATTTAAACCCAGCAGCTCCTCAGAGTATGCACAGTTTGGTGCCCTGTTGCCTTCTGCCTCGAAAATCCGAATGCATGTGGACACCACAGGTGGCTGTCTCTGGAGTCAGTTTTTTTTTTTTTTTTTTTTTTTTTTTTTTTTTGCTGTATGCGGGCCTCTCCCGTGCGGAGCACAGGCTCCGGACGCGCAGGCTCAGCGGCCATGGCTCACGGGCCCAGCCGCTCCGCGGCATGTGGGATCTTCCCGGACCGGGGCACGAACCCGCGTCCCCTGCATCGGCAGGCGGACTCTCAACTACTGCGCCACCAGGGAAGCCCTGGAATCAGTTTCTTTTCTACGGCTTTCTGCCCTCAAGCATTTCTTTGTTTTAGAGAAACTAGATTTTCAAAATGGATCCATACCCAGAGAGTTTACACATCTTCATAAAAAGTATCATGTACTAAATAATGAAATGTATTTGTGAATGCCAAAAACACTGTAAGCAAATTACATAGCAACCCGCTCTGTAATGAATCAGAGTATTTTTCTTCCATTTAAATGCATTAAAAGAGCAATTTCCTGATCCTTCAAGGGTAAGTGAAAATTCTAACCATTTATTTTTATAATTGAGTCTGTCATTTGGTATGCACTTAAAAAAATACTGTACATGTTCTTTTGGCCATTTCTAAAAGGGGCATTATCCATTACCTAACCTGCATAATATGAGGGAGAACAACTGAAATGTACAGCTTGGAAAATGGAATTTAGGCAAGATATATAAAGCATGGACAGAATTACGCACCAAGGTGCTGGTAAGCCTGAATACACTAAATTTTTTTTTTTTTTTTTCCCCTTGGATACTATTCAACCCTATCTTTTTGGTTTTAGAATTAAATGAAAGTAGAAATATGCTAATGAAGCCTCTTAATGCCAAAAGCAATGGAATTGTATTGAGCCATTAAAAGAAAAATTGGTAAGACGTTACTGAGTATGAAGACATTACAGGTATATTCTTTGAATTTTATTCCAAACTTATTCTCCTTGGTGGCTATTAATAGCACCTCATAATTTGCTCATTTTTTTTTCTCAAAAAGAAAAATTTCCCCAAAGAGAGGCAGATCGCCATTATTTGTATGGCTTCAGTACATTTCTAGTACTCCCTTTAATTGAGAATATTGCCGAAGTCATACTTACTGGGAAATTAAAGAGTGCTTTGCATAAATAAGGGTGTTCAAAAATGGTATTTTATGGTTCTTTTGAGGATACCATCTTCAAATGTTGAAATGAAAGGATAAACCTTTTCCCAGAACTCTTAAAACCAGTGATAATGGCATAACAACATGGCTCTTTCTTTTGCTATGGCTGATTTCCACTGGAGGGACTCTCCCCTGTCTGAGGTTCTAGGTTAATCTGAGCTCAGTTCTGTTGTCTCTGCTGCAAGTTCCAGATCAGACTTCTTCTAAGCTGCCTGTTTTATGTGCTAGGCAATCTTTGTAGGTCTATTTCCCACCCTGTATTTTCACTTCTACGTGTCCCTCTTCTCCTCTCTCTCCCATGATACTGTTTGTCATTCTTTGTAAGCATGAAATCATACTAGAAGTTTAGTGAACAGAAAATACTATAAAGCACGTAGAGCAAATATTAAAGTGTCTGGATTGTGAATGGATATTGACAATGCAAACACAACCTCAGGTCACTTGCCTTATTTTCTTATCTTTAATCCAACTACCACCTCCCTTCTCAGGGCTTGGAAATGCAGCCTTGTGGGGGGTAAACTTCTTTGCCTGAGCCTACACAGTTCTTGGATTCCTAGAACAATCTCTGTTGTAATGGTTTGGGGATCCTTCAGTATCCTAGTTGTGTACTTCTCAATGTTCATTCTTCTCCAGGGTTAGATTAGAGGGCAGATGGAAAACAACTTACTCAGATTCACATCAGAAGAACATTCTTCTCTGCCCCTAAAACTTAGGACCTTTTCCCCAAATATATTTCTCCTTCTCCTATTTATAAATACCCCAAAAGGTAGCCCTCTACCCACCTGCACCAGAATCATCCAGGGGTGCTTGTAAAAATATTCAAATTCTTGGGCTCCTCTCTATAAATCTACTGAGCCAGAATTTTAGGAAGTGGGCCAGGGAATTGAAATAGTTAAAAACTCTCCAGGTGATTTCTATACACATTAGAATGTGTGGACTGCCACAATAAATGGCACCATTAGCCACTCAATTGTTCATGCCAAACTCTGACAGTCAATCCCGATGATTTTATGACTTTCACCCTCCCCACGTTTAATCAATAACCTAATCTACAAATTTAGCTCTTAGGGATGTCATGATTATAAAAGATACCGTCTGAGACAGTGATTTATAATCTGATTAGGTAGGACACTGAAGCATTAAATTAATTCCTATGTGCGATTTTCACAAAACTTAAAGATAAATATTCCTTAGGGAATAAGATACTGAGTCATTGAACAAGATGCTAAATCAAAGCTTGAGTGAAGTCTAATCTACCAGATTCCCTCATCCCTGCCGGGTTCCTAGCTCCTCTTGTTTATCATTTCCCAATTACCTTTCCAAATCTCAAAATAGACACTGTAACCTTCCTTAATTCCTGTTTTTGGTCAAAAAGCACAGTGTATTTTACTTTAGTACCTTAAGGATCATTGTGTTAAATCATGTGTTCTGCTTCCACGTGATAGGAACTAATTTTCCAGAAACTTAAATAGCCTAGAGCATTTTATTTTTATTACAAAGTAAGACAGAGAATAGAAACTTGAGGCTGATTTTGCTTGTAACTGTGTCTTATATTGCCATTTGCTTGAATTGCTTCCTGGCAGAATCCTTTCATAATGACCATAGATACAGCTAATGCTTCTGAATGTATTTCTTGGTTTCTCTAGTGTCTGTTTTGTTACTTAAAATCTTAATTTAATACCATGTTTTTGCTTATCTAAATGTCCAACATTTATTTATAACTTCTTAAAATTAGCACTTACCTTTTCCTGATTGCAATGATGACTAATGGATATATTTTGTAAAACAAAGGAAAGTCTAAGGGCAAAAAGAAAATCAACTATAATTCTACAAAGCATGTATCGCTACATAAAATAGGGCTTAAAGAGGAGCCTGTGAACCTCTAAGCATTTACTAAGCTCATAGCTCCCTTTTTAGGAAAAGTGGAAATAAATGTCTATTAAGCACATACTTTGTGCCAGGCAAGTGCTGAGAGCTAAGCACTTAGTAGTGAATGATTCAGATACAGATGCTCTAGATGCTCTCATGGAGAGTGCAGTTCTGAATTTTATTTTATTTTCTATTTTTTGTTTTCGCGGAAGTTGCTGTGGGCATTCCATTAAGTAAATGATATCCTATCCTAACCCAATTCACTGGTTCAGCAATCATTTACTGAGTACTATTTTAGTCATCATAAGTAATGTTAGCGGCTTTAAGGAAACACCTTAAAATCTCAGTGGCTTAAAATAAGATGACCTCCTTTCTGGTTCATATTTCAATCCGATGGGGATTGGACTCCTCTCCAAGCAGTGCACTGGGGATTCTTACAACTTCTATGTGACAAATGCCACCATTTTTAGCACAGACCTTCATGGAAGAATGTGGATTATCACACGAGATTGTTACAAGGACCAGAGCTGAAGTGGCTTATATTGATATTACATACAGTCACATTCCTTTGGTCAGACTTAAGTCACATGCCCCGCAACCTAACTGCAAATGAGGGAGAGGAGAGTGAAAGGGGATTCTGTGAATACTTAGCTTTATCTCTGCCACAGCTCACCAAATGTCCCTCTCAGTATTTTCCCACACACAGAACACTCCCTACTCCCATTTTTTCCCTAAGGAATACAACCACAAATCACATCTAGTCAAGGTCCCGTGTCACTGGATAATGTGCAGGCCATTCTGTCACATTTTTTTGGCCCTCCTTTTGGCTTGATGGCATAGAGAATAAAGAGATAAATGTTCTACTGCCCCAAACTCATATACAATTGTGGAACAGGGATGGTCTAACAGCAGTAAACACAGGCAGAAGATAAGAATGGGGACACCCCACAGTCCCTGCACTGCAGTAATCTGCAATCCCAGTGAACAGATACTGAGGAGGCTTCCTGCCTTAGAGGTAATAAAAGGGGGAAGGTGCCCTAATTAGTCAGAGGAAGAACTTATCTCTGAAAATAATTTTCAATAAGACATAGAAGTAAAATTTAAAAGACATCAAAAATATCAAGCATATGTGGGTTGTTGGAAAGGGGATATCATCCGTAAAATGTCTGGAACAATGTCTGTCATATAATTAACATTTATTTAACATAAGTTAACAGGATCAGTTGTATATTTTGGCTGCAGGTAATAAAAGATTAATTCAAACTGGCTTTAAAAATCAGGAAATTTATTATCTCATAAATGCTGAAATTCAGACACACTGCAGACTTCAAAGCTGGGTTATTTAATGGCCCTGCTTTCTTTTCTTATTTTTGCTCTGTTGCAGGGATCCTCATAAGGGGACTAGCCAGCTCCAATAGGGGCAGCACACTTTCTTGATCAAGTATTGTGGGATAAAAGCAAAAGACTTTGCCTTAACTCTGGGATGAGTTTCTTCCCTTCAGCCTGAGTCTATCAACTTAGGTCACACTCTCATTCTGGACCAATAAAAATCCCCAGTATAGTATCACATGCTGATCGATTTGACCTTAGAATCCACCCCAAGAGCTGAAATGGGCTCCGCATCCTCTGAGTTACATGGGCCATATGAGGTTGAGTAGATACCTGGGTAAGGCAGGAGTCGTGACCAGGCAGACAACCATGAGTGTCCATGTCACTTACTATGTGTCAAGTGTTGTGCCAATTGCTGGATATCTTAAGATATGTGTGCCACAAGTTAAAACAAACAAAACAAACCTATCTACTCCTGGCTGAGGAAAGCTCAGGGTATTTGGGGAGTGCATGTAAAAGACACACAGTTTGGAGGAGGTAAGTCAGGAAGGGCACAATAGAGGAACAGTGACCACAATGGGTTAGGCTGTGAAGGGGGATGGAGGGAATTCCAGAGGTAGCAGTTTATGGAAAATTCCAGAAAAAAGTAAGTATGGGGAAGACCGGAGAAAATGCAAGTGTCTTAGACCTGCACTGTCTGGTATGGTAGCTACTACCTGTATGTGGTTATTGAGCACTTGAAATGTGGCTAATGCCTCACGTTTGAATGATGACTTTTTGAATTGAGATATAATTGGCATATAACATTGTGAAAGTTTAAGGTGTAAAACGTGTTGATTTGATATATGTATATATTGCAATACGATTACCACTGCAGTGTTATCTAACACCTCTGTCACATCACATAATTACCATTTCTTTTTCGTAGTGGGAACAATTAGGATATATCTTTTGTCAGCTTTGGAGTTTATAATGCAGTGTTATTGTCTGTAGTCATATGCTGTGCATTAGATCTCCGGGACTTATTTAACTACTAGTTGCAAATGTCTACCTTTAAACAATATCTCCGTAATTCCCCTACCCACCCCCCCCCAAGCTCCTGGAAACCACCATTCTACTTTTTTGTTTTTACGAGTCTGGCTTTTTTAGATTCCATGTTTCAGTGAGATCATAAATTATTTGTCTTTCTCTATGTGACTTATCTCATTTAGCATAATGCCCCCAAGGTCCATCCATGTTGTCACAAATGGCAGGATTTTCTTCTTTCTCATGGCTGAATGGTATTCCATTGTGTGTGTGTGTATATATATATATACATACATATACCACATCTTCTTTATCTGGAATTAAGAATGCCAGCTATTGGGTTAAATAGAGTATTTTATTAAAACTCACTTTACCTGTCTCTTTTTTACTTTTAAAGTGTGGCTTACATTATATTTCTATTGGGCAATGCTGGTTTAGACAGACTGAAATGAAAAGTATGAGGAGGGATATGGAAAGAGGCGAGGTTGGGGCATTCAGCAGAGGCTGACTATACTGGGTCTTGAATGGTATGCTGTGGCATTTAAATGTTATCATTTTATCATTGTGGAGTCACTGAAGTTCTGATGTGCATTTCAGCAAGTTCACTGTCTGCTTTTGGAGAAGGGAATAAAAGGGGGTAAAGCAACTGGCAGGGAGCCCAGAAGACAGTCGCAGTAATTCAGGCAAGTAGTGAAGATGCCTGAAAAAGCAGTAGGGATGATGAATGAACAGTATGTAAGGTGATAGAATCAGCAGAATTTCATGATTGATGAGATGCTTGGGCAGGGCTGAAGGAGAATGTAGTAGGACTCCTGGGTTTCTGGCTTAGGTACCTGGGCTTTTGTTTTCATTAATATAGGAAACATAAGAGGGAGAAGGTTTAAAGTAAAAGTTTACAAAAAGGCCACGTGGTGGGAGAGGGAGAAAACAAAGAAACCAAGCAAGCAAGCAACCAACAAAAAACATGACTGGTTGTAGGGATTGGAGAGAATTGTTTCTGCCATGCCCTCACCAATATAGCCTCTTTGGAGTACAGGATCAATGAGGCTATTCTTGATGTTTATTTTTTTAAATCCTTTTGTTTTGGGGTGTTATTCTTCTGAGTTATTTTCTTTCCTGGTGTTAGGCACAAAGCATGTTTTTATTCCCACTGTTTCTCTTAGTTCACTTATTCTCTAACTCTTATTAATGAGTAAAGAATCTAAGTGTCTGAGAGTATCTCAGTGTGTCTCATTAGTATTAGTGGGCAGGTAATTTGGGTTTTTGCTCATATCAGGAACTAAATCATCTCTGTGACTTTCAGCATTTTCACTGTGGTTTTGGCTTGTCACAGCAGAATGTTCAGCCTGTTTCAATTTTGTTTTCAGTTGCTAGGCTCAGAATGGAAGGAGCTTTGGAATCTAAATTGTTTTGTGGATTTTTCTTGCCATATATCCTACACTATATTATGCTCGACTCTACTATACAGCTACCTGTGTTTGAATATATAAATATGATTTTATTTTCCTGGAGAGATATTGAAAGACAGGAAGACTTTTATGTCCTTTTTGGTGTTTGGATTCATTGGCGAAACTGATTTGGCTGAAGTATCCTTCAGGAGACAGAATGCATATGGCTGACAGAGGCTGCTTTTGTGAGTTTGAGGAAGGGAAGTCTTTTGATTATAATGGTACATTTTCCTGAATCACTTTGATAAGGCTTTTGTTATATTTTAAACCAATATTTCACCAGAGCAGAGATGAAAAGCCTAATTTTTTCTTTCAGGATTTTGGATAGTGTCAGGTCAATAATATACACAAGTATATGTGGGATTTTCAGGGATAAACAGACAGTTTTATTGATGAGGGACCATTAATAAGCCCTCTTTCTGAGGCTAACCTAAATCCAGCAAATTATTTTGTGGCCCTTTATTCTGAAATTAGTCTATTTTCTCCTTCAACACTCATATTAATAAACTCATAATAACCACGAGAGCTTCTGTGTGTTGAGCATCTACCATGTGTCAACCACTTTATATGTATGTTTCTCTGATTTGTAAAGCAACAGTACCAATTAGGCATTTTTATCCCCATTTTATTATTTTTATTGGACTTCAGAAACAAATAATTGGATTTGATAAAATCTCTAGTTCTGGATATACTCTCATTGTTGGTAAATGAAGTCTCCTTTGCTTATTTGTTTTGTATAATATTATAAATGCTCATGAACCTACCATCAAACAATGAAACTAGGACTTTGATGGCAACTGACATCTCCTGTGTAACATTTTTTCTTTCCTCTGGTTCCTCTCATCTGAGGGAACCTCTATGCTAAAACTAAAACTAAATCTATATCTAAATCTGCTTAACAAATGGTTAAGCAAATACAAATACATGTGTGTGCGTGTGCGCACCCTCCCTACAAATGAACTGAGACCCTTATCTCACACCATACACAAATATTAACTCAAAATGGACCATAGACCTAAACGTAAGAGCTAAAACTGTAAACTTCCAGAAGAAAACATAGATAAAATCTTTGTGACTTTGGGTTAGGCAAAGGGTTCTTAGCTATGGCACCAAAAGCACAGCTGTAAAAGAAAAAAATCGGTACATTGGAATTCGCTAAAATAAAAAAAATGCTGTAATTAAATAAAAATCATTTCAAAAAGGAAAAGACAAATGTAAAATGTTTTCAAATAAAAAATGTAATAAAAGACTTGTATCCAGAATACAAGAACTCTTTAAAGTCAATAATGGGCAAACAAACAATTCAATTAAAATTTGATCAAAAGACTTGAAAAGACATTTCAGGAAAGTAGATACACAAAAGACTAATAAACATATGGTAAATATGATCAAAAGCAGTAGTTATTAGAGAAATGAGAATTACAACCACAATTAGATACTACTTCATACCCGCTAGGATGACTATAAACAAAAAGGTAATACCAAGTTTGGTGAAGATGTGGAAAAACAGGAACCTCATAAATCAATGGTGGGACTTTAAAATGATTCAGACATTTTGGAAAAATGTTTCAAAGTTAAAAATAAACTGATCATATAGCTCAATAATTTTATTAGTAAGAATCCTCTGAAGAGAAATGAAAACATTGGTCTACACAGTAAGTCCCCTACATACGAACCTTCAAGTTGTGAACTTTCAAAGATGCCTTCGCATGTCCAATCACATGTTAGTTCACGTGTTTGGCATACATTGTCACGTGTGTGCATCCTCTACAAGTGGTTGTGCTCTTGTGTACTTTACTGTACAGTTCTATATAGAGTACAGTAGTACAGTATCTTTATTTCAAGCCCAGGATGTCCCGAAGCAAGCATCAAAGCAGCAGTATATAGCCGATTGTGCTGGTTGGGTACCTAGGTTAACTTTGTTGGACTTACGAACAAATTGGATTTACGAATGCTCTCAGAACAGACCTGGTTTGTATGTAGGGGACTTACTGTATTCTTTCGGCATGTACTTTTGTTTGCTCAATACTATCTTATTAAGATTAATTCTTTTGTTTGTGTAGCTGTAATTCATACAATTTTACTATTGTGTAATAATCTATTGCAAAAAAATTTACTTAATTATACTCCTATTAATGATTTTTGCTATTATGAAAAATACCGTCATGTTCATTCTTACATCTCCTAATATACATTTGTGATTTTTCTTTTGCATATATAAGAATTTCAGGACATTTTGATGTTTGTTACCAGACACTTGGTGTTCCTTGATACTGTTGTGAATGATATATTTTTAATAGTCCATAATATACATTAGAGATCACTCTTTGTGTTGTATGATTTTATGGGTTTTAACAAATGTAGAATGTCATATATCCATCATTACAATATCACACAAAATACTTTCATTCCCTAAAAATCCCCTGTACTCCATTTATTCAACCCTCTCTCTACCTTTGCTTGAATCCCTGGCAACCACTGACATTTTTACTGTCCCTATAGTTTTGCCTTTTCCAAAATGCCATATAAATGGAAACATATAGTGTGTAGTTTTTTTGGACTGGCCATTCAAAATGTTTTTATTTTTTCTTTTCCTCTTTTTCTCTCGATTAATATTGCCAGAATTTAGTCTATTTTCTTAGCATTTTCAAAGGTCTAATTTTTAGCTTTATTGATCTCAAAACTTCATCAATTTCTGGTCTTATATTATCTCTTTCCTTCTAATTTCTTTGGGTTTATTTTGTTGTTTATTTTAACTTCTTAAGTTGGACCCTTAACTATTAATGTTTAGATTGTATTATTTTCTTATACAAGTACATAATGCTACAAAATTTCCTCAATTTACAATGTGTCAACTCTAACAATTTAGGTGTAGTCCACAAGTTTTGATACATAGTGTGTCATTATTAAGGAGTTCTAGATAATTATATCTTCTCATGAGTTATTTAGATACATTTTTGTTTGGATTTTAAAATGTGTGGAAATTTTTTATTTTTTGTAATTTTTAACTAATTTGCATTATGATCAAGAAATAGTCTGTTTTATACCTATTCTTTTTATATATATATAAATTTATTTATTTATTTTTGGCTGTGTTGGGTCTTCGTTTCTGTGTGAGGGCTTTCTCTAGTTGCGGCTAGTGGGGGCCACTCTTCATTGTGGTGCGCGGGCCTCTCACTATCGCGGCCTCTGTTGTTGCGGAGCACAGGCTCCAGATACACAGGCTCAGCAGTTGTGGCTCATGGGCCTAGTTGCTCCGCGGCATGTGGGATCTTCCCAGACCAGGGCTCAAACCTGTGTCCCCTGCATTGGCGGGCAGATTCTCAACCACTGCGCCACCAGGGAAGCCCCTATACCTATTCTTTGAAATTTATGGAGGCTTGCTCTATATTATTTTTTTAATTTAAAAAAAATATTTATTTATTTATTTTTAATTTTTATTGAAGTATAGTTGATTTATAATGTTGTATTAGTTTCAGGTGTACAGCAAGTGAATCAGTTATACATATACATATATCCTTGACAAGCAGATTTTTTTCTCAAGTGTTTAAGTTCAGCATTACACATATATCTATGTAGAAGTCAAGTATCATAATTGTGTTTAGATCATATATATGCTTATTTATGTGCTATCTGATTGATCTATTAATAAGTGAGAAAGTCACATTGAAATTTCCCACTCTGATGATGGATTTATCTATTTATAAATGTTACTCTATCATTTTATTTTATAATATACATGAAACCACTTTTTTAGTTGTACATATGTTTAAAATTTTATATCTTCCATTATGGTGAATGGAAACTTCAGCAATAAGAAACTTCTCTATTCCTAGTAAAGATTTTTAAATTTAAAGCCCATTTTGTCTAATATTAAAGTAGCTGTACTAGCATTTGTTTTTTCTTTAGAACTTGGTTATCTCTTTTTGCATCCTTTTAATTTCAACCTTTTAAATTTTTTTTGGTTTAAGTGTGTTTCTTCCGTACAGATTAAAAAATAAACAAACCTGCCAATCTCTGTCTTTTACTTGGTGAGTTTATTCTTCTTCTATTTATTGAAATTCTTAATATAATATTTGGAATTATTTCTATTATCTTTATTTATTGTTCAATTGCCCTACCTTTTGTTTGTTTCTTATAATTACTGTTTTGTAAGAATTGATGTACATGTCTTTGCCCTCAGACACAAATTTTTGCGTGCTATTTATTTCCCCTTTTCTCAAATTCTAGACTATTAATATAATACAGAATTTTAATTATGTGTTATTATGTAAATACTTTTTCGGTATTTTAATTTTTTTGAGAAATACAAACAATTGTTCTCTCTATATTAGTAATATGTAATATATAGAGATTTTTCTTACATCATCTTCTTTGCTTCTCCTCTTTTAACATTTCCTCCAAAATGTTTCCAATGAACTAACTATGTGTCAAATCTTCTGAAGTCTTTATCTAAGAGGTTTATCTACCCTGTTAACACACACACAAACACACAACACAAACATAAATAAATATATATATTCTCTCATTTGAACAGCAATTTGGCAAGATATAAAATTCTAGATTCAAAATTATTTGCATTTAGTGGAGAGGGATAAATTGGGAATTGGGATTAACAGATATACACTACTATATATAAAATAGATAGCCAACAAGGACCTATTATATAGCACAGGGAATTATATTCAGTGTCTTGTAATAACCTATAATGGAAAAGAATCTGAAAAAGAGAATATATATATATATATGTATGTCACTTTGATGTATACCTGAAATATTGTAAATCAACTATACTTCAACAAAACAAACAAAATTATTTACCTTTAATTCTTTAAAAATATTCTTTTATTGATTTCTCAACTCCAGTGTTGCAGTTAAGAAGACTGAGGTCAATATGATCTTTCCCTTTGAATATGATGTTCTCTTTTTTTGTTTTTCTGGAGATTTTAGAATCTTCTATTTATCTTTTATTTTCTTAAATTTTCCTATAAAATGACTTTTCATGTCTTTTTTGACATTCTATAGAGTTTTCCAGTCAGATGTTTCCTTCCTTCCTTCCTGTTATTCTGGGGAATTTAATTCAATTATTCCTCCAAATATTTTCTTCTATTGGATGTTTTTTCCTTCTGTGATTCCTATTATTCAGACACTGGCACTTAAAATTTTTATCAGTTTTTTGCCTTTCCTCCTTTTTTCTGGAATAACTCTTTAACACGATGTTACCACCCGGTAATTTGTTCTTTTGCTGTATTCACTTTTTTTCTTTACCAGTGTATTTACTCATAGGTAGCCCAACTGCAAGATTAAGGGCATAGTCCTCCACACTGCCAAGTCAGCCCAGGATTTCTGACACTAGCTGCAGGTTTATGCGTCCCCAGGGATACCCTCACTTCACACTACCTAGTTATAAATTCAAGGGTCACCATGGACTTCCCCAGATTCAATAATTTGCTAGAATGACTTACAAAACTCAGGAAAGTGTTGTAGTTATGATTATAGTTATATCATAGCAAAAATATAACAAATCAGAACTGGAAAAAGGAAGAGATGCAGAAGGTGGAATCTGGGACTAGGAGGCTCCGAAATGTAAAACTTCTGTGTCCTTAGGGCTCATTACCCTTTTGACTTTGGTATGTGGCCATACGCAGAGTACTCCCAGCCTAGGAAGCTCAGCCCAGTGTCAGTGTCCAAAGTATTTATTGAGGCTTCATTACATAACCATTATTGATTGAGTTATTGCCCATACAATTGAACTCAATCTCCAGCCGCCGCACCCCCCACCCCCCAACAACCAACCGTCTAATTGCAAGGTTGGTCTTTCTGCTCTCGGCAGCCCCCACCCTGAGTCATCTTATTAGCATAAACTTTCAGTTTCAAGGGGACCATCAGGAATAACAAAGACACTTCCATCATTTGGGGAATTCCATGCATTTACAGGTTATTTCCCAAAGACCAAATATCTCTTTGGGTAAAGTTAATTTTTTGCTGTGCAGTGTTGGTTCATTTTGAAAATTGTCTTTCCATACCCAATATTTCTAACTAGATATCTTAAATTATTTTTTAAAATGTTTCATATCAATATTATAGATATTATATATATATATGTATATACATATATATATATATATATATATATATATATTTTTTTTTTACGCAGGCCTCTCACTGTTGTGGCCTCTCCCGTTGCGGAGCACAGGCTCCAGATGCGCAGGCTCAGCGGCCATGGCTCACGGGCCCAGCTACTCTGCAGCATGCGGGATCCTCCCGGACCGGGGCACGGACCCACGTCCCCTGCATCGGTAGGTGGACTCTCAACCACTGCGCCACCAGGGAAGCCCCTATAGATATTATATTTACTATAAAATTTCTTGTTCTGTTATTTTTATTTTGTTTTATTTTCATTTCTCTAGAAGTGGATCAAAAAAGATCTTGTGGTGATTCATGTCAAAGAGTGTTCTTCCTATGCTTTCCCCTAAGAGTTTTATAGTGTCCAGGCTTACATTTAGGTCTTTAATCCATTTTGAGTTTATTTTCATTTATGGTGTTAGGGAATGTTCTAATTTCATTCTTTTACATGTAGCTGTCCAGTTTTCCCAGCATCACTTATTGAAGAGGCTGTCTTTTCTCCACTGTATATCCTTGCCTCCTTTGTCGTAGATTAGCTGACCATAGGTGTGTGGGTCTGTTTTGTTTAATATCTCTGCCTGTGATGGTATCTATTATATAGTTCATTGTTTCTTTTGTTTTTTCAGCTTTATTGAGGTATAACTGGTATACAAAAAACTGCACATAATTAATTTATACAATTTGGTGGGTTTGGACAGATGAATACACTCACAGTACCACCACCACAATCAAGGGAATAAACCTATCCATCACCTCCAAAAGCTTCCTTGTATCCCCACCCCACCCCCTTTTTTGGTAAGAATACTTAACGTGAGATCTACAGTTAATGAATATTGGGGTACAGAATGCCTTACTATGAATTGTAGGCACTGTGCTGTACAGCTGATCTCTGGAGCTTACATCACTGTTTTCTTCTGAAGTGGTTGTACTTCTTTGTTGTCAAGGTCCTTGTTAAGATAAAGGGATGAACATCAGAACCCTTTTTTGTAACAATCCAGGTGAGTTCAAAGGAGAAGAGGGAGAGCTTTCATGTGAAGAACTACAGAAAAGCACAGGTCATCACTCTTCCTCTGCACTGAACAGCTCTTCAGTGAGTATTTTATTCTCGGCTGCTTCTCCTCACCCCTATGTTGGGGAGGAGACTTTCCCCACTGAGGTTTGAGAAGGAAGGGGCAGGGGACTGAATACCTGGGCTACTTTTCACTGCTCCTCTCTGAGAGCTTCTGTGCAGCCATGCTGAGTTTTAAGGAGTGGGCATTGATGGTCTCAAGGCAACAGCTGGACTCAAAGGGCTTTTCCTATTTTTTTTTCCTCCTTTTTTTTTTTTTTTTGTTTTACATAAAAAGGGGTTTATTTGCAGGGGAGCAGGACTCTAGTCAAACGAGTCAAATCCCATGTCGTCATCTGACTCCTTCCTCCTTCTTCTCCTCCTCTGCTGCTGCTGGGGCAGAACCCGCAGCAAGAGCTGCAGCTCCTGGGGCAGCAGAGACGACCACAGCCCCGCCAGCGGGCATGCTGACCAGCTTGTGAATACCCTGGGCAATGACGTCCTCAATGTTCTTGCCGTTCAGCTCACTGATGACCTTGTTGAGCCGGTCGTCGTCCGCCTCGATGCGCACGCTGTCCAGGATCTTCTGGATGTCCTTGGCGCTGGGGGAGGTATTGCCCCCAAGAGCGGCCAGCAGGTAGGAGGCAACGTAGCGCATCTTGGCGGCGGCAGAGGAGCCTCGCGCGTGCGACCTCGGCAGCGTCAGGGATGGAAAGGGGCTTTTCCTAATTTAGCCTTCCTGATCCCACTGGCTGGACCCCATCTCCTATCTACGCAATATTTCAAACAGCTCTCCCTCTCTCCAAGTGCTTGCCACAGTTGTCTCTTTTATTCCTCAGGTTTCTAAGTTTCAATAGTTCCCCCACGTACCATTGATCTTAGGAAAAGGAGCCAGCAGGCTGTGCTAATTCTGCTTCTTATTGTAAATCAGAATAAAATACTAGTTTTTGACCCATATCACAAAGAAGAGACATTATAGTTTAAGTTAAAGTGCTCAAGAATCTATCCTAATAAGGAGTTAAACCAGATTTCAAACTTCACTCAAATTCAAAGTCTATGTTCTTTCTATTTCTCTGTCTCTAGGAGGGTTTAGACTAGACTGAGTTTACCTTTTTGTGGTTTTGTAGCAATTAAGCCTTTCTTTTTTTTTTTTTAAACATCTTTATTGGAGTATAATTGCTTTACAATGGTATGTTAGTTTCAGCTTCACAACAAAATGAATCCGTTATGTATATACATATGTTCCCATATCTCTTCCCGCTTGCGTCTCCCTCCCTCCCACCCTCCCTATCCCACCCCTCCAGGCGGTCACAAAGCACCAAGCTGATCTCCCTGTGCTATGCGGCCGCTTCCCACTAGCTATCTACCTTACGTTTGGTAGTGTATATATGTCCATGCCTCTTTATCGCTTTGTCACCGTTTACCCTTCCCCCTCCCCATAGCCTCAAGTCCATTCTCTAGTAAGTCTGTGTCTTTATTCCTGTTTCACCCCTAAGTTTTTCATGACATTTTTTTTTCCTTAAATTCCATATATATGTGTTAGCATACAGTATTTGTCTCTCTCTTTCTGACTTACTTCACTCTGTATGACAGACTCTAGGTCTATCTACCTCATTACAAATAGCTCAATTTCGTCTCTTTTTATGGCTGAGTAATATTCCATTGTATATATGTGCCACATCTTCTTTATCCATTCATCCGATGATGGACACTTAGGTTGTTTCCATCTCTGGGCTATTGTAAATAGAGCTGCAATGAACATTTTGGTACATGACTCTTTTTGAATTATGGTTTTCTCAGGGTATATGCCCAGTAGTGGGATTGCTGGGTCATATGGTAGTTCTATTTGTAGCTTTTTAAGGAACCTCCATACTGTTCTCCACAGTGGCTGTATCAATTTACAGTCCCACCAACAGTGTAAGAGGGTTCCCTTTTCTCCACACCCTCTCCAGCATTTATTGTTTCTAGATTTTTTGATGATGGCCATTCTGACTGGTGTGAGATGATATCTCATTGTAGTTTTGATTTGCATTTCTCTAATGATTAGTGATGTTGAGCATTCAAAAGACCCCGAATAGCCAAAGCAATCTTGAGAACGAAAAATGGAGCTGGAGGAATCAGGCTTCCTGACTTCAGACTATACTACAAAGCTACAGTAATCAAGACAGTATGGTACTGGCACAAAAACAGAAAGATAGATCAATGGAACAGGATAGAAAGCCCAGAGATAAACCCATGCACATACGGTCACCTTATCTTTGACAAAGGAGGCAGAAATGTACAGTGGAGAAAGGACAGCCTATTCAATAAGTGGTGCTGGGAAAACTGGACAGCTACATGTAAAAGTATGAGATTAGATCACTCCCTAACACCATACACAAAAATAAGCTCAAAATGGATTAAAGACCTAAATGTAAGGCCAGAAACTATCAAACTCTTAGAGGAAAACATAGGCAGAACACTCTATGACATAAATCACAGCAAGGTCCTTTTTGACCCACCTCCTAGAGAAATGGAAATAAAAACAAAAGTAAACAAATGGGACCTAATGAAACTTAAAAGCTTTTGCGCAGCAAAGGAAACCATAAAGAAGACCAAAAGACAACCCTCAGAATGGGAGAAAATATTTGCAAATGAAGCAACTGACAAAGGATTAATCTCCAAAATTTATAAGCAGCTCATGCAGCTTAATAACAAAAAAACAAACAACCCAATCCAAAAATGGGCAGAAGACCTAATGTATAGACATTTCTCCAAAGAAGATATACAGACTGCCAACAAACACATGAAAGAAAGCCTTTCTTTTTAAACCTACTCTCATTGCTACCTGAGGAAAAAGCAGTTGGTATGGGTTATGAAATGTCTGCAGAGTGGAGAACTCTCTACAACTTTGCAAAAGAACAATTTTAATAATAAACAGCAGCATTGACCCCTCTGTGTTTTTCCACAGAGCAATTTCATTGCTGGTTTGTTTGACCTTGAAACCTTGTGCCACCGCTTTGCACAATTAGCAGACTCTAAATGTATATTCAGGTCACATCTGTGCTGAATTGTTTTATTTATGTGGATTGATTGTGGATTACGACACAGCATCCCTACTTATTCAGGATAAGTGGAGTGAGGAGTTTTAAGGACAAACAGTGAACCAGCTGCAGAAAGGTCAAGAAGACAGAAGAGTGTAATATTGCAACTTGATAATGTAAACTTGAAGAAGCGATTTTTATTAAACCATAAAAAACATCTGTACCATCTTAAGACTGAAAGTTCAGGCTTATTAAGCACTGACTGCGTAATGAATTTTGCATACAGTCATCATAAAACTCTCTTCCACCTGCCATGGTTTCTGAGGAGAAGCATTATTCCTAACCTGGGAAGTATTTCAAACTTTTTCTTAAATATCTTCTAATGGCCAGTAAGAGGTAGTGAATATCTTCAGAGAAATAGCCTGAAGTAGCTATAGAAAATTCTGATAGAAAATTCAACACACATTTTTGTAATAATCATACTTTTACTTTAAAAATATATGCATTTTTGGGCTCCCGTGGTGGCGCAGTAGTTGAGAGTCCGCCTGACAATGCAGGGGACGCGGGTTTGTGCCCCGGTCCGGGAGGATCCCACATGCCGTGGAGCAGCTGGACCTGTGAGACATGGTCGCTGAGCCTTCACGTCCGGAGCCTGTGCTCCGCAACGGGAGAGGCCACAGCAGTGAGAGGCCCGCGTACTGCAAAAAAAAAAAAAAAAATATATATATATATATATATATATATGCATTTTTGTACTGTCCTCCATACAATAGCCATGTTTGCTTTAATAAGTGAAAATATAACATTGCCTCAATCCTGTGGTTTACTGAATTAGTAAACCTCTGTTCTACTGAATTAGAATTTTAGAGATATGGACTCTGGCATATTTTTGCTAGATCTGTGCAGATGTTTCTGATGAGTGGTCAAATTGAGAGCGATTGATCTAGGAAGATGGGTCTTAGCTGTCATGTGGCTTTGTACTCTCCCTGACATAGGAATGAGCAGTTCTTCTTGAGAAGGAGGAACTGAACTCTGAAGATTGGATTCTATCCTCCAAATCTAGGGAGTCATTAAAGGTGTGGGGCTACAAGGACCAAAAAGAAAAGTATGGTTAAAATTTCTGATGGGATTCTTATCAGCTGAAGAGTGTCAGATATCACAGTGCTGTGAGCAGACCGCAAAAACCCTGGCTAAGTCATTGATGATGCAAGTTGTATCTTTGGCTAATACACCACTAAGTTTTAAAGAAAATGGGTCACTTTTCAAAATTGCTTACTCCAAAAGGTTTATGAAAGTGGCTTGGTCTGTTGCTTATTCAGGTATATAAACAACAACAAAAATAATTCTCTTTGGCTCTGCATTCAGGTCCTCTGAAGTTTTGGTTAGCTCACTACCTCAGTCAACCGCAGGACCTACTTCATCTGGGCTTTTGCCTATGGCCAACAGGGGGAAGGAAAAGGGATAAGAGCAGAAATACCCACTAGAAAGTAACCTTTTCTAGGAGTATTCTCTGTAGCCGAAATTGTTGGTTTCCTTTGACTATTTATTCCCCAATTCTTTTTATTTTCCCAAATAGAACCATGATTTAAGTTCAGATATCCACATGACTCTGGGTCAATTCTGATTAAAACTTGGTGGTTTTAGTCTCTTACTCTGTGATTTGTTTAGGATGGGCTTGTAATCCAGTTCTGGCCAGTAACCAAAAGGAGAGGTCTCCTTAAGAGTTTCTGCTCTTGAGCAGGAGATTCCAGAGAACATTGTGCTTTCTCTCCTTTGGCTGTTGTCTTGGGTGTATGTAATGTTTTGGGCCTCTCCTGTTGCGGAGCACAGGCTCCGGACACGGAGGCTCAGCGGCCATGGCTCACAGGCCCAGCCGCTCTGCGGCATGTGGGATCTTCCCAGACCGGGGCATGAACCCGTGTCCCCTGCATCAGCAGGCGGACTCTCAACCACTGCGCCACCAGGGAAGCCCCTGTATGTAATGTTTTGAATTCCAGCAACCACCTTGCTCTGTGAGTATTGAGCCTGGAGGCGAAACTGAACTGTTGAAGAAGGTAGAATGAAGAGACAGAAAGAAACACATTTTGTTTCTTGATGTCCTGGATGTTGCTGCTGAGTCTCTAAATCAATAAAATCTAGAGCCTTTCCTTCACACACACACACACACACACACACACACACACACACACACACACACACACAATGCTTTAGAGACCTTTAGGTTCACAGAAAAATGGAGCAGAAAGTACAGAGATTTCCCACCTAGCCCCTCTTCCCTCTCCCAACAGCTTTCTCCACTATCAACACTCCACACTAGAGTGGTACATTTATTACAGCCCATGACCCTATGTTGACACATTATTATCACCTAAAGTCTATACTTTATATTAGGGTTTACTCTTGATGTTGTACATTCTATGGGTTTTAACAAATGTATTATGATCTATATCCACCATTACAGTATCATACAAAGTATTTTCACTGCCCTAAAAATTCTTTGTGTTCCACCTATTCATTCCACTCTCCTCCCTAAACCCTGGCAACACTGACCTTTTCACTGTCTCCATAATTTTTCTTTCTCCAGAATGTCATATAGTTGGAATCATACAGAATGTAGCCTTTTTAGATTGGCTTCTTTCATTTGGCAATATGCATTTAAGGTTCTTCCATGCATTTTCATGGCTCGAATAGCTTATTTCTTTCTGCACTCCTTTATGTGTGATATAATAAACACTCTCCTTTTTAGGACATTTTGAGTTGAAGCTATCTGTAACTTGGAAACCTAAAACAAAATAACCCATATGGTATCTAAGCTTCTATGTGGTGAGAATAGAAGTCAGGGATCTGAGCTTCCATCCTAGGTTGGACACTAATGATCTGTGTGATTTAGGGCATGTCATTTTCTTTCTGGAGCAGAAACTGCATACTTTCCATGGTGGATACTAAGACTGGCTCCCCCAAGCCCATTCTGCTTCAGATGATGGGTGTAACCTATCAGTGTGTGGTGTCCTTCTGGCAGGTGTTACTGATCTAATGTGAACACCTCTTAATTTGGTCCAGGCAGGTGGAAGAGAGAGGGTATTATGTTCAATAAAGAAAACCTTCCTGCTGTATTTCCATTTGTCACTGGTGAGCATCTTGTGACTCTGAGGAGAGTCAGCCACATGATAGAGTCAATAGTAAGGAGAGAAGATGAGAGTTTGGAAAGAACCCAGATTATTGGGTCACTGATCAGGCCCTGTGTGGACTTTACTCCATTTCTGGAACTTCAGTAAATAAACATTATACATTTATTTATCGTTAAAGTCACTTGGACTCTAAATTTTGTCCTTTTAAACTCACATTATCCTAATGGATACCAATAATTCTTCTCCAGATCAAATGAGAGATTATAAGTAATGTGCTTTGAAATATTAAGACACCATACACATTCAAGGGAGTATTATTTGTCCATCATAATAGCATGTACTTTTCATGGACCATTGGGAAGGTGAGTAGAAAAGTATGTATTTAATATCTTCCAGGTAAAGAGACCTCTGCCTAGATTTTTAATTTTATCTTCACAAAAATCCAATGTGATATTAATTCCATTTCATAGATGAGGAAACTGGGTGTTATGGACTGAATGTTTGTGCCCCCTCAAAAATTCATATGCTGGAATCCTAACCCCCAAAAGTGATGGTATTTGGAGGTGGAGACTTTTCAGGCTAATTAGTTGTTGAGGATTAAGTCCTCATAGTGGGATTTAGTGACCTTATCATCAAAGAGACCACAGAAACCTCTCTTGCTCCTTCCAGCATGTGAGGACAAAGCGAGAAGACAGACATCTGTGAACCAGGAATTGGGTCTCCGTCAGACACTGAATCTGCCAGCCCCTTGATCTTTGACTTTCCAAACTTCAGAACTGTGAGAAATAAATGTTTGTTGTTGACGCCACCCACTCTGCGGTATTTTTGTTATAGTGGCCTGAATGGACTAAGATATTGAGGCTCACAGAAGTTAAATAAAGGGCCCAAAATTATGTGATTGATATATATCAACTTTTGGAACCTAGATTTGGCTGTTTTCAAAGTCTGTGTTCTTTCTACTACCATAAGCTGCTTTCAGCTTAGATATTCTGGGAACAAAGTCATAAAAAATGGCAGTTGAGCTAAGTCCTGAGGGGTGGTAAGATTTATCCAAAAGGGTTAACGGCATGAGTAATGACACAGAGTTGTGAGAAATCCTGTGGGGCTCAGGAAGTGGAAGAAATGTGGGAGCACGTGGTGCTTGGGGAGTGGAGTGGGGAGGGCAAGCTTCAAGAGTCAGAGAAGAAAATGTAGACCAAGATGGACTGGAGAAGCTGCCATGGAGGCAATAAGAGTTGGGGGGTAGGTGCAATGAAAGCTTCTAAACTGGAAACTTGTGGGGATGGTATCAGGATGCTCAGATACTTGTTTTAAAAAGGTAAATCCGACAGCAGTATATGAAATAGTTTGTAGGGGGCAGAATGGAAGGAAGCCAGGATTCTCTTTTCTCACATGTTTCATGTTCTTTTCTCCCTTTCAAATATGTACCACATTCTATCCCAGACTTCACCTCCCTTTCTTCTTTCCTGCTACACTTCCCATTATCACCTCTAAACCTTGTATCATCTCCTCTATTTATTTTTAATACTTTTTATTCTTTAACAATTGAGGTAAAATTCACCATTTTAAAATGAACAATTCACTGGCATTTTACATTCATAATATTGTGCTATCTAATTCCAAAACATTTTCATCATCCCAAAAAGGAACCCCATATTCATTAAGCAGTTACTTCCCAATGCTCTCCTCTCCCCCAAACCTCCTCAGAACAAAACCATTAGTTTGGTTTTTGTCTGTATGAATTTACCTATCCTGAATATTTCATATAAATGGAATCATATAATATGTGAACTTTTATGTTTCTGGCTTCTTTCTCTTAGCAAAATATTTCTTGAGATTCATCATATTATAGTATGTGTCAATAATGTATTGCTTTTTTTTTATTTGAGTAATGTTCCATTGTATGTATATAACATGCTTATCCATTCATCTGTTGATGGAAATTTGAGTTATTCCAATTTTTTGGCTACTATTAAGAAGTGCTGCTATGAATATATATGTACATGCATTTGTGTATCTGTTTTCAATTCTTTAGGAGTGGAATTGCTCAGTCTATGTTTACCTTTTTAAGGAGTCAACAAATTGTTATCCATAGTGGCTGATCCATTTTCCATTCCCACCAGCAATGTATGAGGGTTCCAATTTCTCCACATTCTAAACAACACATTTTTTTCCTTTTTTTTTTTTCTTTCTCTTTTTAAAAATAGCCATCCTAGTGGGCATAAGAAGTATCATCGCTTTGTGGTTTTGATTTTCTTTTTCCTAATGGCTAATGATGTTGAACATCTTTTCATGTACTTGTTGGCCATTTGTATATGTTGTTTGGAGACATGTCTATTCAAGTTCTTTGTCCGTTTAAAGAATTGGGTAGTTTGTTTTTGGTTGTTGAGTTATAAGAGTTCTTTATGTATTCTGGATACTAGACTCTTCTAGGTATATGATTCACAAATATTTTCTCTCATTCTGTAGGTTGTCTTTTCATTTTCTTGATAACTTTCATTAAAAACAAAAGTTTTTAATTTTGATGAAGCCTAATTTATTTCTTACTTCTTTTGCTGCTTGTGCTTTTGGTGTCTTATCTAAGATGCCATTGCCAAGCCCTAGGTCATGAAAATTTACCCCTAGGTTTTCTTCTAAAAGTTTGATAGTTTTAACTTTTGTATTTAGATCTTTGATCTATCTTGAGTTGATTTTTGTACATGGCTTGAGGTACTGTTTCAACTTCATTATTTTGCATGTGAATTTCCAGCTGTCCCAGTAGCATCTGTTGAAGAAATTATTACCTCCTCATTGAATGTTCTTGGTCCACCCTTGTTGAAAACCAATTGGCCATAGATAAATAAGTTTATTTCTGAAATCTCACTTCTACTCTATTGGTCTATATGTCTATCCTTTTTCCAGTACCACACTATTTTGATTACAGTAGCTTTCTAATAAGTTTCGAAGAAGAGAAGTGTGAGTCCTCCAACTTTGTTCTTCTTTTTCAATATTGTTTTTATTTATTTATGTCCCCTTGTAATTCCATATGAATTTGAGGATAAGATTTTCCAGTTCTGCATAAAAGAACATTGGAATTTTTATAGGGATTGCCTTGAATCTGTAGATCACCTTGAGCAGTATTGCCAATGTAACAATATTAAGTCTTCTAATTCATGAATCTGGGATGCCTTTCCATTTATTTATATATTCTTTAATTTCTTTCAGTAACGTTTAGGACTTTTCAATGTAAAAGCCTTTGAACCTCCTTGGTTAAATATATTCATATTTTATTCTCTTTGATGCTAATGTAAATGGAATAGTTTTCTTAGTTTCATTTTGGGTTGTTCATTGCTAATGTACCAAACCAATTTTGGTGTGTTGACCTAGTATGCACCAACTTTGCTGAATTCTTTTATTAACTCTAATGGTTTTTTTGTTTTTTAGATTCTTGGAATTTTCCTAATATAAGATGTCATTTGCTAATAGAAATAGTTTTACTTATTCCTTTCAATTTGGATGTATTTTATTTCTTTTTCTTACCTAATTGCTCTGGCTTGAACTTTCTATACAACGTTAAATAGTAATTGTGTCAGCAGACAATCTTATTTTTTTCCTCATCTTGGGGGAAATGCTTTCAATTTTTCATGACTGAGTATCATGTTAACTGTAGATTTTCTTTTCTTTTTTTTTTTTAACAGCTTTATTGGGGTATAATTGCTTTACAATGGTGTGTTAGTTTCTGCTTTATAATGTAGTTTTTTCTTAAATGCCCTTTATTATGTTTAGAAAATTCCTTCCTATTCCTAGTTTTCTGAGTACTATTATCATGAAAGTGTGTTATTAGATTTTGTTAAAAGTTTTTCTGTGTCAATTGAGATTATTATGTGTCTTTTCCCTTTGTTTTATTAATGTGGGATATTACATTTATTGATTTTTTTTTATGTTATACACATATTCCTGGGATAAAGCCCACTTAGTCATGGTGTGTAACTTTATAAACATGTTGCTGGATTTAGTTTGCTGGTAATTTCTTCAGGATTTTTGCATCTATATTCATTAATAAAATTGGTTTTTAATTCTCTTTTCTTGTAGTGTCTTTGTCTGGCTTTAGTATCAGGATAATTCTGGCCCCACAGAATAAGTTAAAAACTGTTTCCCCCTTCTATCATTTGTAGTGCTTTTGAAATCTTTTGCATCAAATTTTCATTTAGCCCCAAAGCAGGTTAAAGCAGACAATTCTTTGCAAACAAGGTTTGTTCTTCCCTTTCCAGAATCAGGGCTCCAAATCCTTCTCTGGGCATGTGGACTGATATCTTCAGGACGACCACTGAGCCAGGGGCTATGGAGGGGTGGCAGGTGGAGCAAGTGTAAATAAAAAATACCAATTTCAAATTGCCTTTTTCTTGATTCAGTATTCACTTAGTTGCTGTAAACCTTTGAATGTTTTCTAGAGTTATGACAAGTTTGCTTCTGGCAGTTTTTGCTTGATTTTAAAATATTTCTAGGGAGGGATGTGTCCTTGGAGCTGCCTACCACACCAGTTTTGCTGACTTCACTCTTTCCTCCATTTATTTTTATGAGCTCCCTTTAATCATGGCTCCCAATTCCCCTTCCATCCCAGCCTTCAAAAAATCCTTGACGTTACCAGAAGCTATTATTTTATTTTTCTTTGTTTTATTTATTTTAGTATTTTTGTTGCTTTGTATTATGGTTGTGTGTGTTTGTATGTGAGTGTTGAGGAAATTTGGGTGATGGCAAATTTGAAGATCCAGTTGGCAGAAAAGAAATTTTAAATTAGCCATAATTATGTGTCTCTAAATACTCTAAATATACACTTCTTCCTACATTGAAAACCATTTAATGGAAGGGACATAGTTCTCTTCTCATGAAGTATTTAAGTATTTTAAAACATTATCGGTCAGGAACTGATCTATCTAATAAAAGGGGTAACCAAATGTTTATTGAAGCTTGACACTGTCAAGCTCATTGTGTTCTGATTTATAGGGAGTTAAAAAAAATAATCATTTTGAGGGAATTAAGACCACAAATATAAATCTTGTGAGTAATTAGGCAGTGGTGTATTTATCAGTACGGAATGGATTTTAATTTTTAATCAGGGCTTTTGTTCCAAGTGACAAAATAATGGCTTGTTTTCGGTCTTCCACTGAAACAGACCTCCCAGAGTGGGATTTGGTGCATCAGTGAACCCCTCTGTGTTTCAGTTGCCATCAAGTGTGATGCACTATCTAATCCCCTCAGTGAGAAGTCCCAAGGAAATACTGTGCTGCTTTCAAATTGGGTATGATTTTCCCACACACGAATCACAAGGTAAATGAAAATGGTCTGATTGAGCAATGTATCCCCATTTGCAGGGAAATGAAAGAGAAATATCATTACAAAGGTATTGAAATTATTACATGAACAGCCAGAATGCTTTTTATGAGCCCAGAATGAAGATTAAATCTCCAGAGAAACCTCAAATTTGAAGAACTCCAATTGGGATAGTTTTTATGCTGCCCATGGCAGAAATCTTCCCGTTTATCTCCACCCCAATCGTAAACAATATGTACATAATTTAGATGCAAAAGATAACAGGATTTCAGAAACATATCTCTGTATCTATAGCAATCATTTCCTAAAGAAATACTATTTGTTAAAATTAGTATATATGGAGGTGTCTTTGGGGCATTTGATAAAACACCAGAAGGAGCTCCAGAATTTAATCAGAAAACCCAAATCCAAATCCTGACTCATCAAGTTTAGTATGTGACTTGAGCAAGAGGTTTTGGCTGTCTGTGCTTTAGTTTCCTCTTTGGTAAAATGGGAATCATTCTTGCTGACCAATAATTTCACTGGATTGCCATGAAGGTTTGATGATACATCAGAAGAGAAAGAAGCAGCAAAATGTTGGGCAAACTATTTAAATTCTTTGCCACTTACTTACTGTGACCCTTGGTAAGTTATCTCATCATTAAAGAACCTCAGTTGACTTATGTGCAGCATGGAGATAGCAATGCTCATCTCACAGGGTTCTTGTGAGGATTTCTCACAATCCAGGTAATAGTTTTTGGACATTTTAGGAGTGCAATCATGTTTGTTAAATGGATAAATATAGTAAGAACTTTATGTTCTAAAGAACTTTGCTAATGAAAGTACAACAGAACCCATTTCAACTTGATTTGGGAAACTGGGAGAAGTTTTGCTCATAAAAACTTAGAAGTAATATCTGACCCATGAATAGGTTTTAAGCTCATGAAAGATTTTGTCTGTAATGGTCTGGATAATAAATATTTTAGGTTGCTGGATATTATACTTATCCATCACATCTACTCAACTCTGCCACTGTGGCACAAAAACTTTATTTATGGCAAAAGCCCCCAGGAAGGGCTTCCCTGGTGGTGCAGTGGTTAGGAATCTGCCTGCCAGTTCAGGGGACGCGGGTTCGAGCCCTGGTCCGGGAAGATCCCACATGCTGCGAAGCAACTAAGCCCTTGCACCACAACTACTGAGCCTGTGCTCTAGGGCACGTGTGCCACAACTGCTGAGCCCACGTGCTACAACTACTGAAGCCTCTGTGCCTAGAGCCGGTGCTCCACAACAAGAGAAGCCACCACAATGAGAAGTCCGTGCACTGCAACGAAGACTAGCTCCCACTTGCCACAACTAGAGGAAGCCTGCGGGCAGCAACAAAGATCCATCACAGCCAAAAAAAAAAAAAAAAAGCCCCCAGGAAGAAAGGAGCCAGAGAACCCACGATAACATTCCTTTTCTTGGTTGGGAGTCATTTCCAGGTAGAGGAAGGGCATTGCCATGTCAGGTGACCCAGATCCAGGCCATCCATTTCTCTCCCCTCAGATTTCCTCCTTTGTTAGAAAACAACTGCTGTAGTGAAGATGCTTTGTAGAGTATAAAGCGCTGTGCCAGTGGTAATCTTTAGTGGAAGATGATGAATGAACTTGAGTTAAGGTATCAATTAGAAGGGACTAGATCGCTGCACTCCTGGATATGTGGAGGGTGTCAAAAGGAGGCGATCTGCTGACCACCAGCTGTTGGACCAGCTCCACAGGGCTTGCTCACACTGGTCAGTCTGCATCTAAAGTCCACTCTCCTGGGGCTTCCCTGGTGGCACAGTGATTGAGAGTCCGCCTGCCGATGCAGGGGACGCGGGTTCATGCCCAGGTCCGGGAAGATCCCACATGCCACGGAGCGGCTGGGCCCGTGAGCCGTGGCCGCTGAGCCTGTGTGTCCGGAGCCTGTGCTCCTCAACGGGAGAGGCCACAACAGTGAGAAGCCCATGTACTGCCAAAAAAAAAAAAAAAAAAAAAAAAAACCACCACCGCAACAACAGCAAAACAAAGTCCACTCTCCTGCCACCTTGTCATGGTTCATAGTGTAATGGAGATTGCCACTCCATCTGGCACTTGCCACTAACAGCTGTATGACACCAGGACATTCAACTTCCCATTTTGGGCTTCAATCTCCAAATCTGTAAAAGGAATGGGCTGGACTACATGATCACTAGGACCCTGACATGCCTTCCCATTGTACCTATCCCATGGGCTGTGACTGAATGCACTGGAAATTTACCGCCTTTGCAGAGCAGCTGATAGGCCTAAGCTCTTTCAGACACTTGGAGGATAATCCACCTTTGAATGAGACCCCCTACCAGCTAATTTTGTACTGAATTTCACCGTGTAGTGGATAATATCAGTAACATTTTCCTTTTATAGAGCCTAGAACACAAGCTCCTACTCTACCCATTGTTCCTTTTTACCACACCATCCCCCATAACACATACAAACTTAGCCCTGTTTTATTAGGATTTTCAGAACACATTTCTACTTAACCAGATCCTTAAATGGAGTTGAGGAGGCAATGCAATGTAGTGGTTACTGTCACAGCTCTGATGTCAGGGAGACATGAGTCCTAGTCCGAGCTTTGCCATTTGCTATCTGTGTGGCCCTACCTTGCCTTGCTTTCACACCTGTAAAATAAGCATGATACCTACTTCATGGAGAAATTTCAGTGATTACGTGTGACAATGGCAATGAAATTTTAAGCATATTAGCTGGAACACAGTAAGTTGCCCAAAATAATTATCTTTATTATTTTATCCTTTGGTTCTCCATAGAAAATTGTCTTTTCATAACATCAAGAAGACAGATTTGAAAGGTGTTTCTCTTTTCCTTGTATTTTAGCTCTCATAACTGGCTGCTCTACTGCTGGACTACCCTCCAAAGGAATGCTCCATCTCCCTGAGCTTGGTGGTAAACAATTGTCACAAACGTGGCAAACACAAACCCCATACCATGTAATAGTACCACTCATGTCTTCATTAGCTGCCAATGTGTTCATTAAGCTAAGAAAAGCCATGAGGCAGAAAGTGATATTTTTTTTTAATTTAACAAATCGAATGCTAATTGAATAGGACTTACAGATTTATTTTTAATAGTATTGTGCTGTGATGCAGGGTTTCACTGGTTGTGGACACAAGATGAGGTGTCAAGGCAAAGACATCTTTAAAAAAAGCCTGACAAATGAGGCAAGAGGTTCCAGCAAGTTCAGAGCAGGTAGGCCAGGTAGGGGACTTACAAAGTGAGAGGTTCATAGGAAGCAGTAAGTCCAAAGCAGAAGCTGGCAGACTTCATAATAGGCTGGATGGTAAATATTGATATTTTAGGTTTGGGGGCATTAAATATCTCTGTCAGCCCTACTCAACTCTGTCATGGTGGCAAAAAAGCAGGTATAGAAAACTGTAAGTGAATGGGCAAAGCTGTGTTCCAATAAAATTTTATAGGCACTGAAATTTGAATTTTATTTATCCTTCTTTTGTTTATGTTTTGTTTTAGGCATTTAAAAATATCAAAATCACTCTGAACTCACTTGTGGTATAAAAACAGGTGGTGGCTGGTGGTAGTTCACTGACCCCTTAGTCTAGAATTATGTACATGGAATTGCAAACTACAGAGGACTGAACAAGATGGGACATCAAAAGTACAAATATACAGCTGTTGGACGGGCCCAAGGTCCTTGGGTATCACTTCGGCAGGCTCTTGCCTCAGTCAGAAATGTGGCTGCATTTGTCTTGAAGGTTCCAGCTAATCCTTAGCTGTGGCCCGAGGCCATCAGGATTTGTAGAGGGACACAGAAGAAAATGAAGACTGCTGACAGACAGGCTCTGGCTCTGGCAGGTTCTGACCTACTTTTTCCTATTATTTCTAAAATGTTTTCTTTCAAAGTTACCATGTCTCCCTCTTCTGCTGGTTTTGACTCATCTCTTTTTAAAAAGACTTTCCACTGTCTTCCTGGTGTCCTTCTGAACAAATGCCCTAAGGCTTTCCTAAAGCCCAATTTGCTCTAAGGGAGATTTTGTGTAAGGTGGGTGATCCTTAGATTTCACACAAGGAGGTTTACTTACCCAAGAGCTAAAAGGAATTCCTGACAAGCCAGTCTCACCCAGAGTGACTTACAGAGCAGACTCTGGTACACACACATACTCACTGTTCTTAAATGTCCTCTGTTAATTAATCCTGCTCTGAAAATCTGCACTTCTTTCCCTTATTTGCATAAAACACCTGAAACTGTGCATCCCTGAAGACAATGACAAGCCTGGATAAATTCAAGCTCTACCACAAGCTAGCTAAATGACCTTGGACACATTACTTGAATTTTGTCTAATATGCATTTTTGGAATGCATTTGATAATATCTCCTGGTCTAATTATGTAAGCATTTTCCAGTTTGTAAAGTGCATGAAAATAAAGGTATTAGGTAGGTTTAATAATTTGTATAGTCTGGTGGGTATGTGTTTTCAATCATTGGGAAACACATTCTAAATATTTCGTAAGTCTTTTAAATACATTCACAAATGCACACACAGACCCTGCAAGTAGATGGCATGGTGTATATATGTGACTTTTGATCTTAAGAGTTTATTTTTGAGTGGGAATGGTGTAGTACAGCAAAACGAGCACTGGCTTTAGAGACAAGGAAATAAGACTTGCATTAAAGGCCTGACTCCATCCTTAATTAGCTGTAGTGGTAGGAAAGTTGCTTAACATCTCTGAATCTTTATTTCTTCATTAAAAAAAATGGAGATATTAACCCTTGTCCTCACCACAGGATTATTTTAAGAATCAACAGAAATAATGAAAAGTGAAAAAAAGTAAAGTGCTATGCAAGTCTAAGTCCTGCCTCATTAGCATCACTTTCTCCCCTGTGGCAATCTGAAACTCTGCTTGAAAATCCTAGGGTCCACAGTTTGGAAAGCACCAGCAGAAAGCAACAGCTAGAATAGCAGACTTTCAGAAAAGGGTAATGATTCATCAACAGGTGAAACATATTTACTGAATTTTTCAATATATGACCAGAAGACTAACTTCAAAGTATACTTTATGAAAAATCAAAAGATACTCTCAAGGCTCAACAATTGAATTTTCACTTAATCTTGAAACAAGATTCTTCCCACACAATCCACGAATGGATACCTACTGGTTTTCCTTGCCTCTGTTTAATGAAACAAAATGTTGAGTCACTTGAGCACCAGGAGTTTGCTGCTCCCCTTTGATGTGGAGAACTCAGAAACAGCATCTCTGCCAGAGTTTGAATAGAAGAAAGAAAATTCCTTCCCAGCTTCTAAAGAAGGGAAGAAAATTCCTTCCCAGCTTCTAAAGAAGGTCAGACAACTGGCCAGTTTTGTCAGAGCAGTCAAGCGGTTAGTTGAACTAATTCCTTCCCTGAAATGGTTTTCTCTGACTGAATATACCAGGCATTTGAGTCCCGAGGGCTGATTTCATATTGCTTTGTATACCCATCTAGCACCCAAAGCTATAGGCAGCATAGCTTAAAACAAAACAAAACAAAAACAATCAGAAAGGTGACCCAAGTTAAGGAGGCCAATTCCTTATATGTGGACTTCCTCTCTTGCTTTCCTATCACGGGTCCCTCACAGAACCAAAAGACTCTCTGATTTTGAATATAAGATCCCCAAAGAAGACTGTACCAAGCTGTTAAAGAAAGAAGAAAGATTTCTTTCTATATCACATCAATGGAAGGCCTCTTTTTTAGCCTCTGCTTACTCACCATAAGAAATCAAATTGAGATAAGGGAAACAAAAATACCAAATGATAACGGGAAAAGAAGGATTATTTTTCTATTGGTGAGGTTTACTGAATAAAGCTGCATAAAAAAGTATTCTTTCAAGGCTACCTATCTGGCAAGATTTCATTGAAACTGACAGTAGGCATAAGGCAATGCACGGTGCCAGATACCTTGGGGAAATAGAAGTTGTGCAGACAATGAAGTTTAAAGAGAAGACATGCAGGTGAAATAGCTTGAGAGTCACAAGAAAGCACTGCCAGAACAGGTGCAAGCTTATCTTTGGGCCTACAGTCCGTGTCTTCAATTCCTGATTGCATGCCAGTTGGTGACAGTTGGATACATTCCTATCTCCGGTCCAGTTCTGTTCTCTGCATTCCAGATCAATAAATACAATTACCCATTTTATATCTCCATGAAAGTCTCAAAGGCATATCTAAGTCAACATGTTCAAAACTCATAATCTTCCACCTAAAGCTGGTCTTATTTTAGTGCTCCCTTTCTCAGTAATTGACACCATCACCTGTCAAGGAACAAGCCAGAAACTGAGGAATGGTTTTTGAAACTTTATTACTCTTCACACTTCACAACTATTTCATCACTTTATTTTTTTAGACTTTATGTTTTTAGAGCCATTTTAGATTCACAGTAAAATTAGGAGGACAGTAGAGATATTTCCTTGATTCCACACACGCATAACCTCCCCCATTATCAACATCCACCACCAGAATAGTACATTTGTTACAATTGATGAACCTACATGGACATATCATCATCACCCAAAGTCCATAGTTTACATTAGAGTTCATGACTGGGGTTACACATTCTATTATTTTACTACCCAAAAGTTTCTCTGTGGTTCATCCATTCAACTTTATTGCCCCCTGCCCCCTCCCCTGCCCAACCAAAGCAATCACTTATCTTTTTATTGTCTCTATAGTTTTGTCTTTTCCAGAATATTATATAGTTGGAATTATACAGTGTGTAGCCTTCTCAGATTGGTTTCTTTAACTTAGCAATAGGCATTTAAGGTTGCTCCATGTCTTTTTACGGCTTTATAGCTCATTTTTTTCTAACACTGAATAATAGTCCTTTGCTTGGATGTACCACAGTTTATCCATTCACTTACGGAAAGACATTTTGGTTGCATCCAAGTGTTGACAATTATGAATAAAACCGGTATAAGCATCCTTGTTCAGGTTTTTGTGTGTACTTATTTTCAAATCCTTTGGGTAAATAACAAGGAGTGCGATTGCTAGATCATAAGGTAAGAGTGTGTTAGGTTTTATAAAACTACCAGACTGTTTTCCAAAGTGGCTGTACCATTTAGCATTCCCACCAGCAGTGAATGAGAGTTCCTATTGCTCCACCTCACCATCAGTTGGTGCTGTCAGTGTTCTGGATTTTGACCATTCTACTAGGTGTGTAGTAGTATCTCACTGTTGTTTTAATCTGCATTTCCCTGATGACATATGTTGTGGAGCATCTTTTCATATGCTTATTTACCATCTGTATATTCTCTAAGGTGAGGTATCTGTTCAGGTCTTTGACCTATTTTTTAATCAAGTTGTTTGTTTTCTTATTATTGAGTGTTGAGTCCTTTTTTATATTTTAGGTAACACTCCTTTATCAGATATGTCTTTTGCAAATATTTTCTCCCAGCCTGTGACTTATCTTCTCATTCTCTTGACATTGTATTTTGCAGAGCAGAAGCTTTTAATTTTAATTAACTCTAGCTTATCAATTATTTCTTTCATGGATCATACCTTTGGTGTCCAATCTGAAAAGTCATTGACATACCCAAGGTCATCTAGGTCTACTCCTGTGTTATCTTCTAGGATTTTGATAGCTTTGCATTTTACATTGAGGTCTGTAATCTATTTTGAGTTAATCTTTGGGATGGATATAAAGTCTGTGTCTAGATTTTTTTTTTTTTACATGTGGATATTCAACTGTTCTAGCACCATTTGCTGAAAAGACAATCTTTGCTCCATTGCATTGCCCTTGCCCCTTTGTCAAAGGTTAGTTGACTATATTTATGTGAGTCTATTCCTGGTCTCTCTATCCTGTTCCACTGCCCTATTTATCTATTCTGCTATCAATACCACATTGTGTTGATTATTATAGCTTTATACTAAGTTTTGAAGTTGGGTAACATCAGTCCTTCAGCTTTATTTTACTCCTTTAATATTGTGTTGGCTATTCTGGGTCTTTGACTTTCCATATAAACTTCAGAATCAGTTTGTTGATATCTGTAAAATAATTAGCTGTGATTTTGGTTGGGATTGTATTGAATCTATAGATCAAGCTGAAGAGAACTGACATCTTGAAATATTGTGTTCCTATCCATGAATATGGAATATCTCCCTAGTTATTTAGTTCATTTTTGATTTCAATTATCAGTGTTTTTTTAGTTTGCCTCACGTAGCTCTTGTATATGTTTTGTTAGGTTTTTACCTAAGTATTTCATTTTTTGGGTGAATGATATATTTTTTAAAATTTAAATTCCACTTGTTCATTGCTGGTCATAGTAAAGTGATTGACTTGTATATTAACCCTATATCCTGGAAAATTGCTATAACTGCTTATTAATTTCAGCAGTTTTTTGGTCAGTTCTTATGGATTTTCTATATAGATGTTTGTGTCATCTGTGAGTAAAGACAGTCTTCTTTCTTTCTTCTCTATCCATATACCCTTTATTTCCTTTTCTTTTCTTATATTACATTGGCTAGAACTTTCAGTATGATGTTGAAAAGGAGTGATGAGAAAGAACATCCGATTTCTGACTTATTTGCTTTCTAAAGAACTTCTTTTAGCATTTCTTGTAAGGCAGGTCTACTGGCAACATATTTTATGAATTTTTGTTTGTCTGATAAAGTCTTTATTTCTCCTTCATTTTTGAGAGATAATTTCACAGGGTACAGCATTCTAAGTTGGTGGGTTTTTTTCTCTCTCAATATTTAAATGTTTCACTTCACTCTCTAGTTGTTTGCATGATTTCTGAGCATAAGTCAGAAGTAATTCTTATCTTTGATCCCCTGTGGGTAAGGTTTTTTTCCTCTCTGGCTTCTTTTGGGATTTTTTCTTTACCTTTGTTTTCTGCAATTTGAAAATTATATGCCTAGGTGTAGTTTTTTTTGCATCCATTCTGCTTGGAATTCTCCAAGCTTCCTGGCCTGTGGCTTCATGTCTGACATTAACTTGATAATTTTGTGCGACTCCCCACTAATGAATGAAATTCTCAGTCATTTTTGTCTTATAAATTTTTTTCTGTTCCTTTCTCTCTGTCTTTTCCTTCTGGTATTTTCATTACACATGTGTTACATCCCTTGTCGTTGTCCTCTGGTCCTTAGATATTCTGTTCTGCTTTATCAGTCTTTGTTTTCTTTGCTTTTCTGGTTTTGAAATTTATACTTATATATCCTCAAGCTCAGAGATTCTTTCCTCAGTCATGTCCAGTCTACTAATAAGCCCATCAAGGCATTCTTCATTTCTATTACAGTGTTTTTGATCTCCAGCATTTTTTTTCCTTTCTTTCTTAAGATTTCCATCTCTCTGCTTACATTGACTGTCTGTTTTAACATGCTGTCTACTTTATCCATTAGAGCTCTTAGCACATTAATCATAATTGTTTTAAATTTCTGGTCTTGGGCTTCCCTGGTGGCACAGTAGTTGAGAGTCTGCCTGCTGCTGCAGGGGACACGGGTTCGTGCCCCAGTCCGGGAAGATCCCACATGCCACAGAGTGGCTGGTCCCATGAGCCATGGCGCTGAGCCTGTGCTCCGCAACAGGAGAGGCCACAGCAGTGAGAGACCCACATACCGCAAAAATAAATAAATAAATAGATAAATAATAAATTTCTGGTCTTATAATTCCAATATCCCTGCCATGTTAGGCTCTGAGGCTTGCTATGTCTCTTTAAATTGTGTTTTTTGCCTTTTAGTATGCCTTATATATACATATTTTTTTCTTTATAGCTGGGCAATATACTAGATAAAAGGACTGCTGTAAATAGGCTTTTGGTAATGTGGTGGTGAGGTGTGTGAGGAGGGAAAGCATTTTGCTGTCCTATGATTTGATCTCAGTTTTTATCAAGTCAATGCCTCTGGACTGTAAACTTCACAAGTGTCTCTTAGTTTTCTCTTCTCCTTTAGGTGAGATAGAATGGCTAGGATGGGCTGGAGTTGCATATTTTCTTCATCCCACTTGGAAGTCTAGAGGGGGCTGAAGTTGTGTATTTTCCTTCTGCCACGTAGAAGACTACAGCTGACTGGAATTGAGTATTTCTCTTCCCCTAGGTCAGTAAGGCTTTGATAATACCCTGTAAGGTTAGGCTCTGGTTAACCATTTTCTCTTTAGGGCAGATCTTGTTAAGAAGAATAGAGTCCTTTGTGGTATTTCAAGATGGTTCCTTTTCCCCTGTCCCTACTAGGAGTACAAGATGATTGTTTTCTCTGATATTTATTATGGAATTCTGGTCAAGCTCCTGGAGGTAAATCTCACAATATTGTGGGGGCCTCTTGGTGACTGAGTCCCCATGGAATTTAAAACTCTTGGACTTGTCCATAATGGTCCTTCAGGAACTTGTCAATCATAGTTCAGCTTTTCCTACTCTAACACATGTACCCCAGCAGTTTCTGCTCATAAGTCTCTGCTTTGTAAATTGTGACTCCCTATGTTTATTGATACTTGTCTGTGTCTCCAATCACGGGGACAGCAGTTTGCTCCGTGTCTTTCATAGATCCCAGGATCCATACATATTGTTGATTTTTCAGTCTGTGCAGCTTTTTACTTGTTTTTAGGTTAAAGTGGAAATTTCCATGCCTTTATTTTTTATTTATCAAATATTTTTTGAGCACTTCTATGTGCCACTATTTTGTAAGTTCCAGGGACATGATGGTGTAAAAAGCAATTTTCCTGCCATCACGGAGCATTTTTAGTGGAAGGAAGAAGACAATAAACAAGTTGAATAGACACATATTGTGGAAAATGTTAAAAAGAAAACAAGTTATGCCATATGTAGTAACTGGATGGGGAATAGAGGAAGGCTAATTTATATGTAGTGGTTAGGTAAGCCCTGATTGGGGAGGTGCCTTGTCAACAGAGAAGGTACCAGAAAGAAGTGAAGAACATTTTCAGCTGAGGAGACAGAAAGTGCAATGGTCTAAAGGCAAGAAAAGTCTTGTTATCTTTAAGGAATGCAAGGGAGATCAAAGTGGCTGGAATACAGTGAACAAGCAGAAAAGAGAAAATAGTGAAGAAGCAAGGTTCAGATTATGCAGTGCATCACTGGCCACTAAAGGAGTTTGGATTATATTTTAAATGTAAAGGGAAGCTAAAGAAGGGGATTAACATGGGGAGAAACATTGTGGTATTTTTCTTTAAAAATTCCACTCTAGCTCTAAATTAACAATGGATTGGAAATGACAGAAGTACTGAGTACATTTAAGCATTTTTTACCCCCATCCCCCATTTTATGGTGAGAGCATTTAACATCTAGTCTCTTAGCAACTTTCAAGTATGTAATATAGCATTGTTAACTATAGTCATCATTTGTAGGTTAGCTCTCAAGAGCTTATTCATCTTATCATTGGAAGTTTGCACCCTTTGGCCAACATTTCCCATTTCTCCCAGCTCCTAGCCCATGGCAACCTACATCTCATTCTCTATTTCTATTAGTTAGGATTTTTTAGATTTCACATATAAGTGAGATCATGCAGTATTTGTCTTTTTTTTTTTTTGTCTGACTTATTTCACTTAGCATAATGCCTTCAAGGTCCATTCATATTGCTGTAGATGGTAGGATTGTCTTTTTTTTTTTTTTTTTTTTGTATATATGTCACATTTTCTATATCCATTTATTCATCAGTTGATACTTACGTTGTTTCCATGTCTTGGGTATTGTGAATAATGCTGCTATGAACATGGGGGTGCAGATATCTTTTTGAGATCCTGATTTTATCTCCTTTGGTTATATACCTACAAGTGTTATTGCTAGATCATATGGTAGTTCTATTTTTCATTTTTGAGGAAACTCCATGCTGTTTTTCTAGGAGCTGTGCCAATTTACATTCCCACCAATAATGCACAAGGGTTACCTTTTCTCAACATCCTTTCAAACACTTGTAATTTTTTGTTTGTTTGTTTTGTTGTTTTTTTAAATAATAGCCATTTGACCATTTGTGAGATGACATCTTATTTTGGTTTTGATTTGAATTTCCTTGATGATTAGTTACTAATGTTGAGTACCCTTTCCTATACCGGTTGGCCATTCATATGTCTTCTTTGGATAAAGGTCTATCTAGTTCTTCTTGCCACTTTTTAATCAGATTATTTGTTTTTTTTTTTTTGTTATTGAGTTGTATGAGTTCTTAAATATTTGGATATGAAGCCCTTATCAGATAGATAGTTTGCAAATATTTTCACCCATTCTGTGTTCACTATTCAACTGTTATTTGGTGTTCATTTTATATTTTGTGGGATGTAAAGATATGAAAATATTTTAGAAGATTACAGTACATTTAGAAAGATAATACATTTGTACTTTGATACAAGTCAACATTTGATAAAAATAATATGAGTGGCTTATTAATAATATATTCAGATTTTAGAATAAAAATAAATTATATTCTGCTGGGTTAGTTTGAGATCTCATGGAAAAAGACTGAAGGAACTGAGAGGGCTCATGCACTGAACCTAGATTAATGAGTTTATTATCCATCTTGTTCCATTTACACAAATACCACCACCATTCACTTAGTCAACCAAGGATAAAATCCAGGAAAGAATCTTGACTCCTTTATTTATTGATTATCCACAGCAGAAATTTTTCTGTGATTGGTTGGCATTAAGTAAGACTTGAATGATTGCTTCAGACCTCAAGGACTCTAGTTAATCTGTCTTTTGCTCTTTGCCTGCGGGTTATCTTCTATTTCTAACCATCCCTAGTGCTAACCAGAAGATTTTATATTCTAGAGAAATAATACAGATCTTGCAGTTATAAATGGCCTTATAAATACTGTCTCTATCACTGATTTTGCGATTGAATGGACGTTTTCCTTTCTTGTTTCATTCTCAAGTTTTGCATTTTTAAATTGAAGGAATATAATTTGGGAATAAGTTTAGTTTCAGACAACAGAAATCTCAAATTATGTAACTCAGATGAGATGAAAATTTATTTTTATCATATGGAAAAATGGTTTGAAATGGAAGATCTAGGGATGTTATATGGCTCCACAAAGATGTTAGATTCATGTCAGTTTCAATTCACTGCTCTGACATAGTTACCATGTGATAACACATTGTCAGGTTCTAACCAACACACCTGCATTCCAGCCGGCAGGTGGAAGAAAGGGTAATGAAAAAAAGATCCAAAGAACACACACTAGCTATCTATTGAGGACACTTTTAAGAAGCTGTAACACAATGCTTCCACTTACATTTCATTGGCAGAATTTAGTCACATGACAGCACCTAGTTGCAAAAGAAATTGAGAAATGTGTTCTTTATTTGTGTACAATATGCATAGCTAAAAATTGGGGAGTTTTTGTTGTTGTTGAGAACAACAACAACAAGAGAAAAAAAATGTAAATATTAAAGTGTCTAGTTCATAATATCTGTTTATATTTTGTCCTTCTGATCCAGTTCTTTTTTCTCTAACTCATATTTTCCAGTCTTATTTTGCATTAAATTTGTCATGATTCTGGATATCCACATTCTTTGTCAAATTGGTGCTACCCTTATTTGTGTCTATACAATACTAGTAAATAGCTAAATAATTATCAGAACAGACAAATTTGGCTCAGAACAGGTATTTCAGGTTTCACAATCCATAAGAAGAAGCCAAATACTTATAGGAATAGATTTTAATACTCCAATAAGAAGTGTAGGAAGTGAGATTAGGAGTGGCCTTGATTTTAGCCTATATTGCATGAATTTAATTTGTGTTTGGTATCATCAAATTCCTGTTCAAACTCTCCCCACTACCACCTCCCTTCATGTTCTCACACATTACCTCTCGTACATTCTACCAAAACTTGGGATATCTCACTTCTTGCCCTACCAAAAACTGCTCTCTTCTTTATTTTGAGAATGTTGCATAAATAAATGATGGGGGACAGTTTAAAGCAATTGGATTCTAGGTGGATTAAGATTTGAACATAAGTGTGAGATATCAATGTAAAATTCCAGGAGCAATGGCATGAAGGACTTGTCAACACCAGTTATTCATGGGACTTACTCTTTCTGTGTCAAAGCCAGGCTTAAGAATCTGTCAGGGCAGAGAACTTCCTATTCCTGGGTCTGAGTTTCCAAATCTATTAAATGAGAGAATAGGATTCAATATAGTGGCCCCCCCTTATCTGTGGAGAATGTTTTCCAAGACCTCCAGTGGATGCCTGAAACTGCTGATAGTCCTGAACTCTACATATACTATTTTTCCTATACATATATATTTATTATAAAGTTTAATCTACTTTTAGGCACAGTAAGAGATTAACAACAATAACTAATAATAAAATAGAACAATTATAACAATGTACCGTAATAAAAGTTATGTGAATGTGGTTTCTTTCTCTCTCTCAAAATATTGTACAAATTTCATACCTTTCCCATCTTAACTAGGCAATTACCAAACCTAGTTTGAAGTTGACAGCAAGACTAGCATGGATTTCTTTTCCTTCTTCACAACTTCACAGTCAGAAGATTCGTTCTTACTGTAGATCTTGCCAACCTCACTATATGATTTTTTCTTTCCTTATTAAGTTGAGAACTTACACCTTTTCACTTAAAGGCAGCACTTTTTGGATTCTCTTTGGCATATGGATTCTCTTTGTCAGCATGACTACACGTAAGCTTTGGGGCCATTATTCAGTAAAATAAGGGTTACTTGGAAACAAGCACTGTGGTACATGGACAGTCGATCTGATGACTGAGATAGCTATGAAGTGACTAACAGGAGGGATGTGCTGGACACAGCGTTGATTTATGTCCCGGGCAGGACAGAGTGGGAAGGCTCAAGATTTCATCATGCTACTCAGAATGATGAGTTTAAAACTATGAATTTTTTCATTTCTGGAAGCGAAACCATGGATCAGGGTACACTGTTGTAATACCAATTTGCATTGTACTCTATGTACCACCCAGATGTGGCGGTCATTAAAAAATGCAAGGCAAATGGTATCTCTGGAATTGGGCAACACAGTGGCCCTAGATAATATCTAATATGTAACAGATACATGTTCTACTTTGATCAGACCAAATAAAATCTGTATGAAAATCACCAACTTGAGTTTTGAGTGTATTTCTTTTGCTTCTATATATTTTCCTATTGACTTTGTATATTAAACCATTTACCATGCAAGGTACAGTCTGTGTCTGCAGAGAAAATGCTGTAACTTTTATTTAATTGAACAAGATGGTGAAGGGTTATGATTGTCAGTGGGATTGTGGTTTGTTCAAAGTAAAATTGAACAACTTTATTAACTATGTTCTGTGTATCAACATCTTGTTGTTATTCTAGGTTGTGAGCAGATGATTCATGATTCCTGAGCAGCAAGTGAATATATGAACAGAGTTTACTGCTGTGATAAAATAAAACTTACAACACAGTTTATCTGACTTTTTATGGAACACATAATCCTTATTGTGTTGCACAGTAAACAGGCATAAATTGTAAACTGTTCATTTTAAGGCTTGTGATTAACTTACTTTTACAAAGACAATATTTTGTATTGTCTTATTTTATTTAAATTTTTTTTGTATCTTGAATCAACATCAATGGAGTTTGGCAATCAGGGAATGGATTCAGAATGTGGTAGGTATCACTACTTAACAGCAATATGTATGATTCTCTAAATTCATTATATCCTTAGCTAGAGAAAGAGATGTTGGGCTATTCACATTCCAGAAGAAGGAGCAAGTTGTCCAGAATTTTATTTAATAGGCAATTCATAGATGAGTGAATCTGAAGATTGAATTTGTCTACTAGAACATGAAATGAAAAAGATAAAATTGTAATAATTGCATTTTTTATGTACTTGTTAAATGTCTAAGCCAGAATGATCTGACAAATTAATCTGCTACCTGTTTATAAGATCTGAACTAGACTGACAAGGAAAAAACCAGTGTAGTGGATGGACATTATTATGTTAAAAATGTTTGCTGCTCCCATCCTGTGAAAGGAGTATACTTCCCTCTTCCATTGATATGGGATTTAGCCATTGGCTTACTTAGCCCAAAGAAGTGTGAGGGAAGAGCTGTCTGCCACATCAGGACATAAGCTTTAAGAGCACCATAAAATTTCACCATGTTCTCTTTTCTTTTTTATCTGAAGACTGACATCTTCCATATGTGCTTCTTAGCCTCGGTCCCAGAATGAAGATAACATGGAATAAGTCATAGACAACCTGTACTGGGCAGTGAGTGCAGGTAACATAAGCAAGAAATAAACCTTAGTCATGTAAGCCACTGACCTTTTGTGTGTCAAAACTCAGAGTCACACCAGCCAATATGAGAAAATAAATGTCTTCTTTGTTCCATATTGATAGGGGTCAACGAATGTAGAGGCAATTAAACTGTTAAATGAGGAGGATTTATGATGCGTAATATTAATTGTTAAGAGTGCAAGATCAAGCACTGTAAATACAAGTGGGTAAACAGAGAAAAATATCACAAACTAAGTAGCAGTACTAAAATGCCAGGGAAATTGTAAAACAACATAATTAAAATGTAAAGTGTGATTGACCTTTACAGAGGCACTCTTTCATTTAATGAACATTTAGGGGCAACTTCTTCAATTGTGACACTATCACAATTAAAAAATGTTAAATCTTTGAACAATCTTATCTCAGTTGTACTCAGAGAAATTGATCCCTAGAAATAAATACTCCTTGGAGGTGAGAGGAGGGAGCAGAATCTGTGTTTCTAAAAGTTTGGGAAAAGCTGTAAACTGTATCCTTCTCCTGGGAATTCATAAGACATATTAAGAAAGTAAAGCTTTGAGAAGTTCTACAAAGGACACCTGTTTTACTTGGTTAATTCTAATAAATCTGAACCTTATTTGGAAACAGTGTGGAGAACGTGGTCTTGAAGTTTTCAAAGATTAACAAGATATAGTCTATTTCAATTCCATTCCCGCATCCCACCATATCTAATGGGGGATAGAAAAAAATGTACGCAAATTCCACAGGAAAATACATGAGTAGGGGTGGAAGAAAATGAGGAGGGAGAGCTGAATGTGCAAATAGCCAGCCCCCCAATTCCAATTTAGAGCATTAGTGGGAAGGAGCAAACCCTTTTAAATCCTGACCCAGTAGCAAAGGGATTCTTTAACACATCATATCTGAGTTACAACTGTCTCCTAACTATGCATTTTGTCCCTAACCTATTCCCATATCATGCTGCCCTGCACACCTCCACTATTCGATCTTTCAAAAGCCATCATTTAATTTCCTTCTCAAAGTATTCTGCGGTTTTGCATTCTCCTCAGGATGATATCCATGTAATTGACTGATTTGGAAGAAGTTTGTATTATTAAAATACATATCTCTACTTGAGTGACTTTTATGACATTGTCACTGAATTCTTTTAACTATTCATTTATCTAACAAATGTCCTCTCTTTATCTAGTATGATGCCAAGTAGTAGGTTTTGTAGAGGAAAGAGTTGGAGCTTGATGCCAGAACCCCTGCAATCAAATTCAGTCTTCTACTCTCTAGTGATTTAGATGTCAGTGACCAAATCTGAAAAGTAAATATAGTAATACATGTTATCTCAGTGTCTTACATATTGATCAATAAACACAAAAAAAATTCACTGGATGCTTAGATCAGAGTAGACACTAAAACAATGTTAATTGTTTAAATCCAAATCTAAGTAATATATACAAAGTAGTATATTCAGTTCTTGAAATTTAAGGAATTTAAAGTCAATTTAAGAAGGAATATATAAATATATATAAATATTTAAATGCAAACACAAACAAGGAAAACAAACAAAAACAGAGAAGAATTCAGACTGCATTTAAAATGTGGATGTGCCAGGAGGGATGGATTGGGAGTTTGGGATTAGCAGATGCAAACTGTTATATATAGAATGACTAAACAATAAGGTCCTACTGTATAGCACAGAGAACTGTATTCAATATCCTGTGATAAACCATAATGGAAGAGAATATGAAAAAGAATGTGTGTATATGTATAACTGAATCACTTTGCTGTACACCAGAAATTAACACAACATTGGAAATCAATTATACTTCAATAAAATAAATTTTAAAAAGTATGGATGTTGGGCTTCCCTCGTGGTGCAGTGGTTGAGAGTCTGCCTGCCGATGCAGGGGACGTGGGTTCATGCCTTGGTCCGGGAAGATCCCACATGTCATGGAGCGGCTAGGCCTGTGAGCCATGGCCGCTGAGCCTGTGCGTCCGGAGCCTGTGCTCCACAATGGGAGAGGCTACAACAGTGAGAGGCCCACGTGCCGCAAAAAAAAAAAAAAAAAAAAGTATGGATGTGACTGTTTGCATGTTCTAGTTTGTCATAGGATTGACAGAGTTTGACTTTTGTAATCAGACTTCATGGATTCAAATCCTGGCTTTGTTTCTCACTAACCCTATAATTTTAGTAAAATTTCATAAACTCCCTCAGCAACCTTCTTTTGTAAAGTAATTCAGATAAAGCCTCATAGAATTGATATAAAAATTAATCTGAGTGTCCTCCTGGAAGAAATAAATCTTTGATGTGAGTCTTAAAAAGTGTATATATGAGATATTGGAGAAGAGCAGGCAGCATCCCCAGTGGATGAAGGTATGGGAAGGAGAGAGAAGTGTCTGAGTGACTGTAGGGGGAATGCACTCAGAGCAGGATACCTGGCACTCTGTTGGTAAGTGGTGTCAGCTGGGGCTCCAAGCCTAATACAAGAGAGCATGGTCAATGAGGGGAGAGGGCAAGAAGCCCATACTGAAGAGTTTAGACTCACCATGTTAAGCCAGGATTGAGAAAGTCAAATGACTACGGGCTACCTGGGTATTATAAATGAGAGAAGTGTCTTAGGACAGGCAAGCAAAGTGGCTAGTGTGGGCCTTTCCACCAAACCAAAGACTCTGCTTTTTGGCCAGGTACAATCACTACCCAGCTCCATATTTACATCATGCTTCAGTGTATCCAAATCTAATTTTTTTAAGCAGCCAGCAATGTGGACTTTTATGTGGACTTCTAGAAATGTGTATGCTCTTTTATACCTTCATATCTTTAGGCGTGTCTGCTACAATAACCTGACCTTTCTTTCTCCTTGGCTAAGTTCAATATAACCCCCAAGACTCCTCTCAAATGTTTTCTTCTTTGTGGAACCACTTCCATATCTTGGGGGGGGGGGATTATTCCAGGACTTACCACGCTGGATTACAGTCTTGAGGCTAGAAGCTGCCTTATCTTTATTACAATGTTCACCACAGCATTTGACACAAAAAGTAGTCAATGAGCATGTGCTGATGTCTGTACTGGCTTAAATTCCTGAGCAGTGGAGGATGATTAGTTCACTGTCCATCTCAGCAGTAGAGAGAAGACTGAGAAGGATCAAGTTTCTTTTCAGATTAAAAAAAAAAAATGAGCCCAGTTTAGCATAAAAATCACATTTTGAAAACATTCTAGAAAATCGTTTTTAAAAGTTCCCAATTCTCTAGAATCAGATATGTCTATACTTTGTTCCCTCTAAGTAAATTCTACCAATAATGTTTTGAAAATACAGAACAAATCTCACTCACCTACACAAACAGATGGAGATGTGTAGTTTCCTCATGTGTTAGGCAGCCATGTCCATTAGCTGGAGGCATATTAAGGCCTTATTCTAGTAGAAGTAAATCTGGAAAAAAAGAGAAAGGAGCACAGAGCTGGGACATGGTGGTGGAGAGGCACGTTTTCCGTGTTAAGAAAGAAGGTTTTAAATGGTGAGGGATGTCAGAAGAAGATTATCTTGTGAAAGGAAGGGAATGGCATCCAGAAATTGCTCTGAATTGATGGAGAACCTGGAGATACCAGCACATGAAGCTTCAGTGTCCAGTAACACCACGTACTTGCAGTAGAGTTCCTCAGTCTCTGAGTCATTACTTCCTCCTCTTGTTTCCTTCCCCATGTCTCCTTCCTTCTTTTTTTCCTCCCCTCCTTTCCATTATTTCTTCTCCTCCTGTTACTCTTTCCCTTTTCCTTTTACTTCTCTTTCTCTTCTTCCTCCTCATTTCTTTGTTTCTCTTTCTTATCCTCCTCTTCTTCCTTCTTCTTTGTCTTATCCTTTTTCTCTTTCTTCTCATCTTTTTTTTTCCTTCTCCTTTTTTTTTCTCCTAAAAGAACATAGCTCTGATTTTGGAAAGAAGTGGGGTAGTAGAATGCATTTGAGAGTCAATTTTGATGGGCTGCATCTATTCTAGAATAAGAGGGCTTATGATATTTGAAAATATTATACAATAAACTTTGGCATATTAATCACATTTTAATTAATCCCAGTCACTTTTGTGGTGATAACAGAGTTTCTGTAAGTCCTGTGTCACATTCCTTTAGGCATCTCACATGGTTCAGAATAAGTGAGTTGACTTTTTAATTAACTTTGGGTAACCAATGAGACAAAATTGCCGTTGTCTTCTCATTTGCCTTATTTTGTCATTTGAAATAGATTTGAACACCAGAAAATCCATCTTGTTTGGTTTAATCTTATTAATTAATTTTAATTTTTAGAAGGTTTCCTTGTTCCACGTATCTGGGACATTGTTTAAAATATTTTCTAATTTCAGTGATTAATACAACCCTTTCCCTGAAATTCAATTATTTCCTGATTAAATCAATTCTCTCTAATCTTAGAATACTAGCATTTATCTCATACTACATATTCTGTAGCTGTCATTTCATAACAAATCTGATTAAAATCCATGTGGGTTGTTAAAGCTGCATGTCATAGTTAAAATTTGACAGTATACATTTTTGTAAAGTGAAGTGGGTTGAAAGATATATAAATGACTAGATACCATTTCACCTACATTAAAGTGTTTATCAGTTGTTCATATTGTAATTATAAAATTACTACTTTTAAAAAGAGTAGTTAATAATAAAGCAAAATTGCCATATATGCATGAAGATTTTGGGTTAGTAAAATTGCTTTATTCTTTTGCACTTAAGGTGAAGCTATTATTTTGAGACTCTGGATGCTGTAGGTATATCTAGGTATTTATTTTCTATTTGTTTTCCAACTATATAATTTATGTATTATTTTAATGAATATAAAGTGATTTATACATATACATAGTATTTTAAAAATAAATAGTACTTGTGTCATTACTCCTACCTTGATGAATTATAAGACATCTCTTGTGTTCCTTCTCCCATTCTTTCTTGTTTATTTCTTGTAATTCCTAACACTAGATGAAACTTAAACTTAGTTCTCTACCAGTAAATGGGACTCATACTCACCCAGGGTCTTTTATGCTCCATTTGTCTTGATTCACCCCCACATCACATCAGTCACAAGGTCAAATATTTTGATATCTCTACCCCAGTTCCAGCCACCATCATGCCTTGTCCTGAGTGAATGTCCTTACTTCTGTTCCCCATTTCATCCAACCTACCAAAGAATTGACTTTGTAAAGAGGCAGATCAACTTCCCATCTTCCTTCTAACTTGGCAGTGGCTTCTTACTGACCTTGGTATGGAGGTCATTTGGTTTCTCACAAGGTCAGGCCTTATCTGTGATATCTGTGATTTTGCTTAGATCTCCAGTTCCCTCTCTCAACTCCTCCTCCCCAGAAACTCAATCCTCTCATCTGCTGGACTCCTTTAGATTTTCCAACAAGTCAAGCTCACCTTTAACCTCCAGTCTTGGCATATTCTATTTCATCTGCCTTAAATGCTTCCACCTCTAGTCTCACATGTTATAAATAAATATACTCCAAGTTTATGAAAGTAGTGTCTCTACCTAAAGTATATTTTTAAAATGAAAATCCAACCCATTAAAACTGATATTTCCTTTCAATGCACTCATTTGGAATAAGAAGGTTGTATCTACCTGAGGTGACTGAATCATGTTTATCTACTCTGACAATTTCTTTTAATTGGTGCACTTGGATCATCCATATTTAAAATGATTATTGAGGGGACTTCCCTGGTGGTGCAGTGGTTAAGAATTTGCCTATGCAGGGGACAGGGGTTCGATCCCTGGTCTGGGAAGATCCCACATGCCACAGAGCAACTAAGCCCTTGCGCCACAACTACTGAGCCTGCGCTCTGGAGCTCGCAAGCTACAACTACTGAGCTTGTGCACCTTAGAGCCCATGCCACAACTACTGAAGCCCACATGCCTAAAGCCTGTGTTCCACAAGAACAGAAGCCAATTAGAAGGCTGCACACTGCAATGAAGAGTAACCCTCACTCTCTGCAACTAGAGAAACCTGAGCACAGCAACAAAGACCTAATGCAACCAAAAAATAAAAATAAAATTTAAAAAAAGTAAACAAAATAAAATTAATATTGATGTGGTTGCACTGACAGTTAGCATGTTTGTGACTGTTTCTTAAATGCTGCATTTGATTTTTGTTTCTCCCCTACACTTTTTCTGTCTTTTCTAGTTTTAGTTGAGGGTTTTATGATTCTATTTTATCTCCTCTCTTCACATATCAATTATAGTTCTTTCAAAAAACTATTTTAGTGGTTGCCCTGGAGTTTGAAATATACTTTTACAATTTATCTAAATCCACTTTCATTCCGCTATTTCACAAGTAGTGCAGGTGCCTGCAGGGAATTCTCAATTCCTCCCTCCAGTTCCTTAATACATAGTTGTCACTCATTTCACGTATCCATATGCTAAATTACCCAGTACATTGTTACTATTATTACTTTAAACAGTTATCTTTTAGGTCACTTAAGTATAAGAAATTTTTTAAAAATTAATTTATCCTCATTTATTCTTTTCTGACCTTTTTTGTGTAGATCTGTGTTTCAACCTATATAATTTTCCTTCTCCATGAAGAACTTATTTTTACACAACTTGCAGGGCCCATTTGCTGGTGGTGAATTCCTTCAGTTTTTGTTTGTTTGAGAAATTAATTATTTATCCATTATTTATTCTTCATTTTTGAAGGATAATTTCACTGAATATAAAATTCTAGAATGGTGATTTTATTCTTTCAGCACTTAAAATATTCTACTCAACTCTCTTGTTACTTGCATGATAAGTCCACTGAAATTTTCGTCCTCATTCCTCTATTGTTGTGGTCTTTCGCCCATCTCTGGATCTTTTCAAGATATTTTTTTCTTTGTCTTTGATTTTTTCTTTTTTCAATTTGAATATGATATGCCTAGGTGTAGATTTTTTGGTATTTATTCTGTATGATGTTCTCAAACCCTTCTGGACATGTGGTTTGGTGTCTGTCATTAATTTTACAATATCCTTGGTGCTTATTAATTCAAATATTTCTTTTCTTTCCTATTTTTCACAGTGTGGTATCTCCTTCTGATATTTTAAAGTGTTCCATTTCTGGTATTTCAAAGTTTTAAATTGTCCCACAATCCTTTAAAAAAGTTTTCCCATTCATTGTTATTTTTGCATTTCAGTTTAGGAAGTTTCCACTAACCTACATTAAGTTCACTGATTCTTTTCTTGGTCATATCCAGTCTATTGAGGGCCTATGAAAAGCATTCTTCATTTCTGTTACAGTGTTCTTTATTTCTATCATTTTCTTTTGATTATTTCTTAGAGCCTCTATCTCTCTGTTTACATTACCCACCAATTCTGTCATGTTGTCTACTTTTTCCATTAGAATCCTTATTTTAACAATTATAGTTATTTAAAATTTTCTATCTCATGATTTCAAAATCTGTGTCATCTTTGTCTGGTATTTATTCTTGCTTTGTTTCTTCAGGTTGTAATATTTCTTGTCTTTTAGTATGCCTTGTAATTTTTTGTTGAAAGCCAGACATATTTTATTGAGCAATAAGAATTGAGGTAAATAGCCTTTCATGTGAGGTCTTGTTAATCTGTCTAAAATTTGGACTATGTTTAATGTTTGGTGCAGCTGTAGGTGCCAGAGGTTTCAAATTCCTCTAGTGGTTTTGTTTTTCGTCTGTCCTCTTAACTTTTGGCTTCTCATAGAGCTCCTCCTCAGATAGAGTTTACATCTTGCAGCTTTTTTTTGGCTGTAATTCACTGTTATGATATTAGAGCCATTTGTGTGGTGCTAAGGAGTGGGAGAGGAGAAGTATTCTATAATCTTATGATTAAATATTAATATTTTAGTGAGTCTGTATCCCTGAGTTGTGACCTTCACGAGTGTTTCTTAGCTCCCCTTCCCCACTTAGGTGAGACAAGAAGCCTAGAGGGGATTGGTCAGGAGTAAATGCCCTTCCCCGTAGTGGGATAAGGTTCTGGTAAAGTCTTTTTCCCTGGAGAGTAGACCTTTGTTATGAAGATTCTCTGTAGTAGTACTTCTTAATGTTTATGTTTTCCTTCTCCCTGCCAGAGACTTTTGGGGATATTTCTTGGCTCTTAACAATGACAACCTGGTGGGTTTCTTGGTGGTAAAACCTATGAAAATATGGGGCTCCACTAAAATTGTGGTCTCCAGAAGTTTCTTCTCTTCAAGTTAGTTCATACTTAGACTAGAGCAAGTCATTAAAATGACCATTAGAGTATTCCTACCAGGGACTTCTGCTCCAGGTATCGATTTCCTCTGTGATTCTTTATGATGTTTGCCTGCCTCCAGATTTGGGGATGGAGATTTGCTCTTTGACTTCTGTTCTCTAATGACTCCAAGGAAATTCATAAAACTTTCAGTTTGTTCAGCTTTTCCTTGTTATAAGGAAGGGAATGATAAATTTCAAGCTCTTTTCATATTGTAGCTGAGACTGGATAATTTCTGACCAAATAATTTTTGAAGGAATAATAGACCATTTACTAATCTTTATCTCCTTCTCTAATTTGAAAATAATAATATTTACTTTGTGAGGATTATAGATAAGGTCTTACAATTTTTAATAAGGTGCCTACTCATAGTAGGTGCTCAAAAATGATAGCTACTTTTCATCTTATTACTATTAATTAAACTTATATTTGAATGGTCAGTTTATTTCTATTATTTTGGTTACTGGTGTGATTCAATCAGTTATCAACTGGTAAAATGCCAATTAAATAGAAGCCCTGTTAGAAATTTCTTTTAAGAAGAAAAGACTTCTTTTCTTTTGGAAACCCTTTATTCCTTGAATAAGTTTTACTTGTTATTATCTTGCCTGCTGAGAATAAAACAATAAAAGGAAGGAATAAGAATGGGGTTTACTTTTATTCTGTGCTTACTATGAACCAATCATTTTATATAGGGTAAATTTTATTTTCCACAGAAATCCTTTGAAGCAGGTATTATTATTATCATTCATGTTTTATTGATGAGGAAACTGTGACTCAGAAAGAGAATTCAACTAAGATCATTGAGCCAGTAAATGGTAGAGCTAAGGTCTGAACCCACGTCTCCACAACAAAGCTTTGGTCTCCTGTACAGCTCAAGCATATCTCAAACTTTAGTAATGCGTGAACCCCTATTAAAGGAAAAAATCTGCTAGATTCTTTCATTCAGATTTATACTATTTTCTTATAATGTTCTTTAAGCATATATGCACAAGGAACCAGGTATAAATTCCTTTTCCAATATCTCTTAACTAACTACAGAATGAAATGAAAGCACAATTTAACTGTAAACAGAATTACAAAGTCAATCAAATTTAATGAATAATTTTGACTACAGAAGTGAGAGAAAGATATTATTAGGCAAAAGAGTGCTAAGAAAAAGATTTAGGCACTTTTGGTAGTACATTTTATTTTTAAGATACTGGTAAGCACGTCAACTTTCCCAGAACAACATCGCTATCTGTAAAGCACACCATCTCATCCAGGAAATTGATTTGTTTAGTCAGTGGATGACCGAAAATAAAGAAGCTCACCTTAGTGGAACTCTGTGGGAATGAAGAAAAGTCCAGAAATAGAAAGAATGTGGGCTGAGTAGTGTCTTCTGAAATGCTGATGCTGTTGTCCCAGTGCCAGTGATGTTGATCATTTCTTTGCTCTAGTTCATTTACGAACCATCTTTCAGATCCTTGACAAGGTATCCTCCACCATTTGGAGCCGAATTTTTTTTATCTCAAAACTCACAATTCTATTTCAACAAGAATCTCTGAGTAGATTTTCTTGAAATATCATTTTGAGAGTATTTTATTTTGAGTCTGTTTATCAAAACATAGGTAAAAATCATTGAAATATACTTACATTTAAGTCCAAGTTTTTCTGCTAAGTGAGACAAGTGAAGCAAGGAAATATTTTTTTCTCAATTGGTTACCCTCCAGTACTATTTTACTCGTATGTGTTCATCTTTTATATAAAGAGACTAGTAATCCAGGGATCCTTGACCTTCCAAGACACCACTTTTTCCAGCAATCTCAGCTCCAGTTCCTAATCTAATTCTGGTTAGAGAAGGCAATGCATTTGGTGTTTCCAACCTCTCTATATAGATCAAGTGTAAAATTAATCCTGCTCTTAAAGGTTAGAGACCTATTATAGTATGCTCTTACAGAAAACTTCAGACAACCATAGGTTACAAAATTCACCTTTTTGGCCAAATCAAAATTATTTTTCATCTGTCTCAATTTTCTGGGATTTAGAGAAACAGAAAGAAAACAAAAATACATTGTTGAGCACTTATAATTATCCAGACACTTTGTTAAGGGATTTTCATACAGGGATTGATTTACTACTCAAATAATCCTCTAAAGTATTATAATCTATTAAAATTTCCATTTTATAGATAAGCAAACTGAAGTTCACAGAGAATAACAAGGGGAGAAAATGGATCAGATATACCAGGTCAAGTTTACTCTAATAAAAAGATCTTGCCAAACCCCTAAAATATCCTACCATGAACACTTGTAATTCCCATCTCTTAGATTTGTGGGCTGGACAATGTCTACTGGTTGGAGACCAGCTGCAAAATAAATGAATCTACCAGATTCACAATGTGTTTTTTCATTGGAACTTGACCACAGTCAATGAACACATGAATGCTCATATACAAACACACAATTCCTCTCCATTAGACATGAACGCTTCCCCCAGTCAAAACTGGGTTTGCCAGATTCCTATATTACGTTTATTAAATTAACAATTAACCCATCAAAGACCATTTGTTGATTGTGTTTTTTTTCATAAGCTTCAGCCATACAGACACTTGGCTTCCTGTCTTCTCCGAATAGTCAAATCTGATTAACAAAGGACCTAGTATGCTTCCTGGTAAAGCCCGCAATGTCTCCCACATTTTCCATCACTTCATAGAGTAGGCATTGACTTTCCTTTACTCTGTGTAATTAGAGATATTTCATAAATCTTAAATTCCCCAATTAACATTTCCTGATTGATGCCAAAGTGTTTGTTTTCAGTGATCTTAATCACCTTATCAGTCACCTTAGTCATGCTTATTCAGATTGCTCACAGATTCATGTATTTCTCCGTTGGCCAGCCTGCACAGCTCTTTTTATTTTTTATCTCCCAGCTTTTAAAGTAAAAATTTGGTGAACCCCAGGAATGAGTGACAGAGGTATTCATGCTTTCATTATTAAGTTGACAAAACCTGCCATTTTATATGTTGGGAACGCTAATGTTATACCAGGATAAAAGAGAGGGATTTTTGAGACTTTCCTGGTGGGTAAGGAACTCAAAAGAGAGTGACTTTAATTATTTAGTTTGTATATACACCAAGCTTGAGGGTGGTGTGAAAATTTTAATTGCATAGAAGATGCTGCAATTATGACCTCTTTGGAGGGAAATGACAGCAGTGTTAGTACCTTTCAATACTGAATTACTTCAGATGAAACACTTATTTGTGCTTTTGGGCTATATTTACTCTGCCAGAAGCTGTGGTAAAGATTTTCACAGTATAGCTTTGTCATTCTTTTAAAAAACCTTCCTGGAGGTTGGACTTTTAAAATGCTTTAGGAACAAGAACAGAAAAGCACCCAACATATATAGGAAAATATAAATTGTTGTTACTGAAAAGAACAAACATCTTTGTGAATATAAATCCTCTCTCTTCATTCATTTGCTTATAATGACTTCCTTGACTGAAGTGACTTCTTTACCTTGGTAGACTCTTTATTATCCTTCAAGACCCTGCTTAGATATAATTCTTTCTTGAAGGCTTCTCCAATTTCCTCTTACCCCAAATTGCTGTAAATTCATTCACTCACATACTTAATCATTCATTCAATAAAACTTTCTAAGTATCTACCAGGAATTGAGGGTTATAAATACCAATAAGACTTAATCTCTATACTCTAAAAGTTTATAATCTATTTGGAGGAGACATATATGTTGAGAAAAATAAATGCAATATCTATCAAAGTTTCTATTAGAGAAATCTTTATGAAGCATAAGTAGTTCACTAAGGCAAGGACTGTTAATCACTCTTGGGAACTAAGCAAAGATGTCTTAGAGAAAGTGGCATTTGTGATTATCTCGAGGAATGGGGCCAATATAGCTGAAGCTGCTGATAGCCTGACTACATAAATATTTTTGTCTTTACAACATCAGTGCCTACTGGCTCAAATGGCATTAGAGCTGGAACTTTGGCCATACGCATGGCAGGTGGGACAGGCTGGTAGTTAACCACTCCCTCGTGCTTGTCCTCAATCATAGACAAGGGTCTGGGATGACGTGTCACGTACAGGAGCTGGTGGATAAATACCACAGCTCCAATACCCATGGGTGAGATCATTCTGAGGAAATTGTACCACCCTGATTGGGGGTTCCCCAAGCAGAGTAAAGACCTTACCCACAGTAGTGAACTGGATTTATAATGTACATTTATTAGCTGACTTTCCTTTCCTGTCACTTCCCTATTTCCCTACTTTTCAAATAAACCATTTGCACGCTGTTGTGGGATAATTTTTTTTAAGTAAAACCAAGATTCTCATGCAACTGTAAAGTGAAAACATAACAAAGATTCTATTTAATTTATAAATTAATGATGGAAATGAGGGAAATGGTGAGAAGTCACAACTGAATCAAATGTAGAATTCCCAGGTAAAATCAGGATGCTCAGTAAAATTTGAATTTCATATAAATAGCTTATAATATGTTAGCATAAATATATGCCAAATATTGCATGGGACTATACTTATGCCAAAAATAATTATTTGAAATTTCAATATAACTAGGCATCTTGTTATTTTGGTTTGCTAAATATGACAACCTTATTCAAAAGAGAATTTAAATTACTATATGTAGATGGCAGATAAGGAATGCTGTAATATAAATTTACACATAGATGCAAAACTGGCAGAACTGATCAATATCTACAGGACAATAATCAACTGTATTCCACTGCACAGAATCTATATGTGTGTGGACAAGAATCGCTTGCGTGGTTAACAGTTTCCTACAAATTAAAGCTCAAAGACAATGAAAGGTGGAGATAACCTGGGCGGGTGTGCTAGATAAGGTATTCAGAGGTCTTTTCATTTTTTTCCATTTCAAAAACTTTTATAATGTTTTCTTACAACAAGAATTCTTTTCTGAGAGAACACAAACTGAAAACCTGTTTTGGGGACAGGTTAGGTGGTTATTCTAAAAAATGAGACAGAATGATTGTGCATTATAGAAACCATATAGGGTATGTGGAGGGGTGTGTTGAGTTATCAGCTTGTAGTGATAGGTTGGCAGTGAAATAAATAAGGACCTTGTGTACCATGTTGGGTAGCTTGGCAAATAACCAATCTGTAGCTATTGAGAGGCAACAAGATCAGATTTGCATTCATAAAGACCAACTGACCAATATAATAAAAGATAGATGTTAGGGCTATGAAACCAGAGGTGAGAAACAGGTGAAAAGGCAGGAGGTACAAAGAGAGGAAGAAGAGGGAAAAGCAAAGAAAGCAGTTAAAAAGACAGAATGGGCAGGAATGACATTTGATGAGATGTGGAGGTTGAGTTGGAAGGAACAGTCTAGAGATTACTATCAGAGTTCTGCTTCATGGTTATAATGCTATTAATAGAGATAGACTATCAGGTCCTTCATCAAAGATAGTGAGTTCAGGGCTTCCCTGGTAGCTCAGTGGTTGACAGTCCACCTGCCGATGCAGGGGACACAGGTTTGTGCCCCAGTCTAGGAAGATCCCACATGCCGTGGAGTGGCTAGGCCCGTGAGCCATGGCCCCTGGGCCTGCACGTCCAGAGCCTGTGCTCTGCAATGGGAGGGGCCACAAGAGTGAGAGGCCCGCGTACCACACACACAAAAAAAAGAAATATAGTGAGTTCAACTTTGAGTGCATGAGTATCTTTCAACAGGCAGCTAGATATGTGGTTTAAGATCAGGAGAAAGTTATGGGCTAGAGATACATATGTGTGAGTCTTAAGTACAGGTTAAAATTCTGAGAGTGAATGAAACTATTGAGGAGAAGATGGGCAGGATAAGACCTTGAAGAGTGGGCAGAGGTAGAAAACTCAGCAAAAGAAGTTGAGGAACAATGTTGGACATGAGAAGAACCAAGAGGATATGCTCTAACAGAGCCCAGGGAAAGAGATGCAAGTTTCAGGAAACAGGAAACAAGAAGACATGCCAAGGAGAGGTGTGCCAGTGAGAACTGTAACACATGAAGTGAAGAGATTTGCCCATGAACCATTGAGACAGTATTTTCTAAACTATCTTTTGAGATACCCCTCTTGTTGAGTTAAAATAAACAACGTTTAGGTAACTCTGAAAAATTCTGACATGTTTCCCCAAAACCCAAAAGCACAGAGAGAGGTATGATTTAACATTATTTAGTCTAGAAGTTCCCAATCTGACTTAATCATGAAGCACTTTCTGTGGCCTGCTACCTGTTCATATACTATGAAACAGGTGCTTCTGGGAAGAATGAACTAGAGTTAGTGAAGAAATAAGAATACTGGGGAAAAAGTTGGTAAGTAAAGAAATGTAGACTGTTTAGTATCAGTACTAGCAACTTATAATTATCTGTGCTTAGTCAATATTCCAGGGCCTTTACAATATTATTACATCTAAACTTCACAATGATCCTATAAGATGGGTGCTATTATTATCCACTTTTAACTAATGAAAGAACTGAAAACAGGAGACTTCTCTGGTGGCACAGTGGTTAATAATCTGCCTGCCAATGCAGGGGATACAGGTTCAAGCCCTGGTTCCAGAAGATCCCACATGCCACAGAGCAACTAAGCCTGTGTGCCACAACTACTGAGCCTGCGCTCTAGAACCTGCAAACCACAACTACTGAGCCCACATACCAAAACTACTGGAGCCCAGGCACATAGATCCTGTGCTCCGCAACAAGAGAAGCCACCACAATGAGAAACCCAGGCACCGCAACAAAGAGTAGCCCCTGCTCACCACAACTAGAGAAAGCCTGCATGCAGCAATGAAGACCCAATGCAGCCAAAAATAAATATAAACAAACAAATAAATAAAAATAAACAAATAAGCTGAAGATATATAGAGATGTTAACTAACTTGCCCTAGATCACACAGCTAATTAACGGCAGAGTCAGCCTCTGAACTCAGCCTGACTCTGAACACATACTCTTATTCACAATGCTTGGGTACCACCCAAATATTTCTGAAAGTTATCCCAAAATGTTTGGAAAGATACAAAAATATGACTTATGAAGTTGAAATTATAAGGAGGTAAAAATTGATCACAAAATCAGGTAACACATGTTCTATTACAGGAGTTGGCAAACTACAGCCTGTGATCAAAGTCCAACTTGTCACTTATTTTTGTAAGACTTGTGAGCTAAAATGATTGTGTTTTACATTTTTAAGTGGTAGAAAATAAAGAATAATGTTTTATGTCACATGAAAAATGACATGAAATTAAATTTCAATGTCTATAAATAAAGTTTAATTGGAACACAGTCAATCCCATTTGTTTACACATTATCTATGGATGCTTTCATGCTACAATTGTAGGACTGAGCTGAACAGACAGAATGGCTTGCAAAGCCTTAATTAAAAAATTTACTATGTGGCTCTTTACACGCAAAGTTTGCTGAGTCCTGTTCTATAAGAAAGGGCAGGTTCTCTAGAGAAAAAAAATTAGGATAGAAGCTTAAAGTTTAGGTGCCACAGATGACATTATTATTATAAGATGATGCAGGGCTTGGGAAAACTGAAGCATTGTTTAGTCAATACAAGCCTGCTATGCATGCTGGTGTAGGCAAAGACATGACTGCTTGCTCCAGGTATTACTCACTTCTCAATTTTCTTCTTATATTCCTATACCTGTTTCTCTCCTCCTTGGTACCATGCCCTGGAATTCTTTATTTCCTTCTGCAAATCTTTCACTGCTTCTGTTTGGTGAGACCTTAGGACTTCTCAATAACCTGTCTATTCTTCCTTTTTGATTGGTGATTCTCCACATCTTATTGATTTCCATGTCTTCTGCAGATCCAGGCAAGTGACCCTCCTCTCTTCCTGAATGATTCTCACCCACTGGGCAGGGACTACGGACTCCTGCAATTAAAGCTTGGAGTCTTACTTAAGACATGTTTTCTTCCAATGGATATGGTAGAAGTCAAATCAGAACTCAAACTCCTCAATTTGGTGAAAGGCCCTTTAGGTTGCAAGTGTAACAGATATTCAAATGAGACTTTTTAGGTCTTGGAATTTCAGTAGAGACCTTAATGCCTGAGAATGATAGAATGGGTGCCAGATATCCCCATATCTTAAAATAAGGAGTTAGAATACCTATGAAGGACATGACAAGAGATTGTAAAACCAGTTCTGCCTGTGTAAGCGGAACACCCACTTCCAGCCTATGTGAGAGATTTCTATTTGATTTGGGAGAGACTCTCCATGGAGGGAGCTATTAGGATTTTGAGGCTGTTCTCTCCTTCTCTCAGAAGGGCAGGGGCGGGTGATGGACACATATTAAGCCAAGTAAAGAGAGCATCAATAAAACAGCTCAGATAGCTTGATATGCATCCCTCAAATTTGGAGCACCCTAAAACTGCTATTCAACTCCAGTGGGAGAGGCCTCAAAGCACGTTAAGTTGGGGCCTGAGGCAAGAGAGAGAGGGAATGTATTGATAACTGTCTTGGGAGCAGATGGCTGCATTCTCTTCAATAGTCCGCAAGCCACAACTAAAAGATCCCACATGGTGCAACGAAGATCCTGTGTGCCGCAACTGAGACCTGGCGCAGCCAAAATAAATAAATATCTTTAAAAAACAAACAAACAAAAGAAAAGCCAAGGTGCATGTGTTCTGGAGGCTGGACCCACAGCAGACCTGAAGCCATCTTAAAAGGGATCTTGCCAAATTGACTACCCAGAGAGGCAAAGGGATGCCCACAGAAGAGGACATGGTGAGAAACCTATGAGTGAAGAAGGGGGTCACAAAAGACCTCTCAGTATTAAGGGGTTGCAGGAGGTGTCCTCCAGCAGAAGAATCTCTGAGAAAACCATGGGAGGTCCCTATGAGATTCTTTTTAAAGACAAATAAAAGGTAATCATATTGATTACAGCTGTACCAGAATTGTAAGATTATGCCCAACCTCCTTTGTTCCCTTTGCCTTAGGGTCCTGAAACAGCCTCCAGCAAGTGGGGAAGGAGGTAGAACAAGAAATATGGACAACCCAGTGCCCACCTTCACTTCAGGTGTCTGGGCCCCCAAGTGGCTTCAGCTGAAAGAGGGGATGCATCCAACATCAGAGCATATTTTAGAATTTATTCATTTTTACTGGATTAGATTCTTGAATGCTTGGGAATGACAAGAAAACTTTATATTATATAAGGTATATGCATATACTACTTAGCACATGTGCACTAGTAGATATGTATAATATTCATAACAGAATATTTTGCTGTCCATATTAGCAAAAAAGTATAAATAACACAAATTCTCATTGATAGAAGAATTTAAAAAATAGATTGTCTTATGGAATGGAATACTATAGAGCAGTGAAAGTGAATAAAGCACAAGTATATTTAATAATAAAGATGAACTGTAGCTATAGATCAAAGAGGAAAAAAAAGTCCCAGAGGACCACATATAGTATATTATCTTTTTTAATAAGGCTGAAGCAATTAAAACTAAAGAATATATTTCAATATTTGCCAATATGTTGGGTGATTTAAGGCAGAGGAATAAGAGGCATAAAATTTAGGGTCTTACTAACCTCTGTGGTTGGGAAGCAAGGCAGGGGGATGAGTTAGATAGAAATAAGTTATTGGCAACATTCTCATCCTGGGGTTGGCTGGATTGTGGAGGTTTATTATCTTATTAAAATAAATAACTACATGCAGTATGTAATATAACACAACAAAATGGCACATGCATGAAACAGTAATGGGTCATGAACCAAGAATTATAATTAACCTAATTCTGATATATGTGTTTTACTTAAAAAATACAAAACAAACAAACAAACAAACAAAAAACAAGAAAAAAACCCCTCAGAATCCTAGCTGATATTCCCAGCTATGGCTGGGGAAGAAGGTTACAAAGCAAGTTTAGTGAGTGGAAGGAACAAATGTTTCCTTTTGCTTGTACCTAAGACATGCCATTTATTCAAAGAGTTGCCTTTGCCCTAGCTCACACACGTGTAAGGGGGTGGGGTGGGGGAGCATTGACTGGCTGTTTAAAACATGGTAACATCTTGTCAAAGTCAAAGTGCAAGGTGAAGATGAAAACTAAAATGTCACCCCTGTATTTGTACAAACCAAGTGGAAGTGATCTGAAGGTCTAAAGAGATTTTTACCAACTTAATTATGGACCTTGATGTTAATGCTGATGTTCATAGCTTACTCTTTCTAAGTAAAGGTTAATCGGTCAATGAATAAAGAATAGAGGGTGACCTGTCAAAGAAAAGGATCTGTGGTGGCTTCAAATGATCTAATTAGATAGAACCAGAGGCTCCAAAACACAGAATAAACGAAAAATTTAGAGCTCCTCAAAGAAGACACTCCTCTCAATTTTACAAAATGTTTTTTTAAAATATATTGCAGTATAATAGCTTTAAAATGTTGTGTTAGTTTCTGCTGTATAACAAAGTGAATAGGCTATATATATACATATATCCCAATATGCCCTCCCTCTTGTGCCTCCCTCCCATGCTCCTTTTCCCAACACTCTAGGTGGTCACAAACACCGAGCTGATCTCCTTGTGTGATGAAGCTGCTTCTCACTAGTTATATATTTTACATTTGGTAGTGTAGATATGTCAATGCTACTCTCTCACTTCGTCCCAGCTTACCTTTCCCCTCCCCGTGACCTTAAGTCCATTCTCTATGTCTGTTTTTTGTTTTTTTAGATTCCATAAATATGTGTTAACATATGGTATTTGTTTTTCTCCTTCTGATTTACTTCACTTTGACAGTCTCTATGTCCATCCACCTCAGTACAAATAACTCAATTTCGTTTCTTTTTATGGCTAAGGAATATTCCACTGTATATATATGCCACATCTGCTTTATCCATTCATCTGTTGATGGACACTTAGGTTGCTTCCATGTCCTGGCTATTGTAAATAGAGCTGCAGTGGACATTGTGGTACATGACTCTTTTTGAATTATGGTTTTCTCAGGGCATATGCCCAGTAGTGGGATTGCTGGGTCATATGGTATTCTACTTTTAGTTTTTTAAGGAACCTCCATACTGTTCTCTACAGTGGCCATATCAATTTACATTCCCATCAACAGTGCAAGAGGGTTCCCTTTTCTCTACACTCTCTCCTGCATTCATTGTTTGTAAATGTTTTCATGATGGCCATTCTGACTGGTGTGAGGTGATACCGAATTGCAGTTTTGATTTGCAGTTCTCTAATGATTTTGAGCATCTCTAATGATGTTGAGCATCCTTTCATGTGTTTGTTGCCAATCTGTATATCTTCTTTGCAAGAATGTCTAATTTGGTCTTCCATCCATTTTTGGATTGGGTTGTTTATTTTTCTTATATTGAGCTGCATGAGCTGCTTGCATATTTGGAGATTAACCTGTTGTCAGGTTCTTCATTTGTAATACATTCTCCCATTCTAAGGGTTGTCTTTTCATCTTGTTTATGGTTTCCTTTGTTGTGCAAAAGCTTTTAGGTTTCATTAGGGCCCTTTTGTTTATTTTTGTTTTTATTTCCATTTCTCTAGAAAGTGGGTCAAAAAGGATCTTGCTATGATTTACATCATAGAGTGTTCTAACTATGTTTTCCTCTAAGAGTTTTATAGTGTCTGCCTTTACATTTAGGTCTGTAATCCATTTTGAGTTATTTTTGTGTATGGTGTTAGGAAGTGTTCTAGTTTCATTCTTTTCCATGTAGCTGCCCAGTTTTCGCAACACCACTTATTGAAGAGGCTGTCTTTTCTCCATTGTATATTCTTGCCTCCTTTAATAAAAATAAGGTGACCATATGTACGTGGGTTTATCTCTGGGCTTTCTACCCTGTTCCATTGATCTATATTTCTGTTTTTTGTGCCAGTACCATACTGTCTTGTTTACTGTAGATTTGTAGTATAGTCTGAAGTTAGGGAGCCTGATTCCTCCAGCTCCATTTTTCTTTCTCAAGATTGCTTTGGTTATTCGGGGTTTTTTGTGTTTCCTTACACATTGTGAAATTTTTTGTTCTAGTTTTGTGAAAAATACCATTGGTAGTTTGATGGGGATTGCATTGAATCTGTAGATTGCTTTGGGTAGTAGAGTCATTTTCACAATGTTGATTCTTCCAATCCAAGAACATGGTACATCTCTCTATCTCTTTGTATCATCTTTAATTTGTTTCTTCAGTGTCTTATAGTTTTTTTTCATACGGATCTTTTGTCTCCTTAGATAGGTTTATTGCTAGGTATTTTATTCTTTTTGTTGCAGTGTTACATGAGATTATTTCCTTAATTTCACTTTCAGATTTTTTATCATTATTGTATAGGAATGCAAGAGATTTCTGTGCATTAGTTTTCTGTCCTGAAATTTTACCAAATTCATTGATTGACTCTAGTAGTTTTCTGGTGACATCTTTAGGATTCTCTATGTATAGTATCATGTCATATGCAAATAGTGACAGTTCTACTTCTTTTCCAATTTGGATTCCTTTTATTTCTTTTTATTCTCTGATTGCTGTGGCTAAAACTTCCAAAACTATGTTGAATAACAGTGGTGAGAGTGGGCAACATTGTCTTGTTCCTGATCTTAGTGGAAATGGTTTTCACAATTGAGAACGATGTTGGCTGTGGGTTTGTCATATATGGCCTTTATTATGTTGAGATAAGTTCCCTCTATGCCTACTTTCTGGAGGATTTTTATCATAAATGGGTGTTGAATTTTATTGAAAGCTTTTTCTGCCTCTATTGAGATTACTATATGGTTTTTATCCTTCAAGTAGTTAATACGGTGTACCACATTGATTGATTTGTGTATATTGAAGAATCCCTTCATTCTTGGGATAAAAGCCACTTGATCATGGTGTATGAACCTTGTAATGTGCTCTTGGATTCTGTTTGCTAGTATTTTGTTGGGGATTTTTGCATCTAAGTTCACCAGTGATATTGGCCTGCAGTTTTCTTTTGTGACATCTTTGTCTAGTTTTGGTGTCAGGGTGATGGTGGCCTCACAGAATGAGTTTGGGAGTCTTCCTCCATTTGGTATAATTTGGAAGAATTTGAGAAGGATAGGTATTAATTCTTCTCTAAATGTTTGATAAAATTCACCTGTGAAGCCACGTGATCCTGGGCTTTTCTTTGTCAGAGGATTTTTAATCAAAGTTTCAATTTCATTCCTTGTGATTGGTCTGTTTATGTTTTCTATTTCTTCCTGGTTCAGTCTCAGAAGGTGGTGCTTTTCCAATATTTTTTCCATTTCTTCCAAGTTGCCCATTTTATTGGCATATAGTTGCTTGTAGTAATCTCCCATGATCCTTTGTATTTCTGCAGTGTTAGTGGTTACTTCTTTTTCATTTCTAATTCTGTTGCCTACAGTCTTCTCCCTTTTTTTCTTGATGAGTCTGGCTAATATTTTACCAGTTTTTTATCTTCTCAAAGAACAAGCTTTTAGTTTTATTGATCTTTGCTATTGTTTCCTTCATTTCTCTTTCATTTATTTCCGATCTGATCTTATGATTTCTTTCCTTCTGCTACCTTCTAGAGTTTTTTATGTTCTTCTTTCTCTGATTGCTTTAGGTGTAAGGTTAAGTTGTTTATTTGAGATTTTTCTTGTTTTCTGAGGTATGATTGTATTGCTATAAACTTCCCTCTTAGAACTGCTTTTGCTGCATCCCATAGGTTTTACATAATCATGTTTTCATTGTTAATTTTTTCTTGGTAGTTTTTGATTTCTTCTTTGATTTCTTCAGTGATCTCTTGGTTATTAAGCAGTGTCTTGATTAGCCTCCATGTATTTGTATTTTTTAGATATTTTCCTGTAATTGATGTCTAGTCTCATAGCATTGTGTTTGGAAAAGTTACTTGATACAATTTCAATTTTCTTAAATTTACCAAGGCTTGCTTTGTGACCCAAGATATGATCTACCCTGGAGAATGTTCCATGTGCACTTGAGAAGGAAGTTTATTCTGTCATTTTTGGACTGAATGTCCTATAAATATCAGTTAACTCCATCTTGTTTAATATATCATTTAAAGCTTGTGTTTCCTTATTTATTTTCATTTTGCATGATCTGTACATTAGTGAAAGTGGGGTGTTTAAGTCCCCTACTAGGATTATGTTACTGTCAATTTCCCCTTTTATGGCTGTTAGTACTTGCCTTATCTATTGAGGTGCTCCTATTTTGGGTGCATAAATATTTACCATTGTTATATCTTCTTCTTTGATTGATCACTTGATCATTAGGAAAATAGATCATTTATCTCTTTTGTCTGATATGAGAATTGCTACTCCAGCTTTCTTTTGATTTCCATTTGCATGGAATATTTTTTCCACCCCCTCACTTTCAGTCTGTCTCTGTCCCTAGGTCTGAAGTGGGTCCCTTGTACACAACATATAAATGCATCTGTTTTTGTATCCATTCAGCCAGTCTATATCTTTTGGTTGGAGCTTTACACTTAAAGTAGTTATTGATATGTATGTTCCTATTACCATTTTCTTAATTGTTTTGGGTTTGTTATTGTCGATCTTTTCCTTCTCTTGTGTTTCCTGCCTAGAGAAGTTCCTTTAACATTTGTTGTAAAGCTGGTTTGTTGGTGCTGAATTCTCTTAGCTTTTGCTTGTCTTTAAAGGTTTTAATTTCTCCATCAAATCTGAATGAAATCATTGCTGTGTAGAGTAATCTTAGTTGTAGGTTTTTCCCTTTCATTACTTTAAATATGTCCTGCCACTCCCTTCTGGCTTGCAGAGTTTCTGCTGAAAGATCAGCTGTTAACCTTTTGGGGATTCCCTTGTGTGTTATTTGTTGTTTTTCCCTTGCTGCTTTTAATATTTTTTCTTCGTACTTAATTTTTGATAGTTTGATTAATATGTGTTGGCATGTTTCTCCTTGGATTTATGCTCTACGGGAGTCTCTGCACTTACTGGACTTAATTGACTATTTCTTTTTCTATGTTAGGGAAGTTTTCATGTATAGCCTTTTGAAATATTTTCTCAGACCTTTCTTTTTCTCTTTTTCTTCTGGGACCCCTATAATTTGAATGTTGGTGTGTTTAGTGTTTTCCCAGAGGTCTCTGCAACTGTCCTTAATTCTTTTTGCTCTTTTTTCTTTATTCTGCTCTGTGGTCATTTTTTCCACTATTTTATCTTCCAGGTCACTTATCCATTCTTCTGCTTCAGTTATTCTGTTATTGATTCCTTCTAGAGAATTTTAAACTTCATTTATTGTGTTGGTCATCATTGTTTGTTTGCTCCCTAGTTCTTGTAGGTCCTTGGTAAACATTTCTTGCATTTTCTCCATTCTATTACCAAGATTTTGGATCATCTTTACTATTACAGGTAGACTGCATATTTCCTCTTCATTTGTTTGGTCTGGTGGGTTTTTATGTTTCTCTTTCATCTGCTGCATATTTCTCTGTCTTCTCATTTTGTTTAACTTACTCTGTTTGGGATCTCCTTTTTGCAGGCTGCAGGTTCATAGTTCTCATTGATTTGGTGTCTGGCCCCAGTGGGTGTGGTTGTTTCAGTGGATTGTGTAGGTTTCTTGGTGGAGGGGATTGGTGCCTGTGTTCTGGTGGGTGAGACAGGATCTTGTTTTTCTGGTGGCAGATCCATGTCTTGTGATGTGTTTTGTGTTGTCTGTGAATTTAGTATTATTTTTGGTAGCCTCTTTGCTAATGGGTGTGGTTGTGTTCCTGTCTTGCTAGTTGTTTGACATTGGGCGTCCAGCAGTGGAGCTTGTTGGCTGTTGGGAGTAGTTGGGTCTTAGCATTGAGGTGGAGATCTCTGGGAGAGCTCTTGCTGATTGATATTACATGGGGCTGGGACCATTACAGCCCTATTACATAGGCTGGGACCATTACATGGTCCCTGGTGGTCCAATGTCCTGAACTTGGCTGTCCCAACTCAGAGGCTCAGGTCTGATATCAGCCCAGAGCACCAAGACCCTATCAGCCACACGGTAGTTCTGTGATCTTAGACCAGGCTGTTAACTTCTCTGTGCCTCAAATTTTCTTTCCTGCGGCATCTCCTCACCCCAGAGGTCAGTCTTTTACACATTAAAAAACCCTCTAATATAATGGGGGTGGAAGCATTGGAATATACTATTAAACAGCCTAGATTTCCCCAGTATTTTTCTTATGTGCCTCAGAGGAAGGAGAAATGGTCATACATGCCTGAAATTGGTGGGATATCAGAAAGGGTACTGGTGATGTTTGGAGGCACAAAACCAAGATATATTTCAGTACCAATTGGAATCTTCATGGCCCCAGAAACCTGGGTATTCTTTCATCCACCAGTACCCTGAGCATAGGGTATCTTGACATTAATATGTTAGCCAGACTGGAAAATTGCATGTAAATATAATGATGGTAGAGAGAGATGGGGAACAGTTCTCACACAGACTGGATAAAGCAGCTGTGAATTCTCAAACGCACTCCATAAAATTGTGTAACCAAGAAGGTTCTTTCTTTTTGGCCTCTCTCATTCTGTATATAGTGTTTGTCTTTACTTAGGTTGTAAAGCTTGCTGCAGGATTCTGCTTGGCTTGTGTCAAATGTACAGATGTCTACGTGTTTCCTTCCCCCATTTTGCTCTGACTTCAAATGACACCACACTCTAATGATATCTGAAACTGGATAGATAGGTCTTAATCTAATGACAATAGGATGAAAGTCTACAGGTCAGTCCTGGGAGGTGAGGGAAATGGCTATTACATATCAATTACTGGTACATTCACAATGGTAAATGCCTGAGAAACTGCCTTAACAAAGTGGAGATAACTCAGATCAATTTAAAAGCTATTCCTGAATAAGAATTTGTATGTAGTAGCCAATCAGTGTATTTAGTGGAGCAGATGTGCTCTTGGAATGTGGCACGTGGCATTTGGTGACAAGTGTCTGCATTCTCTGACTTCCAGTCATTTAAATTTTAAATTGAGGCAGAAGAAAAGAAAAAGGATGCAAAACACTGCCTGATTCCAGAGGATGTTGTTGACTTTTTCCCTCCATTCAACAGATGTTTGCTTTGGTGACTCTGCGAGGGGGTCAGCAATCCTGCGAGATTAGCAATTCTGATTTCTACAACAGCTTTTATGGGCACAGAAGTGGTTTTAAACTGGTTAGTGGCGTTTAGTCACTGTGTAAGGAAATGCTTAAATAGTTCAGAAAATATGTCACATTGCCTTGCTTAGATACCTAGGAAAGAAAGGCATAGGAATCATTTACAGTCATTGCTAAAGCCAGATTTTATATATGTCAAGGCTGGGGTTAGCTAAAAGGTCTGAGTGGGGAAACTAATCTTATTCAGATAGAAGCTGGAATAAAACAACAAAATCAGCTGTCAAAGAAAATATCCTATGAGCCATGTGCAGTGATTGTAACAGTATTTCCTTTGTGGCCAGCTGGAGGAAAATCACCCTTATACTTTCTAAGTAGAAAACTTGGGACTGGGCAAATATCTGTGTGAGGTGGACTTACTCCTGAGATAGGGAAGACAGCTTCTAGAGGTCATGGTCTGTGAGAGTAGACCCAGAAGACTACCTCTACTGACAACCTAGTCATTCATCTTTTCAATAAACCATTCCATTTACAAGAAATAGCATCCAGCATGTAGTTTGGACCTTCAAATTGCTTTATAAGGGTAGTTCAGACAAGCAGAGGCATTTGACGTGTATCAGCTATCAAGGCTGGCAAGGAATCACTTTTATGGTAATTTAGCAAGGGTGGGAGTTGAGGAGGTTCCAAACAGAGAGATGCAGTCAGTGTCTGGGAGGTAGATCACTCAGGAACAGAAATCTTTCTTGAGTCAATTTATTCTCTGCTTCAGTTTTACACACACACATATATAAGTCTAGTCTTATTCAGTGAATAAGGAAAGCAACTCAATGTATGTTTGTACAGTGACAGAGAGTATTTTTGTCAGCATGGTGACTGATTTATAATATCCTTAATAGTGATTTGCTCAGTGTTGAATGGCTGGCCATGGCTGACCCTTGGATTACTCGTGAGATTACGGCCAAAAGGAGATTAGAGAGTCCCAGGTAAATCTTGCCTCTGACTGAGGCTGCAGCAGAAATGTCAGGATTACCTCCCAGGCTATTTTTGTGTGTTCTAGATATGAATAACTTCTACAGGAGAATCAGGAAAAGTTACAAGCAAACAGTTTTATGTGTGTTTTCCTCCAGGGAGTGGTGTTGGAGAATGAAGGAGGCATCTCACTTTTACTTTGTGCATTTTTGTCTTGTTTGATATTTTTGCCAAGGGCATGCATGTGTTAAAAAGTGAACTGGTATCCAAAGATATGAAAAATCTCTGTGTTCTGGTTGAAATGTTCTTTGCAGGATCAGAGGCTGGCTTTTATTGTTGCTGTTTGTTTCTTTTTTCCTACTGACCTTGAGAAATATATATGTCACTAAATGTTCTTAAAGACACGGAAAAGTTTTGTCTAAAATCTGGATGTCAAATGTTTGATATTTGAGCAATGTATAATCTATAATATTTTAACTTATTTGGAAAGCAGTTTTTAAACCTGTATGTGTCATAAGATACATAGATACATTACTGTACTACTCACTTGAAAATACATCAGGTAAACCAATTAATTGGGCTTGTGAAATACCGAAGAAAATTGTTTTTGTTGATGTTTCCTACCCCTGTGCTCATTCCAATTTAACAGTCTTTTACTCAGTTCCTAGTATGTGCAAATACTGTAGTAGATATTCTAAGACTGAAACCGAGCAGGACCCTGTGGGACTCCTGGGAATGAAAGCCTTTCTCTGTCCCCTGTTTCTTGTTTGTAGAGAATAGGCTCCAGCCTCCATGACCTTCCCTGAGTTCCAAAGGGCAGATTCGAACAGTTGCTAATCAGGGAAGGAAAGGGATGCAGAGACAAGCAATAATAGTCAAGAAGCAATAGTGCAGCCTTGGGGCAGTGTCCTGGTTCTGCTTCAAGGGATACACATAACAATATTCTTGAGCTCTTTACAGAACTAACACCTCCAACAAATAGAAGATGTTAGCATTCTGCATTCAAAAGAAGCTCACCAAGAGACCACCTGAGGTCAGATTAAAGGAGTGCAGGCCCTGCACACACCCCAATCCTTATCAGCACCCCCACCCTTGCACCAATGTTATAAAACTCCTCACCAAATCCCTCTAGGTTGGGACACACAGTTTTGAGGGGCATGAACCTGCTGTGTCCCCTTTTCCCTGGCAAAGCAATAAAGTTATTCTTTTTTACTTAACCCAAAAATCTGTCTCTGAGATTCGACTCAGCACCAACACACAGAGGCCGAGTTTTTGGCATCAAGGTGAACCAGATATAAATGCTGTCCTATAGAAATTTACTTCTAACTGTGGAAAAATATGAGGCTAAATCAGTGCTACTTCAAGGTGAAAAACAAATATCTGTGGATTACAAAGGAATGAAATATAGTGCTCAGGAATATTCAACTGAAGATAAAGTTGTTCTTTTCCTGGAAAGGTTATTATTCCCACAGTGATAATTTATTTCATCTCTTGTAATAATAGATTAAGCCTAGAGTTTATAGTGGGGTAGAAATAACACTGGCTGGTTATCCAAACATCTGGATTTCAGTTTCAGCACTTTTCTGAGCCAGTTGTATTGGGTAAATGATTGACAGTCATTAGGTTCAAGGTTCTTCCCTAATATCCTTTCTTGAGGACAAGTCTAAGGATCATTACTGGCCCACTGGGCTGTGCTGAAGTTAGTCATGTATTGAAGGAAAAAGTTAATTTTCTGATCCCTTAGGTTGAATGGCCCTCTTTTGGAACATTTTGGAATTCATCTCTATGACGTCTTCTATTTCTTCCCTACAAATGGGTAGGAAAAATCTTCAGATCATTTTTATCTTAAAAAAATGGGCTGAGAGAGCCCATGAGAATCATAGCCCCTCCCAGGGGAAGGAGATATGTAAAGTAGTTCAGTCCTACAGGTCAGGTCTTTAGGTGAGAACTTCTCTTTCCTCCATTCTTTACCCTGGAACTTTGCTTTCAGCATTGAGATGCTAAGTCTAGATCAGAGGATTGAGAATTGGGTGTGGTCTAGGGAGAAGGAGATGATAAAACCTGTGTGCTGCCTTTTGATTCCACTTCTAGGCTCATTTATTTTGGGACAAAGCCTTCTTTATAGCTTATGGGGCCTTGTCTAACCAATCAGGAAAGTCTAATATTGTTTGAGGAAAATATTTAAATAAATGAAATAACTTTGCCTGGACAATTGTCTTTTTATTTTCCTCAGGAACTCGAGGCAGTAATAAGAGAATGATTGAGGATTTATGTTTTTAGTGCATGATAAGGCTGGCCATTTTGGGATTTGTTTTTTCCAAAAGAAATGATATTTGTTCAGCTCTGACTTGTTTCTTGGGTATTTCCCCTTTTTCTTTTCTTTTGTGTTGTTTTTATAAATATATTCACTCTATAATTTGTCTTATGCAGGGATACCAAGGCACTGGTTATAGGCAAATGCATGTATCCTTCATGATTTCAAATCAAAATTGCTATAAGCAACTCAGGAGATTAGTGTATAAGTTTATATAGCATTTTTAATTAAACAAATATTTGTTGGGTGTCATCCACGTAACACTATCTTCCGCATTACCCTTTAATCTAGGGCTTCTAACTTGAGGCTCTTGGATATATAGGGGGTTCAAGAATGATTTTCAGAAGGCTATAGATCCCCTGAATTTACAGGCAAACTTTATGTATATGTTTATCTAAAAGTATGAATCCACAGCTTTGATGGGATTTCTAAAGGGATCTATAAACTAAAAAAATACTTTAAAATCTAAGCTCTCTAAGATCAGAGGACTTATATTTTATTTCCTTGATGTCTGCTGGTACGAAAATCAGTGTGCAGTACAAAACCCATCAGAGTGGATTAATTTCAATAAAATTGGCAGTTGTCGAATGCCTATCTTTATTCAGGCAAAATGTTCCAATGCTATGCAGATAAAGTTGAAGATGAGGGAGTGGGAAGGGAGGTAAGTTTCAGAGCTATCTGAGGAGCTCATTCCCATCAACCATCTACTGAGTCAGAATTTCAGGGAGGGGGGAGGCACAAACTACAAACTATCTTTCTAGGTCATTCTGTAGGATCTCACCCCTTATCCAGATTGAAAATTACTAACCTGGTGGGAAAGATAAATAGGTAAACATTAAATAAATATACTTCAAGAAAGAATAAAAAAGACAGTCTCTTCAAAAAGTGGTGCTGGGAAAACTGGACATGGAAAAGAATGAAATTAGAACACTCCCTAACACCATATACAAAAATAAACTCAAAATGGATTAAAGACCTAAATGTAAGACTGGACACTTAGAGGAAAACTTAGGGGAAGACATAGGAAGAACACTCTTTGACATAAATCATAGCAGGCTCTTTTTTGACCCACCTTCTAGAGTAATGGAAATAAAAACAAAAATAAACAAGTGGGACTTAATGAAGCTTAAAACCTTTTGCACAGCAAAGGAAACCATAAACAAGATGAAAAGACAGCCCTCCAAATAGGAGAAAATATTTGCAAATGAATCAACAGACAAAGGATTAATCTCCAAAATATACAAATAGCTCATGAAGCTCCATATCAAAAAAAACAAACAACCCAATCCAAAAATGGACAGAATACCTAAATAGACATTTCTCTAAAGAAGACACACAGATGGCCAAGAGGCACATGAAAAGATGCTCAACATCACTAATTATTAGAGAAATGCAAATCAAAATTACAATGAGGTATCAACTCACACTGTTCAGAATGGCCATCATCAAAAAATCTACAAATAATAAATGCTGGAGAGGGTGTGGAGAAAAGGGAACCCTCTTGCACTGTTGGTGGGAATTGGATACAGCCACTATGGAGAAGAGTATGAATGTTCCTTAAAAAGCTAAAAATAGAATTACAATATGACCCAGCAATCCCACTACTGGGCATATAGCCAGAGAAAACCATAATTCAAAAAGACACATGCACCCCAATGTTCATTGCAGCACTATTTACAATAGCCAGGTCATGGAAGTAACCTAAATGCCCACCAACAGACTAATAGATAAAGAAGATGTGGTACATGTATACAACAGAATATTACTCAGCCATAAAAAGGAATGAAATGGGGTCATTTGTAGAGATGTGGATGGACCTAGAGACTGTCATACAGAGTGAAGTAAGTCAGAAAGAGAAAAACAAATATCATATATTAACATATATATGTGGAATCTAGAAAAATGGTACAGATGAACCAGTTTGCAAGGCAGAAATAGAGATGCAGACGTAGAGAACAAACATACAGACACAAGGCGGAGGAAGGAGGGTAGGATGAATTGGGAGATTGGGACTGACATATATACAATATGTACAAAATAGATAACTAATAAGAACCTGCTGTATAGCACAGGGAACTCCACTTCACTGTACAGTAGAAACTAACACAACATTGTAAAACAACTATACCCCAATAATAACAATAAAACAAAAAGACAGGATGAACTCCCTTCTAAAATGTGGTCTCACTGACATGAACTAGGAGATAGTGAAACCCATGTGAATTTCACAATACCTGTGGCTGTGAGTCAGGCCTCGAGGTGTGAGAAAATTTCAATAAGAACAGAATGATATGACTTGAATATGCTGAGTATGGATGTTGGAGAAGGAAAGGGAAACAGTTTTCTGATTTTCTCCTATAACGAAGAGAGTGTGCAGATAGGGAACTATGTAGTCAGGAATCAGGTACATATTAATACAGAGCTGCAAACAGAGGACTGTATAAGTCAATTTATCTGAGTTGGTGGACAATACCTTCACGATTGATGTACCTCTACCATAAATTTGTCTTCCCTTTGTTCATACTCAAGACTACTATAAATGGTATGTACAGTTTGAGTGGGCTCAAACAAGTAAATGAAATTTCCAAGAGCCAATTCAGCATAATAAATATAAATTTTAAAGAGAAGCTCAGACATTTATCAAAGCTTCTCATTTAAAACAAAACAAAACACAACAAAAAAACCCATCATTATGAGAAAAGTACTTAAGATTTCTGGAATATCTTGACAGGCCAGTATTTGTCGTTTAGGCTGACAATTCAGCTTAAATGATTTCCTGTATCTTGATGCTATTAGCTGGTATTTGGCTAATTGCATGGTATTTTCTATGGGAATTTTGCCAAAGAAACTAGCTGTTGAGTTGAATATTGTATTAGTTTTCTGTGGCTGCTATAGCAAATTAGCACAAAGTTGGTGGTTTAAAACAACAGAAATTTATTCTCTCACATTTCTGGAGGCCCAAAGTCCAAAATCAAGGTGTAAATAGAGATGCAGTACCTCTGGAGTCTGTAGGGTAGAATCTGTTTCTTGCCTCTTCAAGCCTCTGGTGGCTGCTAGCATTCTTTGGCTTGTGGGTGCATCTCTTTGCTCCATGCTTTCTCCTCTGTGTACCTCCTGGATGTACATCTCAAAAACCTATCTTTCCCTGAGATAATTCCCACTTGATCATAGTGTATGGTCCTTTTAATGTGCTGTTGGATTCTGTTTGCTAGTATTTTGTTCAGGATTTTTGCATCTATGTTCACCAGTGCTATTGGCCTGTAGTTTTCTTTTTTGTGATATCTTATTTTGGTTTTGGTATCAGGGTGATGGGGGCTTCATAGAATGAATTTGGGAGTGCTTCATAGGGAGGATGGGAGGGAGGCTCAAGAGGGAGGGGATATGGGGACATATGTATGCATATGGATGATTCACTTTGTTGTACAACAGAAACTAATACAGTATGTGAAACAATTATACTCCAATAAAGATCTATTTTTTTAAAAAAAAGACCATGAACACAGCCTGAGTTTTCCACATGGAAAAATAAAATTTGTCACCAGTCAAAACACACAAAAAAATCCTTCCCTCTGTTATATGAACACTTGGGATGATGTTTTCAATTTAATTGATTTGTGCCCTATTTTTATTATCTTTTCCTTTTGCTTACTTTGAATATAATTTTTTTGTTTTTAAGTTTTTTAACTTAAGCTTTTTTTTTTAACATCTTTATTGGGGTATAATTGCTTTACAATGGTGTGTTAGTTTCTGCTTTACAACAAAATGAATCAGTTATACATATACATATGTTCCCATATATCTTCCTTCTTGAGTCTCCCTCCCTCCCACCCTCCCTATCCCACCCCTCCAGGCTGTCACAAAGCACCGAGCCAATATCCCTGTGCCATGCGGCTGCTTCCCACTAGCTATCTACCTTACTACATTTGTTAGTGTGTATATGTCCATGACTCTCTCTCGCCCTGTCACAGCTCACCCTTTTAACTTAAGCTTTTAAGCTCTTTTTTAAGTTTCCTAAAATGGAAGCTTAGATTATTAATTTTAGATATTTCTTCTAATATACACATTCAATGCTATACTTTTCCCTCTAAGTACTGCTTTCACTGCAACCGAGGCATTTTGATGAGTTGTATTTTCATTTTCATTTTGTTTGATATATTTAAAAATTTCTCAAGATATTCTTTGATCCATGTGTTATTTAGTCTCCAAATATTTTAGGATTTTTCCAACTCTTTCTGGTTATTGTTTTCTAGTTTAATTCCATTCTGGGCTTATGATTTCTACTCTTTTAAATTTGTTAAGGTTTGCTTTATGGCCCAGAACATGGTTTATCTTGGTTAATGCTCCATGGGAGCTTGAGAAGAATGTGTTGGACTAGGTATTTATAGATGTCAATTATATCCAATTAGTTGATGATGCTAGTCAGTTCAAATTTATCTTTACTATTTTTCTGCCTGCTGGATCTGTCTCCAGTTATGACAGTAGGTTCATTTATTTCTCATTGAGTTCTATCAGTTTTTGCCTTAAGTATTTTGATGCTCTGTTGTTAGGTGCATGCACATTAAGGATTATAAGTCTTCTTGGTGAACTGACGTCTTTATCATTTCATAATACCCCTCTTTATCCCTGATAATTTTCCTTGCTCAGAAGTCTTCTTTGTCTGAAGTTAATTTAGCTACTTCAGCTTCCTTTGATGATTATTGGGAAGGTTTATTTTTATCCATTCCTTTACTTTTAATCTATCTGTGTCTTTAGGTTTAAAGTGGATTTTTTGTAGACAGCGTATGTTGGATCTTGCTTTTTCATCCACTCTGACAGTCTCTGTCTTTAAACTATTCACCTTTAAAGTGATTATTGATATAGTTGGATTAATATGTACTGTAATTCTAACAGTTTCTATTCATTGATCTTTGTTTTTCTTTTCATCATTTATTTGTTTCTGTCTTCTCTGGTTTTAAATATGTATTTTATATGATTCCACTTTCTTTCTTCTTTTAGCATATCAGTTACACTTCTTTTTAAAATGATCTTAGTGGTTGCCCTAGAGTTTGTAATACACATTTACAATTAGTCTAAGTCCCCTTTCAAATAACACTTCATAGGTAGTGCATGTACCTTAAAACAGGGACTTCTTAAATCCTCTCTCTTGTTCATTATTACATTGCTGTATTCATTTTATTTGTCCATAAGCTATCCATAAGCTATAATCACTCAACACATTATTGCTATTATTATTTTCAACAAACTATCTATTAGATAAATTAAGAATAAGAAAGAAAATTTTTTTATTTTGCCTTCACTTATTCCTTCCTTTTTCAATGCTCTTCCTTTCTTTATGCAGATCTGCATTTCTGAACTATATATATATATTTTTTTTTTCTGTCTGAAGAACTTCTTTTAATATTTCTGTAAGATAGACCTACTGGTAACAAATCCTCTCTCTTTTGTTCTTGTCTGATCAAGTTGTCATTTTTCCTTAACTTTTAAAGGATAATTTCACTGGATTCAGAATTCTAGGTTTTGTTTTCTTTTAATACTTTAAATATTTCACTACACTCTCTTCTCACTTGAATGGTTTATGATAGGAAGTCTACTGTAATTCTAATTTGTGTTCCTCTATAAGCATCATTTTTCCCCCTCTGGCTTTCTTCAATATTTTCTTTATTGCAATTGGAATATAATAAGCCTAGTTATAGATTTTGTGGTATTTATCCTGCTTGATCTCTGAGCTTTCTGAGCCTGTGGTTTGGTGTCTGCAATTAATTTTGGAAAAGTCTCAGCCATTACAGCTTAAAATATTTTTTTTTTCTGATCTGTTGTCTCTTTATGGTATTCCCATTACATATATACTACATCTTTTGCAATTATCCTAGTTCTTGGATATATTGTTCAATTTTTCTCTTTCTTTTTTTCTCTTTGCTATTCAGTTTAGAAAGTTTCTATTGACATATACTCAAGATCACTGATTCTTTTCTTGGACATTTTTAGTCTACTGGTGAGCCCATCAAAGGCAGTCTTCATATCTACTACAGTGTTTTTGATTTCTAGCATTTCATTATGATTCATGTTTAGAATTTCCATCTTTCCACTTAGATTATCCATCTCATCTTCTACAATGTCCACTTTCTCTTTACTAGAGCTAATTAGAATATTAATTAATTATAATTATTTCAAATGTTTTGCCTGACAATTCCAAAATCTCTGATGTATCTGAATCTAATTCTGATGCTTGCTTTGTCTCCTCAGACCCTTTGTTTTGTTTCTCAGTTTTTGTTAAAAGTCAAACATGATGTACTGGAGAAAAAGAAGTGAAGTAAATAGGTCTTTAGTGTGAGTGTTTATACTTATCTGGCTAAGATTAAGGATATGTTTACTGTCTGCTGTAGCTGTGGTGTCAGAGGCTAAAATTTCCCGTAGTGTCCTTGCTTTTGTCTTCCCTATTGTCCTGCATTTCCCTAGAGAATACTTCTTAAATAGTCTTGCCATTTTTTCAGCTGTAATCCCCTATTATACAGGAGGAGACCTACTGGTGTGATGGTAAGGTATAGGGGAGGGGAAGTGTTCTATAGTCTTATGATTAATTCTCAGTATTTTAGTTAGCCTGTGTCCCTGGGCTGTTATTTTCACAAGTGCTTCTCAGTTTACACCTCTCATTTTAGGTGAGACAAGAAGTCTAGAGGAGGCTGGAGTTGGGCAAGTTCCCTTCCTACAGATCAGTTAAGCTCTAGTTAAAACCCTGGTTGTTTAAGCTCTGGTAAAATAGTTTCCCTTGAGGGCAGGCTGTTGTTAAGGATAACAAAGTACTCTGAGCTTATTTAAAAGTTGTTAATTTCCCCTCCTTCTGTCAGAAACATGAAAGGCTTTTTCTCTGATTTTCACAGTGAGAACTCAGTGGAGTTCTTTGAAGTAAATCTCAAGAAAGTATGGGTGCCCCCATGAGTTTTTATCTCTCATTCATTAGTCAATGTTTCATCTCCAGCAACTATTAAATTACTCTTTAAGTGGTCCTAAAAGGCTCCAGCAGAAGCTTCTGCCCCTGGTAAGCTGTGATTATCTGTCTCTCCAGTTTCAAGGTGGCAGTTTGACCTGTGATCTCAATTCTCTGATGGATCTAAGAAGAGTTGTTGATTTTCATTTTGCTCAGCTATTTTTCTTGTGAAAACAAAAGTGATGATCCCAAACTTTTTGTATGTCAAACTGGAAACTAAATTATTGAAACCCACTTTTTAGATATTATAGAGTGGATATATTTATCAGGAAAAAGAGCTGTACTTAATAATCTCTAAATTCTCTTCCAGGTCATTTTTAATTTTTTTTCTAATTCTAACAAATATTGCCTCATAAGTTCAATGGGTGCAGAGCCATTGTATTATCTTTGACATTACAGTTTTTTTTTTTCTGTGTCTTTATTCCTGTCTTACCCCTAGGTTCTTCGTGACATATTTTTCCCCCTAAATTCCATATATATGTGTTAGCATACAGTACTTGTCTTTCTCTTTCTGACTTACTTCACTCTGTATGACACACTCTAGGTCCATCCACCTCACTACAAATAACTCAATTTCATTTATTTTTATGGCTGAGTAATATTCCATTGTATATATGTGCCATATCTTCTTTATCCATTCATCTGATGATGGACACTTAGGTTGTTTCCATCTCTGGGCTATTGTAAATAGAGCTCCAATGAACATTGTGGTACATGACTCTTTTTGAATTATGGTTTTCTTAGGGTATATGCCCAGTAGTGGGATTGCTGGGTCATATGGTAGTTCTATTTGTAGTTTTTTAAAGAAAGTCCATACTGTTTTTAAGGAAACTCCATACAGTGGCTGTATCAATTTATTCCCACCAACAGTGCAAAAGGGTTCCCTTTTCTCCACACCCTCTCCAGCGTTTATTGTTTCTAGATTTTTTGATGATGGCCATTCTGACTGGTGTGAGATGATATCTCATTGTAGTTTTGATTTGCATTTCTCTAATGATTAATGATGTTGAGCATTCTTTCATGTGTTTGTTGGCAGTCTGTATATCTTCTTTGGAGAAATGTCTATTTAGGTCTTCCGCCCATTTTTGGATTGGGTTGTTTGTTTTTTTGTTATTGAGCTGCATGTGCTGCTTATAAATTTTGGAAATTAATCCTTTGTCAGTTGCTTCATTGGCAAATATATTCTCCCATTCTGAGGGTTGTCTTTTGGCCTTGTTTATGGTTTCCTTTGCTGTGCAAAAGCTTTTAAGTTTCATTAGGTCCCATTTGTTTATTTTTGTTTTTATTTCCATTTCTCTAGGAGGTGGGTCAAAAAGGATCTGGCTGAGATTTATGGCATAGAGTGTTCTGCCTATGTTTTCCTCTAAGAGTTTGATAGTTTCTGGCCTTACATTTAGGTCTTTAATCCATTTTGAGTTTATTTTTGTGTATGGTGTTAGGGAGTGATCTAATCTTATAGTTTTACATGTACTTGTCCAGTTTTCCAAGCACCACATATTGAAGAGGCTGTCCTTTCTCCACTGTACATTCCTGCCTCCTTTATCGAAGATAAGGTGACCATATGTGCGTGGGTTTATCTCTGGGCTTTCTATCCTGTTCCACTGATCTATCTTTCTGTTTTTGTGCCAGTACCATACTGTCTTGATTACTGTAGCTATGTAGTATAATCTGAAGTCAGGGAGCCTGATTCCTCCAGCTCTGTTTTTCATTCTCAAGATTGCTTTGGCTATTCGGGGTCTTTTGTGTTTCCATACAAATTGTGAAAATTTTTGTTCTAGTTCTGTGAAAAATGCCAGTGGTAGTTTGATAGGGATTGCATAGAATCTGTAGATTGCTTTGGGTAGTAGAGTCATTTTCACAATGTTGATTCTTCCAATCCAAGAACATGGTATATCTCTCCATCTATTTGTATCATCTTTAATTTCTTTCATCAGTGTCTTATAATTTTCTGCATACAGGTCTTTTGTCTCCTTAGGTAGGTTTATTCCTAGATATTTTATTCTTTTTGTTGCAATGGTAAATGGGAGTGTTTTCTTGATTTCACTTTCAGATTGTTCATCATTAGTGTATAGGAATGCCAGAGATTTCTGTGCATTAATTTTGTATCCTGCTACTTTACCAAATTCATCGATTAGCTCTAGTAGTTTTCTGGTAGCATCTTTAGGATTCTCTATGTAGAGTGTCGTATCATCTGCAAACAGTGACAGCTTTACTTCTTTTCTGATTTGGATTCCTTTTATTTCCTTTTCTTCTCTGATTGCTGTGGCTAAACCTTCCAAAACTATGTTGAATAAGAGTGGTGAGAGTGGGAAATCTTGTCTTGTTCCTGATCTTAGTGGAAATGCTTTTAGTTTTTCACCATTGAGGATGATGTTGGCTGTGGGTTTGTCATATATGGCCTTTATAATGTTTAGGAAAGTTCCCTCTATGCCTACTTTCTGCAGGGTTTTTATCATAAATGGTGTTGAATTTTGTCGAAAGCTTTCTCTGAATCTATTGGGATGATCATATGGTTTTTCTCCTTCAATTTGTTAATATGGTGTATCACGTTGATTGATTTGCATATATTGTAGAATCCTTGCATTCCTGGAATAAACCCCACTTGATCATGGTGTATGATCCATTTAATGTGCTGTTGGATTCTGTTTGCTAGTATTTTGTTGAGGATTTTTGCATCTATGTTCATCAGTGATATTGGCCTGTAGTTTTCTTTCTTTGTGACATCCTTGTCTGGTTTTGGTATCAGGGTGATCGTGGCCTCATAGAATGAGTTTGGGAGTGTTCCTCTCTCTGCTATATTTTGGAAGAGTTTGAGAAGGATAGGTGTTAGCTCTTCTCTAAATGTTTGATAGAATTCGCCTGTGAAGCCATCTGGTCCTGGGCTTTTGTTTGTTGGAAGATTTTTAATCACAGTTTCAATTTCAGTGCTTGTGATTGGTATGTTCATATTTTCTGTTTCTTCCTGATTCAGTCTTGGCACGTTGTGCATTTCTAAGAATTTGTCCATTTCTTCCAGGTTGTCCATTTTATTGGCATAGAGTTGCTTGTAGTCATCTCTCATGATCTTTTGTATTTCTGCAGTGTCAGTTGTTACTTCTCCTTTTTCATTTCTAATTCTATTGATTTGAATCTTCTCCCTTTTTTTCTTGATGAGTCTGGCTAATGGTTTATCAATTTTGTTTATCGTCTCAAAGAACCAGCTTTTAGTTTTATTGATCTTTGCTATCGTTTCCTTCATTTCTTTTTCATATATTTCTGATCTGATTTTTATGATTTCTTTCCTTCTGCTAACTCTGGTTTTTGTTGTTGTTGTTCTTCTTCTTCTTTCTCTAATTGCTTTAGGTGCAAGTTTAGGTTGTTTATTCGAGATGTTTCTTGTTTGTTGAGGTAAGATTGTATTGCTATAAACTTCCCTCTTAGAACTGCTTTTGCTGCATCCCATGGATTTTGGGTCGTCGTGTCACCATTGTCATTTGTTTCCAGATATTTATTTATTTCTTCTTTGATTTCTTCAGTGATCACGTCATTATTAAGTAGTGCATTGCTTAGCCTCCATGTGTTTGTATTTTTTACAGATCTTTTCCTGTAATTGATATCTAGTCTCATAGCATTGTTGTCGGAAAGGATACTTTATACAATTTCAATTTTCTTAAATTTACAAGGCTTGATTTGTGACCCAAGATATGATCTATCCTGGAGAATGTTCCATGAGCGCTTGAGCAAAATGTGTATTCTGTTGTTTTTGAATGGAATATCCTATAAATATCAATTAAGCTCATTTTGTTTAATGTATCATTTAAAGCTTGTGTTTCCTTATTTATTTTCATTTTGGATGATCTGTCTATTGTGAAAGTGGGGTGTTAAAGTCCCCTACCATGAATGTGCTACTGTCGATTTCCCCTTTTATGGCTGTTAGTCTTTGCCTTATGTATTGAGATGCTCCTATGTTGGGTGCATAAATATTTACAATTGTTATATGTTCTTCTTGGATCGATCCCTTGATCATTATGTAGTGTCCTTCTTTGTATCTTCTAATAGGCTTTATTTTAAAGTCTATTTTGTCTGATATGAGAATTGCTACTCCAGCTTTCTTTTGGTTTCCATTTGCATGGAATATCTTTTTCCATTCCCTTACTTTCAGTTTGTATGTGTCTCTAGGTCTGAAGTTCGTCTCTTGTAGACAGCAAATATATGGGTCTTGTTTTTGTATCCATTCAGCCAATCTGTGTCTTTTGGTGGGAGCATTTAGTCCATTTACATTTAAGGTCATTATCGATATGTATGTTCCTATTCCCATTTTCCAATTGTTTTGGGTTCATTATTGTAGGTCTTTTCCTTCTCTTGTGTTCCTTGCCTAGAGAAGTTCCTTTAGCAGTTGTTGTAAAGCTCGTTTGGTGGTGCTGAACTCTCTCAGCTTTTGCTTGTCTGTAAAGGTTTTAATTTCTCCATCGAATCTGAATGAGATCCTTGCTGGGTAGAGTAATCTTGGTTGCAGGTTTTTCTCCTTCATCACTTTAAATATGTTCTGCCACTCCCTTCTGGCTTGCAGAGTTTCTGCTGAAATGTCAGCTGTTAACCTTATGGGGATTCCCTTATGTGTTATTAGCTGTTTTTCCCTTGCTGCTTTTAATATGTGTTCTTTGTATTTAATTTTTGACAATTTGATTAATATGTGTCTTGGCATATTTCTCCTTGGATTTATCCTGTATGGGACTCTCTGTGCTTCGTGGACTTGATTAACTATTTCCTTTCCCATATTAGGGAAGTTTTCAACTATAATCTCTTCAAATATTTTCTCAGTCCCTTTCTTTTTCTCTTCTTCTTCTGGAACCCCTATAATTGGAATGTTGGTGAGTTTAATGTTGTCCCAGAGGTCTCTGAAACTGTCCTCAGTTCTTTTCATTCTTTTTTCTTTATTCTGCTCTGCAGTAGTTATTTCCACTATTTTGTCTTCCAGGTCACTTATCCATTCTTCTGCCTCAGTTATTCTGCTATTGATCTCATCTAGAGTATTTTTAATTTCATTTACTATTTTGTTTACCGTTTGTTTCATCTTTAGTTCTTCTAGGTCCTTGCTAAATTTTTCTTGCATTTTGTCTATTCTATTTCCAAGATTTTGGATCATCTTTACTATCATTATTCTGAATTCTTTTTCATGTAGACTGCCTCTTTCCTCTTCATTTGATAGGTCTGGTGGGTTTTTATCTTGCTCCTTCATCTGCTGTGTGTTTGTCTGTCTTCTCATTTTGCTTATCTTCCTGTGTTTGGGGTCTCCTTTTTGCAGGCTGCAGGTTCATAGTTCCTGTCGTTTTTGGTGTCTGTCCCCAGTGGCTAAGGTTGTTTCAGTGGGTTGTGTAGGCTTCCTGTTGGAGGGGACTAGTGCCTGTGTTCTGGTGGATGAGCCTGGATCTTGTCTTTCTGATGGGCAGGTCCACGTCTGGTGGTGTGTTTTGGGGTGTCTGTGGACTTATTATGATTTTAAGCAGCCTCTCTGCTAATGGGTGGGGTTGTGTTCCTGTCTTGCTTGTTGTTTTGCATAGGATGTCCAGCACTGTACCTTGCTGGTCGTTGAGTGAAGCTGGGTGCTGGTGTTGAGATGGAGATCTCTGGGAAATTTTCATCGTTTGATATTATGTGGAGCTGGGAGGTCTTTTGTGGATCAGTGTCCTGACTCTGCCACCTCAGAGGCACAGCACTGACTCCTGGCTGCAACACCAAGAGCCTTTCATCCACACGGCTCAGAATAAAAGGGAGAAAAAGTAGAATGAAAGAATTAGTAGAAGTAGAAAGATAGAAAGAAAGAAAGAAAGAAAGGAGGGAGGGAGGGAGAAAGGAAGGAAAGAAGGAAGGAGGGAAGGAAGGAAAAAATGAAAGAAAGAAGATAAAATAAAATAAAGTAAGATAAAATATAATAAAATTATTAAAGAAATAATTATTAAGAGAAAAAAATAAAAAAAAATAAAAAAACCCCGACAGATAGAACCCTAGGACAAATGGTGGAAGCAAAGCTATACAGACAAAATCTTACACAGAAGCATACACATACACACTCACAAAACAAGGAAAAGGGGAAAAAATCATAGATCTTGCTCTCGAAGCCCACCTCCTCAATTTGGGATGACTCGTTGTCTATTCGTGTATTCCACAGATGCAGGGTACATCAAGTTGATTGTGGAGCTTTAATCCGCTGCTTCTGAGGCTGCTGGGAGAGATTTCCCTTTCTCTTCTTTGTTCTCACAGCTCCCAGGGGCTCAGCTTTGGCTTTGGCCCCGACTCTGCGTGTAGGTCGCCAGAGGGCGTCTGTTCTTCACTCAGACAGGACGGGGTTAAAGGAGCCACTGATTCGGGGGCTCTGGCTCACTCAGGCCAGGAGGGAGGGAGGGGCACGGAGTGCGGGGTGAGCCTGCGGCGGCAGAGGCCGGCATGACGTTGCACCAGCCTGAGGCGCACCGTGCGTTCTCCCGGATGAGTTGTCCCTGGATCCCGGGACCCTGGCAGTGGCGGGCAGCACAGGCTCCCTGGAAGGGGGGTGTGGATAGTGACCTGTGCTCTCACACAGGCTTCTTGCTGGTGGAAGCAGCAGCCTTAGCATCTCATGCCCGTCTCTGGGGTCCGCGCTGTTAGCCATGGCTCGCGCCCGTCTCTGGAGCTCCTTTAAGCAGTGCTCTTAATCCCCTCTCCTCGCGCACCAGTAAACAAAGAGGGAAGAAAAAGTCTCTTACCTTTTCGGCAGGTCCAGACTTTTCCCTGGACTCTGTCTCGGCTAGCTGTGGCGCACTAACCCCCTGCAGGCTGTGTTCACACGGCCAACCCCAGTCCTCTCCCTGCGCTCCGACCAAAGCCCAAGCCTCAACTCCCAGCCCCACCTGCCGCGGCGGGTGAGCAGACAAGCATCTCGGGCTGGTGAGTGCCTGTTGGCCCTGATACTCTTTGCGGGAATCTCTCCGCTTTGCCCTTCGCACCCTGTTGCTGCGCGCTCCTCCGTGGCTTCAAAGCTTCCCCCCTCCGCCACCCGCAATCGCCGCCCAAGAAGGGGCTTCCTAGTGTGTGGAAACCTTTCTTCCTTCACAGCTCCCTCCCACTGGTGCAGGTCTCATCCCTATCCTTTTGTCTCTGTTTATTCTTTTTTCTTTTGCCCTACCCAGGTACGTGGGGGGTTTCTTGCCTTTTGGGAGGTCTGAGGTCTTCTGCCAGCATTCAGTAGGTGTTCTGTGGGAGTTATTCCACGTGTAGATGTATTTCTGATGTATCTGTGGGGAGGAAGGTGACCTCTGCGTCTTACTCTTCCGCCATCTTGACATTACAGTTTTTGAAGCAATATACAAATGGGGTAGAGGAGGGCCTGGGTATAAACCATAGGGTGATGCCTTGGTCTCAGCTCACCACCTGTGCTGTGCTCTAGAAAAGCTGCTCCATGTGTTTAGATCTCAGCTGCTTTCCCTCTGAAATAAGGCAGTTGACTTAAATTGTAATTAACAATAAAATTCTGCTACTCTAGAGGATGATTCCTTAAAGGATTCAAGGCAAAAATGTGCCTAATTTATTGCTCACAATCTTAATTCTTACACATGAAATACTTCATTGGAATTAAGCAAATACCTATTTAAATGTCAGCAGTTGATCTGGGTACTCTATCTGGCAGCCTTCCATTTTCTAAATGGAAAGGACAGGCCTTGCTGGTGCTCTCATTTATTTTAAATATAAGAAATATAGTTCGGTGGTTAATAGATATCCTGAAAACTAGACAAATTGACTTCAGTTGAGCAAGATACTTTTTGAATAGCTGATTAACTGAGAGGGGAACAGAAGCTACAGCTACTAAATACTGGTATTTAGCACTTAATACTCTAATTGTTGAATTTATCAGTAAATTCAGTCAGAACATGGAATGTTCAGTCAGCTGGTGATTTATGTTACCATGGTCCAAAAAAAGTAGGGTTTTTCCTTCTTCACAGATTTGAATATATTTTCATATTAATTGATTAAACGGTCTTTATTTTGTTACTATATAGGCACAGAATGATTCTAGTACTTGCGTGTATGCAATAAATTAACATTTGTCCTGTACTTTCATGTTCTAATCAATTCAAATATCATTTACTCAATATGTATGGCATGTCAGATACTATTTCAAAGCCTGGAAGTAAAGAAATAAAAAAAGGCCAGTTTTCAAAGAATTCACAGTAGTTTGGGGGACAGTAACAGCCTGGTGAAAGTAAATCTTTGAAAGTTATACAGCTAGATGAATTGATTTGAGAGTCACCAATCTATAGATGGTAAGTGCAAACAAGAATGCGCATGAGCTCGACCAGAGAATGAAACTTTGAAATCCTCGATAGTTAAAGAGTTTCAGGGAGAGAAAAAATTCCTGAAAAGAACAATTTAGGGAAGTAACTATAAAACTAAAATTTTATCTTTGGATTCCATAAGAAGATGCCAAGACAAGGTTTGAGTGCAAGGAATTTAGTTGGTAAACGATCCTAAGACATAGCAATAGATGAGTGAAGTGGTGAGACAGAGAAGAGAATAAAGCCAATAAAGGTTGTTTTTAGTTGTGAGCAACTGAAGCTTAGTTTCACTGCAGAACTCTGACACTCAGTGTAGACATGTGTGGCAGAACTGTCCTGCATGAGGGATGAATGAGCACAAATATTTGTATACCAGTTGCTGTTAGTTACTGCCTTGGGGGGGGGTGTTCTCAGGGGTTAATTATCTGGCACTGCTGGCCTAACACATGTGCAGTAAGAGTGGATTCTGATGTTCAGGCAAAAGAGCATCATGTGCTGGTGGTTGTAAGTCTGGGCTGTCATGCATGGAAATGTTAAAGTCTTAAGAGCTAAGGATGGAACATTAACAGTACCTGCTACAGTTTAGTGCCATGAGAAGCAAGGGAAGGGTTTCTGGGAGGAAGATGTATTAAACAACGTCACAAAGGACTGACAAATCAAATAAGTAAACGAAGAACTGAGAGTGAGCCAAGGGAAAGGTCTCCTTAGAAATGGAAAAAAGTAGAGATAAATAAATGTAGATAGAGAATGAATAATTGATAGAGTAAGATGAAGGAGGAGATGGAATGGGGTGTGTGTGAATATTTATAACTAAAACTCAAAATGTCCATAAAGACAACTTAAATAAAATTATCATTAAAAATAAAAATACCTTTTCATGACTTAATTAACATTTCTTTTCTTTCCAATGCACTCTTTGCTTATTTTTATGATGGAATTTACACAGACTCCAAATAATTTATTTGCTGCTTATTCAGGGTTGGTATCAGGCACAGAGAGAGGTTAGATCTCTGTTTGGTTCATCTGAGTTATAAAACATTGAATTACTTTGTGCCCAGCAATCTTAGGACACATGAATAGAAACTAAACCAGCATCCCAGAGAATATAAATCTGATCACACAGTGTCCATCCCAAACTGAGGTTAGTCATGTCTTTGATGTTTTCTCCTGACATACTGATGAGCTGTTGAATTGCAGCCCATTAGCAGAATACAGAATGACTTCTTTTGAGCAATTACATTTTTCCTAAACAGGCTCTAGATGGAGATATTCATCTATTGTTCTTATTTTTCTTAACAGTTGAGGTGAACAATATACTCAACAACTAAAAAAAGTAAATTAGAATTATTCCTCATTTTTAAGTCTCTCAGATTCATAGAAATGATTTAGAACATTATTTCAGGCAGATAAGATAGGAAAAATATTTTTGAATTGTTAATCTGGATAATTTATAAAAGTGGGACACTGCTGCATGTTACCTCTTTCTATAGATGTACATTTTCTAAAGAAAATACAAATCCATTGCCTTTTTATATAAAAGAGATTTAATCAGAATTACGAAGGAGTTAAAACATTTCAATTTAGTTTTTAAAATCTGCATTTTGTAAACAACAATGAGGAAAAGCAAAGTCAATCCACAATAGGAAAAAGAAAAAAAGGCAAAATCTGCAAAAGTTCTTGCATAGATCTTAACATTTAGGTAAGGCTTATTATTATTATTAAATAATCATATGCATGATTTTCCCAGTAAATGGGCTATTTTGCATCCTGAGTGCATACGTTTAGGGCAGGAGTGGGATAGAAAAGGAAAAGTAATATGGGACCTAGAGAGAGACATAGGATGACGATGGAAGAAAACAGAACAACTCCTGACACACAGGGCAAGCATGAGCCTCTCTGAAGTTCTGTTTTCTCTGCTGATAAACGGGGAAAATTTTTCCTTCTGTATTTATCTTGTAGACTGGCTAAGGTAAGGAAAGAAATTACTGGGGAGGCGGGAGGGGGGTGACGCTGTGCAGGATGCGCTCTGGCCGCTTCCTTCTCCTGCTCGTGGCCGCCTGCAACGGCTCTGCTCCTGCTGGTACTCAATGGTGGGGGAGACCACCTGGGTTGCATAAACCATGATAGGCGTCTTGAGGCCTCTCTGTGGAAGGATTTTCACAAGGCTAACGTCACTGAGCTGTACCAGCCCTGACTCCAAAGTTCCTGAACTCTTTGCTTCTCCTTGCAAAGCCGGGTCTCTCATCCTTTCAGTGACGGAAAACTTTTTCTCGTCTTTTCAACCTATGAGAAGAGCTCCAACTCCCCTTACCTCTTCCCTTCCTCCCATCAGCTGATATAGAAGGTGGGTTCACAACTCTTCCCATGTGAGACACCTGAGAACTTGTGTTTGACTCTTCCAAGAGAACTCTCCTTTGGGTCTTAGATAGACATCTCAACCTTAGCCAAAGAAAAATAGACAGCTTTTCTATATTTGCTCTAAAATGAAAGATAACACTCCCAAGAAGATAAGAACACATACCCTCGGCTAGCCAAAGGCAGGCATATCTCAGAATAGAGCATCTTGAAGCTAGCATTTGGTACTGTGGTACTTTAGGGATGTCAATTGAACATTGAGGACCTATCATTTAACCAAGATCAAGCACCAGTACAGGCAAATGCACAATGCCTAGCCCAAATCCCCCCACTATGTCAAGAGTTCATAGAATACTTCAAAGTAGTTCTTCAGCAACTGAAGGATAAGTCTTAAGAATACTTCTGTAAGACGTTAATTCTCTGAGAACATCATAAATTTGCTTCTGCCCCATGGTGGGTAGGGTGGGGACATTCTTACCTGGTAAAGTGGGAACACAATAAGAAACAGAAAAGACAATGTAATTTGAGAATAAATAATTCCATAAGTGACAACCAATTGTCTTTTTATTTCTTTTTTCCATTTGAGTAGTAGTGAAAGCATATAAAATGCAAGGTGAAGTGTGAAGTTCACACTTAGAATTCACAAACCATGTGAGGTTTCAGGGTGTTTGATGGGGGTGCCAATTATACTGTGGACTGCCTGACAGTGAAGTGAATTCTATTACAGATTTATCTTTACCTTGTTGCCAAAAAGAGGGTATTGTTAGGTAATGAACCTTCAGTCAAATCATGATTGCAATTAATTTGAACTGAGTTAGCTGATAATCAGTTTAATAATTTTAGACAAATTAGAGCCATACCTTCTGGCCTTTTATTGGGTCTTGGTTGCTTCCTAGACTGGTTTAAGGAAGTCTCATCCAACATATTATAAGTCTACAGACCACTTAAGCAAGCCGTGTGATTTAATGTATTGGTGACTCATAGCTTTGGACAATTTCATGTGCTACACCAGGTTGTTAGCTGAAAAGACTTTCCAAGTATTTGCCTTGGACAATTCACCAAGGATCAGAATCTGGCCTTCAGTTCTGGGCCTTTGGAAGATAGATTTTATCAGAACCCTTAACACCAGGGATGAATGAACTCAACACTTAGAATCAGGAGACTTATATAAGTTAAGCAGCTGCTATAATAAATTTGCAGAGAAACCCAATAAACAGAAAAGATTGTGACAGTGTTGTAAAAGTTGTTGTATACCAAGGAAGCATTACAACAGCCTCTGAATGTAAACAGAGTATCCAGAACAGAGCCAGCCTAGTAGTAGAAGCTCAATTCCTGGAAATAAGAAAGTTGTGAATCTAACCCCTTGATATGTCTTCCTGATCTTGAAAAGCCAGCTGACCTTTCTATCCCTTTGTTAGTTAATCTGAAAAAGTGGACGGTGGGTGACGCACCAAAGGTGAAGCTATCTGAGGGCAAAAAGCTCTAAAATAATTTGCCTCAGGAGACTGCTTTGTTCAAAGAAGTGTCATTTTCCCAAAACTCTAGCTGATGAGATTGTTCTTATCCTTTCAAGTTGGCATCTGAATTTCTGAGATAGAAAAAACTTTCTCCTTTTTACCTGAGGAAGGCTGGGAGGTGAGATAGGATTTTCTTCTGCCTCACCTAGTTTGATGCTAAGTCAGTACAAGGAAAAGCAGGGTTGAATTGCTTCTTTAGAACAGACTGGGCATCTCTGTAGGCTAAACGTACATGTACAGTTAAAATGCAATGATTTTTTTTTTTTCGGAAAACTATTTTACTGAGAGTTGATACATAGAATGCAAATTATAAAACTATTGATATCAGACAGACAAACACACACACACACACCTGCATATGTATAACATTACTGACCAGGACACTTAGTATCTACTTCTTGTTATCATTGTGAATGGTAAATTGAACATCACCCCATCAGCTGGACCCCATCACACATTCATGACCTATTGTCTCCATTTGTTGTTAAAGAACTCTGGGGCACATACTGAGTTTTCTTTCTTCATTTTGACTGTTATTCACTAATTTTTTTTTTTAACATCTTGATGGGAATATAATTGCTTAAAAATTGTGTAATAATTTCTGCTGTATAACAAAGTGAATCAGTTATACATATACATATATCCCCATATCTCCTCCCTCTTGCGTCTCCCTCACACCCTCCCTACCACACCCCTCTAGGTGGTCATAAAGCACTGAGCTGATCTCCCTGTGCTATGTGGCTTCTTCCCACTAGCTATCTATTTTATATTTGGCAGTGTATATATGTCCATGGCAACCTCTCACTTCATCCCAGCTTACCCTTGCCCCTCCCTGTGTACTCAAGTCCAATCTCTAAGTCTGCATGTTCATACCTATCCTGCCCCTAGGTTCTTCAGAACCACATTTTTTTTTTTTTTTTTTAGATTCCGTATATCTGTGTTAGCATATGGTATTTGTTTTTCTCTTTCTGACGTACTTCACTCTGTATGACACACTATAGGTCCATCCACCTCACTACAAATAACTCAATTTCATTTCTTTTTATGGCTGAGTAATATTCCATTGTATATATGTGTCACATCTTCTTTATCCATTCATCTGTCGATGGACACTTAGGTTGCTTCCATGTCCTGGCTATTGTAAATAGAGCTGCAATGAACATTGTGGTACATGACTATTTTGAATTATGGTTTTCTCAGGGTATATGTCCAGTAGTGGGATTGCTGGGTCATAGGGTACTTCTATTTTTAGCTTTTTAAGGAACCTCCATACTGTTCTCCAAAGTGGCTGTATCAATTTACATTCCTAACAACAGTGCAAGAGGGTTCTCTTTTCTCCACACCCTCTCCAGCACTTACTGTTTGTAGATATTTTGATGATGGCCATTCTGACCAGTGTGAGGTGATACTTCATTGTAGGTTTTTTTTTGTTTTTTTGGTTGTTTTTTGTGGTACGCAGGCCTCTCACTGTCGTGGCCTCTCCCGTTGTGGAGCACAGGCTCCGGATGTGCAGGCTTAGCAGCCATGGCTCACGGGCCCAGCCGCTCCATGGCATGTGGGATCCTCCTGGACCGGGGCACGAACACACATCCCCTGCATTGGCAGGTGGACTCTCAACCACTGTGCCACCAGGGAAGCCCGTCTCATTGTAGTTTTGATTTGCACTTCTCTAATGATTAGTGATGTTGAGCATCATTTGATGTGTTTGTTGGCGATCTGTATATCTTCTTTGGAGAAATGTCCAGTTAGGTCTTCTGTCCATTTTTGGATTGGGTTGTTTGATTTCTGATATTGAGATACAAGACCTGTTGTATATTTTGGAATTAACCCATTGTCAGTTGCTTCATTTGCAATACTTTCTCCCATTCTGAGGGTTGTCTTTTCATCTTGCTTATGGTTTCCTTTGCTGTGCAAAAGCTTTTAAGTTTCATTAGGTCCCATTTGTTTATTTTTGTTTTTATTTCCATTTCTCTAGGAGGTGGGTCAAAAAGGATCTTGCTGTGATTTATGTCATAGAATATTCTGCCTATGTTTTCCTCTAAGAGTTTTATAGTGTCTGGTCTTACATTTAGGTCTTTAATCAATTTTGAGTTTATTTTTGTGTATGGTGTTAGGGAATGTTCTAATTTCATTCTTTTACATGTAGCTGTCCAGTTTTCCTAGCACCACTTATTGAAGAGGCTGTCTTTTCTCCATTGCATATTCTTTCTTCCTTTATCAAAAATGAGGTGACCATATGTGTGTGTGTTTATCTCTGGGCTTTCTATCCTGTTCCATTGATCTATATTTCTGTATTAGTGTCAGTGCCATACTCTCTTGATTACTGTAGCTTTGTAGTATAGTCTAAAGTCCAGGAGCCTGATTCCTCCAGTTGTGTTTTTATTTCTCAAGATTTCTTTGGCTATTCGGGGTCTTTTGTGTTTCAATACAAATTGTGAAATTGTTTGTTCTAGTTCTGTGAAAAATGCCATTGGTAGTCTGATAGGGATTGCATTGAATCTATAGATTGCTTTGGGTAGTATAGTCTTTTTCAGAATGCTGATTTTTTCAATCCAAGAACATGGTATATCTCTCCATCTGTTTGTATCATTTTTAATTTCTTTCATCAGTGTCTTGGAGTTTTCTGCATACATGTCTTTGTCTCGAGGGCTTAGTTATCTCGTGGCATGTGGGATCTTAGTTCCCTGACCAGGAATTGAACCCATGACCCCTGCATTGGAAGGCAGATTCTTAACCACTGGAAGAATCAAGGAAATCCTGAAGTGGGTGTCTTGTAGACAGCATATATACGGGTCTTGATTTTGTATCCATTTAACCAGTCTATGTCTTTTTGTTGGAGCATTTAATCCATTTACATTTAAGGTAGTTATCAATATGTATGTTCCTATTACCATTTTCTTAATTATTTTGGATTTGTTATTGTTGGTCTTTTACTTCTTTTGTGTTACCTGCCTAGAGAAGTTCCTTTAGCCATTGTTGTAAAGCTGGTTTGGTGGTGTTGAATTCTCTTAGCTTTTGTTTGTTTGTAAAGGTTTTAATTTCTCTGTCAAATCTGAATGAAATCCTTGCTGGGTAGAGTAACCTTGGTTGTAGGATTTTCCCTTTCATCACTTTAAGTATGTCCTGCCACTCCCTTCTGGTTTGCAGAGTTTCTGCTGAAAGATCAGCTGTTAACCTTATGGGGATTCCCTTGTATGTTATTTGTTGTTTTTCCCTTGCTGCTTTTAATGTTTTTTCTTTGTATTTAATTTTTGATAGTTTGATTAATATGTGTCTTGGCCTGTTTCTCCTTGGATTTATCCTGTATGGGACTCTGTGCTTCCTGGACTTGATTAACTACTTCCTTTTCCATATTAGGGAAGTTTTCAACTATAATCTCTTCAAATGTTTTCTCCAGTCCCTTTCTTTTTCTCTTCTTCTTCTGGGACCCCTTATAATTAGAATGTTGGTGTGCTTAATATTGTCCCAGAGGTCTCTGTGACTGTCCTCAATACCTTCACTCTTTTTTCTTCTCTGCAGTAGTTATTTCCACTATTTCCTCTTCCAGGTCACTTATACTTTCTGCCTCAGTTATTCTGCTATTGATTCATTCTAGGGAATTTTATATTTCATTTATTGTTTTGTTCGTCAGTGTTTGTTTGCTGTTTAGTTCTTCTAGGTCCTTGTTAAATGTTTCTTTTATTTTCTCCATTCTATTTCCAAGATTTTTGATCATATTTACTATCATTACTCTGAATTCTTTTTCGGGTAGACTGCCTATTTCCTCTTCATTTGTTTGGGCTGGTGGGTTTTTACCTTGCTCCTTTATCTTATATGTGTTTCTCTTTCTTCTCATTTTGCTTTACTTACTGTGTTTGGGGTCTCTTTTTTGCAGGCTGCAGGTTCGTAGTTCCCATTGTTTTTCATGTCTGCCCCTAGTGGGTGAGGTTGGTTCAGTGACTTGTGTAGGTTCCTGGTGGAGGTGACATGTGCCTGTGTTTTGGTGGATGAGGCTGGATCTTGTCTTTCTGGTGGGCAGCACCACATCCAGTGGTGTGTTTTGGGGTATCTGTGTCCTTATTATGACTTTAGGTAGCCTCTCTGCTAATGGGTGGGGTTGTGTTCCTTTCTTGCTAGTTGTTTGGCCTAGGGTGTCCAGCACTGTAGCTTGCTGGTTGTTGAGTGGAGCTGGCTTTTAGTGCTTAGATGGAAATATCTGGGAGAGCTCTCGCCATTTGATATTACATGGAACTGGGAAGTGTCTGGTGGACAAATTTCCTGAACTCAGCTCTCCGCCTTCAGAGGCACAGGCCTGACACCTGACCAGAGCATGAAGATCCTGTCAGCCACAAGGCTCAGAAGAAAAAGGAGAAAAAATGAAAGAAAGAAAAATAAAATAAAATAAAAGTTATTAAAATAAAATTAAATTATTAAAAATAAAAAAATAGGAAATGATAAGCAAAAGAAAAAACAAAAAGAACCCTAGGACAAATGGCAAAAGCAAAGCTATACCAACAAAGTCACACAAAGAAGAATACACATACACACAAAAAGAGAAAAAGGAAAAAAAAAACATATATATAAAGGAAAAGAGAAACCAAATCAATAAACAAATCTACCGATGATAATAAACTCTAAATAGTAGACTAAGATAAACATAAGACCAGAAACAAATTACATGCAGAAAGCAAACCCCATGTCTACAGTTGCTCTCAAAGTCCACCACCTCAATTTTGGGATGATTCATTGTCTATTCAGGTATTCCAGAGATGCTGGGTACATCAAGTTGATTGTGGAGATTTAATCCACTGCTCCTGAGGCTGCTGGACAAGATTTCCCTTTCTCTTCTTTGTTCGCCCAACTCCTGGGGTTCAGCTTTGCATTTTGTCCTGCCTCTCCATGTAGTCTCCTTAGTGCGTCTGTTCCCCACCCAGACAGGACGGGGTTAAAGTAGCCGCTGATTCAGTGACTCGGCTAGCTCAGACCCCGGGGAGGGAGGGATTCAAAATGCGAGTGAGCCTGTAGCAGCAGCAGCCGGCATGACATTGCAACAGCCTGAGGTGTGCCGTGTGTTCTCCCGGGGAAGTTGTTCCTGGATCACGGGACCCTTGCAGTGGCAGGCTGCACTGGCTCCTGGGAGGGGAGGTGTGGATAATGACCTGTGCTTGAACACAGGATTCTTGGTGGCTACAGCAGCAGCCTTAGTATTTCTTGCCTGTCTCTAGTGTCCGTGCTGACAGCCGTAGCTCGTGCCTGTCTCTAGAGCTCATTTAAGCAGTGGTCTGAATCCCTTCTTGTTGCACACCCCTAAACAATGGTCTCTTGCCTCTTAGGTAGTTCCAGACTTTTTCCTGGACTCCCTTCCAGCTATCTGTGGCTCACTAGCCCTCTTCAGTCTGTGTTCACGCAGCCAAACCCAGTCCTCTCCCTGGGGTCTGACTTCTGAAGCCTGAACCTCAGCTCCCAGACCCCACCCACCTCAGTGCGTGAGCAGACAAACCTCTCAGGCTGGTGAGTGCTGCTCAGCACCAATCCTCTCTGCGGGAATCTCTCCACTTTGCCCTCTGCACCCTTATTGCTGTGCTCTCCTCTTGTTTCCGAAGCTCCCTCCCCCCCCCACAACCCCACACCCCATCTCCGCCAGTGCAGGGACTTCTTAGTGCGTGGAAACCTTTCCTTCTTCACACCTCCCTCCCAGAGGTGCAGGTCCTGTCCCTATTCTTTTGTCTCTGCTTTTTCTTTTTTCTTTTGCTCTACCCAGGTACTTGGGGATTTTCTTGCCTTTTGGGAAATCTGAGGTCTTTTGCCAGCGTTCAGTAGGTGTTCTGTAGGAGTTATTCCACATATAGATGCATTTCTGTTGTATTTGTGGGGAAGAAGGTGATTTCCATGTCTTACTCCTCTGCCATCTTGAACGTCTCCCACTAATTTCTATGTTTACTTTTTTGTGATGTTGTTTTCTGTCATTGTTTTGTGTTCTAATGAATGTTTTGACTCATAGGATATGCATGTGGTCACACTGGAAGTTTTTCAAAATGCCAAGGCAAATGACATTAAAAGTAGTTGTATAAAAAATACATTTAATTATATATATATATATATATATATATATATATATATATATATACAAGTTTTGTTATACACATATAACAGCTGTTCAAGGCAAGTGCACATAATCAAGGAACTGTTTTAGGAAGCAGATGGTCAAAATCAGCCTTCAAACAGAGGTTGAAGAAAGTCATTTGGATAGAAGACATCTAATCAGAGGGAGTGACTGATGATGAAATAAACAGAAACCAGAAGAGATAATGGTCAGAGACATGACATGATTTCAAGTGTATGCTGCCCAGAATGTATTTCCATGGGGCCTGTGCTTTGATCTCATAATGCAGATTCACTTAGCAATTGCATTTCTATGAGAATATTCCAGTCCCACTGCTGCATTACAGTAAACATGGGTTCTGACTCCAATTTCAATATGAGGAGGTGTGGCATTCCCCACCACCAAGCAACTCTTGAATACTAGCCAGGTACCCTACAATTCAACTCAATTTGACACTATCTACTTGGAGATAACATCATATTTCACAGGTTAAGGGCTCAGTCCCATTAGACTGTCCTCCAGACACCATTCACAAACTTAGGTTGTTTCCTGAGCTTCTGGCTACAGACTGCGGTTTCCTACCCCCACTTTAGGTTCTATTAATTTGTTAGAGCAGCTCACAGAATTCAGGAAACCTACTTACTCACTAGGTTATTGGCTTATTACAAAGGATATTGAAGGATCTGAATCAATAGCCAGATGAAGAGATACATAGGGCAAAGTCCTGAACAAAGGAACTTCTGTCCTCATGGAGTTTGGGGCCCAGCATGGGGGCACGTGGAAGCATTCTGGTCTACCAACTTGGAAACTCTCTTAATCACCTCCTTTGATTTTTATTTAGGCTTCATTACACAGGCATGCTTAATTAAATCATTGCTCATTGGTGATTGATTCAGCCTCCAGCCCTTCTCACCTCCCCAGAAATCAGGGGGTGAGCCTGAAATTTGCAACCCTCTGTTCATGGCCAGTTCTACTGGCAATAAGCTGCCATCCTTAGGTGCTTACCAAAAGTCACCTCATTAACATAAACACAATTGTGTTGGAAAGGGGCTTGTTATGAATAATGATACCCATTTCACTTGTATGGTTCTGAATCAATTTCAGGAACTTAGACTAGAGACCAAACATTATAATAAAAGGTACACCCATTGCTCTTTTAATTCTGAAAATTCCAAGGGGTTTGGAAGCTATGAGCCAGGAACTGTGGATGAAGACTAAATATATATTTCTTCTTATAAATCACAATATCACAGTAAAGTTACTTGAAGAATTTTAAGGTAAAGAACATGGATCCGGAATCAGATAGACCTGGACTTAATTATGGCACCAAAAAGTAATAACCGTGTGACCTTTGATAAGTGGTTTAATCTCTCCAAGTGGATTCTGTGGAGCAGCAACACTTCAGGACAGCAGCACTAATTCCCCAAGTCTATGAGAATGTTGGTGGCTGGTAGCTTTGAGTCTCTCTCTGAGAATAGCTCTCAGTTGAAGGGGGTTGTCTCAACCAAGGTTACATTTCCTCTCTGGGGACAGCCTGTCTGCAATGATTGTTTGACACACAAGTACAAAGTCTTTCCCCCTTGCTTTGACTTGGGAAAATCTGAAAGACTATCCCAGTTCCAGAGCTTCCCATGGGATCTTCTGAGGTCTTTGTTGAGGTTAATCACAGTTCACCTTCTTCCAAATAGGGCACTGTGTCAACCTGGAGCAGTCATCTACCATCCAAAGAAGGCAGGCACTCTGCCATATCACATTACTTACATGCAGAGGTGTGATTGTAACATATCTCATCTATTTTTTTTTAAGTTGGCTCTTATTTTTTTTAAATTGAAGTATAGCTGATGTATACTATTGTATAATTTATAGGTGCACAATATAATGATTCACAATTTTTAAAGGTTAGACTCCATTTATAGTTATTATAAAATATTGGCTATAATGCCCATGTTGCACAATATATCCTTGTAGCTTATTTTGTACATAATATTTTATAACTCTTAATTCCCTACCCCTTTATAGCCCTTCCCCACTCCCTTCTCTCCACTGGTAACTACTAGTTTGTTCTCTATATCTGTAAGTCCATTTCTTTTTTTGTTATATTCATAGTTGGTTGTAACTTTTACCTCTATTTATTTTTTAAACTTGAATATTTCGTTATTTTATTTATTTGTTTGTTTTGTTTTTTGAATTTTATTTTATTTATTTTTTTATACAGCAGATTCTTATTTGTCATCAATTTTATACACATCAGTGTATACATGTCAATGCCAATTGCCCAATTCAGCATACCACTACACCCAACCCCCCATGGCTTTAACCCTCTGGTGTCCATACCTCTGTTCTCTACATCTGTGTCTCAATTTCTGCCCTGCAAACTGGTTCATCTGTACCATTTTTCTAGGTTCCACATATATGCATTAATACACGATATTTGTTTTTCTCTTTCTGACTTACTTCACTCTGTATGACAGTTTCTAGATCCATCCACGTCTCAACAAAGGACACAAAATTGTTCCTTTTAAAGACTGAGAAATATTCCATTGTACATATGCACCACATCTTCTTTATCCATTCGTCTGTCAATGGTCATTTAGGTTGCTTCCATGACCTGGCTATTGTAAAGAGTGATGCAATGCACATTGGGGTGCATGTGGCTTTTTGAATTATGGTTTTCTCTGGGTATATGCCCAGCAGTGAGATTGCTGGATCATATGGTAATTCTATTTTTAGTGTTTTAAGGAACCTCCATACTGTTTTCCATAGTTGCTGTATCAATTTACATTCCCACCAACAGCGCAAGAGGGTTCCCTTTTCTCCACACCCTCTCCAGCATTTGTTGTTTGTAGATTTTCTGATGATGCCCATTCTAACTGGTGTGAGGTGATACCTCTTTGTAGTTTTGATTTGCATTTCTCTAATAATTAGTAATGTTGAGCAGCTTTTCATGTGCTTCTTGGCTATCTGTATGTCTTCTTTGGAGAAATGTCTATTTAGGTCTGCTGCCTATTTTAGGATACAATTATTTGTTTTTTTAATATTGAGCTACATGAGTTGTTTGTATATTTTGGAGATTAATCTTTGTCTATTGATTCATTTGCAAATATTTTCTCCCATTCTGAGGGTTGTCTTTTTGTCTTGTTTATGGTTTCCTTTGCTGTGCAAAAGCTTTGAAGTTTCATTAGGCCCCATTTGTTTATTTGTGTTTTTATTTCCATTACTCTAGGAAGTGGATCAAAAAAGATCTTGCTGTGATTTATGTCAAAGAGTGTTCTTGAAATGTTTTCCTCTAAGAGTGTTATAGTGTCTGGTTTTACATATAGGTCTCTAATCCATTCTGAGTTTATTTTTGTGTATGGTGTTAGGGAGTGTTCTAATTTCATTCTTTTATATGTAGCTGTCCAGTTTTCCCAGCACAACTTATTGAAGAGGCTGTCTTTTCTCCATTGTATATCCCAGCCTCCTTTGTCATAGATTAGTTGACCATAGGTGCGTGGGTTTATCTCTGGGCTTTCTATCTTCTTCCATTGATCTATGTTTCTGTTTTTGTGCCAGTACCATATTGTCTTGCTGACTGTAGCTTTGTAGTATAGTCTGAAGTTAGGGAGTCTGATTCCTCCAGCTCTGTTTTGTTCCCTCAAGACTGCTTTGGCTATTCGGGGTCTTTTGTGTCTCCATACAAATTTTAAGACATTTTCTTCTAGTTCCGTAAAAAATACGATTGGTAATTTGATAAGGATTTCATTAAATCTGTAGATTGCTTTCAGTAGTATAGTCATTTTCACAATATTGATTCTTCCAATCCAAGAACATGGTATATCTCTCCATCTGTTGGTATAATTTTTAATTTCTTTCATCAGTGTCTTAGAGTTTTCTGCATACAGGTCTTTTGTCTCCCTAAGTAGGTTTATTCCTAGGTATTTTATTCTTTTTGTTACAGTGGTAAATGGGAGTGTTTCCTTAATTTCTCTTGCAGATTTTTCACCATTAGTGTTTAGGAATGCATGAGATTTTTGTGCATTAATTTTGTATCCTGCAACTTTACCAAATTCATTGATTAACTCTAGTAGTTTTCTGGTGGTATCTTTAGTGTTCTCTATGTATAATATCATGTCATGTGCAAACAGTGACAGTTTTACTTCTTCTTTTCTAATTTGTATTCCTTTTATTTCTTTTTCTTCTCTGACTGCCATGGTAGGACTTCCAAAATTATGTTGAATAATAGTGGTGAGAGTGGACATCCTTGTCTTGTTCCTGATCTTAGAGGAAATGCTTTCAGTTTTTCACCATTGAGAATGATGTTTGCTGTCGGTTTGTCATATATGGACTTTATTATGTTGAGGTAGGTTCCATCTAGGCACACTCTCTGGAGAATTTTTATCATAAGCGGGTGTTGAATTTTGTCAAAAGCTTTTTCTGCATCTATTGAGGTTATCATATGGTTTTTATTCTTCAATTTGTTAATAAGATGCATCACATTGATTGATTTCCGTATATTGAAGAATCCTTGCATCCTTGGGATAAATCCCACTTGGTCATGCTGTATGATTCTTTTAATGTGTTGTTGGATTCTGTTTGCTAGTATTTTGTTGAGAATTTTTGCATCTATATTCATCAGTGATATTGGTCTATAATTTTCTTTTTCTTGCAGTATCTTTGTCTGGTTTTGGTATCAGGGTGATGGTGGCCTCATAGAATGAGTTTGGGATTGTTCCTTCCCCTGAAAATTTTTGGAAGAGTTTGAGAAAGAGGGGTGTTAGCTCTTCTCTAAATGTTTGATAGAATTCACCTGTGAAGCCATCTGGTCCTGGACTTCATTTGTTGGAAGATTTTTAATCACAGTTTCAATTTCATTACTTGTGATTGGTCTGTTCATATTTTCTATTTCTTGCTGGTTCAGTCTTGGAAGGTTATACCTTTCTAAGAATTTGTCCATTTCTTCCAGGTTGTCCATTTTATTGGCATAGAGTTGCTTGTAGTAGTCTCTTAGAATGCTTTGTATTTCTGTGGTGCCTCTTGTAACTTCTTCTCTTTCATTTCTAATTTTATTGATTTGAGTCCTCTCCCTCTTTTTCTTGATGAGTCTGGCTAGTGGTTTATCAATTTTGTTTATCTTCTCAAAGAACCAGCTTTTAGTTTTATTTATTTTTGCTATTGTTTTCTTTGTTTCTATTTCATTTATTTCTGCTCAGATCTTTATGATTTCTTTCCTTCTGCTGACTTTGGGTTTTGTTTGCTCTCCTTTCTCTAGTTCCTTTAGGTGTAAGATTAGATTGTTTATTTGAGATTTTTCTTGTTTCTTGAGGTAGGCTTGTATAGCTATAAACTTCCCTTTTAGAACTGCTTTTGCTGCATCCCATAGGGTTTGGATCTTTGTGTTTTCATTGTTATTTGTCTCTAGGTATTTTTTGATTTCCTTTTTGATTTCTTCAGTGATCTCTTGGTTATTTAGTAATGTATTGTTCAGCCTCCATGTGTTTGTGTTTTTACGTTTTTTTTTTTTCCATGTAATTCATTTCTAATCTCATAGCATTGTGGTCAGAAAAGATGCTTGATATGATTTCAATTTTCTTAAATTTACTGAGGCTTGATTTGTGACCCAAGATGTGATGTATCCTGGAGAATGTTCTGTGCGCACTTGAATAGAAAGTGTAACCTGATGTTTTTGGATGGAAAGTCCTATAAATATCAATTAAATCTATTCGGTCTATTGTGTCATTTAAAGCTTCTCTTTCCTTATTTATTTTCATTTTGGATGATCTGTCCATTGGTGTAAGTGAGGTGTTAAAGTCCCCCACTATCTCTGTGTTACTTTCGATTTCCTGTTTTAAAGTTGTTAGCAGTTGCCTTATGTATTGAGGTGCTCCTATGTTGGCTGCATAAATATTTACAATTGTTATATCTTCTTGGATTGATCCCTTAATCATTATGTAGTGTCCTTCCTTGTCTCTTGTAACATTCTTTATTTTAAAATCAATTTTATCTGATATGAGTATTGCTACTCCAACTTTCTTTTGGTTTCCATTTTCATGGAATATCTTTTTCCATCCCCTCATTTTCCCCCTCACTTTCAGTCTGTATGTGTCCCTAGGTATAAAGTGGGTCTCTTGTAGACAGCATATATATGGGTCTTGTTTTTGTATCCATTCAGCAAGCCTGTGCCTTTTGATTGGAGCATTTAATCCATTCACGTTTGAGGTAATTACTGATGTGTATATTCCTTTGACCATTTCTTTATTGTTTTTGGTTTGTTTTTGTAGGTCCTTTTCTTCTCTTGTGTTTCCCACTTTGAGAAGTTCCTTTAGCATTTGTTGTAGAGCTGGTTTGGTGGTGCTGAATTCTCTTCGCTTTTGCTTGTCTGTAAAGCTTTTAATTTTTCTGTCAAATCTGAATGAGATCCTCTCCGTGTAGAGTAATCTTGGTTGTACGTTCTTCCCTTTCATCACTTTAAGTATATCATGCCACTCCCTTCTGGCTTGTAGAGTTTCTGCTGAGAAATCAGCTGTTAACCTTATGGGAGTTCCCTTGTATGTTCTTTGTTTTATTTTTTCCCTTTCTGCTTTCCATAATTTTTCTTTGTCTTTAATTTTTGCTAGTTTGATTACCTTGTGTCTTGGCATGTTTCTCCTTGGGTTTATGCTGTATGGGACTCACTGTGCTTTGTGGACTTGGGTGGCTATTTCCTTTCCCATGGTAGGGAAGTTTTGGATTATAATCTCTTCAAATATTTTCTCTCATCCTTTCTCTCTCTTTTGTCCTTCTGGGACCCCTATAATGTGAATGCTGTTGTGTTTAATGTTGTCCCAGAAGTCTCTTAGGCTGTCTTCATTTCTTTTCATTCTTTTTTCTTTATTCTGTTCCACAGCAGTGAATTCTACCATTCTGTCTTCCAGGTCACTTATCCATTCTTCTGCCTCAGTTATTCCTCTATTGATTTCTTCTAGTGTATTTTTCATTTCAGTTATTGTATTGTTCATCTCTGTTTGTTTGTTCTTTAATTCTTCTACGTGTTTGTTCTTTAATTCTTCTAGGTCTTTATTAATCATTTCTTGCATCTTCTCGGTCTTTGCCTCCATTCTTTTGCCAAGGTCCTGGATCAACTTCACTATCATTTTTCTGAATTCTTTTTCTGGAAGGTTGCCTATCTACACTTCGTTTACTTGTTCTTCTGGGGTTTTATCTTGTTCCTTCATCTAGTATATAGCCCTCTGCCTTTTCATCTTGTCTATCTTTCTGTGAATATGGTTTTTGTTCCACAGGCTTCAGGCCTGTAGTTCTTCTTGCTTCTGCTGTCTGCCCTCTGGTGGATGAGGTTATCTAAGAGGCTTGTGCAAGTTTCCTATGGGAGGCACTCTACCTCTATTTTTTAAGGTGAATTTACAATTCCAGATTTTCATGTGAAATCTCCTAATTTTTGAATATTGGATCAAATTTGTAAATCACTATTTGGTTCACACAAAAGTCTGTGGGTTATATTCTGCTCATGGGCCACTTTTTACAATTAATAAATGAGTGGTCTTTAAGTCTTTCTCAGCTGTGGTATGCTGTGATCCTATAATTTTAGGAAATAATAGCATTGCCTCCATTGGGCAGATGTTCATACATTTGTTCAGAATAATATTATAAAAGAACTGATTTTATTATATCATAACCCTGCTCTAAGCACATGGAAAAAAATAAACAAAAGTCCCACACAGTGGTTTATTTTCCACCCTTAAATATTTCAGTTCTTCTTTTTGCTATTCAGAGCTCTCTCCAATACAGAGCTGCCTGGTCTTAAAACCTTGTACTACCATTCTAGGCAACCTTCCTTGATAATTACAGTCATCACTAGACCTCTTTTATTTTGAATACTTGAAGCATTTATATCTCAGAACACACAAGTTTCCTTTAAATACATTATCCTGCATTTAACAGTAAAGTACTATTCTGAGTACTTTGGCACTCTGTCAAACCATAATCAGGGTTGGGCCATTTCTTGACTCATGCTACTTTCATATTCCTTAAAGTGCTCAGCAATATTTTTCAGCATTATTCGACAAATTTTCCTGTCTTACTCATACTGTTAGTACCTCAGACTGGATCACTCTAATACTTCTCCAGCACAAATATAATTGGTAACACTGTTCAGTATGAATAAGTGAGGTCATAACTGGCAAACAGAGGGAGGGGGAGAGAGAAAGAGAGTAAGAAAGATGGTTTGAACGTACACAAATGAGAGGCTAGAGGGACAGGGCAGGACTGGGAAATGGGAGGTCTATGGGTCAAGCAGCTTTTTTTTTTCTAATTATTTTATTGAAATAATAATAAATAATAATTATTATTGAAGTAATAATATTTTGAAAATATTTGCAAATGAATCAACGGACAAAGGATTAATCTCCAAAATATATAAACTGCTCATGCAGCTCAATATTAAAGAAACAAACAACCCAATCCAAAAATGGGCAGAAGACCTATATAGACATTTCTCCAAAGAAGACATACAGATGGCCAAGAAGCACATGAAAAGCTGCTCAACATCACTAATTATTAGAGAAATGTAAATCAAAACTACAAAGAGGTATCACCTCACACCAGTTAGAATGGGCATCATCAGAAAATCTACAAACAACAAATGCTGGAGAGGGTGTGGAGAAAAGGGGATCCTCTTGCACTGTTGGTGGGAAGTTAAATTGATAGAGCCACTATGGAGAACAGTATGGAGGTTCCTTAAAAAACTAAAAATACAATTACCATATGATTCAGCAATCCCACTACTAGGCATATACCCAGAGAAAACCATAATTCAAAAAGTCACATGCACCCCAATGTTCATTGAAGCACTCTTTTCAATAGCCCATCGACAGACGAATGGATAAAGAAGTTGTGGTACATATATACAATGGAATATTACTCAGCCATAAAAAGGAACGAAATTGAGTCATTTGTTGAGACATGGACAAATCTAGAGACTGTCATACAGAGTGAAGTATGTCAGAAAGAGAAAAACAAATATCGTATATTAATGCATGTATGTGGAACCTAGATAAATGGTACAGAAGAACCAGTTTGCAGGGCAGAAGTTGAACACAGATGTAGAGAACAAATGTATGGACCCCAAGGGAGGAAAACTGTGGTGGGGTGGGGATGGTGGTGTGCTGAATTGGGTGATTGAGATTGACATGTATACACTGATGTGTATAAAATTGATGACTAATAAGAACCTGCAGTATAAAGAAACAAACAGACAAAAAAAACAACTAATACTTAACTTTCTTTGGATTATTTGTATGGAAATAGGTTAATATAAATGTTTCAGACATTAAATGAAATTTCTAAAAATCTTATATGTTCTGGTCTAATGTTATAAGTCATAATTCTAGTTATTACTTTAAATGTATATCTCAGAAATAACTAAATTTCCTTGTCAATTGCATTATTATGAACTTTCATCAAGTCTTTAACCATGGTCATTTTTAAGTCTTTTGTCATTTACAGACAGTTCTGGGTGTACTCTGATGCTTTTGCAAATATATTCCTATAAAAGGGTTTCATCTTCAAGGAATTCATGGAAAAGACTCTGACAAGTACACATTTCTGGTTACTGACTATACTGCTGAACTGAATGGATAAGCATTTTCAGAACTCTAATGGAAAACTGATGAATTCATAAAAGTGCTAACAAAAGATCAAGATAAAAAAAATTAATTACATGGGACTGAGTGAACTGATGAGGATGATTATAATTTTTGTGACTTTCTGTTTGAATTAAAAAAAAATATCCTGCAAGGACTCAGAGGCAAAAAATATACAAATCAATTTTTCCTGCAAAGTAAAGGAGCTGTTACAGTGGAGGATTACTGTACTGAATGTCAATATTATGACATAGTATGAGTGTGTTTTGTATTTGGTAATTGCAATCATTGTTGCTTTTGTTGTGGTCACCCATTTACAATGCTTGGTGTCAGTTTATTTATCTCTTCTAAAAATAAAATACAGTGTGTGTGTGCGAAAAAAAAAAAAAATAGAACCCAATATCTGCTGCCTGGGGTAGAGACTGCAATTTTGCTACCCTGGCAGCTTCTTCCTTTTTGTTATGTAAAATTCATTTCTGATAAACATCAAAATGCACGGTTGCTAAAGTTATGATTATGTATACCTTAATGATTATTAAAGTTAAAGTATTAAAAATTATTTTATTGAAGTAATATTTTATTGTGTTAACACAATAAAATAATTAACAATTATTTTATTGTGTTAATTTCTACTGTACAGCAAAGTGATTCAGTTATACATATATAAATATTCTTTCTCATATTCTGTTCCATTATGATTTATCACAAGATATTGAATATAATTCACTGTACTACACAGTAAGACCTTGCTGTTTATTTATTCTGTATATGAGTTTGCATTTACTAATCCCAAACACCCAGTCCACCCCTTCCCCAACCCCTCTCCCCTTAGCAACCACAATTCTGTTCTCTATGTGGGGTCAAGCAGCTTTTTTAAAAAAAATTACTTTTAGTTTTTTATTTTGTTTCAGATAGCTGAACGAGACAACTATATTCCAGCACATCTTCTTAACCTAATGAAACCTTCTTAAGCTTATTCCCTAAACAAAAGAAAGACAACTTATTTATGTGTAAAAAAATGCAAGGGAAAAAGGTGATGATTATATAACAGGGAATTTGAAACCTCAAATAGTTTAAAAAAAATTTTTAAAGCTTTCATTTTATTTTATTAAAAAATATTATTTAAAAAATGTGGTAAAATATACACAACATAAAATTTACAATTTTAACCATTTTCAGTAGCATTAAGTTCATTCACATACTGTGCAATCATCACCACAATCTATCCACAGAAATTTTTTAATCTTGCAAAATTGAAACTCTGTATCTATTACACATTAAATCCATTTTCCCCTACCCTAGTCCCGAGACCACCACCGTTCTATTTTCTGACTCTGAATTTGACTACTCTAAGTACCTTGTTTGGGTGGAATCATACAGAATTTGTCCTTTTGTTATTGGCTTATCTCACTTGTCATAATGTCTTCAGTGTTCAACTATGTTGTAGCATTTGTCAGAATTTCCTTCCTTTTTAAGGTTGAATAATATTTTATTGTATGTATGTACCTAATTTTGTTTTGGAACTTTCATTTTAATAGATTCTCTTCAATCTCCCTCCAAGTGACTGGATCATTACATAAGAGCAGCGATTACCCCCTATTTTTGCCATCATTCTATATTAAGAATCTTCTATCTCGAAGACAAAAGTAATATTTCATTTTTATTTGCACTTCTCCAATTAATAGTGAGATTAAACTGTTTTTATGTTTTTATTCTTATTTTTTTAGTTTATTTTCTATGTCTGTGAGATTGTTTCTGTTTTGTATATAGATGCATTTGTATTAGTTTTTAGATTCCACATGTAAGTAATAGAATACAATATTTGTCTTTCTCTGTCTGACTTACTTAGTATAATCTCTAGGTCCATCCATGTTGCTGCAAATGGCAGTATTTCATCCTTTTTTATGGTTGAGTAATATTCCATGTATATGTATATATTACATCTTCTTAAACCAATTATCTGTTGATGGGCACTTGGATTGTTTCCATGTCTTGGCTGTTGTAAATAGTGCTGCTATGAACATTGGGGTGCATATATCTTTATTTGAATTAGAGTTTTCATCTTTTCTGGATATATGCCCAGGAGTGGGATTGCTGGATCATATGGTAGCTCTATTTCTAGTTTTTAAAGGAAACTCCATACTGTTTTCCATAGTGGCTGCACCAATCTACATTCCCACCAACAGTGTAGGAGGATTCTCTTTTCTCCACACCCTCTTCAGCATTTTTTTTAACATCTTTATTGGAGTATAATTGCTTTACAATGTGTTAGTTTCTGTGGTATGACAAAGTGAATCAGCTATATGTATACATATATCCCCATATCCCCTCCCTCTTGTTTCTCCCTCCCACCTTCCCTATCCTCTCCCTCTAGGTGGTCACAAAGCATGGAGCTGATCTCCCTGTGCTACGCAGCTGCTTCCCACTAGCTATCTATTTTATATTTGGTAGTGTATATAGAGAGAGTCCAGGCCACTCTCTCACTTCGTCTCAGGTAAACTTCCCCCTCCCAGTGACATCAATTCCATTCTCTACATCTGCTTCTTTATTCCTGTCCTACTCCTAGGTTCTTCAGAATCATTTTTTTTTCTTTTAGATTCCATATATATGTGTTAGCATATGGTATTTGTTTTTCTCTTTCTGACGTACTTCACTCTGTATGACAGACTCTAAGTCCATCCACCTCACTACAAATAACTCAATTTCGTTTCTTTTTATGGCTGAGTAATATTCCATTGTATATATGTGCCACATCTTCTTTATCCATTCATCTGTCGATGGACACTTAGGTTGCTTCCATGTCCTGGCTATTTTAAATAGAGCTGCAATGCACATTGTTGTACATAACTCTTTTTGAGTTATGGTTTTCTCAGGGTATATGCCCAGTAGTGGGATTGCTGGGCTGTATAGTAGTTCTATTTTTAGTTTTTTAAGGAACCTCCACACTGTTCTCCATAGTGGTTGTGTCAATTTACATTGTAAGGATTCTTCAATATACGCAAATCAATCAATGTGATAAACCATATTAACAAATTGAAGGGGAAACACCATATGATCATCTCAATAGATGAGAAAAAGCTTTTGACAAAATTCAACACAGATTTATGATAAAAACCCTCCAGAAATTAGGCATAGAGTGAACTTACCTCAACATAATAAAGGCCATATACGACAAACCCACAACCAACATCGTTCTTAATGGTGAAAAATTGAAACCATTTCCTCTAAGATCAGGAACAAGACAAGGGTGTCCACTCTCACCAATATTATTCAACATAGCTTTGGAAGCTTTAGCCACAGCAATCAGAGAAGTAAAAGAAATAAAAGGAATCCAAATTGGAAAAGAAGAAGTAAAGCTGTCACTGTTTGCAAATGACATGATACTATACATAAGGAATCCTAAAGTTGCTACCAGAAAACTACTAGAGCTAATCAATGAATTTGGTAAAGTAGCAGATACAAAATCAATGCATAGAAATCTCTTGCATTTTTATACACTAATGATGAAAAATCTGCAAGAGAAATTAAGGAAACACTCCCATTTACCACTGCAACAAAAAGAATAAAATACTCAGGAATAAACCTACCTAAGGAGACAAAAGACCTGTATGCAGAAAGCTATAAGACATTGAAGAACGAAATTAAAGATGATACAAACAGATGGAGAGATATACCATATTCTTGGATTGGAAGAATCAACATTGTGAAAATGACTATACTATCAAATCAATCTACAGATTCAATGCAATCCTTATCAAACTACAAATGGCATTTTTCACAGAACTAGAACAAAAAATTTCACAATTTGTATGGAAACACAAAAGACCCCGAATAGCCAAAGCAATATTGAGAAAGAAAACAGAGCTGGAGGAATCAGGCTCCTGGACTTCAGACTATACTACAAACCTACAGTAATCATGACAGTATGGCCCTGGCACTAAAACAGATATATAGATCAATGGAACAGGATAGAAAACCCAGAGATAGAGTGAAGTAAGTCAGAGAGAGAAAGACAAATACCGTATGCCAACACATATATGTGGAATTTAAGAAAAAAGAAAATGTCATGAACAACCTAGGGGTAAGACAGGAATAAAGACACAGACCTACTAGAGAATGGACTTGAGGATATGGGGAGGGGAAAGGGTAAGCTGTGAGAAAGCGAGAGAGAGGCATGGACATATATACACTACCAAATGTAAGGTAGATAGCTAGTGCTATGCAGCCGCATAGCACAGGGAGATCAGATCGGTGCTTTGTGACGGCCTGGAGGGGTGGGATAGGGAGGGTTGGAGGGAGGGAGACACAAGAGGGAAGAGATATGGGAACATATGTATATGTATAACTGATTCACTTTGTTATAAAGCAGAGACTAACACACAATTGTGAAGCAATTATACTCCAATAAATATGTAAAAAAAAAAAGAAAACCCAGAGATAAACCCACACACATATGGTCACCTTATTTTTGATAAAGGAGGCAAGAATATACAATGGAGAAAAGATAGCCTCTTCAATAAGTGGTGCTTGGAAAACTGGACAGCTACAAGTAAAAGAATGAAATTAGAACACTCCCTAACACCATACACAAAAGTAAACTCAAAATGGATCAAAAATCTAAATGTAAGGCCAGACACTTTCAAACTCTTAGAAGAAAACATAGGCAGAACACTGTATGGCATAAATTACAGCAACATCCTTTTTGACCCACCTCCTAAAGAAATGGAAATAAAAACAAAAGTAAACAACTGGGGCCTAATGAAACTTAAAATCTTTTGCACAGCAAAGGAAAACACAAACAAGATGAAAAGACAACCCTCAGAATGGGAGAAAATATTTGCAAATGAAGCAACTGACAGAGGGTTAATCTCCAAAATTTACAAGCAGCTCATGCAGCTCAATATCAAAATAACAAACAACCCAATCCAAAAATGGGCAGAAGACCTAAATAGAAATTTCTCCAAAGAAGATATACAGATTGCCAACAAACACATGAAAGGATGCTCAACATCACTAATCATTAGAGAAATGCAAATGAAAACTACAATTAGGTATGACCACACACCAGTCATAATGGCCATCATCAAAAAATCTAAAAGCAATAAATGCTGGAGAGGGTGTGAAGAAAAGTGAACCCTCTTCCACTGTTGGTGGGAATGTCTTAAAAAAATTAAACTTGCTTTTCAAAATACTTCTGTATTCATACAAGTGAAAAGGAAAAAAATCCCATTGAAAAGAAACTTCTGTAGACTGGCCTAGTAAATGAAGACCACCATTTCTATACATGAAATAAATGCTTCAAATATGTTACACACGTTTCAATTTTCAAAAAATATCTAAGTTAGAGTCATGTGGCTAGATTGCCCAATGGACTGTGAGCAGAAGTGGTTGGTGTGCCTTCTGAGCCAGACAATTAAGAGCCTGTATCTTTCCTCCATTTCTCTTTCCCCCATGGTGCTTGTTTATTCAACTAAAATATCATTCATCAAATTGACATTAAACTGGACTGCAAATCGTAACCTACAAATAGTGCAAGTATGTCACTGAGGCTGGATAAGCACACGTGCACGTGACATACACATAAAATGGCTAACACTGCTGTGCATACCACTTCCATAGTAGTTTTGCCCTATAAAAATCCTTTAGACTATCTTGAATCACATTGCATAGAAATAGCAAAAGAAAATTCTTTATTTTAGATGTTTTGTCAGGCATTTAAAAATATGCAAAAATTGTAATGCTTTTAGGACTTAAAGTTTTACTGAACCTAAGATAAAAGTCAACAATACTTACAAAACATCTGAATATGGAGAGCACACTCAACACACTTATGTGGAGAGCACATGATGAATATATATTACCAAACTCTGGCTTCTTTACGTCTATTCCTGTTGTTTTATTCTAAGCTTTATATGGTCTTGGATCCTTAAAATATGGAGATTTAATCAAATAATGTTACATTGACTTTTTCCATTCTAATAACCAACTTTAAAAAGAAGCACAGTAGAAGGGTATAGCCCTTTTTATACATGGGTATTTTTAAAGTCAATTCAATTTTTATTGTGATATGGTATTTTAATGAACACTCTCCTAAAAATAAAATTGACTGCATTATGGTTTTGTCTACAACATTTAAGTATCTTATTGCTAAAATATTCCAAAATGTATCCAGTAAGTATTTTCCATTTCCAATAGCCCAAGAGATTGAATCCTACTATTTGTATCAATTACAACTAAACCAGGTTAAGAACAGCTGCCCTAAAACCCTGCAGACCAAAGCTAGTCATCCAAGAATCTAAAACACTAGCACTTTCCATTCAGGTTGGAAAAATTAACATCCAACATAAAGAGATCTGAATGATTCATCAAGTAAGCAGTCAACAAACACTTCTCTGTTGTTCAAGCTAATAATTATTTGAAGCTTGAAGTTTCTGCCTTTGTTATTTTGATGGTTCCTAGAGTCACAGTTTCAATGTCAAATGTGACAGTTTTATCAGCCACCTTTCCCAGGAGTAACTGCCAGTAACTGATTAGTCATTTCTTTTCCATTTTCAAAAATGGCACTGTTTGCACTAATGCACACTGTCTGATGCTTCTGCAGAGATTCTTATTCATTCTATGATCTGCCCACACTCCTATAATGTCTCTCCCATCCAATTGTCTCTCAATTTCAACTCCAAATGTTAATGTCTGTCCACAGAAATAATTTGGGGTGCTGGAGTTGGATTCAGAATCTTTCTGGAGTGTTCTACTTCTTCTATTGCTCAGACAGTGCCCTTCAAGGCCATCTTTCCACTCATAAGGCACCAATGTGAGACGACCTATTTGGGGGATGCTTCAAGGACTCCATTCCTGGAAGCCATCTCCTCCACCAGAAGTGATAATTGGGTTCTAAGAACAATGCTATGAAATTCATTTCAGTGCTGCATATACATCCTCAAAATGATTTGAAGTACATTTATGGGACTGGAGCCTGTAATCTTGGGCACTAAACTCATCATCCATCTTACATCATTGTACACTCATGCCACCAGGGTTTTCTATTTTTTTCTTGTATCTGAACTGGTGGGTGAGATGCTGCTGTTCCATGGTTTAAAATGTAGTTTTTCACTATGTTAAGAACTGAGTCATTCAACTAGGAAGTTGCCTTCATACATCATCCAGTAAAGGCACTTCTGGTAGTCTGTCCAACTGAATGTGTGAGGCTCTTTTGGTAAAGCTCTGCAGCTTCTCACTCTGCTCTTATACACCACCAAGAATGGCAGTCTCTCTTTCTTGGACTGTCCTCTACAGGGTTAGTTCCACGCTCTTTGACTTCTGGAATCATCTAGTGGCTTACTACTCTGTTCATTGGTGTCTACTTCTTGCAAAAGACCAACCGCTCAAAATGGAGCTTCCTAAGGGCTCCCTTTAAATCATTAAAATGCTATTCCAGGACCATCCTCTGGGAAGATGTCTCTTTCATCTCTGAGATGATGACTTAATCCTTTTCAAGTCATGGTCTTTTCTGAGAATCATGAGAAGTTTTTAGACTGTATTCTCAGAAAAATGATCATCCATGCCCTGCCTCTGTGCCTCCTGCAGCCCCTGAAGTTCTGGACCAGCTCCTGTTGGCTCCAAGTTCTCATGGGCCTCCTGCTGCTCAGGCTCCAACTCCTCTTTGTAGGTGGCATGGCCGGTGGTTGTGGGTATGGGTTCCTGACTGTTCCATACCTCGCTGAGCTGCCTAGCACCTGAAGCAGCTCCTTTGAGAGATAAATGGACTCTGAATACAGACAAAATGCTTTTGCTTTGATACGTTATATTGGAGTTGCCTTTAACATAACTTTTGCTCATTCTGGATTGATTGGTCATTGTTGTTGATGAGAGAATAATAAAAATGATAATTTCATTTGGTGGCATATGGCACGGCTCAGCCTGTGGTAGATGGTAGGGATATCTGGTGGGGCAAAGGGCCAGGTCAAATGGTCATTTTATAGCAACGTAATGAGTGAGCAAAGCTCATAGCTCCCAACTCCAAACCCTGTATTCACTTAGCAGTTATTTTATTTTCCTTACTTCATCTGTTTTCTGATTACTTCAGTTGGTTAAAAACAACAACAACAAAAAACACCTTTTCTAGTTAAATTATATACAACTTCTGAGGAAGAATATTTAAGAAAGCTGAGTCAGGGGAATTAACACAAATGATTTTTGTAAGCTTTAACAATATTATGACTCAGGCATAAAGTAATAATGTAAAATGCTTTGAATGTTTTATGAGGAGAAAATGAGTTAGGCACTAAAGGATGTGGATTGCCATGGATTGCCATTTTGTATTGCATTCTCACAGCTCATACCTTGTTTAGGCTGATGACCTATAAATTTGCAGGTTAAAGAAAGGATTAACCTGGGCTTCCCTGGTGGCGCAGTGGTTGGGAGTCCGCCTGCCGATGCGGGGGGCTCGGATTCATGCCCCGGTCCAGGGGGGCCCCACGTGCCGCGGAGCGGCTGGGCCCGTGGGTCGTGGCCGCTGGGCCTGCGTGTCCGGAGCCCGTGCTCCGCGGCGGGAGGGGCCGCAGCGGTGAGAGGCCCGCGTACAGCAAAACAAAACAAAAAAAAGGATTAACCTAATGTAGATTGAGTTGGTCACTGATTTGTCTGTAATGGGATTAACCCAGGGGCTGTGTGAACTGCATATCCTCTGGTTATATCTGCATGAGATGGGCTGGATCTTTGTGTTTGCCTCCACAGGGCTACGGCCAGATGGAGGCCTTTGGTTTTCTCTAGCTCTGTTATTTGCCTGAGTTTCCAGGTCTGCCTGCTCCTGGAAGGGAAAGCAAATGTGGAGCAGACCACAAGCCACCTCTGCCCTAGGACTAGGCGCTTTCCAAGCTGCTCGTGGAGCCACCCTTGCAGACTCTGACCTCCTGGTCTCTGGTTTCTGCTCATTCAGACCTGCCTACTCCTTTCTGTCTTAGTGGACTCTGTCATCCTGGCTCATTGTTTTCCAAGACTGCAGAATCTGCTAGATCTTTTCTGGTCCAGACCCCTTCGCTCCAGAACTCATTCTGAACAAAAGCTCTGCACAGAATGCCACCCTGCCCTTTGTTAGTCAATGATCACAGGCTTGAGGGAGAGTTTAGCTAAGTGAACTTGTGACCTTTATTGAATATTGAAGAGTGTACCAGGCACTGTTCTAAATGTTTTACTCATATCAGCTCATTTAATTCTTGTGATGACCATATGAGGTCTTTATTATCCTCATGGAGTAACTTCCCTAAGATCACACATTTATTAGGGGACAGAGCCAAGATTCAAATCCAGATAGTTTGGTTCCCAGAGGCTGAAATCTTCACCACCACCCCATAAAACCTCTGTAAATAAACACACAGGTAGCAAAATGGGAAAGCTAGAGCATCAGGGTGAATTATGCAATATTTATTGTATTTGTATCATGTGCCAGTCTTGTACGCATGCAGTGACAGGTCTTGAGTTATATCAGATAATAATTTTATATTCTCTTAGTTCACAAGGTAGTGAATGATAAAATAAAGGAGAGTGTGATCAAGACTATATGAAAAATGCAGTCTGATTTGCTAAGAGAGCACAGGGGAAGGAGTGAGCAGTCCCAGGACAGAGGATCAGGGAATGCTTCATGGTCAAGCCAGAGTTTGATCTGGATCCAAGCATAGTATTTGGGTGTTAGAAAGGAAGAAAGAAGGGAGCAATTTTAGGAAAGGAAATAGCAGAGGGAAAGTCCCAAGGGCACAATGTGTACAGGGGCAGTAAATAACTTTGGATAAGAATTAGAATGAGAGCATGAAATAGAGCTGAGAGATGAAGGCCAGAATTTAGACCTTATTTGCCGGGTTTAGGAGTTTGCATACAAATTAAAAGGTGACATACTTCAGAGGATTTGAATGTGTTTCAAATGGTTGACTGGACGGCAGAGGATGATAGAAATTGCAGCTAAGAGTAACCAAATAAGAGGTTGATACAGTCTCTTAGTTAGAAGGATTATTAGGCAGTGGGCAAAGAGGGATGAATTTGAGAGCCATTTCATAAGCAGGAATAAAAGCCTTAGTGAGCAGGTATGAGAGATGAGACAGAGTGAGTTGTCATAGACAGTGAGAGTCAGAGTGTCCAGGTTCTCACCCATAAGTCAGTAGCTTTTTCCTTCACCTGGTTTCTTAGCACACTTGACCCACCAACCATAAAATGTGAGATCACCACCTCTATACTCTGCCTCCTCTGATCCTCAACAGAGGAAGAATATAGTTGTCCTTGACCCTGAGATGACATCTAATCAAATCCTTCTTGGTAAAATATGAAATTGATACTGACGAGTGCCTACACCACTTGTGGAAAGTTTGTGAGTCTCCATTTAGAAATTGTATTAATTCTTACAGCCACTGTTTTTAAAAAGAGTCAGGAGGACTCCCAAAGTGGTCTAGATAGCCATAGCTAAAACAGAACACGATGCATTGAGTGAATTGCTCACTCAGGCCTTTATTTTGTTCTGGGATCTCAAGAGAGGTAAAAAAGACAGAGTACTATTTTGAGAAGGGCTCTGAGAGCAGTTGTGCTCTACTGAGTAGCAATGATGGTTGTGGATATAGGAGGGGGAATGACAGAAATTCACCACGTACAAGCCATCCCAACACAGGTCAGTTTTTGTGGGATGTTGGAGTTGAAATAGGTAAGGATCTGTAGAGACAAAATCCCTTGCATATCTCTGGAGAACGTTGGGAATCTGGCTGTTTTCTGTAGGAATCTTTTCATGGAAACGTCAATAGCTCTAAAAAGGGTATGGAGATTGTCTTGCTTAACTAGTGGTCTTAGGAAACCAGCAGACATATTGGACCTAGTTTTGGCCAATGATTTTTTACCTCTTCCCTTTAGAGGAAAGCATAGGACCCGATATGATGCATGGGGATCCTGTATTGACTAAGATTTAATACTTTGTCAGTAGTGCTTCCTATTTGGCCTGAAAGGGCCAACTGCTTTCAGAATTCCTCTTTATAGTATTTCCCTTCCCTTAGTCCCAGAAGAATGAGGAAATGAAAAAGACTGGGTGAGTTAAACCTATCACTTCTTTTTTGACAACAATTTCAGAGCATGTGCCCTTCTGGCATAACCATGTAATAATGGATGGTAATTCCAAAGCCATAGAGTTGTTCCCAAAGCAGCCCTAGACTATTCATGTTTATTGCTGGGTCAGTCTTGGGCGATTGCTCCTTTCTAAGAATTTGTCCATTTCTTCTAGGTTGTCCATTTTATTGGCATATAGTTGCTTGTAGTAGTCTCTCATGATCCTTTGTGTTTCTGTGGTGCCAGTTGTAACTTCTCTTCTCCTTTTTCATTTCTAATTTTATTGATTTAGGCCCTCTCTTTTTTTTTATGAATCTGGCTAAAGGTTTATCAGTTTTGTTTATCTTTTCAAAGAACCAGCTTTTAGTTTCATTGATCTTTTCTAAAGTATTTTTTTAGTCTCTATTTCATTTATTTCTGCTCTGATCTTTATTATTTCTTTCCTTCTACTAACTTTGGGTTTTGTTTGTTCTTCTTTCTCTAGTAGCTTTAAGTGCAAGGTTAGGTTGTTTATTTGATATTTTTCTTGTTTCCTGAGGTAAGGTTGTATCACTATAAACTTCCCTCTTAGAACGCTTTCGCTGTGTCCCATAGGCTTTGGATCATCGTGTTTTCATTTAAATTTGTCTCCAGGTATTTTTTGATTTCTTCTTTGATTTCTTCAGTGATCCATTTGTTGTTTAGTATTGTTCAGGCTCCACATGGTCATGTTTTTTGCAGTTTTTTCCTTGTAGTTGATTTCTAATCTCATAGCATTTTTGTCAGAATAGATCCTTGATATGATTTCAATTTTCTTAAATTTGCTGAGGTTTGCTTTGCGGCCCAAGCAGGCCTGGACTGAATTTGAGGCTGAATAACCTAGCCATCCAATCCACTGCCACATTCACAAGTGCAAATTGGAATATCCAAATGCTGCTTCTTTTCTGTAACTTTATCACTTTCCACTTGATACGCTGAGAGTAGGCTGCTTGCCTGTCACTCCTTTTATCTGGATGAAAACAAGTCTTAAATAGTATACAAGGAAGAGTCTCCATAAGAACCAATAAAACTTCATAAAAGAGGATGATGTGACTGCCTAAAACCCAAAGTCTTACTTGATTTTGTTTCACCAATCCTAAAAGATACCTTTTTATTTTTTAGAGGTTGTTAGAGTATAGTTGGATTAAGTTATTATCTCTAAATTTGTCTAGTATGATTCAGGTAATAACCAGCATTGTATTTATCCTGATTTTAATAATTGATGCCCGCTTTTGTGAGCAGATGTCAATCACCTTAGAAGTAGGGCATAAAGAAAACTTGGCAGTGATATGGCAAGATTCTCCATTCAAGGGCTGGAATCAAGGTTTTCTGAGCTATGAAATCATCAGGATGTGTCATGAGTAAGAGGTAGTAGAAGGATGGTTGCCGTATCTGGAGTGCTGAAGTGATTAGCTCTGGGCCACTTCCCAGTGAACCCAAGAAATCCTTCCTCTTTGGCTGAGTTACTTGGAAAGCAACCTGTTCCCAACGTACATGAAGTTTACCTTTTGCTCTTTGTACACTGTATAAATGTTCAACTCAGCCAAGGAGGAATTTGGAAGAAACATTTTCTTTTGTGATTGTTTGAAATATTTTCATATGAATCAATAAGATGGAAATGTAACTCTTTAGAAGATCTAAATTCACAGAAACTCAGAGAAACCATTTTGCATGGTTGATACTGGAATTTATCCAGCACTGCCACAAGGCCAACAGAAAAGCATCCTGGGACCTATGATGGCTGCATAATAAATTGAACTGAGGATACTAGGAAAGCCAATATATCAAAAAACGAACCCCTTACCTACCACCAAATCATTTTAAAATGAATTTCTCGAAAGAGGCTGCACAGGTTACTTTTGCTGTATTGGGACTGAGGTTTATTCACCAGTAATTGCACCCAGGAGAGACTTCTTAAACCTCTACTTGTAAAGCAGGGCCTGGGAAGTAAACTCTCTGTTTTGGCTGGCAGAAACTCCCTTATGGCCAATATAATTGGACAGTATCCCTTAAGCCTTTCTGTTCCCTCACTAAATATTCTTAGGATGACTCCTTCTGCTGCACTGTCCCCTACCCAGTGTTGAAACCGAGCAGGACACTATGGGACACCTGGGCATGGAAGCCTTTCCATGTCCCCCATTTCTTGTTTATAGTGAAAAGACTCCAGCCTCCATGACCTCCCCTGAGTCCCAAAGGGCAGATTCAAACTGTTGCTAATCAGAGAAGGGAGAGGATGCAGAGATAGGGGAGGAACAGCCAAGAAACAATAGTGCAGCCTTGGAGCAGTGTCCTGGTTCTGCCTCAAGGGATACACATAACAGTATCTTCTAAGCTCTTTATAGAACTAAAACTCCCAACAAATGGAAGATGTCAGCATTCTTCATTCCAGATTAAAGAACAAGAGAAGCTCTTCAGGAAGTCCACCTGAGGCCAGATTAAGAACCACAGAAACTCAGCAGATTGCCTGAGACCAGATTAAAGGAGTGCAGGCCCTGCACACACCCTAATCTTATGAGCAACCCCACCCTTGAACTATTGCTATAAAACTCCTCACCATATCCTAGTAGGTTGGGACACACAGTTGTCAAGGGAAGGAGCCTGCTATGCTCCCCTTGGTCTGGCAAAGCGATAAAACTATTCTTGTCTACTTCACCCAAAACTGCATCTCTGGGATTTGATTGGCATAGGTGCACAGAGGCCAAGTTTTCGGCATCAGTGTGGACTTCTCCTCTGTGGTCCTACCCTCAGGCTGGCACTTTGTTCCCTCAGCTTTATTCTACTCTTCTCCAGCCCCATCTCCCCATTGATATTTACTATTCCAAGTCCATCCTCTTAAGGTGAGGTACTCCCAGTGAGCTATTTGTTTTAGCCTTTTTATGATTATTAGTTTTTTTTATTAGTTTTCTATTGCTGCTTAAACAACTTACTACAAAATTTAGTAAGTTGCACAGAGTTAACCCAAATGCCAAGTCTGAGGGAACAGTCTCCACAAGTCTGCCCTCACTTCAGACACCAGCCACAAGTTTAGAAGTTCCCAGTGTCACTTACTGCAGACCAGCTGGCTACAAATTTGGGGGTCCCCATGGTCACTCAGGTTTGATAATTCTTTAGGATGACTCACAGAACTCACTACTAACTGAATGATTGATTATGGGGAAAAGATACAAATTAAAATTAACTGAAGAAAGAGACACACAGAGCAGAGTCTGTGAGAGGTCCAAACACAGAGCTTCTGGCCTTCCTGTCACACTGAGTCATGGATGGTGTTAACTCTTCCAGGCCACCATGTGTGACAATATGCACAAAGTATTGTCAGCCAGGGAAGCTCACCCACAAAGATTTAGTATACAGAGTTTTTATTAAGGCTCAATAGCACATTGCCTGGGTGGCTGACTCTAAGTCTCCAACCTCTCCCTGATGTCAGGCTTACATGTTTAGTCTCTAGTTTCTTCAGAGGTTGGAACTCATGCTGTGTGATCCAAATAAATCATGTTGTTAGACAAAGACACTTTTAGCAGACAGGACATTCCAGGGACCTAGAGATTACTACCTAATAGGTGAGGTCAAAGACTAGACTTCTCTTTGGGTGAGGCCAAATTCCTAACTATGTAAAGCTTAAACAACACAAATTTATTATCTTAGCGTTCCATAGGTCAGAAGTCTGATAGGAGTGTCACTGGGCTAAAAGCACAGTCTCCTTTCTGGAGACTCTAGGGGTATTATCTGTTTCTTATCCATTCATACTGTTAGCAGAATTCGATTCCTTGTGGTTACAGGACTGAGATCCCTGTTTTCTTACTGGCTGTCATCTGAAGGCCATTACCAGTTTGTAGACGCTGCCTGCATTTGACCTCCATCTTCAAAGCTAGCAATGGCATGTTGAACTTAATAAATACTTTGCATCTCTCCTCCTCCATCTTTTGTCTCATCTCTCTGACCTGACCTAGAAAAATTCTCTGATTAAGGAAAAATTCTCTGATTAAGGATTAGAATGGTCCTACCAAGATAATCTAAAGTAATTTCTCCATCTCAAGGTCCTTAATTTCATCACATCTGCACAATCCCTTTTGCCATATAAGGTAACATATCTACAGGTTAGGGCATGGAGGCCAATATTCTGTCTATTAGAGATACTGAACATATGAATTTTAAAATGTGGCTTGGTTGCCTTAATTCAACTGAAAGTATGACATGGTGTCTTCTAAGCCATTAACAGGGCCAAGAGGGGAAATAGTTCCAGGTGGGAGGTTTTTCATGGCCCATCAAATCTCATACATAGGAGTTTCATATCCCAAAATAGAAACAGCTGGTCAGGATGGCTTTGTTTTACTTGCCCCAAGTTTTGTATTTGTTTCATATTTGACAAACAATTATCAAGAAATGGCTGCTTGCTAGGCAGTATACTAAGCACATTTTCTTGGTTTTCCCACTAAATCATTTAACTACTTAAAATAATTCAGATCTTCATTTAATAGATTGGGAAACTAGATTTTAGAAATATGCAGTGTATTACCCAAGGTCACACGGTGAGAAAATGATATCTCAGGAATTTGAACATGGTTTTCTGTGAGTCTAGGATTTTTTAGACTGCAAATTGCCAAGTCTCCAATATTATCTAATATGTATATTTAATACCTATAGTACATACATATATACACACATTTTAATATCTACAATATTGACAACTCTATTTTTATGTATACAATTTTACTTTTATTTTATCAAGTTCTGAGAACCTAGAAGCAGAAAATATGTATCTTGTTTATCTGTGAAGAAAATGTTAATTGTATTTGAGGTGCATACACTGATTTTATAAAATACTATCTGATAATTTCTTAATAGGCCAATAAAATTAAGCAGCAAAGTCATTTTAAATGGAATTTAACAAGCACAGAATTTCTTCTAATGCATTCTTTTTAATCCCTAAAACATCAAATCAAGTGAAATCCCAGAGTATCTATATAACAATTTCATTCAACTCACTTGTAATGGGAAGGCATGTATTTTAATTTTTATAGTTCTACCCTTGTAACACATCTTTACAGTTGGTTAGTTTAATTCAAGGCAATTTTCAGACCAAAAGTGAGGCAATTACTAGCCCATTATGAGAGGTAGTTAATAGATTATTCATTCATATTACTGAAGGTTTTGATTTCCAGCATTTTCACCTGGTAAATCTTTAGGGAGCAAGATCTCATACTCTACCTGTAAGTGACTTGGCACACTGACTGTTCATTTCTCCTAACAATCCCTAGCCTGGACCTTCTGTGCTATGAATCTAAGTGTCACATTTCTCTTTTGCATCTTTCTATTCAGGGAATCCTCACTCTGTGTTTCTAATTCTTCCCCCCTCTGTGGGGAAAAGACCTCACAGACCTTCGCAGATCACTTAGTTTGCTAGTGGGAAAGTGATAGTCTCTCATTTCAGTAAAGTACATAATGAATATTGATCCCTCGACTCTTCTCATTCATGCAAAGTAGAAAATCAGAGTCAATGTTCTCCTCTTGTGAAAGTAATCACTTGGGTTTAGCAGAGAACTGCAGAAATCTCCAAATCAAGATGTCTTCCTGGCTGGAGGGCATCTGCTCCTCCTAATGGCGTATTTGGAAAAGTAAGATCTCTCAGTAGCTCCTCCTGGTGGCAATTTCAATCCCTCTATCTTTTTGCTGGAGTCCTGCCTTGGGGAATTGCTCTAAGCTCCATGGGTTATAGAAGTTATATTATTTTTAGTTCCATCTTCTAATTGTTTTTTTTTAAACTACAGAATCCTCTAGTGGTAGCTGTGAGGCCATGCTTATGGATCAGTTTTTTGAAAGATTCTTTTTAAAGTTTCAATGACTTTTACAAGGATGTAAACATGGACATCTCAGCAGTACATATTGGGCTCTGCTCTTACGCACTTTCCTGCACGTTGCAAGGGAGATCTCAGATCCATTGAGTCCCTGGCTGGGATGAATATTCATTTACTCATGTAAAACATATTAAGTACTTACTTTGTACCAGTCACAGTTCTAAGCATTGGGAAATACAGAATATAATCAAAGAGACAGAAATTCCTACACACATCAAATGTCTTTTCAAGTAAGAAATAAAATAAATATATAAAGTATATAAGATGATAGATGATAAACCAGAGAGGACATTCTGGATTGGGTGTGGGGCTCATGTTTTCAAGCCTGATTCATCTGTGGTCTCTTCAGACAGTGTCTGATTTCAGGTTATTGGGTACAGTGAACCCTGTTGTCTATCTAATATCCTTATGCCCTGGTTCTTTACTAACAATCCTGATTTTCTCTGGGCAACTCTATACTGATTTTCTCAGACTCCTTTGTAGCTATCGAAGGCAATGCAAATCAGTCTGGTCGTGAGATAAATAAGCAAATGTTCCTGGATGGGTTGTCTCTCCCAGCCACCCCTGCCCAAAGTCAAAAACTTTAGAGGAGAAGGTTTCTGTCTGTTTCCGTTCTGCTTTATTTCTGACCTGAATGTGGACATAATCCCTGGAACTGCAGAAATCACCTTGCATTCAGGAGGAAAGCATATGCTAGAGGTGGCAGAGCAGGAAAATGGAACTCAAGCCGTTCTATCACCCCCGACTCTGAGTACCATCACATTGTACCCGAGGGGCTCCATCCACATTGCAGCCTTTGCATGTGAAACCCACTGGACCACAATTTTAAGGGATACAATATGTATGAGACCCTCTGAAATTGTGAAAACCTGTAGCACTGTGTTTTCTTTATTAACCCTTCTTTGGTTTGTTCACAGTATTCAGGTTGCGATTGCACACAGCCAAATACAATCTTAAATGATGCAGGAGGGGGTTAATTATAGTTACGTTTCATCTTCAAAACTTTTCTTTCAGGATACAGATGAAGATACTTAAGTCCTAGGACAATTCAGATATCATATACGGCAGACGTGCAAGGTGGGCTATAGTAGGGATTGTAGTGGTGTGATTCATCTGTCAAGTTTGTTTTCTTGCTATTCCAATACCTAGAGAAGCCAACTTGTTCAAAAAGGAGGATAGAAGGAAGGATGAGGTTGGAAGTATCAGACTTTAAGTCAAACATTAGGGCATAATTGAACAATTAAAACTGTATCTTACATTATATAAATGCAAAGAGTTTCTCAACCTCATATCCAAGCACTCACATCTGTCAAGGCTGTCTCCTGGTATCTGGAATCTGTGACCATTGCCATGCCAATATTGCCATCTAAATCTGATCCAGAATCAGCCTCACAATGTCCCATTCAAGCCATGGAATTTGCTTTATCCTTGCTCTCCTTGTCTTCAGTCTATTTCCCCACTAATTGAATATCCATATTATCACAGAGTTGCCTTTCTCAAAATCACATTTCCCATTATCATTTTTCTTCTTTAAAACTTTCTTTAGATAAATTCTGTTTTCTGGATGAAGTCCAGATTCCTTAACTTTGTGCACTAGCTTCTTTAAGCTGTGGCAGTATTTGGCTTTCTGGTTTTCTATCGCTAGCCAAACCTTGACAATTTCTGGATACACTGCCACATTTACGATACTGTGCCTTTCTTTTTCATGGGTTTTCTTTCTGTCAAGAATGTTCTCCTTCCTCTCAACTTTCTGCATTCCCCTTGCTCTTCTTTCAAGGCTCAGAAAATGGAACCAACTCTGAAGTTTTCCCTTATTTCTCCAAACAGTTGATTATTTCTTACCCTGTATTTTTCCTTATATTACATCATCTGGTACTACCTCATAATGGCATTTAATTCACTTTATACAATGATCAGTTAAAATTTATTTATATCTGTCTTTTTCCAGATTATGAGTTTCTAAGTGTTCATGTTCATATCTTATTTGTATTTATTTCCCAGTTTTTAGTATAAGTGCTCAACTAATATGAGATCAGTATAAATTTTTTTATTTTAGAATTTAATCTAAGTAATTGTCTTGATCATAAGCTACCTGATTAAGTCAGAGATGGGAATGAAGTGATAAAAAAAATCTAAATGCAAAGCTTTCTGAATTGCTTGGAATAAGAGTCAAAGCCTTGAATTGTTTGGAAATTACTAATCTGAGACCATTTAATGAAGACTTTGAGTTGCAATCAGGATATTATCAAGGTACAACATAACTATCAACAGATATGAATATACATATATGTCTTTCCATGCCTAATGACAGAAAATATATTTTCTTATTAATAAAACAAAGCAATAATATTTTAAGAGTTTATATTGTACAAGCATATATATTTTCAGTTGGTTGGGAAAGGATTCATATAATTTGATTAGATGGAAATGGTGTAAACAGTGCATATTGGTATCAAGGGAGCCTATTGTACTTACTTTTGATGGATGCTTAATATTGTCAATTCATACATGGTTCCAGCAGCAATGAGTAGAAACATTGCTTTTAGGTGCAAATCTATTAACAAATTAATCTCATTACAAAATGTCATCCAATGGGCTTATCTTTCCCACTGGAAAAAATACAGTCTAATGCTTTAGCACGTCATGTTTGGGCTGGAAGACAGGTGATTAATTATTTTGTTCTGTATTGGAAATTCTCAGGTTGCCATGAAAAAAGGCAGCCATGTAGGCACAGTTTACATAAAATCTTTTTTTTTGGTGGGGGGGTACGCGGGCCTCTCACTGTTGTGGTCTCTCCCGTTGCGGAGCACAGGCTCCAGACGCGCAGGCTCAGCGGCCATGGCTCACGGGCCCAGGCGCTCCGCGGCATGTGGGATCTTCCCAGACAGGGGCATCGAACCCGTATCCCCTGCATCGGCAGGTGTACTCTCAACCACTGCGCCACCAGGGAAGCCCTTACATAAAATCTTACATTGATTAGTGGCACTCATCTTTTTTCTTTATCCCTTTCTCTCTCTTTTTTTTTAAATAAAATGGGCATTTTATTTGGGTAGATTTGGGTAGATTTATTTGGGTAACCATTCCATTTGGGTAGACTATTATATTGTCTTACCTTACTTGAGAATGCATCATTATAAGCTGTGTGATATGTAGATATGTAGTAATATTAATTTTACACCAAAATAAGTGTTAAACACTTGTTATTTCCTATTTAAATTCATACCTCAGGCTTCCCTGGTGGCACAGTGGTTAAGAATCCTCCTGCCAATGTAGGGGACACGGGTTTGAGGCCTGGTCCAGGAAGATCCCACATGTCGCGGAGCAACTAAGCCTGTGTGCCACAACTGCTGAGCCTGTGATCTAGAGCCTGCAAGCCAAAACTACTGAGCCCACATGCCAAAACTACTGAAGCCCAGGCACCTAGAGCCTATGCTATGCAACAAGCGAAGCCACCACAATGAGAAGCCCGAGCACCACAAGGAAGAATAGCCCCGGCTCGCTGCAACTAGAGAAAGCCCACACGCAGCAACGAAGACCCAACACAGCCAAAAACTAATAAATAAATAAAAATAAATAAATTTTAAAAATAAATAAAATAAAAAATAACAAAAAAAATAAATTCATATCTCAAAAGTAGTTAGTGAGCATTTTAAAGATCCTAATTAGAAGTTCACATGACAGAGGAGACTCAAGCAGGTACTTCAATATCACCATCTAAATCTGAACTAGCCTCTTGCTATTCAAAGTGTGGTCCAGAGACCAGTATAACAGGCATCACCTATGAGCTTGTTAGAATGTACAATCTCAGGCCGTCAACCCAGACATAATGGATCAGAGTCTGCATTTAAACAAGACTCCAAGTGGATTCTGTGAATATTTAATTTGAGAATCACTGTACTAGGCAGTTTGTTAAAATTAGCATAAGAGATGTAAGAAATAAATTTGCTTTGGTGAAATGAGTAATGAACAACCACATGGTTTATTGGAAATATTTATACAGGCGCGTTTGCCCTTCTGGGAATTAGATATAAGAATCTGGGCAGCCCAGTAGCTTTTGGAGTGGCACCCCAAAATAAATGTAGAACTCATTTGGTCTTGTGTCTCTCCACTTAACAGAAGATTCTGGTACCTGATCTGACTACAAGGTTAGCTGAACTTGCTGTCAAAATGTTGTTATATTTACCTTGGAATGAAACTTTCATGAAAGATGCTTGCCACTGTCTGCTAGGACAGAGGATGAGGAGGTCTCATGATTGTTCTTGTGCTTGCTTGATAGTAAATGTGTGTAAGTGCTTATAAGTTTGCCTGTCTGGAACGTCTTGCATGATTAGCTTATAATATGCCACCTGCTAGCAAGCCCAGTAATCATTGGTAGCTTGGAAATTTACCAGAAAGTATCTTACAATGAAAAAAGGCTAAATTGATTTGGGGCAGTTTACAATAGAGATTTGGAAGCTACACAACCCTATAGTTTCTTTTCATTTTTCTAGTGGTGCTCTTGGCTTACAGATAATCTCATGACTGAGAAGATTTTGTATTCCAAGCAAACCTCCAGTCCAGGTCAGATTAAGACTGCCACTAATAATACTCTGCTCTGAATGCCACTGGTGGGGCAATACGTTCATTTCTGCAAATGGAACTTGGCCCTGGATTGCTATACCTCTTCAATGAATCACATTAATTGCCAACAGATGGCACAAAAAACTGTGAACTTCACAGATATTTCTGCAACATTCTCTTACTTTGTCATTCTCAGGTGAGAAATCAACTGTTTCTTTAGAAATCTTTAACTCCATTCTAAATCAGCATAATAAAGCCTAACCTTTGGCCTTTTCGTAATCTTTGAGTCTATTTCTTGAACCTCAAAATGTGTTTTTTTGCTAAATGGCTCACTGTGTCTTGGTCTATCCACAGTGTTCATGGTCACCTGTAGAAGGAGCTCTGAATGAAAACTAGGGTCTGATAGGCAGAGCTATAAAATTGTCTGTTTCAAACATATTGAGCAATATGCCATATTGATGCCATATCGATAATTCAACATGTATTCCTTTTTTATCCCTGCTCCTGCCAGAGAGTTGACAGAAATATTATCTCGGCCACTCTTGAGAAAGCACATCACCTTTAGGGAGCTAAAAGATAGGAAGTACAAAGGATCTACTGAAGACAAATGGGATAGTAGTAGCTTTTGGAAAAGTGGATGATAACTCTGTATTTTCCCCAAAATGTGGCATAATGAGACCCTTTTTGCTTCCACAGTTGGAAAGGAAAATGGCTCAATTCTTTGTGTATGGATGTGTGAGGTAGGATCATGCTAAGAACTATGAGCTTCAGAATTAAAATGAGGGGTATCCTTAGCCAAACTTGTGCTAAGGAAGTCACCACAGGGTTACAGAAATGGACCAGTGAAACATCTCCCAGGGCTGTCTTGTTGCATCAGTTGGACTCTGGAAGTTGAGCTTTCAATTGTGTTACCAAGAAGCTTTAAGCTATATGTATTCTGTTAGGATGGTTTAGATATTACTTCATTTCTCAGAGTCTAGTCTTTTCTTTCTTTCTTCTTCTGCCTCACTCAGTCATAGGTAACTGGACTGAGCGAACATCCGACTTAAGAACAATTCTCCTATGAAATGTGAAATTGAAATATGGTCTATCTTAGTGAATGTTCCTTTTGATCCAACAATGTTCGTGTTGTTGGATGAAGTAGTCTATAGATGTCAGTTATACCCAGTTGATTGATGGTGTTGAGTTAAACTATGTCTTTACTGATTTTCTACCTACAGGATCTATCACTTTCTTATAAAGAGGTGTTGAATTTCCCAATATGATAATGGGTTCATGTTTCTTACTGCAATTCTATTGATTTTTGCCTCATATAATTTATGCTGTGTTGTTAGGTGCATACATGGTAAGGATTGATAGGTCTTGGAGAACTGACCACTTTAATCATTATGTGATATTCTACTTTATACCTGACAACTTCCCTTGCTTTGAAGTCTTCTCTGTCTGAAATTAATATTGCTACTCTTGCTTTCTTTTGATTCATCTTGGCATGGTGTATTTTTCTCCATCCATTAATTTTATTATTTTTTAAATGCATGCAAGGAAGTTCTTATTTCATTTTATTTTCTTAGCTTCCCCCTGGACCCCTAGCTTTATTGAGATATAATTGACATATAACATTGTGTAAGTGTAAGGTACATAGTATGATGTGTGAAATCTCAAAAAGATGAATTCATAGAAACAGAGAGTGTATTGGTGGTTGCCAGGGGCTGGGGGGTAGAGCAAATGGGAAGATGTTGGTCAAAAGGTACAAACTTCCACTTATTTTAATCTATATGTGTTTTTATTTTTAAAGTGAGTTTCTTGTAGGCAACATATAGTTGCATCTTATTTTTTGACCCACTCTGACAATTTCTGTCTCTTAATGGGTATATTTAGACTACTGATACTAAAAGTAATAATTGACATATTTGGATCAATATTCCCAAATTTGTTACTGTTTTCTGTTTGTTCCCCTTGTTCTTTGTTTCCATTTTATCTTCCACTAATTTTCTGTCTTTTGTGGTTTTAACTGAGCCTTTTATACGATTCTAGTTTCTCTCCTTTCTTAGCATATCAATTATACTTCTCTTTTTTAGAAACTTCTTTTAGTGGTTGCCCTAGAGTTTGCAATCTATGTTTACAACTAATCCAAGTCCACTTTCTAGCAGTCTTGCCCACTTTCTAATAACACTATGTCACTTTATTGGTAGTATGAGTAACATATATAACAAAATAATCCTAATTCCTCCCTCTTATCCCTTGTCTCTTTGCTGCCATTTATATATACATATATGAATAATCATACATGTTTGAGTATGTTGCTACTATTATTCTATTATTATTTTGAACAAACTATTATCAGTTAGATCAATAAAGAATATGAAATTTAATTTTATCTTTACTTATTCCTTCTTTGATGCTCTTCCTTTCTTTATGTAGATCTGAGTTTCTGACCTTTGTAATTTTTTCTGTTTAAAGAACTTCTTTAAACGTTTTTTTGCAGGGCTGGCCTACTGGCAACAGATTTCATCAATTTTTGTTTTAGAAAATCTTTATTTATCCCTCCCTTTTGAAAGACAATTTCACTTATAGAATTCTAGGTTGGTGTTTTTTTTTTCTCTCAACACTTTTAATATTTTACTCTACTCTTTTCTTGCTGCACATTCTGAAAAGTTGGATATAATTCCTATCTTTGTTCCCTTACATGTAAGATGTCTTTTTCCCACTAGCTTCTTTTGGGATTTTTTTCTTTATCTTTGATTTCCTGAATTTTGAAAATGATATGCATTGGTATAGTTTCTGTTTCTGTTTTTTATTTGTCCTACTGATGCCTTCTGATCTTCTGGGAACTGTGGTTTGTTGTCTGATATTAAATTGGGAAAATTCTCATTCCTTGTTGCTTCAAATATTTTTTCTGTTCCTTTTGCTTGCTCTTTCCTTCTGGTGTTCCCATTACATATAAGTTATATCTTTTGTAGTTTTCCCATGATCCTTGGATATTCTTTTCTGAATTTTAGTCTTTGTTCTCTCTCTCTCTCTTTTTTTTTTTTAGTTTTGAAGGTTTCTATTGATATATCCTCTGGAGGAGATTTTTTTTCTCAGTTGTATTTAGTTTAATAACTCCATTAAAGTCATTTTTCACATTACAATGAAGAGCTCTATATTTACATTACAGTGTTTTTGACTCTAGCTTTCTTTTTGGTTCTTTTTTAGGATTTCTATCTCTCTACTTGTATTGCCTATCTGTCCCTTTACTTTCTTTTGGTTAGTGTTAGCATGATGCATGTTTATCCATTCCTTTTTATAAATCTATATGTACCTTTATATTTAAAGTGGGTTTCTTATAGCCAACATAAAGTTGGCTCTTGTCTTTTGATCCACTCTGACAGATTTAGGATAAACTTGGAGAAATCCATTGCCAAAACATATCAAAATTAAACTTCTGAAAACTAAAAGCAAAGAAAATGGTTTGAATGGAGCCAGAGGGGAAAATAATAGGGTCTTACTTACAAGGGAAAACAAATTTGAATGATAAAAGAGATCTTATCAGAAACAATAGAAGCAAGAAGCAAATATCCCATTTTTAAAGTTGCTGAAAGAAAGAAAATTCAACCCAGAATTCTATAGCTAGTAAAAATGTCTTTTAGAAATGAAGATAATTCAAGATATTCTTAGAGGAAGGAAAACTAAAAGAATCTGTCACGAGCAGACCTACCTTAAAAGCGTGGTTAAAGGAAGTTCTCTAAACAGAAAGGCAATGATAGAAGGAGGAAATTTGGAAAATCATGAAGAAAGAACACAGTAAGCAAAAATATGGATGCTTACAATAGGCTTTTCTTTTCCTCTTAAATTTTCTGAAGTATACTTGATGGTTGAAGTAAAATTTCTAACACTGCTTGGGATTCACTCACCTTCCTGAATCTGTAGGTTTATGTCTCTTGCCAAATATATGAAGTTTTCATTCATTATTTCTTTGGATACTTTTTGCTCCTTTCTCCTCCCTGGGACTCTAATGACAAGAATATTAGATCTTTGTTAGAGACCCAAAGGTCTGTAAGGTTCTGATATTTTTTTCCAATCTATTTTCTCTCTGTTGTTTACATGAATAATTTCTATTGCTCAACCTTTAAGTTCACTGTTTCTTTTCTCTGTCCATTCTGTTTTGCTATTATACCTATCTACTAAGTTTTACTACTGATTATTATATTTTTCATTTCTAAAATATCTACTTGGTTCTTCTTTATATCTTCTAATTTTTGTCATTGCTGTTGAGACTTTCTTTTTGGTGTTTTCTATTTTTTTATTTCACTTGATTCAGGTGTTTGTAATCACTCACTGAAGCATTTTTTGAAGGCTGCTTCAAAATCTTTGTTAGATAATTCTAACAACCCTGTAATCTTGGTATTGGCACAGATTGATTGCCTCTTTTCATTTTGTTTGGAGTCCTCCTGGTTCTCAGTATGATAAACCTTTGTTATTGAAACCTGGAACTTTTTGTATTATGGCTAGATCTTATTTAAACCTTTTATTTTAGCTAGATTTCTCTCACACTACTTCAGCAGCAGAGGGGAGGGCACAACCTCCTTATGTCAGATGGCTATAGAAACCCAGGTTCTTTAGACTTTATTGAGAGTTGGATAAGAGTCTTCTTCTTATTGCTTGACAGGGGTGGGTGTTCAGTTCCAACATCCCATGTGGTCTCTATTGGCAATGCAGTGGAGGTAGCCTCATTACTATTGAGTGATTACAAAAGTCTTGTCTCTCCACTGACCCCTTTTGACTCCATCCCAGCAGGGAGGGGGAGAGATCACATCATTAGTGTGTGTGTCAGGGAGGTGGAAGTGTAGATTTGACACTTGGTCTTTGCTATGGATAAACACCTGTGATTGTTGAGTCCAGGCTTCTAGAAAGTTCACTACAGTAAAACTGCCTCTAAATAAGAAAGTTGAACTCTCCAAATGAGCGGAGACATCTGAAATATTTGAGAAATCAAATTTAGAGGAAAATGAAAGGGGAAATAAACCTTATGATTTTGTTTGGGAAGTTTACCTTTCCTGTCAAGCCTTACTTAACATATTACTTTATTTTGCATTCCCCTATTTCCTGTATTATAAGCTCTGTGTGCATGTGTGTGCTTCTGCATTTAAGACTAAGCAATTGTATTTTTAGAGAGGAAGCTGTAGCAGCTTCACAGAAACATTTTGATCCTTCTGCAAGAAATTGCTCTTGCAACGTATTATCTGCATACTGTTCTCTCCCTGCATTCCACTTCTTTAGGAGACAATTTTATATGGATGAGTACATCTCTGGGAAAATTCTCTTCTACCAATTTCCCTAGACCAGAAATCTCTGCTGCAGAAAACTCATGGTTTATTGTTCTCAAAATTTTAAAAATGTTATAAGGAGGTTCAGATCTTTACCACACATTGCCAACATGTCTAATTAAAGTTTTTTTAATTACCAATTTATTTTCATTCTGCTTGATGTTTTAATTAAGTGCATGGATTGATATTTTTAAGGAAAGTACTTATTTGGGCCACATATATAGACAGTTTCTGGCCCAAACTTTTCCTTATCTCATGTACAGTTCTCACAGTGTGCAGAATCAAATTCAAGAGGCAGCAAAGGAGATTATACTCTAAGATATATCAGTGTTTTAAGGGATATGTTAGAATCTACTGATGTTCAGATTCAGGGAGAAAGAAATATCGATCCAGAAAATAGATCCAAGCATGAAGGATTTGAAAAAGTTACAAAAGCAAGTATGTGAAAAATGGTTTATTTTTGATGAGGGAAATATGACAAAGTGTGCAACTGTCCACTTGAGGCAATAATTTTTCTTTCAGATCTGATGAGACTTAATTGTGGTCATTTTTGCAATTCACTTTTTTAGAGGTAGTAATTATCTGAATATTACAGATAATATCCAGTTCTGGCACTATCATCTAGAGGGATTTATCTAGGATTGAGTTTGCAAAAAGCAATGGTAGAGAAATGGAAAACAGCTATAGTACTACAGCTTATAAAGACCTGTCAAGGAAAAGTGAAGAGAAATATAGAAAAAGAACTTTACATTCTCATCTTAGAATCCAGCTTTGTCCATTTACAAGTATTTTCTAATAATTATTCTCCTTTATTTCTCCAGGCACTTTTTTCCCCATTTTGTTTCAGAGAGATTGTTTGTTGTGTAGAAGAGAGGGGAAAAGACACATTACTGAGGTTTTCTCAGCCTTCCCAACTTTTGATTTATACCATGTTTTTCTGGAAGCAATTTTCCTCATCAACCTATGGCTTCTGGTAGATTATTAATATATTGTATTAACTATCTTCACTCCCAAACAATTGTGCATATACACTCCTGCCTGAATCACTTCCAAATCATATGATTCCTCCTAGGGTTGTATATGAACAGCCCATACTTAGGACCAAAATGTCGATGAAGAATTTTAATATTCAGGGTCTATATGTGTAAGGCAGAGAAAGTGTTCACTTTTTTTCTTTATGCTTGAACTCTAACTATTTTAACAAGAGTAGATCTAGGTGTTGGTATCTTTTCATGGATTTTACCGGATACCTAATAAATTCTTGACTGTGGTTTTAGCTCATTCTTCCACTCTAGAATTTCTATTCCCATTTTACCTTTGATTACTACTTCTATCCCATTTACCCAGGTTTCCCTACCTTACCACAAGTTACACACAGGCTTACTATCCATTTTCTATCTATCATGTTTATTATCTATCTCACCATTTTCATAGTTTCTACTTTATTTCTTGGAGAGTTCCATAAGTTTTTCATTCACATGTTAAGATGAGTGGGCATTGAGGTGGAGGGCACACTCTGATGCATAGCCTCAGCCAAGTTCCTTGTGTAGTAGACATATGTGGTCAAACCCAGAAAGCTTCTCTGACACAAATATGATGAATTTCTTTCTGTGCATTAGAAAACAGGTGGTAATTCTTATTTCTCTAAAGGAATTGCATGAAAAAACTGTAAGTCCCAAACTGCTGTGTTCTCATATTTTTTCCTGTCTCTCCAGCTTTCTATGTCACCTTGATACTCAAGGGTGCAAGGGTCACTCTCCTTTTGGGACGTACAGTGGAAGAGGTTGGAGGAAGGTAGTGTCAGGCCCTGGCTGCCTCAAAACACAAGCATTTCTGTCTTGTTTATATCTGGGATAAGAGCCATATTTTTGAGGAATGATGTTAGGTTGAAATGATCTATCTTTTTTCTGTGTGACTCAACTGTTCTGTTTCAGAGGTCAAAGCTGATATATTCCAACACAACCCTGTCTGGTGTTATAGTTAATAGAAATACCTGGATCTCTTTATTTTTCTTCATAACATTTCTTTCTATCTGTAATATTACATTATCATTTGCTTGTTTGCCTGCTGTCTCTCTTTCTTTACTGCAATAAGCTCCTTGTGAGCAAGGAATTTGATTGCTTTGCTCACTGTTGAATTCTTAGTTCCTGACATAGAGTAGGTGCTCAGTAGACACTTAAGAGGACATAACCGTAAATGGTTATGTGGTAGGAAATAGTAGTAATGAACGACATAACCATACTTTGGAGAAGACAAAGGGGATTATCAAGCTCTTCACTTCTTGACTCTGTTGTCCCCATATGTAGGTATCCAAAACTGAAGTTGATTGGTTTAGGAAAGGAAGGTGGATGGTTTATTTTGGAACATACTGGGTTTCAGGTGTCCCAAAGACATTTCCATAGAGATGTCAACTCGAAATTTAGATTGAAAATCTAAAGCTAAAGGGACAGTTTTGTGTTGAGAGAGAGACTGAGTACTCAATGGTAACCATGTGTTATTTGGTGCATGAAAAGCACTAGGCAGATTTTGTAGCATGAAATGACCAGTGGACTGGAGATTGAACCCTTGGGCACACTAATGTGGAACTTAAGAGAAAATATTTTTACTTAATTATGGCCTTCTGAGTAAGTCAAAGGATAAATATTGGACATTAAAGAATGATTGAATAGAGACCTCAAGAGAGATTTATCTCCAAGAACTATGTTTTTGCTCTTCTAGGGAGGATAAAATCCCAGAGCCATTTGTTTATAATTCAAAAGATTGTAAAACAATGGGGAGCAGAGTTTTATCAGTCTTTCTGGAGGGGAGAGTGGTAGTTATATGGCAATTCCTGTATAAACTCCCAGATTCATAATTTCAGAATTCTTCTCCTGTAGTGCCAAATAAAAAATCATTGGTGCATGCAGGGTTACATCTGGTTCCTATTGTATCACCTTGAAGAGAGATAATGGGGCATGGGGAAGCAACACGTTTGCTGCTGCAAAGTAACCCTACTATGCCTTTCATCCCAAAATTTAATGTTTTATTTCAGGACAAAATAAATAAAGGTAGATATGAAAAACATTAATACTGATAGGCCAATATGAGAGAAAAAGAACCCATGCAGGTGATAGAGAACTAGAAGAGGGTGATATCTTAGAAGATAACTGAGTTTTCAAGTATTTGAAGAGCTTCCAGGTAGAAGATAGAGTTAATATAATCTTAATCTAGATTACAGAGGGCTGGATAAATGTTAATTGTTGCACATTACTGGGAAACAAGCTTTGGTGCAAAAGGGAAAGCACTTTTATCAATTTTCAATAATGGACCACTGTCTCTTAGAAGTAGTGAAGTAACATGGTATAATGAAAATACTGGACCAAGACAGTATAGGATTTTTTTCAACACTCATTGTCATATTGTTTTGGGCAACTATTATCATCTTTGAATCTCTGTTTTCTCATCCTTAATCTATCTAGCTAAAAGAACTGTCCTGAAGGTCAATCATGTAAAAGTATTGATGTACATAAATTTGAAAAAATTTAAGTTCCAAATGAATCTGAGATAAATGTTCCTGAATGAAAGTATTAAAAGAGACACTGGGGAATTCCCTGGTGGTCCAGTGTTTAGAACTCTATGCTCTCACTGCCAAGAGGCTGGTTCAATCCTTGGTCAGGGAACTAAGATCCCACAAGCCACAGGGTGCAGCCAAAAAAGAGAGAGAGACTAGGTGGCTTCTTGGATGCCTGGCATTCTGATAAATCTGACCCTAGATATCTGAGTGAAACCTCATGGGGGAATCCCAGTAAGAAACACCCTACTGAGTCTAGTCAACCTACAGAACCATGAAAGACAATAATAAATTGTTTTAACTTGAAGGGGTAGTGCTATATAGCAATAGATTATATAACTTAATGCATTTCCTATGTGAACTGAGAATATACAAGAAACTGAACCACCTGAAGATTCTCAAGGCTAATCATCCTCACATGTTTTGCTAAAAGTAAATCTTTCGTTCTTATCACAAAGTTAATTATAACTTGTATATTTTTATGTGCTAGAGTGCTCATTTTCTCCAAGCTTCCAACCCAGTTCTCTGTGGAAAACCTTCACTGGGACTCCAGCTACCCAAGAGGACATAACTTAATGTTTTTTCCAAAGCTATTTATGTTACCAGGGAAGTGTTGCAAATATATTACATAGAGAGAACACATGGGTTTCCCTTAGAGTATTTTCTTTATTTAAGAAAATAGAATACATAAATCAAAAGAAATACATTTACCCATCTTTTGAGATATACCATAAGAACCTGAGAATTGCATGAGAATATGGTCTTGTTTTTGAGGAAGTGATCTATTTTGGGCATACTTTTCCTAAAAATTCAATGCTGATGTTATTTCACCAGAGGACATAGCCATTTCTCAACAGGGAGGCAATATGTGATAATGATAGACATATATTAAAACAGCCTTAACCTGTCAAAATGCTCTCACATATGTTAATACCATTACAGAGTATTACAGTAAGAATTAGACAATAAGTCCAATTCCTTTGTTTTCCAAATAAGGACAATGGAAGCTACGAGGTAAAAGTGATTTGCTCATGGACATTTGGCTAATTGGTGGCAAAACCTAGATTCTTTTGTTCCTGTCCACTTATCATTATATCATTCCTGTCTTGGGAAACTCTTATGTGGTAAATTCAGCAGTCCTAGTTTGTCTAGTTTTACAATGAATGAATTAAGGCTTAAACAATTTAATTAAGGTCAAAAATATAATTTATAACCTCAAACACTGTTAAGAGCTTTTATCTCCTCAGAAATTCCACTCCTAGGCCTATGTGCAAAATAAATGAAGCTATACATCCACATAAAAATTTGCACATAAATGTTGATGACATTATTCATAATAGCCAAAAAGTGGAAACAACTCAAATGCCCACCAACTGTTGAACAAATAAACAAGCTGTGCTCTTTCCATACAGTAGAATACCATTCAGCAATAAAAAGTAATGGAGTAATGTTGGATATTAATCCCCTCTCGGTCATATCATTTGAAAATGTTTTCTCCCAATCAATAGATTGTCTTTTCATTTTGTCAGTGGTTTCCTTTGCTGTCAGAAAACTTTTAAATTTAATTAGGTCCTCTTTGTTTATTTTTGCTTTTATTTCCTTTGTTTAAGAGACACAGCTAAAAAATTATTGCTACAAATTTTGTCAAAGTGTCTTCTGCTTATGTTTTCCTCTAGGAGTTTTATAGTATCCAGGCTTACATTTAGGTCTTTAATCCATTTCAAATTTATTTAACAGCTCATACAACTCAACATCAAAAAAAAAACAAAACTAACAACCTGATTAAAAAATGGACAGAAGAACTGAAAGACATTTTTCCAAAGAGGAAGTACAGATATCCACCAGGCACATGAAAGGATGCTCAACATCGTTAATCATTAGGGAAAGGCAAATCAAAACCACAAATGGATATCACCTCACACCTGTCAGAATGACTGTCACCAAAAAAATCACAAATAACAAATGTTGGAGAGGAAGTGTAGAAAAGGGAACCCTCGTACACTATTGGTGGGAATATAAATTGGTGCAGCCACTGTGGAAAACTGTATGGAGGTTTCTCAAAAAACTGAAAATAGAACTACCATATGACCCAGCAATTCCAGTCCTGGGTACATATCTGAAAAAAACAAAAACATTAATTTGAAAAGATACATGCACACCAATGTTCATAGCAGCATTATTTACAGTTGCCAAGATGTGGAAGAACCTAAGTGGACACCAACCAGATGAATGGATAAAGAAGATGTGGTAAATATATACACTGAAATACTACTCAGCCATAAAAAAGAATGAAATTTTGCCATTTGAAGCAACATGGATGGACTTGGAGGGTATTATGTTAAGTGAAATAAGTCAGAAAGAGAAAGACAAATACTGTGTGATATGTGGAATCTAAAAAGTACAACAAACTAGGAAATATTAAAAAGAAAAGGAGCAGGCTCACAGGTATAGAAAACAAATTAGTGGTTACCAGTGGGGAGAGGGAAGGGGGAGGGGAAATATAGGGGTAGAGGATTAGGGGTACATACTACTAGGTATAAAATAAATGACAATGATATATTGTACAACATGAGGAATATAGCCAATATTTTATAATAACTATAAATGGAATATAACCTTTAAAAAATGTAATGGAGTAGTGATATATTCTACCCCATGGATGAATTTAAAAAATACTATGTTAAGTGTAAGAAGCCGGACACAAAAGATCACATAGTGTGTGATTCCATTTATATGGAATATCCAAAATAGGTAAATCCATAGAGTCAGAGAGTAGGTTAGTGGTTGCCTAGGGCTGGGGGGGTGGGTGGGTGGGTGGTGGGAGCATAGGAATGACTAATAAAGGGTTTGAGGGTGTTTTTGGAGCGAAGAAAATGTTATAAGATTGTGGTGATGACTGCAGAACTGTGTGAGTTATACCTTTGAAGTATACTCTTTAAATGAGTCAATTTTATAGCACGTAAATTGCATTTCAATAAAGTCACTACAAAAAAGGAAAAGAGGAAGACAACTCTTCATCATGACCTAGGAGGCCAGGATTTGATTTTAAAATGGCACATTGTATAACACTGAAATATGCCAGCTAAGTAACTCAATTAAAGTGAGATGCAAATGAGTTAAGGGTTGTGATTTATTCCTGATGTGAGTCAGATTTACCTAGACCAGTATTTTCTAAAGTGTGGTAAACGTTCTCTTGATGGCATGATGATTTTAAGGAATACTCAGATTTTAATAAACATGAAATTAAATAGTTGATGCTGGTAGTCTATTTGTGGAGATGATATAAAGTTTCTCTTGAGATATATTAATTTTAGTTAAAAATAAATTAACGTACAGAAACAAAAATGTACAAATAATGGTACAATTGGTATGAGAATATGATAAAAATCATGAAGATGATTCAGGAACAATTGACTTTTGGGAAACTCTAGTCCAGAGAAAACTTCTTTCCCAACACTCAGATTATTCACTAAATTTGTCCAACAACAGCTATCTTTGGGTTACCTAAAGGAGGAATTGGATGAGTGTAGATAGCTCGAGGTCTCCCTGTTCTCAGACCAGGAGAGACATGGCTTAAAATGCCAAATCAAAAGTGGCTCACTTGTGTGCAAAAGACCATGCCTCATATTTGATTCAGTAATATAGTGAAAAGAATAAGGGTTATTGAGCTAAAAGATTTTGGATATGAATATTTGCTGTGTGACTAGAAAAACCTTGGGCAAACCACAGTATATCTGAGTCTGTGTCTTATTTATGAAATGGAAATATCAAGACTTATTTTAACAGTGTGGCTGTGAGGATTAACTAAAACAATGTGAGTGGAATATATTACCTTAGATAGAGTAGATGATTAAAGGCCAGCTTCCTTTCTTTCGTTGTACAATCACAATCCATGGAGTAGAGTGGCAAGTTAATTGGCTGCGACATTCAGTCAAGAAGATACATGTTAAGGCTCTTGTAGGGTTGAAGGGTGAGACCCTCCGGCCTTTCCAAGTCAAGTGCAGTTATTGGTCAGTCACAATCCAAGGGCAATTAACACATTCCCTGGACAAAATTCATTTTCTTTCAAAAGACTTCTCTGTCTTACTCGACCATTCTGATTATTATTCTAGACCCTTTGACTGTTATGCAGAATTTTTGGGTTTTGCTGTGTCTGGTGATTGCATCTTCTCTGCACAAAGACTGGAAGATCATCCAGGGAATTCTTCTGGTGTCCCAGATACTTCCTACTAGAGGAAACTGATACTAAGAAGCCTGGTAGTTTAGTACATTTATAGATGAAGCAGAAATGACTTCCCCTTAGGTACCACTGGACTGATGATGAAATACATAATTGGGTCTTTATTCTGTATGCAATGTGAGGTGGTAAACAGAGCATGGGCTTTGAAATTTTACTTGCATGTACCTGCTAGCTCTAAGTTTTATTAACTGTATGACCAATATAGTCATTTTTCTCTCTTAGTTTTGGAGTTCTATTTGATTAAAAAAAGAAGATGAAGAAAGAAAGAGAGGGAGGGAGGAAGGAAAGAAAGAAGAAAAGAGGGGAACGAAGAGGGGCATTGAGGGAAAAGGAAGCAAGGAATGAATGAAGGAAGAAAATTAGTACCTTTTTCACCAAAGTGTTTTGAGAATAAAACAAAATGAGGTAATTTGGGAGATAGGGTTGGCATTTAGTAAATATTTTTGCTTTCTCTTTTCCTTCTCCCTTTTGGACTTAATTTTGGAGTTTATACACACTAGTGTATATAAAATAGATAACTAATAAGAACCTACTGTATAGCACAGGGAACTCTATACAATACTCTGTAATGATTTACATGGGAAAAGAATCTAAAAAAGAATGGATATATGTATATGTATAACTGATTCACTTTGCTGTACACCTGAAACTAACACAATATTGTTAATCAACTATACTCCAATAAAAATTAATCAAAAATAATAAAAAAAGAAAAAAAAGCATTTGTTAAATAAGTAATCTATATAAATATTCTGCATGAAGATTATAAAAGCCATAGTGTATAATTCTTGTCTTCAAGGACAACTACAACTTAGATAAGGTAAAACATATTTAACATAAATTGGATTGTGAAGCAATGGTCAGGAACTGTACATAAAAGCTAATGAAAATTCTTACAAATATCACTGGGAAACTTCCACAGAGAGAATCTCTTTTTTTTCTATATCATCTCGTTACAGTGACATTTCAGTGAATATATTTTTGACTTGATGAATGAGTGGTTTCATCCTCAGGCAGTGACTACTGTTTCTCATATGTAGTTTCTCATACAAAACCACTGTTTGTCATACTTACAGAAATACCAAGATTGGGGCTACATTATTCTTGTCATTTTATAGATGAAGGAGCTGAGGCTTACTGAAATAAAGTAATGCGTCAAATCATGTAATTAGGGAGAGAGACCTCGGCCTCTGTTCTTTTAACCTCAGAGACTTTATTCCTTGTCACTGTGCACTATGGCCTTGAAGAAAGAGGCAAGCAGGTGGTTTGTTGTCTATTCAGGTATTCCACGGATGCAGGGTACATCAAGTTGATTGTGGAGATTTAATCCGCTGCTCCTGAGGCTGCTGGGAGAGATTCCCCTTTCTCTTCTTTGTTCGCACAGCTCCTGGGGTTAAGCTTTGGATTTGGCCCCGCCTCTGCATGTTTGTTGCCTGCCCTCTGGCATCTGTTCTTCACCCAGACAGGAGGGGGTTAAAGGAGCGGCTGATTAGGGGGCTCTGGCTCACTCAGGCTGGGGGTGGGGGTCGGGGGTGGGGGGAGCGAGCCTGCGGCGGCAGAGGTCAGCGTGACGTTGCACCAGCCTGAGGCGCGCCGTGTGTTCTCCTGGGGAAGTTGTCTCTGGATCACAGCACCCTGGCAGTGGCAGGCTGCACAGGCTCCCGGGAGGGACGGTGTGGATAGTGACCTGCGCTTGCACACAGGCTTCTTGGTGGCGGCAACAGTAGCATTAGCATCTCATGCCCGTCTCTGCAGTCCGCGCTGATAGCCGCGTTTCGTGCCCGTCTCTGAAGCTCGTTTAGGCGGTGCTCTGAATCCCCTCTCCTCGTGCACCTTGAAACAATGGTCTCTTGCCAATTAGGCAGTTCCAGACTTTTTCCCAGACTCCTTCCCGGCTAACTGTGGCGCAGTAGCCCCCTTCAGTCTGTGTTCACGCAGCCAACCCCAGTCCTCTCCCTGGGATCTGACCTCCGAAGCCAGAGCCTCAGCTCCCAGACCCCGCCCGCACCGGTGGGTGAGCAGACAAGGCTCTTCGGCTGGTGAGTGCTGGTCGGCACCGAACCTCTGTGCGGGAATCTCTCCGCTTTGCCCTCTGCACCCCTGTTGCTGCGCTCTCCTCCGCGGCTCAGAAGTTTCCCCCCTCCCGCCCCCCCCCCCACCCCGCACCGCCATCTCCACCAGTGAAGGGGTTTCCTAGTGTGTGGAAACCTTTCCTCATTCACAGCTCCCTTCCAGAGGTGCAGGTCCCATCCCTATTCTTTTGTCTCTGTTTTCCCTTTTTTCTTTTGCCCTACCCAGGTACGTGGGGAGTTTCTTGACTTTTGGGAGGTCTGAGGTCTTCTGCCAGAGTTCAGTAGGTGTTTGTAGGAGCTGTTCCACGTGTAGATGTATTTCTGATATATTTGTATTTCTGATGTATTTGTGGGGAGGAAGGTGATCTCCAGGTCTTACTCCTCCACCATCTTGAAGGTCCTCAAGCAGGTGGTTTGGAGAGAGCCTGTGTAAAAGGCATTCTATTGGCTTCCAGAACCGACAAGATTCTGAAGGGACGGACATGAGACAACTTGACACATTTGGAGCAGAGGGATGGACTTATTACTGGTGGCTACTAGAGCACTTTGGGAATGTCACTGACTCCGGGTTTAAAAGAGCAAAGCACACATTAGCCTGGGTGCTTGGTTCTGAAATAATGAAGTTTCCTTTGTTTCATAGGTTAGGCAGAATAAAAATGACTTTGCCATCAGTTTTCTTTGCCATCAGTTTTCTTTCTCCTTTTCTCAGTAGAGCTCTGCAATCACAGCAGTCTTAGGTGAATATTTCTGCCCAGGTGTACATGGAGACCAACCCTCTCCATTTGCTTGTGGAAAAAGCCATCGCAATGTGAGGTAAGGAAAATGCTAGTAGACTTTACCTTTTGAATGTTGAAGGGAATGATCTCAGTGTCTGTGAAACCACCCATTCCTTCCTTAGTGAAATTTTCAGCATAATGCAGAGAGTGCTTTTTACTGCTTTTTAAACTTTTTTGAGGTGGAGACAGTTTACAAAACTATTGTGGTAGAACAGCACATAGAGAAGGGTGGTGTGTAGGGAATGTGTGGTGAGTGTTAAGAGCATGAGGGGGTCCTTTCTTTAATTGAAAGCTGGCTTAAGCAAGGTGATACATTGGGCAAAGTTTGTCTTTGGGGCACTTCTTTTTCTCTCCTTTTTGTGAGCCTCTCTCTCCTACCTCCTGGAATCGTATTCCTTCATGAAACTGCCCCAGTGGCTTACTCCCTTGGCTTTAATCCATACATCAAACACTGTCCTCTGACTCCAATTCCCAGAGCTAGAGATTCAGTTTTGTAGGCACAAGAGTAGTAAAAAATGTCCATTTCTCTAACCTCAAGTGGAGTGAGTCTATCTCAGGCTTTGCCACTTAAAGCAGGGTCAAGGGACCCACAGCACAAACACTACCTGGGAATTTGTTAAAAATGCAGAAGTTTGGGTTCCACCTTAGACTGACTGAATAAGAATCTGAATTTTACAAGATTCTCAGGTGATAAAGGATGGAAAAGTTCTGCTCTGGAGACTGCTTCCTTCCATGGAAGTGAAGATCTAGGTCAAAATGTTCTGTATATCATGCCTCAGCACAAGATCCCAATTCCATATGATCTTAACATGTGATAGAGTCTGAGGTTGATTTGCTCAGGTTCTTTTGAAAATTTACGGGTTAAATTAAATTAAACAGGCAACGATAATGATGAACATACTAACACTGCTGTAACAAGAGGGAAGGGGACAGGGCACAGCCTTTAAAAGAATGACATACCAGTTGAGGATACAGCAAAGACTGGTTAGAACTGGTTAGGTCCCAGACGGTGAGAGCTTCGACTTCCAGTGGACCCTGAGCCTCATTATACACTCATTGTAATACATTAGCTAAATGACACACCCACTAGTGCCATGACAGTTCTGAGACTTACCATAAGAGGCCAAAAAATGGGCAATGGCCCAGATCCTGGAAATCCCCATCCCTTCTCCAAAATAGTTGAAATAATCCTCCCACTCGTTAGCCTATGAAATCACCCAGCCCATAGAAACTAACCACCCCATATTTGGGGGCCTCTCACCTTCTGAGATGGCCCACACTCTGTGGAGTGTGTTTCTCCCAAGGCAATTCTTGCCTTTTGAGACTGACCACATTCTGTCTATGGAATGTATATCTCTAAATAAATCCACTTCTTACCTATTGCTTTGTCTCGCACTGAATTCTTTCTGGACTGTTACATAAAGAACCTGAACTTCAGTAGGTCCTGAGACCAGGTGTGTGATCTCAATTAAAAGACAGTGGATTCAAGTCCCAATCTGGGTTTTGGCTGGGTTCAAGTCCCATCTAAATTGTGCAGTTTTACTGCTACTACTGTAACTGGCTGCCATGTTTGACTACTCATTATGCCAAGATATATTTCAGAAATTATCTCATTTATTTTTCATCATGATTCTTTGAGGAAAGTACAGTAAGTATCTCTAATTCATGCGTGGAGAAACTAAGCTTCAAGAAATTAAGGCCACACAGCTAGTGAAGCAGAGATTAGGTTGAAACCCAGGTGGTCTGGCTCCAGAATCTTAAATCGTTTTTTGACCCTTCCAGAAGTTCTAAGAACCTTTAGAATTCTGATATGATTTACGAATCTACAAACCAGAAAGATAATAGTTAAGGTTTCCCAAGTGAATCTGACCGAGAACCCTTTTTGAAGAGATGGAACAACTCTCTAAACTAGACACCACAGCACATCTGTGAGCTGTCTCCTTCCTCATAGCTTCACAGGTGATGATGGACATAGGTGACACAGTGAAGCAGATCTTTGGGCACTTTATGTGTAACTTTGGGACACTACCAGACCTAAAATTCTCTGGCAGGAGCTCTTGCTATTAAAATAATTCATTTTGTTTAAGCACTGAAAAAAGTTGTCTTTTTAGCCTTGATTTCCAACCCTTTGTCTGGTCTCCAATAAACAGCAGACCTGGGTTCTCTTTCTGCACATAGTGATGAACCAAAGTTGTTTTTTTCAAGCTCAAATTTTATTTCAAGACTCATTCTTGAAGCTTAAAAATTGATATGATGCTTTCTTACCTGGGCTGGATAGTCTCTGTTTGCCTCTCCAGATTCAGATACCCCCATGCTCCTTGTTCTGGACCCCCATAGCCAGTCACTATGGATAGCATTAATAGGCTGCACTTGCCCTCTGGCTTATGGGTGGATTTGGCCAATGGGCAATGATATGTTAGAGTGCAGATGGATGGAGAGATCAGATTACTTATTCACTTAGCTCTTTGCCTGCAGGGCTACAATTTCAGTCCATCCCTCTACCAGATGTCACAGTTCCAGCTGGGCAGTTCTTCCTTATAGTGACAGATTATCCTAGGCTCCCTCAGGTCTAGGGATGGGAATAGATCCCTGGTCTTAGGGTGATTCGTGTCCCTTGCTTATGTCCTTCATTCTTCCCACATATCTGTAAATAGTCCTTTATGAAACTGCCCAGCTTCACCATTTGATCATGCCATTTGTTTCCTGCCTGTCTTGAACGACATATAAATCAAAATATAATCAAGTAAATTTAAATTAAAATGCCATTTATTTTCTTTCTACATTGCTTTACTTCTTTCTCACATATTCCCCTATTTCCTGACTCTTCAGATAAAATCAGTGTTTCCAGAAATGTGCCATGTTTCTCCACCGACTTCATTCAGGTATTTCCAAGTGAAACTGTACAACTCGATTGGGACTTGAAACCACGGGCCAGGACTCAAACCTAACGAGAACCCAGATTGGGACTTGAATCCACTGTCTTTTAATTGCGATCACACACCTGGTCTCAGGACCTACTGAAGTTCAGGTTCTTTATGTCTCAGCGCAGAAAGAATTTAGTGTAAGACAAAGCAATAGGTAAGAAGTGGATTTATTTAGAGATATACATTCCATAGACAGAATACATTTTGTTCAAAAGGCAAGAACAGCCCTGAGAGAAACAGTCCACAGACAGAATGTAGACCATCTCAGAAGTTGAGAGGCCCCAGAATATGGGGTGGTTAGTCTTTATGGGCTGCATAATTTCATAGGCTAACAAGTGGGAGGATTATTCCAACTCTTCTGGAAAAGGGACGGGGATTTCTAGGATTTGGGTCACCACTCACTTTTTGGCCTTTTTTGGTTGGCCTTGGGACTGTCATGGTGCTGGTGGGTGTTTCATTTAACATGCTAATGTATTACAGTGAGTGTATAATGAGGCTCAAGGTCCACTGGAAATCGAATCTTCTGACAAGATGGACCTAGTTGGTTCTAACCAGTTTTTGTTGTGTCCTCAAACTGCTGTGTCATTCTTCTAAAGGTTGCGCCCTGCCCCTTCTCTCCTGCTTCACAAGGGTATTATGACTACTCCAGATGGAAGATGCTGTGAAACTAATATGAATGTTCACACCTGAGAGAAATGAACAGAGCAAAAAGCAAAGCCCTGAGGTGCTAATTTCTTCTAATCAGAGAAACAGAGGATAAGGATGTGGGCCACAGTGTCAGAGGAAATCCCTTGTGAATCATTTCATTAGGTGTCCCAGGGGGTTAGAGACAGGGTGGAGATGATGGGTCTTGGGGTAAGGGGGCCTGCCATCAAGAAGACTTCCATGGAGAAACAAAATAAAAGAAAACAAAATTCCTTCCCTGGAAGCTGCCTATGGCCTCAAGCAGGAGTGAGAAGGTGGGAATGGAAGGTGTAAGATGCATTTATATTTGTGGGAAATAATGTTAGTACATCTCTGAATCCAGATAGCAGCTGTCAGCACATAACCATCTCTTCTGGAGACAAGAGGCATCTGGACCAGGTCAGATATGCTGATGGAGCCAGGGTTTGAAAATGTTGCAGGAAAGAAAATGGGGCGTGAGAGAATAGTCATGTCCCAGGTCTCAAGGGGGTGGGCTCTTGGCTTCATGCAGGAAAGAATTCAAGAGCAAGCAATAGTAAAGTGAAAGAAGATTTATTCAGGGAGTTACACACTCTACAGACAGGGTGTGGGCCATCTCAAAAGACAAGAGGTCAGTTTTTACAGGGGTGGGTAATTTCTTAGACTAATGAGTGGGAGGTTTATTCCAACTATTTTGGGGAAGAGACAGAGATTTCCAGGAAATGGACCTCTGCCCACTTTTTGGACTTTTATGGTTGGCCTTGGAATTATCATGGCAACTGTGGTGTGTCATTTAGCTGATGTATTACAGTGAGTGTATACTGAGGCTCAAGGTCTAGTGGAAGTCCACTCATCTGCCATCTTGAACCTAGTTATTTCTAACCGGTTTATCTTGTGTCCTCAACAGCTGTCATTCTTTTAAAGGTTGTGCCCTGCCCCCTTCCTGTCTCAAAAAAAGTAGGGCAACTGATAACAGAGGAAGAGGCCCTTAGAATAAATGGAGGGTGAGCTAACTAGAGAATAAGGGTTATGAGAATGGCCTTCTCCCAAAAATGTAAGCATAAAAAGAGGGGAGCTGAGGGCTTGCTGATGAGATGGCTGCCTGAGCTCTGTGTACTCAATATGTCCCCTGTAAAATGACAAGTGGACTTGTTACTGAACAAAGTTCCTGTGCCCAATGCACAGTGAGGTCAAATAAACCAAAATGTTGGAGTTTGGAGCAGAGAAAAGTTTATTACAGGGTCAAGAAAGGAGAATGGGTGGCTTGTGCTCAAAAATCTTGAACTCCTCAGTGGTATGGGGGGAAAAGTTTTTATAGGCAAAATTTGGGGTGAGGGCTGCAGGGTGTGTGACTTTCTTCTGATTGGTTGGTGATGAAGTAATAGGGTGGGGCTCCAGGAATATTGTGCTCAGCCTGAAGTTTCCATCCTCCTTCTGGGTGGGGGCCTTGATTCTGCAGAAGAACTCAAAGATATTGTTATGTATATTCCTTGAGAAGAAACCAGGACTCTGCTTCAAGGCTGTACAATTGTTTCTTGACTGCTCCTCCCTTGTCTCTGCATCCCTTCCCTTCCCTAATTAGTAACTGTTTGAACCTGCCCTTTGGAACTCAGGGAAGGTCAAGGAGGCTGAATGAAGCCTATTTCCCACAGACAAGGAATGGGGGACACAGAAAGGATTTGTACCCAGGATCCCCATAGGGTCCTGCTTGGTTTCAGACTCTTTGCCTTGTTATTATGGATGACTACCAGGACAGTAATTTTGATCTGGATCCATACAAATTTGAAAAATAGGAGCTAGAGTTTCTTAAGCAGATACTGTGTCAGGCACGTAAACATAGCTGTCTCATTTTAATCCTCTAAAGAAGTTATTTTTTTCCTTCCATTTCATACATGAGGAAACTGAGGTTCAGAATTTACTAACATAGGGTCACAAAACTAGTAAACTGACTCGAACCCAGTTTGCTCTGAGTCTGGAGACAGCTAGACCGAGCATCCTCCTCCTAAGACCCATGTCGACTGAAAAAAAAAAAGCACATCCCAAAAGTTGAGAATTATGTTTTGTTTGGAGGACTTTCTGAGGACTTCAAGCCTGGGAGGCAGCCTCTCAGATAGCTCTGAGGGACTGCTCTGAAGAGAGAGGGGAAGAGCAAAGATATATAGGAGTTTTGCAACAAAAATCAGGTAGTCTGAACATCAAAGGATTACTGTTAATTAAAAAAAATCAGGCATCAATTTAATGAATTTATCACTTTTCTTTGTATGGAAAGATGCAAGAGTCTGGGCTCACTGAAATCATTCCTTTGATATGCAACTAAATTATTTAGGGCCAGTATCCTTTTCTTTCCCATCCTGAGTCCCCTCAGGGTGCACCATGGGGGGGCAGCTGCAGTGGCTGATGGCTTGATGGCTGCAACATTCTTCATTTACTGGTACTTTCTTAGTCCACACCCGGGAAGTGTTACTTTTCCCATTTCATCATGAATGAAGGGATAAGCAGAAAGCAGTCAGCACAGGCTTAGAGTGGCAATAATTCAAACAATTAAGAAAAACTGATTCATACATCCAAAGCCTGAAGGAAGAGGTCAATGAACTGGAAAGAGGAAAAATTGAGGAACTCCCTGGAAGAGACAGTTTTAAGCTTGCCATCTGTGGCCAATGAAGTTAATAAGGTGAAACCCTATATTTTAACTTACGTTAACCATATGTGTTATGCACTTATAGCTCCTTTCCACTCCAGCAAATCCCAGTTGAGCATCAGAATATATTTAAAGTACTGGACCTAACAATAACTAAATTGAGAAAGCTGATCTCAAATTTACTGTGCATGAAAATCACCCAGGAGTGACCATTAAACAGACTCCTAGGCTCCATTTCTAAAGATTCTGATTAAATAGATCTAGAGTGGAACCCAGGAATCTGCGTTATAATAACCTTCCAGGTGACTCTGTTGGAGATTGATCATCTGCTTGAAACAATTTTGACCTGAAATCTGACCTAGGAAAAGTGATCTCAGCATCCTGCTAGCAGCTGCTGAACTCCAGTTGGTGACTTATGTAATCCGTACTCTTGGCATGTTCAAGACCTGTGTCCCTTCCCCATTAGCTGACTTGCCTCCGTTCAGCTCTTGCTGGTGTTACAATCTCTGTGTCTCAGCCATGTGGTCCACTCTGCTCCTGGCTCATGCTTGGTCCCCCAGCAGGCTTGCCGTTCCCAGCTCAGCTGTCCAAGCACTGACTGGGTGCAAGCAGAAACTTCCTGATCCCTAATTCAGGGAGCTAAGGGAACTCCGGGGACAATATCTATGACCTTCTCTCTGTGTAGTCTCTTCCATTACTTGTTTCCTTTCCACCAAATAGATGAGGTCATGCTCATCAGACTCATGCCCATGAGTCACAGAGACTGTCCAAGAGAACAAGAACGTTCTCCAGTCTTCACCAGATAAATTGAGGAATGACTGCCAACTCTGGGGGCTGCTAACCTGCTGGCTTGTTTCTAGAACCACCACCATCATTCCTCTCCCTGTGGTTTCAACTTAGAATGGTTAGCGGGATCCAACTATTCCCCTCTCTGTCTTTCTCTTTTCTGTCTTCCCTGACTTTATTTTCCTTGCCAAATGGCTCCTATTTCCATTTCCTTTTGAGAGGTCACTTTGTTTACATTCTGAGTTCTCCCTACAAAGGACTATATGAAGAATGTATGAAAAAAAAACTACATTATTTATTCTCTCTACAGGTACAATCAAAGGGATATGAGCAGCAAATAAAACTTGTAATGACATTGAGCTTCAACTCCAGAACTCACTAGAAAAATGATGGAGCCTCCAATCACTCAAAGTTTCTTCCATGAATTATTCTTAGGCTGGCATACACTCTCATCTTAGGTGGACCAAGCTACCTGTCTCAGGGGTGCCTGTCTCACTGTGGTGTTAATTTCTGCCTTAGTGATTCTACTCTTTTCTCTTTCATGAGGTTGAGTTATCAGGTTTTTAGGTTTTTAAGATTTAGATTTTTAAGATTTTCCTTTTTTAAGATTACGATTGCAAGGATGTCAGCTTTGAGATTCAAATCTCTCTACTGACATCTTTTAAGTAACTTCCTTCTCTGGCAAAAGGAACTTCATGATTCAATGGTGGTGAGAGAGTAGACAGAGGAACAAGGGAGAAAAATTCTCCAACACTTTAATATTTTTGAATACTATGTGAGTTCACAGTGTTTATTGAATTCTGATTCCAGTACACCTTTACTGTCCTCCATGGGAGGAGAAGCAGTATTATATTAATAGGTGTCTTTGCTCTGCCCACAGTCAGGAACCTGGCTTTGTGCTTTTTCTTTTATTTCTTGTAGCCAGGGTAGCATGTGTTCTTGCAGGAAGCACCCCTGGTGGTGGTTGCCACAAGACTCCCTTACTCTCCATTCTGGCTGAATAGGAAGTGAGGCCAGGGCTGCACTGAAGACCTGTTTGTCTCTAATTTGAGAGGTAGGAAGCCCACCCTGGCACTGGTATTGGACATACTTGACCCCAAACCCTGCATTTAGGGGAGCAGGGTACTTGCTTAACTGTATTAACTTTTTCTTCTTAGGCTGCTATTCTGTGGTTATACTCCAGGTTTCAGGACCCTGGATAGGAGGAGGGTTGTGGGACAGTTCTTAGCCCTAACACTTCCTACCATGGAGAGTCTTCTGTTCTAATTCTTAATCTCACTCCAGGATCCACTTAAATACCGATTTACTTGTTCTGGCTACACATCACCTTAATTAGCCTGTATTTCAAGTTATTTGTCAATCTGGCTCATTGACCTGATAGCATGTTTTTGAAAGTAGTGACAATATCTTGTAATTCTTTGTATCTCACTACATTTGGCATAATACAACTTTCCCTGAATATATTTTAATTAACCAATTAATAATTGTGCTGCATTTGATATTTTTCCAGATCTCATTCAGAAGGTCTGCTAGATACCCACACACACTTTACATACTAGAATGCTACATGTCACAGGAATCACAGTTATCTCCAGACAAGAGATTTGTCTCTGTATAGGCAAGAATCCTGGCTCTCTTGCTTTCCAATCCTGTGACAGTGCCCAGACTCAACGTTCTGAGAATCAAAGGGCTTCAAACAGAACCTCAGATGAGTCAGCAATTATCCTGGTTGCAATTTTCCCAGAGAGAAAACATTGAACAATTGGGAATGACTCGTTCCTTTAGGGTCTTAAATATTTAGGAGGATAATCTTCTCACTGGGATCTCTAAATTATTTAAACTAAACTGGTTTGCCCTGTGGTCTTTTCTCTCCACAAATTTGAAAGCCTGACTACTTCTTTCTCACAAGTGGGTAGGTTTATAGTTTAATCAAAATAACAGTTACCTAAGGCCTTATACCTATTAGAAACCACATCCATTACAGGGTCACCAAGGCAGGGAAGAGGGAAGGTGTGAGAAGACATTCAGGCTGCTGGTGTAAATGGAAAGCAGTGTCTCTTCTCCCCACAGGTTAGGAGTGAGCCCACCTTTGGGGCAATTCACCTTTCCCAGGCGCAAACTCTGAGGTCCATTTCTTAGGTCACTATATAAGCATGCTATATAAGCTGGTACTTCACATCTATGATTTGAGGTACCTTATAACCAGAAATTCAGACTGTCTTTGTCCCCTGTGACTCCAGATCATTTTATTTTGACAAAAGGTAAAACAGAGGGGACTGAGATATACAAACCTGACTTTAAACATTTTAGGGGTTGACACTTGATCTAGGGATTATATTTTTTCATGTGCAGTTCCACAAGTGGAATTAAACCAATGGGTGGAAATTGTACCAAGGTTGTTTCCACTTTTGTCTAACCAATCTTCTAGGTCACACCTGCATGGATAGATATAATCAAAGAGAGATGAGCAGTGTTGACTGAAAAATAATATACAATCTAAAAGTTGAGAATTATGTTTTATTTGGTGAACAAAACTGTGGACTTAAACCTAGGACACAGCCTTTCATATAGCTCTGAGAGACTGCTCCAAAGAGGTAAAGGAGGAGACAGGATACATAGGAGATTTTTGTTTGTTCATTTGTTTCTTGGCTGCATGGCATGTGGGATCTTAGTTCCCTGACCAGGGATTGAACCCATGCCTCCTGCCGTGGAAGCATGGAGTCCTAACCACAAGACTTCCAGGGAATCCCTATATAGGAGTTTTTGTAACAAAGACCAGGAAGTCAGAATATCAAAAGATTACTGTTATATAAAGAAAACCAGACATCTCAACCAAAGATTGGTTCAAGATGGCAGAGTAGAAGGACATGAGCTCACTACCTCTTGTGAGAGCACCAGAATCACAACTAACTGCTGAACAATCATCAACAGGAAGACACTGGAACTCACCAAAACAGATACCCCACATCCAAAGACAAAGGAGAAGCTGCAGTGAGATGGTACGAGGGGCGCAATCACTATAAATCAAATCCCATAACGGCTGGGTGGGTGACTCACAAACTGGAGAACAATTACACCACAGAAGTCTACCTGCTGGAGTGAAGGTTCTGAGCCCCACATCAGGCTTCCCAACCTGGGGGCCTGGCAATTGGAGGAGGAATTCCCAGAGAATCAGACTTTGAAGCCTAGTGGAATTTGATTGCAGGACTTACAGAGACTCCATTCTTGGAGGGCACACACAAGTAGTGTGTGCGTCAGGACCCAGGATGAAGGAGCAGTGATCCCATAGGAGACTGAACCAGACCTACCTGCTGCTGTTGGAAGGTCTCCTGCAGAGGTGTGGGGCAGCTGTGGCTCACAGTGGGGAAAGGAACACTGGCAGCAGAAGTTCTGGCCCTTGCAGAGTCTGCCATTAACCCCACCAAAGAACCTGTAGGCTCCAGTGCTGGGTCACCTCAGGCCAAACAACCAACAGGGAGGGAACCCAGTCCCACCCATCAGCAGAGAAGCGGATTAGTTTTACTGAGTTCTGTCCACCAGAGCAATGCCCAGCTCTACCCACCACCAGCCCCTCCCATCAGGAAGCTTGCACAAGTCTCTTAGATAGCCTCATCCACCAGAGGACAGACAGAAGAAGCAAGAAGAACTACAGTCCTGCAGCCTGTGGCACAAAAACCATATTCACAGAAACATAGACAAAATGAAAAGGCAGAGGACTATGTACCAGATGAAGGAACAAGATAAAACCCCAGAAAAACAACTGAATGAAGTGGAGATAGACTACCTTCCAGAAAAAGAATTCAGAATAATGATAGTGAAGATGATCCAGGACCTCAGAAAAAGAATGGAGGCAAAGAACGAGAAGATGCAAGAAATGTTTAACAAAGATCTAAAAGAATTAAAGAACAAACACGTAGAGAATTAAAGAACAAACAAACAGAGATGAACAATACAATAACTGAAATGAAAAATACACTAGAAGAAATCAATAGCAGAATAACTGAGGCAGAAGAATGGTTAAGTGACCTGGAAGACAGAATGGTGGAATTCACTGCCACAGAACAGAATAAAGAAAAAAAGAATGAAAATAAATGAAGACAGCCTAAGAGACCTCTGGGACAACATTAAATGCACCAACATTCACATTATAGGGGTCCCAGAGGGAGAAGAGAGAGAGAAAGGACTTGAGAAAATATTAGAATTCCCTAACATGGGAAAGGAAATAGCCACCCTAGTCCAGGAAGTGCAGAGAGTCCCAGGCAGGATAAACCCAAGGAAAAACATGCCAAGACACATAGCAATCAAATAGCCAAAAATTAAAGACAAAGAAAATTATTAAAAGCAACAAGGGAAAAATGACAACATACAAGGGAACTTCCATAAGGTTAACAGCTGATTTCTCAGCAGAAACTCTACAAGCCAGAAGGGAATGGCACGATATATTTAAAGTGATGAAAGGGAAGAATCCACAACCAAGGTTACTCTATGCAGCAAGGATTTCATTCAGATTTGATGGAGAAATCAAACGCTTTACAGACAAGCAAAAGCTAAGAGAATTCAGCACTACCAAACCAGCTCTACAACAAATGCTAAAGGAATTTCTCTAAGTAGGAAACACAAGAGAAGAAAAGGACCTACAAAAACAAACCCAAAACTATTAAGAAAATGTTAATAGGAACATACATATCAATAATTACCTTAAATGTGAATGGATTAAATGCTCCAACCAAAAGACATAGGCTTGCTGAATGAGTACAAAAAGAAGACCCATACATATGCTGTCTACAAGAGACCCACCTCAGACCTACGGACACATATAGACTGAAAGTGAGAGGAAGGAAAAAGATATTCCATGCAAATGGAAACCAAAAGAAAGCTGGAGTAGCAATACTCATATCAGAAAGAAAACCAGACATCTCAAGTTAAGGAATATATAGCCTATGAGAAGATGCAAGAGTCTGGGCTCACTGAAATCATTCCTTTGATATGCACCTCAGCTATCTAAGGTCAGTATCCTGTGTTTTCTCATCCTGAGTCTCCTCAGGGAGCATAATTAGGGGTGGCTGCAGAGACTGACTGCTTGATGGCAGGCACCCTGTTTCCATCCTGAGTTCCCTCAGGGCTCATTGTTGGGGGGTGGCTGTAATGTGATGGCTTGATGGCTGTAACATCCTTTGTTTACTGATATTGTAGGCAACCTTTTTTCATTGACAACAGTAAATCAGTTTAATAACAATAAGCTTTGACTCCAGAACTCACCAGGAACATGGAGCCTCCAGTCCCTCAAAATTTCTCTTTAGGTTCTTGGGCTGACCTATATACTCATCTCAGGAGGACCAAACTACTCTGTTAAGTTTACCTATCCCATTCTGTGCCATTTCCTTTAGCTGCATGATGCAGCAAAAATAAACTGATGCTACATTTTTTCTATTTCATGTAGTTAGTAGCCACTTGATTTCTAGTCACAGGAGTTACTGAAACCAGTTCTCTAACCTTGGGTGCTTATGGACGCATTAATACTTCAGTAATTAGATTAATTTGTTATTATTCCAAGAATGTATACTGCCTCTCCCCTATGGTGATTTGGACATAGTGTTTGCACAGAAACTTTTGCTGATCAAATTAGGTAAAGAGAAGTGAGGCGAAAACTGGCAGAAGGGAAGTTTTCTCTTCAACCTTAAAGCAGGGAGCAATTTATCCCCTCACTGAAATCTTCATTTTCTGGGAGGCCCCTATGGCTAAGCTCATTAAAAAATAAAGCCATAAGCACATCATAAACCAGGTAAAAGGTCTCAGTGTGATCCTTGGAAAGGTGCCAAAGTAGAGAATCACAAAGTGAGGTGGGGGACCAAGATGAGAAATGTAGATTCATCTTGCTCTGTGGATATATTTCTCCAAATTGCAGTGGAAAAAAATGCTTAAAGGAAGAGCTACATAGAAGGAGACTTTGTTTTCTTTCAGAAGATATCTCTATTTACTAGTCTTGAAAATAAGAATTTCTATAAAGACTTGTAGAAGTGGAATGGGATAAGATGAAAATAAGGTAATGATTGTATTTTATTAAGGATAAGATGCACTGAATTCTTATGCTGTCTTGTGAGAAAAGGAACAAGGACACGAGCACAGAATAAGTACATTTACAGAATATAGTTTAGGGGACATCATTGGAGACAAATGGATATGTAAAGTGGAGTGGGCCTTTTAAATATAAAAACATTAACATCAAATAAAGTCATATTTTACCTGTGTGATGAATGGCTACTGCTATCATATTAGGCGAGAGGGTTCAGGTACTGGTACTGACGGAGATTCTTAAATAAGAGGTTTCTATGGCTTAGAGTGATGCAAATTACTGTGTTTGTTTTTTCTAAGCTGTCTGTAAGCTACCTGAAGGATTTGGCACAAAGGATTAATTTCTGTTTTGCCTAACTTGGAACTCACTCAGAGCAGAAAAGCACTGGACATTGCCCAAAAATATTAAAGGCAAATGGAAAACCTTCAGCCACCTGGGGCAAAAGATTATAGTTGAGACATACAACAGACAGCCTAAAGCTTGTCATACATGGGGAGAGAGTTTCTTTTGGAAATTAAGACATTTAAATGCTCCCATGAATACTTGAAAAATTTAAAGCTACACACATGCCCAGGACTGGATGCATGCTCAGAAAAGATCTGAGCAAACCCTAAGCTATCATCTTGGCAGCTCTCTAGACCCAGTGCAAGCAGGAAATTAAGGCTAAGGGAGAGTTGTAAATGGTCTGCCTAAGTAGTATCGAAAGAGTGTCTCAGGATAGAGAATCTGCAAAGACTGGGAGAGGTTTTTTTTTTTCTAAAACTCCTAGTTTTCAAGGGAATCCCTTCCAAGACACTAGCTGAACACAGGCTAAAAGAACAGAACTTTTAGTGATTACACGTGAGAAGGAATACAGTCTTTGCAAAAGTAGATTGGAAAAGTGACTAATCAAATGGATGACTGGGCATTTGTGAAATATCCACAGCTAACATACTTAATGATGAAAGTCTGAAAGCTTTCCACCTGAGATCAGGAACTAGACAAGGATTCCCACGTTAACCACTGCTATTTAACATTATACTGGAAATTCTAGCCATAGAAAATTACTTTTGAAATATAGGGAAGTTTTGATATTGCAAGGGACTTCTTGCATGCTGCATATATTACATTTCTTGACCTGGATGGTGGTTATACAGATTGGTTTATTGTGAGTCATTCCTCAAGCTGTGCCCTTGTGATTTGTGCATTTTTATATCCAAATTTTAATTAAAATTAAAAACATATACCATTGAAAAAAAAGTTAAACTGAGCATTTTAAGTGCATTTTGTTTTTAATATGACTACTTCCCTATCTATTTTTAATGGAATATTGTAAATATACATGAAATCGTATATTAAACTTCAAGCAAATGAACAGTAAATGCTTTTTACAGCAACTACTTTCCAAAGGAGAATACTGTGATATAGCATTTCTGATTTCAGCAATAAACATCTCACTGGAAGTGCTGGTATAAACTAAAGGAAAGATCTGATCTGCTGCTTTTACATTATTAGCCTGGCTGTTTCTACAGTGTTTCATCCCTCTACAATTTTTTGAGTATTATGGTGGGGAAATGACTCTTTCTTTCTCAAAAGACTGGCTTATAAATCATTATCTATTTATTCATGAATGCTGAATTTTCCTTGTTAATGTCTGAGAGTCTGAACATGTATAGAAGAAATCTTTCTACTTGTACTCTGATTAATGCTAAACTCATTAAACTTTGTGCTTTTGGCATTGCTCTTGATATTTTGGAAAGCATTTTTGTTTTCTGGCAATAATGTTATAAATCCAGAACTGTTCTGATATTTTCTTGGCCAAGTCATGGAATCAAGTGCTTTCTAAGCTTCCACTGATTTTCTCAGTTCCACATATTATATTGTTCAAATATGCTTTTTTATGATGAGGTGAAAACAACTAAGGCTTTCTTCTACCTTGATAATTTACATAAAGGAGATCAAAGGAAGCCAGCATGGAGGGATATAGAGTACCCCTGTCATTCTCCTATGGAGGACAGGTAAGTTGAGGCCATTTACCAGCAGAACTCTATCACAGGCAGCATCACAAGACCAGAGTATGAATGGTGCTTCCAAGACTCATTACTGTGCTCATTCTATACAAGCAGCCACTTTGATGGAGACAGTGAGAATACAGTGATGGTGAGAATAGTAGTTGGTTAATTCAGGTAAGAGCCTGAACATGATTTAGTCAAGGTCTGCTCACACAGACCAGCCAGTTCACAGCAATGCCACACAAATCACTTACAATGTTATCCAGTTGTAATTGCTAGAGCTGCCATGATAAAGTACTATAGACTGGGTTTATTAAACAACATAAATTAATTTTCTTATGGCTCTGGAGGCCAGAAGTCTGAGATCAAAGTGTCAGCAGGATTGGCCTTTTCTGGTACCTCTCTCTTTGGCTTGCAGATGGCCATCTTTTCCCTGTGTTTTCACATGGTCTTCTCTCTGTGTCTATCTGTGTCCTAATTTCTTCTTATTATAAGGACTCCAGTCATATTGGATTAAGATCCACCCTAATGTCCTCATTTTAACACTTTAAAAACCCTATCTCAAAAAAATAAAATAAAATAAAAAGACCCTATCTCCAAATACAATTACATTCTAAGGTACTGGGGGTTAGGGGTTCAACATATGGATTTTTGGAGACATGCAATTCAGCTCATAACACTGTAAGAACTTCTTAATCTTGGTCAGGTACATTGACTTGGTATGTGCACCCAACACATTCTCAAGCTCATGCTCCAAATGGAAGTAGTTTAGCAGGTCTTTCTGAGGTGAACATAGGTGTGAAATGTGAAGAAAAAGAAAGTATGGAAGAAGAAAGAAATGGAAGTATGTGACAATACTTATAACTTCTTTGTAGCAGACATCCTAGCAGAATTTTGTAGCTAGACACATTTTAATAAGCCTAGATATTTGCAAAAGCATTGCAAAAGCTGGTTTTAAAATATCAATGTTACTAAAGCACTGTTTTGCCCCTTTCTCCTTCGTTCAGTAATATTGGAACACATACTAATGTAGGAGGATATTAGAAATTAATGACCTTCAGAGTCAAAATGAATAGATTTGAACTCATTCTATTTGCCATCAAATGTGTTCTTTCCTCAATATGACCTATGTTTTCTAATGATAATACAAGTTAACTGTCATCCAGTGTCACAGGCTGTGGCACCTTTGACTTTCTTCTTTTCTTTCTCCTTACTATAATATAGCAGTTGGAGCCAAACAGGTCTGAGTTCAAAATCAAGGTTTACCACTTACTATCTGTGACCCTGATGTGCTATTTATCCTCTTACTTTACATTAGTTTCCTCATATGCAAAAAATGGGATAATAACAGTCCCGATTTCATTGAATTGTTGATAGAGTCAAATGAGAAAATGAATGCATCTGACATTCAGTAAATGCATAGTAAATATTACTAACTATTGCTATTATTGCTAAGTATTACTGATTCTACCACTAAACTTTCTCTCAAAGCTGAACTTTTCTCTCTATTCATACTGCTTTTGTCCTAATTTAGGACTGGTCTTCCTGCTGCCCTGGACTCTTGGAGAGCTAATCCAGTGTACTCTTTTCATCCACTTTTCCCTGTTCTCTTTAAAACCCTTCAATAATTTCAAATTATCCAGAAAATAAGGTTGAATTGTTTTAAACTGACTTTTTAGGCTCTTAGAATTTTAGATGAATGTCTCTTTTCACTCCTCCTTGGTCTCTATCTTCTTGGTCTTGGATCAGTCACTAGAGTTGGCAGTGAGAATGCCTACTCTCAAAGTTTTTTATGAGGATTATTTAATTTAATTTCTAGAAATTCTGGCTTCTAGAGCTCCATTAACTAGCAGAGTGGCCTTGGGAAAATCAGAGAACTTCCCTGTGCTTTATTTTACTACTCTGTAAATTGACATGGTTCTCAAACTTTAGGGTGCCTAAGAATCACCTGGAGAAACATGTAGACTCTAATCCTTATTTCAGAGATACTGATAATTTCTAACATTTAAAAAATTGAAGTAAAGTACACTAACATGAGGTGTACATCTTGTTCTTTTACATATATATACTCTTGTATGAACACCAACCAGGTAAAGATATAAAACATTTCCAGCACTCTAGAATTTTCCCATGCCTTCGTGTCTATGTCTCTTCCAGAGATAACCATTATTCTTACTTCTATCAAGATTCCATTTTAACAGTCTGCACTAGATGATTTTTGGTGCTCCTTCTAGATCTGGTATTGTTTGGTTCTAAATTTCTAATTCAGAGGGAGAAGTGCTTTGAGTAAGTTCACATGGTTATCCCCAATTTAGATATTATTTTAAAATGTGTTTTCTGCCCCCTGACTCCTGTAGGAAACACCAGTGGAACTTCCTTTCCTTTGATTCTCTATCTCCCCAAACCTTCACATTCTTTCTTATTCTTCAGCTCTGTGCTGGTTCCTTCCCAAGGTAGGCTAGAAACACAGAATACTAAAGTTAGAGGTGAGATATTCCAGTCTCCATCAATGCAGCAGTTTCTTCTACACCATCCCAGGCAAATGGTCTTTTACTTCTGATTAAAAACTTCCAGTGCCTAATACCTGATTATATCACATTATTGGATATTTCTCTTTGTTAGAAAGTGTATTTATATGTTGAGCTTTATAAAATAGTCTTTGGTACATTTGCTCATAGTTATACCCTTTAGAATAGAATATCTGGTCTCTTTTCCTTATGGCAGCCTTTCAAATATCTACGACAATTGCCACAAGAACCCAAAGATTTTTTCTCAACTAGTAGTTGGAATTAGGAATTAGGATTTAGAACTTTACTAGATACTACCATGTCTTTCAAAGACCCAACTCTGAAGGTTACTATGCAACTAAGAGTCAAAATAGCCTACCAGGGGAGGAACTACACTTTATTCTGTAACATAAATGTTGGAACAATAATGTATAGGTTCTACCCCATTGGGACATACAGAACAGCATACATCTCTTCTCTCTCCTCAACACCAGTTTTGTGAACATGTGACCCCTGCAGTTCCACTGATCTCATGACTTGATGGTCCCCATGCTTGGTCTGATGCTCTGCTGTTGTTTTCTTAAAATTCTTACTATATTTTGAACAAAGGCCCCCATATCTCACTTTTCACTGGGTCTCACAAATTAAGCAGCCTGTTCTGACTTTCTGGTTGTGTTACATTTGCTAACGTTCTGCATATTTTGATTTTTCTTCTTTAATAATACTTCCTATAATGGCCATTAAGAGTGTATTATATTTTATAGTCCTTTTTGCTTACTTCAGAGCACTTTTCCTCAGAGCAATGAATATAAGATCAAAATTATAATCATACTCATATTATAGATGAACAACCTAGAGCTTAAAGAAATTAAGTGAACTGCCAAGTTTTTGTAGCTTATTAGTAACAAAGCTAGGCTGGAACTAGATCTCCTGACTTCAGCATCATTTGGGTAAAGCTTTCCTGCCTTTCTCCTAGAATAGTACTTTATTCCGACTTCCCAGGGTTCAGATTGGATACTCTAAACTTATTAACTTTCCAGGTTCCTACAGTTTTCCTGTTAGTTCACTCTCTAAGCATTGTACTTCAACTTGAAATTGTGTATTGCTGACTCATCTGTAGTCTAGAGTTCCCTCTATTTGCTCCTCAGGCCATTTATCCATAATTGCCTAGTCTTTCCTTATCTAATAATTGAAGATTATTTCCCTACTCTAAGTGATTTACCCTGAGCTTGCATTTCTTAAAAAAGTAATCTCAGGTTAATTTTGAGAGAATTCCAATGCAATCTCACCTTTTTCTCCCTCGATTATGATTCTGATCTATAGCTAATCTCCAGATCATTAAGGATGTTCCAGTAATTGGAAAGACATCTTCATATTTTTTTTTCATTAAGTGCTCATCTAACTTGTGAAGGGTAGTTAAACTAACTTAAGCTGCTGAGACTTGCCTTACTTGACCAAAAAGAAATCCAAAGCAATCCTATGAAAATGTAGCTTCATTTGCAATTATATTAGTCAGGGGAAGGGAAATGGAGAGTATAATGTAACAAGGTTATAATGATCATCTTAATACGGCAAGATTGATAGTGGCATGAAGCCTCAACATTGGTGTTACCTCTACATGCTCCACAGACTGATTCCTTAGGCTTGTGGGCTGTCTTGGCCAAATAGGACTGTGGAGTTGGTGTCTTTGTCTTCCGGTGACAACTCTGACTCAGGTTCTGTTTCCTAGAGAGCCCAGGCTAAGATATACATTTGCAGATGCCATGTTCACCTCCTGAAGTTGTCTACCAATATTATTTCCTAGTTCTTGGGGGATAAAATAAAAGGAATTTTTTTTTTTTTTTTTTTTTTTTGTGGTATGCGGGCCTCTCACTGCTGTGGCCTCTCCCGTTGCGGAGCACAGGCTCCGGACTCGCAGGCTCAGCAGCCATGGCTCACAGGCCCAGCCGCTCTGCAGCATGTGGGATCTTCCCGGACCGGGGCAGGAACCCGTGTCCCCTGCATCGGCAGGTGGACTCTCAACCACTGCGCCACCAGGGAAGCCCAAATAAAAGGATTTGATTGAGATGTTTTAATTGTTCTTAAATCTGTAACATTGCTAGTTGAGGAATACTACCACTTTGAGAAGGTACCACTGACCTAAAAATAAATTGAACTGGTAATTTCTATCCCTGTTAATCATATCACTATCTTCCCCACTGATGATTTCAAAAACCGGAGCGCTCTCCTTGTTCCCTCTCTTTCCTTCATCTCCACATTCAATCAGACAACTAAGCCTTGTGGTTTTTATCCCTAAATGACTTCTGCCTTCCATTTCCACAGCTATACCTGCACAATATACACTATACCAACATGCGACAAACTATAACTACACACTAAAACTCAAGTCAGCACGGCTTCTTACCTAGTGTTTGCAATAAATTCTTAATTGGTGTCCTTTGGCAACTTTAGAAGCCATTCTCTACATGGCAGTAAGATTGGACTTTCAATAGTGCAAATCAGATTATGTCATTCCTCTGATTACAACTCCACCCTAATTCTTCATCCTTTTATTCTGTGTTTCTTTGTAAGAGAGGACTTAATACCACCTATAATATTTTTTTCCTTGTTTTTATTGTTCTCTTCTTTCTCCCCACAACCCCAAGCTACAGTGAGAAGAAAGAGCTTCCTGTGTTAGTCATCATTAATTTCCCCATGCTTACAAAAGTGTGGGCATTCAATAGGTACTCAAAAATTATTCACTGAATAAATAAGTGAACCTGCAAACCAGGGCTGAAATACAGCCCATCTCTATTCCAGACCATTGTCTCCAATCTCCCAGTGCTAACACCAAATATTGGCAAACCCCTGGCCCCCCTGGGGTTGGCTATCAAGACTTGCACCTCCTCTGCTTACCATTTTGGCTTGGCTAGAACCAGAGATCTCAAACTGATTAGGGTCTGGCTTCCTCTCTTTTTTCCTCTAAGCCTCTTTAATATATCTTCAGCTCTACAACTCTAGGAACAATTGTTTCTCTTATCTGATTTTAGCCTATGACTAATCATGCCTTTCTGTCTTTTCTTTCCCTATATCCGAGGTGGAATAGGCTGCCATTCCCAGCCTCCACTGCTCCAGCTCCCTCCCTGAGCCAACCAATGCTTGTAAAATATCACATACCCTTTAAACCCTGCAGGGTTCAGTAGATCCCAGGTGGAAAGTGCTTGGAGTGACTAAGCCAGATGAGTGCCTCCTTCTGATTACATAACATATTAAGGATAAACGTTTCCTCCAAGCTGAGATTTGTGAGGCTTCATTGCTTAAAGATAAGCACTTTTTCATAAAAAAAAAAAGTGTGTATATTTGTGCTCACTGAATCCACCTATGAATTTGTGATGAGAATACCATTGTTCAGCCCCTGGAGAAAAATTGAGCTGCATTTGAATTATTCCCAACTGTTTTCTGATATTAAAACTTAGCCGTTCACTTAGAAGTCAAGAAAGATTGCAATAAGCAGCTGGTAAAACAGTCCTAATGGCAGAGATGGAATGTTGAGCACAATTTTGGCTGGCATTTTCAGGATTTTTAAATGCTTAGTTGTAACTGCCACTTCCATAAGGATTTCATGCAAATTAATAATGTAAGGAAAAGGCCATCTTTCTAGTAATTGAACACAGTAACTGTTAGGACTTTTTCTGGAAAAATAAGGAAAGAGGAGGAATTTGTTTCCTTGTATGTCCATCCTTATTTTTATTTTGTTTTTCTTCTTTAAAAATCTATATACTGTTACTGGTCAATTATTTCTCAATAAGCCGAAAAAATTTACATTTCTATTAACATTGTATCATGGTAATAATAATATGTAATATAATTATATATATACATATGTGCTTATAGGCAGATACCTATACATGTATATCTGTGCACATATATAATATTAGGTAGACTTATTTTGATGATAACAAATAATGTGAATAAATGAGCTGGACTAGTAAGCATACTATAATAGGCACTCAATAAATATTAGACATTATTACTGTTATATTATTATTATTCATATAAATAGCAATACATTAAAATAGAATAAAAGGGTCAACTTCCAGCATGACAGTGTGGGGACCTCCATTGTCCAGCTTCCCAGTGAAAATAGTAAAAAGTATAAGAATCCAACTATTTAAAATGGTCATAAGTGCAAAAAACAAATAAAGAAACATCTACTCAAAAGCATCTGTGAGAAAGCTGTAAAAAGGTGGTGTGTGTGTGTTGTACTTGAATCAGAACCACTTCCTCCCAGCTCATGAAGGCAAATATTCCACTCCAGACTGCTATAGCCAAGAACTCAGGGCTCCCACTCACCACAGCACACAAACAGGTAGGGATGAGCAAGATATCAGCATTTCTCATCCTACCCAAGCTGAGGCTAAGTCCTAGATGAATGTGGTTGAGCGGTATGGGTTTCCTACTGAATATATTTCCTGAGCTGATTCAGATCAGTTAAGATGTATATAGTAAACCCTAAAGCAACCACTATAAAAATAACTCAAAATATAGTGAAAAAGTAATTAAAGAAATGAACATGCTACATTAGAAAATATTCACTTAATGTAAACACAAGCAATAAAGGAGAAAAAGGATCAAAAAAGACATAAGACATACAGAACACAAAAGGTAAATGCAGACATAAATCAAACTACAGTTGATTCGCAATATTTGTGGTAGTTATGCTCTCTAAACTCACCACAAACACTCAGTGATGACTGAATCATCTCTTCTAGGAGAAATAGAGTTAGGTTCTTGTGAAACTCTGGTCACAGCATTTCATCAAACAATCAATACAGAACCACATTTTCCATGTGTTTCTGTTTAAGGATGACTGACTGAATATGCATTGTTGATTCCTTTACAGTGATCTCGTGGTCAACAGCATTATAACTCATGCCTGAACAAAGCTTGTCTAAGACATAGATTTTTTCCATAAGGCATATCACAGCCTTGTTGCACTTAGGAATGGTAGGTAGCACTTCAGTACTACATTTGGGGGCCATTATAAATAGAGAAATCACCAATGAAAAGCAGAAAAATGCAAACAATATGACACTAAACAGACCATGAAAAGAACACGTGTTTACAGTATTAAGTTGAAACAAGGCAGTGTGTTACCTTGTTTGACCTCAGCTTCAAATGTGCATGCCAAGAGACTCAAACTTTTCACTGCTCTATGCTTGTCTGCAGGTGGCTCCCAAAACACTGCAAGTATTGGTTTAAGGTTACAAATAAATTTTAATGAGTACATTAATTCACATACATGGTATGTCTGAAAAATAAGGATTGTCTGTATATCAATACAAACATTAAATGTAGATGGTTAAAGTAGTTCAATCTAAAGGCAGAGAATATCAGACTGGATTAAAAACAAAAAAAACAAAAAACATAGTCTAACTATAATGATGTCAAGTTCCAGTCCAATAGGGCAACATAGGAGGTTCCTGAACTGCCCTCCTCAATGAACACACCTAATGTACAACTACACATGGAGCAATTTCCTCTGAAAAAAATCCAGAAACTAGCTGAGTGACCGCTACACATCAGGCCCATGTCAAAACAAGTAAAAAAGGCTGAGACACAGTATAGCCATAACCCCCACCCCTGGCACAGCACTATGTGATCAGAAGGGAATTCCCAACTCCCAGATTCTTAAAGTGAAAAGTTTGGACTCCACATCAAGTGTGCCAACTTTTAAGACACCTTCATTAGGGATAGAGCTGTTTTTGAAAAGCTAAACAAAATAGACAAACTTTTAGCTAGTCTAACCAAGAAAAAAAAAAGAGAGAACTCAAATATCTAAATTATAGGTGAAAGAGGAGACAGTACAACTGACACTACACAGGTGCAAAGAATCACAAGAGACTACTATAAACAATATACACCAAAAAATTGAACAACCTAGAAGAAATGGATAAATCTTAGAAACATACAACCTACCAATACTGAATCATGAAGAAATAAAAAAAAAAATTCGAATAGACCAATAGGGAGATGATTGACTCAGCAAAGAAAAAAAAATTCCCAGCAAAGACAAGTGCATGGATTAATTTAAGCAAATATTTAGAAAAGACTTAATACCAATCCTTATAAAACTCTGAAAAATTAGAAGAGGAGGAAACCCTCTTAAGCTTATTTTACAAGTTGAGCATTACTCCAATATCAAAAGCAGACAAAGATACAACAAGAAACAAAAATTACAGGCCAATATCCCTGATGAAAATAGATGTAAAATTCCTCAACAAAATTTTAGCAACCAAATTCAACAGGACATTAAAAAGATCATACAACCATGATCAAGTGAAATTTATTTCAGGGACGCAAGGATGGTTCAACTAACAAATCAATCAATGTGATATACTGTGTTAACAAATTGAAGGATAAAAAACATAAGATCATCTAAATAGATGCAGAAAAAGCATTTGACAAAATTTAACATCCATTTGTGATTAAAAACTCTTAACAAAATAAGTATAGAGGGAACATACCTCAACCTAATAAAGGCCATATATAAGAAGCCCACAGCTAACATCACGCTCAATGGTGAAAAGATGAAAACTATTCTTTAAGATCTGGTGCAAGACAAGAATGCCCACTATTACCATTTTAATTCAGTATAGTACTGGAAATCCTAACCAGATCAATTAGGCAAGAAAAAGAAATAAAGGGCATCCAAATCAGAAGGAAGAGTAAAACTGTATCTATTTGCAGATGATGTGATATTATATACAGAAAACCCTAGAGATCCACCAAACCTGTTAGTACTAATAAACAAATTCAATAAAGTTGCAGGATACAAAGTCAATATACAACATTTGTTACTTTTTTTTTTTTTCTTGGTATGCAGGCCTCTCACTGTTGTGGTCTCTCCCGTTGCGGAGCACAGGCTCCGGACACACAGGCTCAGTGGCCATGGCTCACGGGCCCAGCCGCTCCACGGCATGTGGGATCTTCCCAGACCGGGCCCTGCATTGACAGGCAAACTCTCAACCACTGCGCCACCAGGGAAGCCCAAAATTTGTTATATTTTTATACAATAATAAACTATCAAAGAAAGATAAATTGAGAAAACAATTCCATTTTCAATAACATCAAAAGGAATAAAATACTTAGGGATAGAGTTAGAAAAAGAAGTACAAAACTCATACCCTGAAAACTATTAAAAAATATTGAAAGGAATTAAAAAAAACTTAAAATGGGAAAAGATCCCATGTTCATATTCTGCAAGATTTAACATGTTAATATGGCAATACTCTTCAGGCTGATCTGTGGATTCAGCGGAATCCTTAGCAGAATCTCAACTGACTTTTTGCAGAAAATGAAAACCTGATTCTAAAATTCACATGGAATTGCAAGGAATATTTAAATGAAGATCACAGTAGGAGAGCTGACATTTCCCAATTCAAAATCTATCGCAAGGCAACAGTAATCAAGACAGTGTGGTGCTGGCATATGGAAACACATATAGATAAATGGAGTGGAACTGAGAATCCAGAAATAAACCCACTTAGTTATGGTCAACTGATTTCTGATAAGGGTGCCAAGATCATCTATTGGGAAAGAATGGTCTTTTCAACAAATGATTTTGGGACAACTGGATAGCCACATGCAAAAAGAGTGAATTTGGATTCTTACCTCAAGCCATATACAAAAATTATCTTAAAACTAACCAAAAGCCTAAATATAAGAAGTGAAACCATAAAACTCTTAGGGAAAAATAAAGGTTGAATTTGCATGAAGTTGGATTTGAAAAAGGATTCTTGGATATGACACAAGAAACAAAAAAAATAATTGACAAGCTGGACTTCATCAAAGACAAAACCACAATGAGGGGTGTGGCCAAGATGGTAAAGTAGAAAGATCTGAGCATACATCTTCCTATGGGCACAACAAAATTACAATGATTACACAGAAACTATTGATGAGGAATACCTGAACACTGGCAGAAATGATTTTCTATAACTAAAGACATTAAGGAGGAGCCACAAGATGGGTAGGAGATAGTACAGGGTATAGTCAAGACCCATACCCCCAGGCAGGTGACCAAAAATGGAAGGATAATTACAATTGCAGAGCTTCTCCCCAAGGAGCGAGGGGCCCAAGCCCCTTATTGGGCTCCCCAGCCTGGGAATCCTGCACCAGAACGATAAGCCTCCAGAAGGTTTGGCTTTGAAGGCCAGTGTGACTTACTTTCAGGGGAGCCAGAGGGCTGTAAGAAATGGGCTTCACTCTTAGAGGGTGCACAAAAAAATCTCACACACTCTAAGACCCAGGGCAGAAGCAGTAATTTGAAAGGGGCCAGAGTGAGATGCACCTGCTGATCTTGGAGAGCCTCCCAGAAAGGCAGGAGGCAACTGGAGCTCATCTTGGGGAAACAGATGCTGGTGGCAGCATTTTGGGGGAGCTCATTCCACCATGAAGACATTGGTGCTGGCAAGTGCCATTTTGCAATCTTCCCTTTAGTTTATTAGCACTGAGACCCAGCCCCACCCACCAGCCTGTCAGCACCAGTACTCGGATGCCTCAGGATAAGCAACTAGCTGGGTAGAGATATCCCACCCACCAGCAGGCTGGCTGTCTTAGGACCCCCGAGTCCCCAGCAACCCCAGGAGCCAGCCCCATCCACTAGAGAGCCCAGGACATGTCCCTGTCCATCAGTGCACTGGCACTAGCCCCAGGACCAGCCTCACCCACGATTAGCTCTGATTCCTGGTACAATGTTGAATAGAGTGGGGAGAATGAACATTCTTGTCTTCTTCCTGATCTTAGTGAGAAGGTATATAGTTTCTCACCATTAAGTTTGATGTCATCTATAGGGTTTTTGTAGATGTTATCAAATTGAGGAATTACCTTTCTATTCCTAGTTTGCTAACAGTTTTTATCATGGGTGGGCATTGGATTTTTTTCAAATGCTTTTTCTACATCTATTGATATGATCACATGTTTCTCCTTTAGTGTGTTGATATGTTGACTGATATTAGTTTATTTTTATTTTTTATTTTTTTTGCGGTACATAGGCCTCTCACTGTTGTGGCCTCTCTCGTTGCGGAGCACAGGCTCCAGACGCGCATAGTTAATATTTGAAGGTTGAACCAGCCTTGTACACATGGAATAAATTCCACTTGGTCATTTTGGTGTATAACGCTTTTATAAATTGTTGGAGTCAATTTGCTAATATTTTGTTGAGGATTTTTGCATCTAGGTTTATGAGAGGTATTGGCCTGTAGCTTTACTTTCTTGTAATATCTTTGTCTGTTTTGAATATTAGGGTAATCCTGGACTCATTAAATGAGCTAAGTAGTGTTTCTATTCTGGAAGAGATGGCTGAGAATTGATATTATTTCTTCCTTAAATGTTTGTTAAGAATTCGTCAGTGAGTCCATCTGGACCTGGTGCTTTCTGTTCTGGAAGGTTATTATTGATTAAATTTCTTTAAGAGATACAGTCCTAGTCAGATTATTATTTTCCCTGTGTGAATTTTATAGATTATATCTCAAGGAATTGGTCTATTTCATCTGTTATCAAATTCACGGGCATAGAGTTCTTCATATTATTCCTTTATTATCCTTCCAACGTCCATGAAATCAGCAGTGATTTCCCCTCTTTCATTTCTGATATTAATAACTTGTGTCTTTTCTCCTCTTTCCTTAGTTAGCTTAGCTAGGGTTTTACCAATGTTACTGATCTTTTCAAAGAACCAGCCTCTGGTTTTCTTGATTTTTCTCTACTGATCTCTTGTTTTCAATTTCACTGATTTCTGCTCTAATTTTTAAAATTTCTTTTCTTCTGCTTATTTTGGGTTTATTTTCCTCTTTTTTAACACAAAGGTGGAAGCTTAGATTATTATTATTAATTTTTTGTACGGCACGCGGGCCTCTCGCTGTCGTGGCCTCTCCCGTTGCAGAGCACAGGCTCCGACGCGCAGGCTCAGCGGCCATGGTTCACGGGCCCAGCCGCTCCGCGGCATGTGGGATCTTCCCGGACTGGGGCACGAACCACTGTCCCTTGCATCGACAGGTGGACTCTCAACCACTGCGCCACCAGGGAAGCCCAGAAGCTTAGATTATTGACTTTATATATATCTTCTATTCTTATCCTAGAAAAATCCTATAAAATACTATAAATTTCCCTCAAGCCCTATTTTCACTGCATCTCACAAATTTTGATTAGTTATATTTTCATTTTCCTTTAGTTTGAAATATTTTAAAATTTCTCTTGAGACTTCTTTAACCCATGTGTTATTTAGAAATGTGTTGTTTAGTCTTCAAGTATTTCGGGGTTTTCCAGTTATCTTTCTTTCTGTTATTGACTTCTATTTTAATTCCGGTGAGGTCTGAGAACATAGTTTGTAAAATTTCTATTCTTTTTAGTTTGATAAAATGTGTTTTATGGTGCAGAATGTGATCTGTGTTAGTGAATGTTCCATGTGAGCTTGCAAAGAATGTATATTTTGCTTTAGTTGGATGAAGCATTCTGTAGATGTCAGTGAGATTTTCTTGATTGATGGTGCTGTTGAGTTCAACTATATCCTTACTGATTTTCTGCCTGCTGGACCTGGCAATTACTGATAGAAGAGTGTCATATGGTAATTCTGTGTTTAACCTTTACGAAATTACCAAACTGTTTTCCACAGTGGCTTCACTATTCTACATTCCCACCAGTAACACAAGTGTTCAATTTCTTCACAACCTTGCCAATACCCGCTATTATTTTCCATTTTTCAAAACGATAGCCATCACAATGGGTGAAAATTGGTATATCATTGTTGTTTTGATTTGATTTCCCTAATGGCTCATGATGTTAAGCATCTGTGGTTTCCTTTTGTGGTGATAAAAATGTTCTAAAACTGACTGTGGTGATATTTGCATGTACCTGTAAATATACTAAAAACGAATAAATTGTCTGCTTTAAATGGTATGTGAATTGTGTCTCAATAAAGCTGTTTAACAATAGAGAAAACCAAAAGATAGAAAAGGAAAAAAGAAAAGCTAATTTGTGCATAATGGCACTAACACAATGATATAAATGTTCACTCTATAGATAGTTCTAAAAAGAAAATGTGCTGCCATGAACAATTGAAGTGTCCAAGGGAAAGAAAGTATGTGCAGAGAGTAAACCTGAATCCTTTAAATCCTTGCTACTAAAGGTATGGTCCCTAGAGCAGCAGCAGCATCGCCTGGGAATGAGTTAGAAATGCAGAATCCCAGGTTCCTACTCCAGAACTACTGAGTCAGGATCTGCCTTTAAACAAGATTCTCAGGCGACTCCTTTGCACATTTAAGAAAACACTGGAAGACACACAGAAAAGTGAGCTTAGGCCATGGGAAGTCTTGAGGGGTGGAAAGCAGGGCAATTCTAAGATCCCCTAGGGAGGAATAAATGTAACATGGCTCTGGCAAAGGTTTCAGTCGCCAGATGAGTATTCTCTTGAAGATTCACATCGCCAGAAATCAGTGATTTGGTAGAAGGATTTTGCTAAGATCATATTCTAACAATATAAACTTGTTTCATTTTATTTAAACATATTTAGTGTTTAGTGTTATTTACTTTTATTTTATATGGCTCCAATAGTTGGAGAAAAGTCATAAACTAACACAACAATCTACGATTTAACAAGATCACCAGTGATCCCTATGGTAGATCTAAGTTCAAGAAGCACTGGGGGAATGCAACTAAGGGAGCCAGAAATTGACAACCTAGGGAAATTCTTGGAGAAAAAAATAACAAAACTGCTGTAATCGTCTACATTTTGGTGGAAAGATCTTGTGGTCAACAACAGGTAAGCATATGGCTTTCTATCAAATAAGAATACAAAAGTGAGAATACTAATACAAGTGAATAACTGTGCCAACACAACTAATCAGAAAGAACAAAAAACTGTTCTGTAACACTACATTGGCATTAACCATCACAAAAAGCAGTGTTTTTGCCCCAACTCTCTCCTTTTATAGCAGTAGGAAAGGGAAGCCTGGGCTTTGTACCCCAAAGACTAAGTTCTGTGTTTCAGCTCTGTTTTCTGCCTACCTTGTGCTTCCATGTCCTACTTTTTAAATATATTTATTTATTTATTTTTGGCTGTGTTGGGTCTTTGTTGCTGTGTGCAGGCTTTCTCTAGTTGCAGAGAGTGGGGGTTACTCTTTGTTGTGGTGCCTGGGCTTCTCATTGTGATGGCTTCTCTTGTTATGGAGCACAGGCTCGAGGCACATGGGCTTCAGTAGTTGTGGCTTGTGGGCTCCAAAGTGCAGGCTCAGTAGTTGTGGCACATGGGCTTTGTTGCTCCGCGGCATGTGGAGTGTTCACAGACCAGGAGTTGAACCTGTGTCCCCTGCATTGGCAGGTGGATTCTTAACCACTGCACCACCAGGAAAGTCCCTGTTTCCTACTTTAAATGGAACTAATGTTTCCTCTCTCTAACACACCTGGCTTGGTGACTATCAATGTAATAATGTTGGTGAAGATGCCTTGAAAACTGTAAATGTTGCTAATTATTTTTAAAACCACAGAACGTTTCCTTTTCCTCTGTCCTAAAGGTGTTTGGAGATCGATTGAGGTTCATGATCCTTCCCTTCCTAAAGAGCTGTGTATATATTTTGTATGGACACACAGAGAAAGTGAGATACTTGAGCTCAAAGTGTTATCGCGGGGTTAGTAGTAGCAGCATGCTATTGTTTATTCCCACTTCTTACGTCTTCCCATTGAGCTTTTCCATTCCACCACATGGTTGATAATATTTCCTAAACACCACTGTTTGCAGTTATAATCCTTTACATTTTACTCTTGCTTCCAGATCCCCTGTCTCTGCTCCAATCTGGAACACACACTGGGGACTATTTCGTTTGTGGCGCCTTCCTGTTCAAGCCTTGGATAGTTTCTTTTTCACACCCCCCGGAGCTAATTTTGTCATTAACGTTTCAGGAAATACACAGAGGCATTTTAAGTGAAATACAAATTAGAAAACTCTGCTGTTCTTAGTTACTCTTTTCTCCCATATTTGAAAAAAAAATCACTATCCAATTACCCAAGTCACATTTATCCTTTTTAAACTCCCTCAGTTGTTGTCATTATTCTGCCAAACTCTCTATTTCTAGCCCCTTAGATAGAAATTATGCCCCTTTTGGAGCAACTGTGGAGAGAAAACCGAAGCACAATATATTTAGAGAAAAAAATTCCTTGAGGCACAAAGAGAGCTATTTCCCTTAGCACTTGGCACAGACTTCTGCTTTGTCGGTTCTTATAGTTGTGAATGTGTGAATCTCTGTTGCACTGACACAATTTCTGGCTCATAGTAATCAATCAATATAAATTTAGTTGGTCAATGTAGATGAAGAAAGCTTTTGTTTAACAAATTATAGATGAAGATTATGCTCTTTATTTATTTATTTTATTTTGCGGTACGCGGGCCTCTCACTGTTGTGACCTCTCCCGTTGCGGAGCACAGTCTCCGGACGCGCAGGCTCAGTGGCCATGGCTCACGGGTCCTGCTGCTCGGGATCCTCCCGGACCGGGGCACGAACCCGTGTCCCCTGCATCGGCAGGCGGACTCTCAACCACTGCGCCACCAGGGAAGCCCTATGCTGTTTATTTTTTAAAGGTAACATTTCATTGATTGTTTTTACTATGTGCCAAGCACTCTGGTAAGTACATGCAATGCATTATCTCATTCATTTTCCGACCAGCTCCACAGTCCCATGAGGTAGTGTTCATTACTACAGCCAATTTACCAGAAACGGAACACATCGGACTATGTCAAGAAGTCGTTAGGTTTCCAGAATGAGTATTAATGGATGGACCTAGAGATTATCATACTGAGTGAAGTGAATCAGACAGAGAAAGTGGAATATCATATGATATCACTTACAGGGGGAACCTAAAAAAAAAACCGATACAAATGAACTAATTCACAAAACAGAAACAGACTCACAGTAATTTATGGTTACTGGGGGGAAGGGTGAGGGGAAAGGATAGTTAGGGAGTTTGGGATTGACATGTACACACTGCCATATTTAAAATGGATAACATACAAGGACCTACTGTATAGCACAGGGAACTCTGCTCAATATTATGTAACAACCTAAATGGTAAAAGAATTTGAAAAAGAATAAATACATGTATATGTAAAAAAAAAGTAGTTTTCCACATTGAGTATTAATGCCATTAAGTATTAACTGAGTCAATGAATTAATGGAACATGTTGGAACATATGTTTTATTTCATCAGGCAAAGCTTCCTAGCATAAAATTAACTAGCAATTATTAAGCACTTACAGTGTGCCAGGCACTATGATGTGATTTACATAATTTATTTATTTAATTCTAATACTTATGTGGGTAATATTTGATAATGTATTAATTAATATTAATATTTCCCTTTCATAGATGAGACAGTTGAAACTAAAAATGTTTGAGGGGAAAACCAAAGACTAGAGAGAAATGGGAGGGCTGGGCTTTGCAAGCAGGACTGAAAGCTTAGCCCACGTGGTACGATGGTTGGCTCACCAGTGAATCAACACCACCATCAAAAATTCACCCTCCCCTGACCAGCCTTCCTTGGGACATCTCCTTTGAATTCACCTTTTCTGGATGAGGAAAGAGCCATGGAATTGTCACCATATCTGTGGCCTCTGTGGCCTTATAGGCAATGGAGCAAATGTCTTCTAGGGAAATTTATTCTAAGTATAGCTTTGTATCCTGTTTTATTTTTCATTTAACATTATGATGTAAATGTTTTCTGATGTTTTCTAAATAAGCATAATTTTCAATGGCTGCTTATTCTTTTTTAAGTATAATTTAATTATCCATTCTTTATTATTGACTATTCTTTCCTTTTCTGTTATTTTACATAATGCTGTAATAAGTACCTCTTTACATAAACTCCCCCCACACCCCTGGTTTATGTATAATGCATAAGGAAGGTCCCTAGATATAAATTTGTGGGCTTGACTATTTTAAGTCTCTTGATGCATGTTGCCAAATTTCCTTCTAAAAGTTCTCTACCAATTTATACCACCCCCATCAGGCTCACTACACCCTCGAGTCAGGTATAGAATTAAAATAGAGAAACCTTTGCTAATTTTATGGATGAAAACTCCATCACATTATTATAATTGGTGATTGTTTGATTAATTATGAGCTGAAATTATTTTTCAATATTTACCAGCCACTGAATCTCCTTATTTGACAATTTTCAGTTCCTGTTTTTTTGCCCCAGTAAGATTTTACTGCTTTGTCTGTATTTCTTTCTTATTGGGAAATTCAAACTTTTGCCATATTTATTGTATTTTTCCAGTTATTGTCTCTGCCTGGAGCAGAAACAGAAGTAAATATATTGTTGAAACCAAGGGAGAAGAAGAGGCTTTAAACAAAGAAGGAGTGATGGCAGTTTGCAACGTTACAAAGAGACCCAGTGAGACAAGGCCTGAGTAGTATCCATTTTTTCCCCACACACTGTAATGAATGGTAACAAAGCTTATAGTTGACTCTGACGAGAGGGGCAATAATTTACTATTGCACATTAAAAGGAAAGTCATTTATCACTAAAACTAATCTATCTGGGAGTGGTTAACAAATAAACATGTGACATATTCGATACCACATTGGCAAGGAACCTCAGTCCCTGCATAACCCATCATCTTACAGAAGAGGAAACTGAGGCTCCAGAGAGAAGTGCAGTGACTCTGGTCCATATAATATAGACTATAATCAGATTTTCAGATTCCAAGTCTCTGCCAATATATCATGCTTGCTCTGTTACTCAAAGCAGTTCAGATGGAAATATTTTCTGATTAAAATAATAGTATTTAATCAGATATATTAGGGTTCTTCAAAAAACAGAACTGAAAGAATATGTGTATGTGTGTGGGTATATATATGTGTGTGTGTGTGTGTGTGTAGAATTTATTTTAAGGAATCGTCTCACACAACTGTGGAGTCTTGGTAGGTCCAAACTTTGCAGGGTAGGTTGGCAGGCAGAACACCCAGGGAGGAGTTGCCATCTGAGTCCAAAGGCTGTCTGCTGGCAGAATTCCTTCTTGCTCAGGGGAGGTCAGTCTGTTCTGTTAAGACCTTCAACTGATTTCATGAGACCCTCTCACATTGTGGAGGGTAATCTGCTTCACTCAACATACACCAATTTTAATGTTAATCTCACCCCCCCCAAAAAAAACAAAAACAAAAAAAACAAAACAAAAACCTTCACAGAAATATCCAGAATAGAAAAGCTGGGTACCATGGTCCAGCCAATTTTACACAAAAAATTCACCATCTCACCTGGTAAGAAGTTAATCAGAATTTAACTATCTTTAAGAATTTTGTTAGTTGCGGTTTTACTTTCAATGGGATATACCTCGTTGAGGCCTATTACTACAGTCTTCTCTCTCCCTGTTCCCACTCCACTTTTTTGTTTGTTTAAGTCATGATCATTCTGCCCTACTTTCTGATCTTGACTGTGACCAAGCAGGGAGGTGCAGACTATGTGGAAGTAGGGGGATGCTGTTTGCACTGAATTCTTAGAAACATATTTTCTGTAAAAATGTAATGATATTACTGTTCTCTCTTCCCCTGGGGCTTTCGTACCTTTTCATTTTGAGTTCAGCAGCCACAATGAAGTTAAGATGATGGATGTGAAATGAAAATTTTCTGGTTCAGATACAATTATACCCTTCTCAGTGGCTTATTCTTTTATTTTAGTAAATATTCATTTAGCAGCCTCAGGTAGTAGAACGAATGATTACAATTTTGCCTCAAACAAAGGAGAAGACAAATACTGTTATTATATAAAGTACAAAGCAAATCACCTAATTAAATAGAGAAAGAAAATCTACAGTAATTACCGAGGTATAGGCCAGTTAACAATGCACAGTAAAAGGACTTATAATTTTAAGAAATACACCAACGCCTGATTCTTTGAGGTAAATATAATAAAGTGAATTTTTACTGAAAAAATAAAAGTTTCATCTATAATAAATTAACTTCAAATAACTTCTCAGGTGTTGGATTTCAGACTTTCCTATCTATATTTCTTCATAGAATTGAAAAAAAATTAAATTATTTGTTCTAGCTGAAAGGAACATTAACACTTAATTGTGGAAACTTAAATACTTCTTTGTTCATGTCCAAACTCTGGGAAGGCTCTGTGATTACAGCCAGCCCATGGTAGCTACATTATGTACAAATGCTCAGCTCTTAGGCATTTGGTTTTCTTTGGTACCATGGTTGCAATATTGCTTACTCTGAATGCTCAAGTTATTTCCCAGTGAGGGCTGACTCTGCCTGTCCAAGAGGACCCTAAGTCTATCAGAAACAAAAACTGTACCTTCCATCATTACTGTCTCTTCCCTTTCCTACACCATTCACTTAAAGCAGTAATCATTCAGTGTGTGTGTGTGTGTGTGTGTGTGTGTGTGTGTGTGTGAGAGCGTGTGTATGTCAGTTTCATACTCTTCGCTTTGCCAGGAAAGACTGAAGGGGTTATACCAGAGTATTGCTGGAAACATTTTAGAGCTTTCCTCATGGCATTATGCAATGTACTAACCACTCTGGATTTTCACCACATCTGATTATCTTGTCACAAAGACTTGATTAAAAACATGAGAGCTATCAAGGTCCCTTAGTCAAATAAAACACTATATTAGTAACTCAGATTACATTCCAAATTTCCTACCTATTTTCATCTTTGTCTCTTTAAATGGTTAAAGAGAATTGTCATTAAGAATTCTTTCCTTGGGAGGGATAAATTAGAAGTATGGGGTTAACAGATACACATTGTTAATATAAAATATATACCATATATAAAATATATAAACAACAAGGACTTGTTGTATAGCACAGGGAACTATATTCAATATTTTTTAATAACCTATAGTGGAAAAAGAATCTTAAAAATATATATATATATGTGTGTAACTGAATCACTTTGCTCTATACCTGAAACTAATACAACACTGTAAATCAACTACACTTCAATAAAAATTAAAAATTAGAAAAAAAGAATTCTCTCCTTTTCACATGCCCACAGCAGATAATCTAGGGTTTCCAGAACCCTCCTCGCTTCTACCTGCTCCTGTGCAGTTATGACCTTAGCTCTAAATTCATTGAGAAGATGGTCAAATCCAAGCAATTTCCCCCCATTTCTTTATTTTTCACCTCTGACTCTTCCTGTATCTTTACCCTTCATTGTTTTGGCTTGGGTCCATTCTCTCAAAGTTTTCCCCAGATTTTGTTCTTCAATGATCTCTTCTATCATCAATCTATCCCTCCTCATCCATAAACTTTCTTAGGTTACTTCTGTCCTAAAATCAATTCTAGTACACCAGGTACCATTTCCTTCTCTTCTCTCTGTAATGGCTGGAAGTCTTCCATTATTTCTTTTTCCTGCACTTCTTTCAGCTCCCCCCAGTTTAATGTATGTCCCCAATTTTTTTTCCCCTAAAACTGTCCTCTCAACAGTTTCCAGTGACTTCTAAACTAATCCATCTAATAATCAAGTCAAGGGATTATTTTTCACTCTCTAGCCTCCTTGAGTTTCCAGCAACAGTGCAGTCTATTTTGAAAATTTCTTACCTGAAATTTATTCCTCCCTTGGTTTCCCTAAAAATATAATCTCCTGGAACTCTCCCTGCTCTCTCTATTATCACCTTCTTTGTTTCATTTGCCAGCTCTTTTTTTTTTTTTTTTTTTTTTTTTTTGCGGTACGCGGGCCTCTCACTGTTGTGGTCTCTCCCGTTGCGGAGCACAGGCTCCGGACGTGCAGGCTCAGCAGCCATGGCTTACGGGCCCAGCCACTCCGCGGCATTTGGGATCTTCCCGGACCGGGGCACGAACCCGTGTCCCCTGCATCGGCAGGTGGACTCTCAACCACTGTGCAACCCGGGAAGCCCCCATTTGCCAGCTCTCGACTCAATTTTATAATCTAGTGGAAAGAGCACTGGTTTTGTATCATAACTGAATCCCAATCCTAGTCCTTTCATAACTAATTTCTTCAATGGAAGATTGCTTACTCCCTGTGGTTCTTCTCAGCTTTTACAGCTATAAAATGGAGGTGGGGGATAGTCTACATCACCGGATTTTAAGTGTGTTCCACAGAATCTTAAGAATGCCTTTCAGATTTCTCACCCACCACAGTGATTCCCTTCCTTGTCCCAACCACAAAAGCTACACTAATTTGGTTTAGGTATTGAGTATCCACAATAAATTTCTACCACTAGGAAAGATGAATCTGGAAATACAAGTAGTTTGGATGAGTGAGTCCAATGACTGTTAACCTAAATGAATTGATAGAGACCATTTCCAAAGACCATTTCCAAAGACCAATGACTGTTAACCTAAATGAGTTGATAGAGACCATTTCCAGAGATCATTTCCAAAGACCATTTTCAAAGTTGATAGAGACCATTTTCCAAGGGAAAATACATAATGAAATGGGATAAAACGGATGCTGGGCATGCCGTCTGTCAGGATGGTATTCATTAAGGCAGCTCATATTCTTCACAACAAGTGATTATGTTTCAGGGGTGGTGGGTGGTGGTGGCCTCTGGACCACTAAAGCACTTCCTTATTGAAGTCCTAGCATTCATCTCTAAGATCATCTTTGATTCTAAATGTAGACGTTCAGTATTTATTTTCTGGAGTTGATGTGAGGATTATGTAAGATAATGTTTTTTTAGAGCATTTAGCACAGTACTTGGCAGGCAGAGAGCAATTAATACATTTCTTGGTTTTTAGTACTTTTTCTGTAGCATTAAGTGAGGAAATGCCAGTGTGCATTTCCCACTATAGAGTGACCATTTTCTACAAAAATATGTTAACAGTCTGATTTGTGCTGCCTCATCTTGCAAAATCAAGATGTAGGAAAGTGATTCAATAAGCAGAAAGAGGCACTGGAGGAGGCATGTAAAGTTATCTAGCTATGAGGAGTACATTTTTATGTTTCAAAGGGTAAAAGAAAAAAAAGGTGCTGCTTGGTTTCATTAGAGCTCCTGCCCTTTGAAAGTTAGGTCAGAGGTTGTTCTCTAAAAGCAGGGCATCTGAACTTTGGAAGCCCCTCCACAAAATTTCTATCCAGAAAGCAGCAAAGATCACACTTCCCTGACTCTGGAGGGACACTTCCTCCCTGCAGTGAAATTCTTTGTTTTATATCACATCATGCTGGCTGAGAAGATAATCCTTGTGATTGCTCCTGTATTTATTTCCCCTGCAAATTGCTGGCAGGACACCTCAATTCTCTGCAGTGAATCATTATTTTGTCACAGCAGCAGCACCTAGTGGGTTCCACTTAAAATCAAAAGAATGAAAAAAAGAAAAAGAAAAAAAAGAAAACAACAGCAGTTATCAGCAAAACACCAGGAACAAGGCTCAAATCTCAAACCAAGCACTAAATATCCCTGAAATTCCTACAGCAGGGTGGATGATATTTTTATGTAAAGAAATGGAGCCACAGTCTGCAATGTCGTATTGGCTGCTCTCCTGATTTGCTTAGGTTAGTTTTAAAGGAACTTCTGCTCTTGCTGTGCATTTAAGTGTGAATGACAAAGAACAGGAGAGCAGCTGTGCCCATCAGCACCTTCCTGGGGCATTGACTTCCCAAGAAATTGGGCATTAAGCTTAAAACCAGTGCCCTAGTCACAAAAGATGATAAGTCCATTACATGACCCTCTGCTAAATTCTATGATGATAATTCTAGTGTGGGGCATGCCACAATTTTAAAGTCCCTAACAGTTTGTTAAGCAGTTTCACATATAATATGTTGCCTGCTCCTTATGCCCATCCTATAAGAAAGATATGGGAGGATATGCCATTTATTTCTAGGTGGAAATATACGGTGACTCAGAAAAGTGAAGTGTCTTCTCCACAGTAACAAAGCTAAGAGAAATAAAAAACAAAAAAACAAAAATACAGAGCTGGAATGCAAAACTAAGCTTCCTATTTCTGAATCTGGAGTTTTACTCACTAAAGCTCTCCTGGCTTTTACAAGAGCTTCTGCAAACAGGCTTCTGCCAAATGGCAACATGATGCTGAGACCACTGTAGGCACTCTCCTGTCTTCCCCTCTCTTCAACATCCGGGACCCTGATGCCACCACACAGACTCTCCATGCTGGCTCTCCCCATCTTACTCTCTCATTTTCGTGCCCTATTTCCTAGATGTGGATGAGTCCTTGTTCAGCTTTGTACTCCTAGTGAGTGAGGGGCTGGACAAATGATTCAGAGTAGCTGTTATGGACTGAATTGTGTCTCCCCCAATTCATATGGTGAAACCATAACTCTCAATGTGATGGTATTTGAGATGGGGCTTTGAGGAGGTAATTAGGTTTAGATGAGGTCATAAGAGTAGGACCCTCATGATGAGATGAGTGCCTTTATAAGAAGAGCCACCAGAGAGTTCTCTTTCTCTTTCTCTCTTTTTTTTCTCTTGCTGCCATATGGAGACACAGCAGAAAGGAAGCTGTCTACAAACCTGGAAGAGAATTCTCACTAGAACCAGATCATGTTGGTACCCTGATCTCAAACTCTCAGGCTCTAAAACTATGAAAATAAATTCCAAAATATCATCCAGTCTATGATATTTTGTTTGGCAGCCACACTAATATAGAGGCTTAATGCATTTCCTATCCTGGTGTGTGCATTTCTTTTGTAACAGGAACTAACTCGTAGACACACGTGCTTTAACCGAAAGTGATGGGTAGTAGAGGCACCATGGTAGAACACACAATCTACCATGGTGCCCCTACCAAGTGTAAGGCTGATCTGACCATACTGGGGCTCTTTCTTTGGCTCATATAATAAGTTAACACTCCTAGGTGCATATGCTCTTAGCCGTTGCCTTTGTATTGACCCCCACCTTCTCACAACAAGCTCCTAAATAATTGAAGACTGGTCTACTGAAAACTGGTCAAGAAGTACTATTCCTGATTCAGTCATTTCTTAGCCTTGTGAATTTGGGGGATTATTTTCTCCCTGGGCTTCAGTTTCATCACTGGTAAAATAAGAAGATTAAACTAAATCATTTTCTAAGCCTTTCTCTCTTTTGACAGTAGATTCCTGATTTCAAATGTAATATATTCTAGGCTGTCAATAAATAAAACAAATAAGTATGGTGCTCTCTTTCCCGTCTTTACAAGAATAATTTACTAAGGGGGTGGGGGGAGAGGAGGTGGCTCTAAGGAGAAAGCAGCAGATATGAGAATGAGAGATTTTCATCTAAATTTTTGTGCATCCATTTGGCAAACATTTGTTAGCTTATTTTAGATAGTGCGGTCCAGGTTGCAAAGATATTGCAGGACCCTGTTCATGTTTTCTGTGTCTGTAGGCGTCAAGATATGGATCAATAACTAAGACACAAGGTAGAAATGACAAGGGATCTATGTGTGCTGCAGTAAAGTTTTGAGACAGTTCCGGAGTGAGGGAGGAAAGAGCGACAGTTCAGGAGTCAGACAGAGAGAGAGGGGGAAGTAGCAAAAGTAGTGTTGGTCTGAACCATAAATCACTGGAAGGCATACAATTCTGTTTATGGTTATTTCTGAGGAATGAATTATATCTTAGAAGAGGTGAGTGAAGGGGCAATGTGTGTTTAGTTCCAATGAAACAGCTTGTGTGTCCAAAGATCATCCCAGCCTATCTGCCATTGTCTCTCCTGTTCTTACTCAGATTCTCAAGTGGACTTTCTTCCTATATTATCCAGATTGGCCATCTCTATCAATTAAATTTATCAGGTAGCAGCTAATCTCTCACACAGGGACCTCCTACTTTTCATTATGCCTTGAGAAAATTTTCCCTTCATGGACCCAGACCTATAAGTGGAATTTTACAGCACAAAGTCTGATAGTATTTTAATTAGCTTAGATAAGCCTTCCTATTACAACCAGGAGCAGGAGTTTGCAGGTTAGTTTCCTTAACTACAGTGATAAAGCCAGATATAAATTCTGATACAGTATGAGGTGAGTAGCACACATGTTTAATTACCTGGGATTGTTGCAGTGTTTGGGACTCTCTGCTTACCGAACTCCGCATTTGTTAAGTTAATGGCACCTCTAGATGCAACGTTTATTCCCTACACGGTGCTTGCTATTTCCAGACCAGGGTGAAGTTTGACTCCTGAGACTGAAATGATTTCAGTTCCAGAGAGACTCTATACCCATGCTTGTGGTCACAAGGCATTCTTATCATCAAGAAATTTTGTTAACAGCTGATAAAAGGGATACAAATACAGTAATTTAAATAGCTATATTTTGCTTATTAAATTGCCTCTCTCGGGACTTTTCTGTACTTGGGGTACTGTAGGATGGTTCTCAACCTCAGCGCTACTGACACTTTGGACCAGACTATACTTTGCTTTGGGAGACTGTACTGAACACTGTAGGATGTTTAGCAGCGTTCCTGTCCTCTATCCACTGGCTACCAGTAGCACTCTTCCTGTACTTGTGGCAACCAAAAATGTCTCCAGACATTGCCAAATGTCACCTGGGACAAAAAATTGCCTCTGGCCAAGAACCACTCGTTATAAGGGTTAAGTATGTGACTCTGGGGTTAGACTGTTTTAAACCCAGGCCCCTCCACCTAGGGGTTGTGACATTTGGCACTGGACCTAAACCCTAAATTTCCATATATATAGAAAGAGGTTAGTGTACCCACTGCATAGCATTGTTGTGAGAGTCAAATAAATTAACCTGTGAAAATTCTTAGAATTGTGCCTGGTGCATAGTAAACACTCAGTAGTTATAAACTATTATTCATATGATTAACATCTTCCAGATGGGCTACATTTTACAGATTTATTTATACAAAGACAAGCATAACCATAAAAAACAGGGTAAGACAGTTGCCACCCCAGAGTCTATAGCTGCTTAATGCCCTAGTCTTGTAGAGGGAATGTTCCAGCTTGGAGTCATAGATACAGGTGCAAATCTTGTTTCTGTTGCCTTGATTTGACCATGGACAGACTTCTCTTCGTCCCTTAGCATTCTTCTTTAAAGAAGGATATCACCTACCCCACAGGGCTAAATTATAAGAATCAAAGCCATCTAGTACAAGACAACAAAAACCAAAAAAATCTCCTGCCTTCCTCTGATTGCTATCCCACCTTTCTATCCTTCTTTTCTTCCTTTTTCTTTCTTTCCTTTTTTCCCCTCATGTCTGAGGGAAAAAGCTTTATTTTGATTGGTTCTTATTCTCAAAGAGCAGTGATTCTCAACCACCTGGGAGCTTGTTAAGACACATAACTAGGTCCACTTTCAGAGTTTCTGATTCAGTAAGCCTGGGGATGGAACCCAAGAATTTGCATTTCTTCCAAATTCCCAGGTGGTCTTGCTGCTGCTGCTGCCGATTGGGGACCACTCTTTGAGAACTAATGTCGTAGTATTTACTGCTATGCTCTAGAACAGTGGTTCTTAATCTTAAACATGCATCCAAATCCCCTAGAGGGCTTTTAAAGACACTTTGCTAGGCCCCATCTCCCAAGTATCAGATTTAGTAGGTCCATGCATTAAGAACCATTGCTCTAGAAAGATCCTCAGCTTGAGCTGAACATTACATTTACTTGGGGAATTTTAAAAATTGGTCCTAAGGTCCAAATCCCAAACCAGACCAATTAAATTAAAATCTTGCTGTATTTTGTTAGGCTTCTCCGGTAATTCCAATATACAGCTAAGGTTAAGATGTCATTCAAGAGCAGGTACAGAGGTTTAAGAAGTCCATAAAGGCAAAAAGGGAATTTAAGGATTTTGTACTCAATATGTTTAATTTTAAACAGAAAAGGCTGTTCAGAGCTTTGGGTATTGATGGGATGAGCATATATTTGAGCCTGTCTACCTAGGACTAGTGATATATTAAGAATACTCATAGGGCTTGGGGGTTAGGAGGGCCTTTGAAAAGTAGTGTTCAGGTAAGAAACTTGGAAAATTCATGACCACCTGAGGCTAATGTCAGAAATAGTTTTTTAAGAGATCAGGTAAATACATGGCCGTTCAGGACATTTTAAAAGACAATAAAAGTGTTTTCCAAGGCATCCTTAGACTTCACAGTTGGGTAATCTTGGTTTTCTACATCCTCTCCTCTAATTCCTGTTGAGACAGTGTTACTGAACCAAACTGGAGTCTGCTTGCCCACCTGCAGCAAACCCAATCTACTGACACTGGCTTGTGGTGAAGGAAAGTGTAGTGTTTATTGCAAAGCCAAGTAAGGAGTATGAGTGGCTAATACGTGAAAGGCCAGAACTCTCCAGTGGATTTCAGGGAAGAGTTTGTAAAGACAAGGTGAGGGGGAGAGTCACAGGTTATGTGGTCAGCTTGTGCATAATTCTCTGATTGGTTGATGGTGAGGTAACAGGGTGGTGTCGCAGAGGTTAACATCATCAATCCTCAGGCTCCAGCTGGTCTGGGGGGCTATATGTTCATAGCCATCATGCATTTAGCTTCTCCCATCTGGTGGGGGTTTTAATATCTGTAAAATAACTCAGGAGTATGTATCAGACACTGTTATAGATGTCCTTCAGGGAAGAACTAAAGATTCTGTGACTGCTATATGGCTCATCTGTTGTTTAAATTATTACCAGTTCTCCTGGCCCAATGGTTATTTTTTGGTACTACATGTTCTCATTCTTTCAATCATTAATTCTTGAGCCAGCCTTTTGTGACTCAGGGGAGGCCCGGGAGACTAAATATTTCCTACAAACAAGAGACAGGTAGAAGACATTGTGGGAATCTGGTCTGGGAAGACCCCATAGGGTCCTGCTCAGTTACAATCCCCCCTTTTCTTTGATACTCCTTAATCTTGAGGGGAACAGGTGTGGGACAAGAAAGGGAATAAAGTTTTGGATAGAGAGGTTAATCATAACTGGTTTTAGGGGGCCTCAGTTTCAACACCTGGAGGGACTTGACTCTAAATGAAAATCCTGACTGTTTAATGATTGAGCCCATTGTCCTCAAATAGAAAAGTTATGTCTTTCATTTTTCTAAAAGATTTCTGGAAATCTTTTCTTACTCCTCTCTCTTCCAGCATTACTTGGACTGGTTGGTCAGACATAGAAGTCAGGGATATGCTGAGTGCTTCTAAATTATATAGCAATGGGTTTTAGGAACTTGGGTGAGAAGAGCACCAAGGAAGAAATGTAATATTGGGATGAATGATGGCTAGACCTAGGTAATGTCATCTGAACATGCCACTTAAGCTTCAATGTTGGGAGATGAGTTTAAGCCTTAAAGAGGTTAGGGGCTACTTGGTGCAGAGAGAGAAAGATGGTGATTTGGAACTGTTACTGGCCCTCATGGACCTATTTGAGTGTGGCTGTGATCAACTGATGCTGCATTGGTAATACCTAATCCCAGGAATTTACCTGGCATCCAAGACAACATTGCTTCAGTGAGAATGATAGAAGATTCTCCCCTCACCTATAATTATAGCACTTTAATTATCCTCTTTAAAGGTAACCTACCCTATCAGGTTTCATATACTGCCATCTTTTAAAGAATGTGGTATAATTCCTCTAAAACATGAGGCTATCTAAGTTGAACCATTCAGTGTCACATTCAGAATACTTTCCCCCACCCTAACCAGTTCCCAGAATGGACTCCAGTGTTTCATGTCTCTCTTACACAATTTTGATTCCCCCAGTATTGGGTATACCTGTAATTTCACTTCATTTCTTGGGCATTATTACTGTTACACCTCTGTCTAACCAACAATGGCCTCACCTGACTCCTCACATTTCCTAGCAGTTCTTCTGCAGTTTGGCTGTCTGTTGGCAGAGCTCATACTCCATTCCCTTCTCCTCTGCTCCTGGCACTACTCTGATAAATCTATGTGCCTGGTGGCTAAGGTAAGAAGGCTTCATTTAACTCAAGTACATTTCTTACTAAGGCTGTATAAGGCTTTTAATATTTATATATTTATTTATTTATGGCTGCTTTGAGTCTTCATTGCTGCACATGGGCTTTCTCTAGTTGTGGCGAGTGGGGGTTACTCTTTGTTGCGGTGCGTGGGCTTCTCATTGCGGTGGCTTCTCTTGTTGTGGAGCATGGGCTCTAGGTGCACAAGCTTCAGTAGTTGTGGCATGGGGGCTCAGTAGTTGCTGCACATGGGCTCTAGAGCACAGGCTCAGTAGTTGTAGCATGCAGGCTTAGTTTCTCCACCTCATGTGGGATCCTCCCAGAGCAAGGATCAAATACGTGCCCCCTGAATTGGTAGGCAGATTCTCAACCACTGCACCACCAGGGAAGTCCCTGTATAAGGCTTTTAAATTCTTGCATCAGGAAAGTGCTGAGGAATCAAAGAATAAACACATCAATGAGAATTTTTCTAATGTTTTAAAGGCAGTGGGTTTTTTTGTTTTTTTTCCTGCATTGCATCCAGGTAAAGTTAGCGGTGCTCAGTAGTGCTAGATTTTGAAAGCAGGGTGATTTCCCTATTTGAAAGTAGAGAGCAAGAGTCAACCCAGTTTCTAATCCCTGCTTCCCACAGGAACAAGGACAAAGAGAGAAGAATGCATAAAGCCAACATACCTAGATTGCCTTCTTAACAAGAATAAAGTAACTTTAAGTCCTGCCTTAATTTAAAGTGAAGACTTTTATGAATGTTTTCCCAAAGGACCAATTTTGAATTCCATGATTATTGAGGTAAAAATGAGGTGGACATTATAACACGGGGAGGGGGAAGGGTAAGCTGGGATGAAGTGAGAGAGTGGCATGGACATATATACCACCAAATGTAAAATAGATAGCTAGTGGGAAGCAGCTGCATAGCAGAGGGAGATCAGCTCCGTGCTTTGTGACCACTTACAGGGGTGGGATAGGGAAGGTGGGAGGGAGGGAGACGCAAGAGGGAGGAGATATGGGGATATATGTATATGTACAGCTGATTCACTTTGTTATAAAGCAGAAACTAACACACCATTGTAAAACAATTATACTCCAATAAAGATGTTTAAAAAATAAAATGTAAAATAGCAATTGCAATATATGGAAATAAGTTAAAGGAATGGGTTATGCAGTGGTTTTCAAACAGAGGTGCCTCTGGGTGGGGAGACGTGATGGAAGGTTGCGGCATTCTATCGCTTTGAACTCCCACCACTTCAATAGAGCTACTTTGCTTTCTTTGTTTTCATATGCGGGATAATTTAAATTGACTTATATACCTTATACGACTTCAAGTTACAGATTTATAAATTCATTTTTTGTTAAATTATTTGTGGCCATCTCTATGAAAGGTTCTGCATGAGCTATAACCCTGAGCAGAAGGACTGGAATTTTTTTGTGGCTGATAAACTGGTTAAGGTAGGTCTGGTCTGACTGATGCCAGTTCCAAAAGAGATGAATATGTTCAGTGAGGGAGGAAGGGGATTTTCTGCCAATTAAAGACATAAGCCACATAACTCCCTGTGACTAGGTAGTTAAAGACCTCTTTATGCTCCTTAGAATGACCAGCTATGGTTGGAATTAAAAGTGAAATGTTAGTTTCCTGGTATTTCATCCTAGAATTTATCTCAAGAGCTCATATTTCAAAAACATTTTAATTAGTTTACTATTAAACATTTTATTCAATCTCCTTGTTTCTATACATAAAAAATCCTATGCTCCGAGAAGGATAAATTGCTTGCCCAGGGTCACAAAACTAGAGGCGAGATTCCCTAATTCCTTATCCAGGGTTCTTTCCTCTACAGCAGCGGTTAAAACCATCTTTAGAAGCGGACAAGTTCTTGTCTTTAATGTATTTTCACATAAAGCCTTGTACATAAAACATAAAATAGCAGAACTGCTTTAGATGAAGCCAAGGTGGAGAAGGGATCTTAACCCTACCTACTTTACGTCTCCCTTTTCTCTTTCACCTCCAGTAGCAATCCTGGGGTTCCCATGGATCACAATGCAAAATGACTGTCCTTGCCGTGGTATTGACAGTTGGGGTCCAGAGGGCCTCTGGATCTTCCTTCCTGTCCTATTGCTTATGTAAGTAATACTGGCAGGACTAAGCGTACTAGAATTTCCACCCTGAGATACTTCAAGGCAAAATATTAAATATGCTTTTTGCTTTTAAGTGCAATTAAAACAATATAACATTTACTAGTAGCTTAATGGCCTATTAGGTGAACATTTTATTGCTTAAATAATTTTGAATTAATTATATACTATGTACTTTAAGTCCACATGGTATCTTCTTTTACAACATTGCCATACGTGTTCAAATATTCCTCTATAGAAAAAGCATAAAAATCTAATTAAATATTATGTGAACTAAAAACATGGTTAAATCTCTGCTGTATAATTACAGCATGATGGTCATGTGTAATATCCCTTAGATTTTTACGGAAATACTTAATCTTTTAGTTTAACCTGATAGAGTAGTTATATCAAAATTGCTCTGTCAAGTTAACCTAAAAGATGTCCATTCTTCCAATATTCTCCTTCTTATTCCCCGTATGCCACCAGAATAATACCATTTGGTTGCGTGGCACACTGAAGTTTTTAATATATTTTTTAAATATATCATTAAATTTAATACCAACAGCAGGCAAAACATGCATTATTATTTTCTTTAACAAATCAGAAAAATTGATGTTTAGAGAAGTTAAAAGACTTCTTAAGTTCCCATAAATAATAAATTAAAAGTCAAAACTTTAAATTTTTTTAATTAACAAAATTTTGGTCTCAATTTCTAGTCTTTTTGTTACTCCTGTTCTATTGTAGACACCAGTCAGATGGGGTATTGAGAAAACTGACCTCCTTTGTAGGAGAGGGAGTAACTGTGTTAGACACCACCTTCCAAAGGACCTTCTCTCCACTTGCTTCTTTCCTGCACCTGTCTCTTATTGAATAGTAAGGCAGGGCCAGACCACCAAACTGCCTTTGGAAACAGCTTCCGGTCAAGAACAGGCTCCTGGAAAAACATGAATGTGAGCCCCAGGCCATTCCTCAGCTGCCTGCAAGTCTAAACAACATTTTGTTTCAAATCATGTGTGGACTGAGCAGGAGGTGGGGGTAGGGGAAGACAAGAGCAAGTCTCCTTAAGTCTATGTTCCAAGACAAAGGTGTTCAAAAACAGCTCTTGAGCCCTGCAAATTTCTGTCCCCTGGAATAATTCTGAATCTTGAAAAAGGGTGTAACATTTCTATCTCAGCAGGTACTAAGAGCTATTTGTCCTCCTAAGTGTAGATCGATCCATCAACCCTGTGAAAGCTCACTTAAACAGGTGTTTATTGGGCAACTGCAGTCTGCTCAGAACAGTGTTTATAGAGGGAACAGAAAAAAATGTAACAGTAAATAGTTTTATGACTATAGAATCCATGTAGACTATCAACGCTTTAAGTTAAGCAACTTTCTCCAACAGAGCACAAATAAAAGAATGAATGCTACCACCAAAACCAGATTAGTCAGGCTGCAGACCGTCCCCTCCCCCATTAAAATACAAATGTAAGCCGAATGGGGGTTTGAGGTGATGGAAATGGGATAAGTGGGAAAAGAATTTAACAATTGGTTAGAATATGAGTTTCAGCACTTCATTTGCAAAACATGTTTTTAGCTTAAAATATGACTCCTCTCAAAGTGATCAAAATTCTTTTGGAGGCATTGAGCATGCATACATGTACAAGCCTTGAAATAGAGAGTACAACCAGCATAATCAGTGCTTCCGACTGGTAACTACTATGGAAATTTAGTGATGTGGGAAAGAGTAAGAGTAAGCAAAGATTGGGAGGGGTGTCTTTGGGGAAACTTTGCCATGTTTTGAATACATTCTTAATTTCTTTGACTGTCTTTGTCAGTCCTCTGATGTCAGTATCCCAATAGTATTGAGATACTATTTTTTAGAATTCTCTAACCTTGGGCTTTAATGTAAACTAGACTTACTGTTTTTTTGGTCATCATTTACAGCAAAATAATTTCCCTGTTTGTGATGTGAATTATTCACTAATGTAACTACACCACATACTGATCTTGGAGAAAAGGATTGCAATAACCCAAGACAGAATGAGGAGTGGTAAGTAAGAAACTATGGAGAGAAGGCATTTGCTTGCACTGCATTTAAGGACATTTTCAAAAAACATAGACAAGGCATTGGTTCACTTATTCCACAGAACAAAAAAGTCCATGCATCTATTTTCTTCCTCCTCCCACTCTTAATCTGTACACATATATCTGGACCATAATGAGAAGAAAGAAAAAATCAAATGATCATTGATAAGTTTATCAACTTAAGGCAGTTTGGCTTTTATAGAGTTAAAAAAACATTGGCTCTTTTTTTATACAGAAAATATTCACTCCATTGGCCTTGGAGAAAATGGGTAACTCCAGAGTCTCATTAGAATCATCACAGCTTGTTTTGTTGTTATATTTGGCTCTGTTTCTTCAGAGTAAGTGGTTCTGATCTAACTCACCTTGATGATCAGAATGTTTTCTCCCAGTCTTCTCTCTGTCTGCTTACTTCATTTGTACAGCCCCTGTCTTGGGAAAACAAGTGTTGTTGTGTTGTTCGGTTAAGACAATTCAAGAACAATTACTGTTCACTTCAAGGAAACAACATTCTCTTCCATCTACATTCTTGCCTACCTGGAAATTTGCTAAGTATTCTTGGCACTCTTTCAACTTGTTTATAAAACATACTGGAAATTCTCAAGATGCAGAATGTATGGTTGTAGCTATGAGGTGAATACAAGAGAGTCAGAGGCTCCCTGAAGCTTACAGTGCAACAGCTGGGCAGGGGCAGTGGACCCAAAGATTCAAGGATCAAGTTTTGGCCTGTAAAAGTACATCCACAGGTGTGTACTATGGGCCACACCCTGGGGGTGGTGCTGGGTCATGTTGAGTCAGCTAAGTTTTAACTTGTGGTCCGCCAGGCCTGCTGCTGTATTGTTTTGTTTTGTTGAAATGCTCAACACCCTCATTCACCAGGAGTAGAGAAACAGAGAATGGAAATTTAAGAGATAAAGCAAATCATAGGAATTAAAGTAACCAACTTGGAAGCCCAGAGTGGGCAAGTAGTTGGCAAGGGATAACTTGTCTGAGGAAGGTGGTAAAGATTCAACAACTTTGAACAAATAATTATTGAGTAAATAATTACCTCTATTTACCTCTATCAAGGAAATAGCTCATAGATCCTATAGATCCTGATGTAGTCTCAAAGCTGAACAAATAGAAGTAAGAGCAAGAGCAGTAGTAATAAGGCACTTAAAAGGAAGGACACAGTCAGATCTTGGGATGTAGAATGTTGAGGGCCATATGGAGATTCTGCTGGTGAATAGATGAGATGCCAAAGTGGTAGAGTTTTCAAATATGTGAATTTATTTTTGTATCCGGCAAAATAACTCCCCTTATAAATTTTTACTTAATCCTCTGACATAGACATTTCTCAACATTGTGATGCTTGCCTTTCAAAGGCACAAGCAAATAACATTCTCACGAGGGTCCTATGGGTTTCACTTCATCATTCTCATATCCTTCATTTCTCTTATCTCCAGGATATATTAAGATGGAATCACTAATTTCACATGGAAGGCCAAAAACTGGCTATGAAAGACCTGCGGTTGTGTTTTGTTAAATGGAATCCTCTGTTACTCTGAAACTCAGTGCACGTGTGAGTTGTTAATATGAGAGAAGGTACACTGTTCATAATGAATATTTTCCTGGACAGTGTATCTGGGAGCTACAGTAGCTCACCCAATTGAGCAGACCCAGGGCATATTTTTATTATTCTGCTGGAGTCATACAATGCATCTGCTCACGGAAAATCTAAGCAAGCTTCCATCACTTCCCCGATGCTTCAACTGAGACCATTTTATTTCCCTGATAATTCCTCGCCTTGAGAAAACCAGATTTGATATGTATCCTCATTACGATTTTATGAAGCAGTAAATGCCACCACCCTCATCTACCAGGAAGCAGCATCCACCAAAGGGAGAGGGTTAGAACCAAGTTGATTTTTGAAACATCTTAGGAAATAGATCATTGGTGCATTCAGCTTGTGCTGCAGATTCTGTCACATCTGAAGCCCCAAAGCGTGAAGCTTCCTGTTCTTTACAGAACTATGGGAGAAGGAGTGGAGGCACACCAAAGGGCATTGCTTTAATTTTTAAGTGTATTTAGTTGAAAAGCTTTTCCTCTGTGGTTGGCTTTGCTCGGGAACAGCTAAGTCTCTCTGAGGCTGCGAATGAAAGCCCTGCCAAGAAAGAGAGAATAGAAATGAGGGAGGGGGTGACTCCAGCGCTGGGCTTGTTCAAGCTTTAGGATGGCTCACAGGATCAAGGGGCAGAAATAGGAGGTGGAGAACAGCACAAGAAACTAAAGTTTTGGCAAATGTACAAACTTCTTTTGTTGGCTATTTTATAAAATTTTGGCTATTTTATAAAATTTTGTGTATAATCACTGTTATTAGTACATTTGATAATTAGTGCCATCTCTAGCCTACTGATAAGTGTAATTAATGTAGTCTATGCCTACCTGGGAATGAAGCCCAGCATTTCCTTTAAACATTGGAATATTGGAGACATTGGTAAGAAAAGGGAGTTTTGTTTTATTCTGTTTAACAGCAATACTATCAACTGAAATTGTCACTATGAAGTTAATAGTTGGATAACTGAGGTTCATTGTTGCACACTGAATGATTCTCTTTAATGGTTAGTAACTTGGGGTTTAGTTTCATAATACCAAGGTTCCAATTCTGGCATTTTTACTTCCCAGCTGTGTGACTTTGGGCAAATTAGTTAACCTCTCCATTGTATTCTCCCATATACAAATTGCAAATAATAATAGAACTTAAGTTTTAATGTTGTTTTTAAAACTCAAATGATATAAGGTAGGTAAAGCACTTAACACAGTATCTGACACATAGTAAATGATTTATGGATGTTATTAGAATATTAATAATTAACTAATGTTACATAAATGTTATTTACCAACCAATTTAATAGAGAATTTTAGAAAGTGCCCTAATTACATAGATATTAAAGTAGGCAATTGTCAAAGCTCTTTGTCTGTTACAGCACAGCCTACAAGGCAGCTGTGAATCAATTCAGAACTGTGTAAATCTCAGGCAGCAAGACTGTTGGTTCTTGTTCCCACTTATGTAACTCTGCTTTTTTGCAAAACAATGTTCTTTTTAATTTATTAACTGTAAATCCCTTGAAGACAAGGCTACCATCTTACCTCTCCAATGCTCAGAATTCATTGCATGATTAAAAAATGCTTGGAAAGTACTAACATGATTTTACACTAGGGGTTTGGTCATTATATTTAGTCAATGATTACATGAGCAATGCTTTAAAATCAGCAGGGTTTATATTCTTTTTAAATGTCTGTAAAAATGAAGACCTTTGCTTTAGCAAGGCACTCTCATAAGTTTATTATTTTGAGATGTTGGCACTAACACTGGGACAAAACTGCAGGTGGTACCCATCATCAGTTTCTTTACCATCAGAATCCTAGACATTACTTTTTTTGGCCTCTTACTGTATTTTGCTGAAAGGAGACTCTTTAGAGTTTATTATATTCAGATGACAGGTCTTGTCAGCTTGGAATTAGAAGCACATTAATTATTCTTTTTAAATTTCAAAGTGCCACATGCAGCACAGTGAGTATCATGATGGCTCCAAATGGCTTTTGAATAAATATGTGATCAAACAGAGAGGACTGCATGTGTTTTCTAACTTATCATGCAGGCATTTTAAAATCATGGAACCTCATCGGCCCAGGCCACACCAAGAACTGTACTTGTCAACTCTTTCCTAATTTCTCCTTGGATATTCTTGTCCAGTTACCCATACTCTATTCACTGATGCATACGACATGTACAGAAAGATTTCCTCCATTTTCCGAATTAAAAATAGGACAAGATATATGCCATTTACTAGTCTCCTACCATTTCGTGGAGAAGATGAAATTAATCTTCTATTTGTAGGTCTGTTATTTGGTGGGCCAGATAGTGTAGTGTCCTATAGATTAGGAGTAGAATCTGGTATGATGCAACTATGATATTCTGGTGCATTGCATACTTCTTGTCATCTTTCTTGGATTCTTTGTCTAGCACATGGTTTCCTCAAAAGATTGGGAATTCCACCCTAAGTCCCATTTGGTTAGAAACCTGACTGGAACCTGACCACTGCTTCCAGGGGCTTAGTCTCTCCCTAACTTGTTTTCTCTCCACCTCCGAAGACCATACTGTGAATAGGCCACTCCACAAAGTGACACAGCTATCCACTTATCTGTATGAATCCCCATGGGCCAGAAGTTCTTGCTCTTGCCCTTCTATGTTTGCCAGTTTTATAGATCAAATATCAACATTCTTGCTCTTGCCTTTCTATGTTTGCCAGTTTTATAGATCAAATATCAACAATCATCTAAATCAATACCTCCTAAACATTAGTCCACAAAATACAAGTTCTGGAAGATGCTCAAAGTTGCCCTTTTATTAATATATTTGTAAAATATTTTTTTCTCCCTCTTGGAGAAACACATTATATATTATCCCATTAAATGCTCTCAGATTTCTTAGAGGGAAAAATGTACCTGTTTGGTTTTGTTTAACTCACAATTCTCAGATTTATTTGAATCTAGAACATTTATAAAATTGCAACTTTTACATTAAATCCTATGAAATATTGTTCCATGGAACACTAGTTCGGAAAATGCTGGCTTGGTCCTGGGTCATCAGGGAATCAGCTGTCTCAAGGGATAAGTCTTTGACCCTTGGCTAACCATCCATGCATTCCCTTCCTGTCTACCATTTCTCATGACTAGTTTCCTGAAATTCTTCTCACCGCCACCTGCTATATTCACAACAAGGGGCGTAATCCAAAGGTTTTGGCTTATTAGGACTTCATATTTTCTAGTTCCAACTGTTCCTCTGCCCCAGGGTTTCCCTTGTGAGGAAGAAGGCATTTTTTTCCCTTCAGAGTACTATGTCAGCTATTCAGCTTTCTAGGGGCACTTTATATCTGGTACAAGACACTTGTTCATCTTCTGACTTTGGAAAATATTTTCAACATGGCAACTAAAAGCACACCCTGAAAATTAGAGCATAACTGTCATCTCTTCATATCAGATCAAAAGTACAAAGCGAGGCCTTGAGATCTACCACTATTTTATTACATGTCAGCAAGACAACATCACTAAGTTGGTCATGTATACCAACAATGACATTTTTTCATTCCACAACTCTGAACAAATCCATTGCAGACACTCATTTGTGCTTCAACCACAACTTTCATCTTGTCACCTCCTAATAACAGTGGCATTTACCGTTACACATTGTGGGCAAATATCTTGCTAAACTATTGGTTTTTAAAAGTTGTGTTACTGTCCCTCTCCAGCAAGTGATATTTTAGAGCAGCGAAGTCACCCACAACTGGCTAACTCCTCTGTGCATTGGAGATTGTCTTAGTTTATTGCCCTGTCCTTTCATATTTCTGACATTATTTCTGCTGTTTCTCCAAGTATATCTCTTATTTCATCAATTTTTCTTCTGTTTCACCTAACAAGAGCCATGACATGTGCTCCCATATTCCAGGATAGTAAATTGGCATACAAATTAATGATTGGGACTTATCAGACTTCCACTCCCAGCAGTGTACCTGACATCTAGCCAGTGGTCAATATACGTTGATTGATTGGATGAATGGATGATTTTTGTACCTAGTTGAAACACCCATGGTCACAAATTTTAGAACCCTCTACTTCTATTTGTGCAACTCCTCTTATTTTTCTTTCCACTGTCTTCATCAGACAAATACCATATCCCCCTCTGAGTGAGGTGAGAGGACAGTGATTTATAGCAGATGCTGAATATAGAGAGCTGATCACCTCAAACGAAGGAAGGAAGAATGATTTCCGGTGACATTTTGGGGTAGCCCCGTAAATGCAAAAGCTGATGAGCATCTGGTGTAGCCTAGAGAAACGCAGAACCTGCAAAGGGAAAGAGAGCATTACAGTGAAATTCCCTTGTTGGAGACCAGGGAAACCAACCATTTGGGAATTCCAACTCTGAATTTAACTTTCCCCTTTCCTATCTGGGGTAGGGGGAGTCATCACCAACAGTTATACAGGAGAGGAAGGCCTTAGGAATAAAATGAGGAAGAGAGGTGGGGAGGGAGTGAGGAATTAGGAAAAACTGGGGGTGGGGGGAAGTAAAAGTAAGTTGACCCCTAGTTTGTCTTCTGTAAGAAGTGAAAGAGGGAAGAAAACAAGAAGAGATGAGAGGACCTAGGGAATATCAGGGAGTGAGAATGTAGTATTAAAAATGGGGAAAGGACATCAGTTTTTGACTACTCAGAGACAGGAACTGATTGTTGATATCCCATAGTGTTGTGTGACCTTTGGTAAATTGCTAGACTTGTTCGAATCTGCTTCTTTATCAATAAAAGAGGATAGGGCTTCCCTGGTGGCACAGTGGTTGAGAGTCCGCCTGCAGATGCGGGGGACACGGGTTCTTGCCCCGGTCTGGGAAGATCCCACATGCCGCGGAGCGGCTGGGCCCGTGAGCCATGGCCGCTGAGCCTGCGTGTCTGGAGCCTGTGCTCCGCACAGGAGAGGCCACAACAGTGAGAGACCCGCATACAGCAAAAAAAAATAATAATAATAAAAAATAAAAATAAAAGAGGATAACAACACTCACTGTTGGAATTTGAGGAATGTGTTTGTACATAACATAATAACAACAGTAGTAGTTATAAAGTCCTTGTCATATAGTTGTAGTACTAGCTAACATTTATTGAGCCCATATTCTGTGCAAGGCCAAGCATTTTACATAGAGACCTTCATTCAATCCTTGCAGCTATCACCATAAGAAGGTAAGGAGAAGATCCTGTAATTATCTTCATTTACTGATGAATAAACTGAAGTTTGGACAAGTTACATAAGCTACCCAGATCACACAGCTGTTAAGTAATACAACTGGAACTTAAATCCAGGATTCCTGACTCCAAAGCACACTTACTTAACCATTAGACCATATTGTATTGCTTACTCCTTGAAGGATCTACAATGCTAGGTTAACAACAAGGGAGTTTGATCTTGTAAAAACACAGAGAAGAAGTAAAATCTAACCAGAGAAGAACTTCTGCACCATCCAGAGACCATGCAGTGCGAGCCAACACTTTCATTACAATACTTCTAATGGTAGAGAAGGAAAAATCATGCATCCCTACAGAGGTAGGGAAACATAGCCCAAGTGATCATCAGCAAGAACAGCGTTACTTTGGAACTCACATTGAGCTATTGAAAAAGTGCAGAGTAGGCATTTTCCTCTGTCACATATCCTGGTTAGTACAGCTATATGAATAGAGTATCTGCAATATGAATAGAGTATCCCCTACATGAAGATGAATGTGAAGGATAGTACCAGATTTGCACAGTCTTAGACAAAGTGAGCAGTCATGAATTACAAAGTGATTTCCATGGCCACATGTCTACAGAACTGCACTCCCAGAGTGGTGGGATGACAGAAGTCCCATTTGGGGATGTATATCTGAGTAAAGAGGCTTCCAAAGAAACTAAAATAATTCCAGTGTGTGTCTTTTACAAATGATTATTTTATTGGAAACTGAGGCAGTGTTGCCAACACTTCATAGAGCTCTTGGGGGGATGGAATGAGATAATATGTAAAGTGATTAATCTGGCACCTTCTTCTCAGCAGTTCTTCAGTAATCATCAGCTATCTGCCGCAGCATCTTCCCATTAAAGGGCAGGAAGATTCACTTTTGAAGGAAATGAGATCAACTTTAGAAATTGCAACTTTGAGGTCAGGACAAATGAATTCATTAGGGATGAAACCAAGATATGTTTGCTGTAACTCTGATTCCTGAGATCAAGACCTCAAGATCAATCCAGAAATTAGATTTATTTGGGGATACATATCTGCAGGCACAAAGAAGCAAAATTTAAGGAGAAATTTATGAGGTAAACTTTGTGGTGATTTACTAAATAAGTCAAGGCCTATTCTGCCAGGCTTAAATGTTTTGGTTAATTTATCAGAACCAAAATGAACTCAACTAACTTACATACCCAGTTAATAATGTTTCTAATGTAAAGTTAAGCTTTTCTGAGAAGTTTAAATCATTCCAAAGTTCCAAATCATTTGGGTTGGTCACAGCTGGGAGAACCTTGTACAAATGACCATGAGCTTTATAAAAATGGCTTGATATGTTTACATAGGTTCTGAGTGATTTAAACCAGGTCTGGATTTCCCAAATTTGTTCTCATTAGTTTAAATTAATTCAGGCTTATCCATAGATATTTAAACCTGTCAAAATTTCTTGAATCAAGTGAGAAATATAAAGAAATTTTCTTTGGTTTAAATGTTTCTGAAACTGTAGGATAAACTTAGAATTTTTTGATCAGTCATAATTTCTTTTTGGGTCACATTGTTTCTGACTGAGTAAAACCAGTCATAGCTAGGTCTCATCCTGCTGAAACTGGTCAGATTCATTTAAAGGAATTTTCCTGGTTTATGCCAGAATTAAAGGTTGAGGGCAGCCTAATTATCTGTTGAAATAAGCGCTGTAATTAGATCCTCAGGTAAACTTTTTTAAAAAGTGGGCTTTCAGAAATAGATGGGGAAGATAAAGAAGATGGATATAAGGGGCCATAAGAATGAATTAGAGTCTGTCATACAGAGTGAAGTAAGTCAGAAAGAGAAAGACAAATACCGTATGCTAACACATATATATGGAATTTAAGAAAAAAAAATGTCACGAAGAACCTAGGGGTAAGACAGGAATAAAGACACAGTCCTACTAGAGAACGGACTTGAGGACATGGGGAGGGGGAAGGGTAAGCTGTGACAAAGCGAGAGAGTGGCATGGACATATATACACTACCAAACGTAAGGTAGATAGCTAGTGGGAAGCAGCCGCATAGCACAGGGAGATCAGCTCGGTGCTTTGTGATCGCCTGGAGGGGTGGGATGGAGGGAGATGCAAGAGGGAAGAGATATGGGAACATATGTATATGTATAACTGATTCACTTTGTTATAAAGCAGAAACTAACACACCATTGTAAAGCAATTATACACCAATAAAGATGTTAAAAAAAAAAAAGAATGAACAGAAAATAAAACAAAGGCAAATTATCCAAAAGAAAATAGTTGAGAGAATCTAGCTTCTGCTAAATGAAGGTGGCATGGTAGGCCTGCTACATAGGAAGCAGATATGTCAGACAGAAGATGAGGAAATAAGGGAAGGAAAAGCCATCAGTAACATTGTTTAAGATGAAGGGTATAGAGGAAGTCAACAAAAACATGACTATCATATTATATTGTATTAAAAATCTCTCAAGAATATTTACAAGAACACAGAAATAAAGTTTGGTCAGAGTAGCTAAAAACCAGAGCAGGGAAAGCAGAAGGAAAGAGAGGCTGAGAGAGGGAATTCATTGCAAACATCCAGGATCTAAATTAATTCAGAAACGTGGTTAAATCATAACTGAGTATCAGGATTTACAACACAAATGTCATTTAAAAATCAGAGGCTATTGATGTATCCTAAAGGGCTGACAGACTTAAAGGATTGCATGCAATTGTAGTATATGAAATAAGAATAATTAGAGAGAAATATGTTTTATCTGTGCAAACTACTAGGTTAATATTTTCACTGTTGTTCAGAAGAATTGCAGGCAGATAGGATTTGGTTCCAATCTCCACGGGAATCCTGTTGTCCTTCTTCAAGCTGGACCTACTGAAATACGCCATACTTGGAATGAAACATACATCATTTAAAGAGGGGAGAAGGTGGGAGTTGTGATCTAGCATATCCCGTGCCCCACCCATTTCCTCACTCTTGATACTGTTGTCTCCCCTGACAACATGTATGATGTTCACAATTAGGTCAAGTTCCTAAAGCTGCCAACTTCCCTCTCCTCAAGGCCAGATGGGTAATTTCTGTTTTCCACTGGTTTGATCATCTGGCTGCCATCTTTTTTCTCCCTTTTGGCCTGGAGGATGGTATAGCACACAAAAGTCCTTACTGAATTCACCCAACAAGCCTTAAATGAGAGCTGGCAAAGCCTGTCTTTACTGAACACTGAAATGTCTCTAATGAGGAGAGATGTCCTTCAAAATAGGATGGCCTTGGACATTATTACTGCCTTGCAAGGAGGCATCTATGCCGTTATCTAAACAGAATATTGTATTCATACCTGATGAGTCTGCTAACGTGTCATCTTTATTAAATCACATGAGGACACAAGTAAATGTCCTGAGTGACCTGACCTCCAACTTGGGGATTTAAAAAAAATCAGTGATACAGATCTGGGCCTCTTCATGAAAAAAATTCTTATTTATTATGAGAATCATTATCCTAACCTGTGTTTTCTCTTGCATGTGCCTATATTGATGCTCTAGCATCTGTCTCCAATGTAGCCAGATAGCAGCCAAAGTAGCCACCTCCATGATAATGAAACCCCTTGCTAACCTCTCATGGCACATTGTGGTAGAGGTGGGAGAAGCATGTAAGATTGTAAGAGTCAGTCACAAGGGGTGGGGTGTTGGAAGAGGTCATCGAGAGGAAGTGACTGCTGACTGACATGCAAGCTGGACCCGGGCAAGTGGAGGCTCCTTATCCCCTCCCCTGTTCTTGGAATGTACATTCCACCCATTGCTCCTATCATGGGAACCACTTCAAGGATGCAACCTTGAGAGAGTAAGGTGTGGTTGAGAACATCTGGATGGTGTAGGTGACTGAACCCCATTAAGACCTCTATACAAACTTTTAAGATTCTCACAGGTGGGTGTGGAGATCTACTTGTCTTGTGGTCATCCAAGACAAATTTCATATATAAGTCCCCTTGCTTATGAAACCTGCCACCTACCAATCTGGAGTGCTCTGCCCCTTTCTTTGGTCTCTCCTTTCCTTCCCTATATGGGGCCAGTGTCAAATTTCACCCAGGGATCTCCTGAGGTTGCAAACCAACATAGGCACTCAAAAAATTGTCTTTCACTGTTGTGCGGGTAAGGTTGTATTAGAAGAGTGTCAGGCATATACTAGGTGCTTCATGAATGCTTACTTAATTCTCCACTGTGTGAGGAAATTTATTCTGGCATATAGTTTGGCCTATACTAGGTGCTCCATGCAGGTTTGTTTTCTTCCCCTATGTGTGGGTGTGTTGTACTTGAATAATGTCAGTTATATATTAGGTGCTAATGCATGCATGCCTTCTCGTCCCTGTGAGTGAGTAACGTTATATGAGATTAGTGTTTGGCATGTACCTGGAGTTCAGTGCTTGTCTTGTCTTAACCTATGTGTGAAATATATGAATGTATTCTTTAGTCTATTAAGAGAAAGTTGTACTAAAAAACTGGTACACACAGGTGCTTAATACCTGCCTGCTCCCTTTTTCTTAATTTTGGATTATATTGTATTAAAATAGTGCTTGGCAATACCAGATGTTCCTTGCATGCCTGTTTTCACCCGCTATGAATGAGTAAATTGTACTAGAATCATGCCTGAAAAATATTAGGCACTTAATAATACTTGTATTATTCCATTGATTTGTAAGTGATGTTGCACTAGAAAAGTACGTGGCATATACTTGGCACTTAATATATATTCAATTCCATTTCCGGTGTCAGAGTAAACATTTACTAGAATAGAACCTGCAATATTCCAGGTGTTCATTGCATGTTCCTTCCTCCTATGTGTGAATAAAGTTGTACTAGGATAAACCCTTGAATATTGTGATGGTTCAATGCATAATCACCGTGGGGGAAAAGTTGCAAGAATGGTACTTGGCATAAGCACTGGATGTATGCTTATTTCCCCCTTTATGTGAGAAATGTACTAGAAGAATACTTGGCTTCATCATGCTCATTTCCTTCTCAGATGTGTGAGTAAGGTTGCCTGCCATGTGCTAAGTTCTGAATGCATGTTTGTTTTCTGCTCACTCTGTGTGAGTAAAGTTTTACTAGACCAGAATGTGCCATAGAGCAAGAGTTCAATCCACACTTGTTTCCTTTCCCTTACATGTGTGTAACTTTGTACAAAAAGTGTATGTGACATTTCCTAGGAGATCAATTGCATGTATGCTTCCTTCTCCTACATGTGGGTGAATTGGTACTAGAAATGTAGCAGGCAGAGATGCTCAGTGTATGCTGGTTCTCTTCCCACTATTAATGAGTCAGGTTGTCCTAGAATTGTTCTTGACATATACTCAGTACTCAATTCAATCTTATTTCCTTTTCCTATGGGTGAGTGATGTTTTCTACACCAGGACCCCACATACACTATACACTCAATGCAATCTCGTTTCTTGTCCCTATGTTTGAGTATGATTGCCCTGGAATAGTGCTTGGGATGTGCTAAGTACTCTATGCCTACTCAATTTCTCCCCATTGATGTGAGTAATGTTGAAGCAGAATAGTCCTGGACATATATTAGAGACTCGATGCATGCATATTTCCTTCCAATTATATGAGACTAAATTTGTACTACAGATTTACCAGGCACTCAAAAAAATTATATGCCCTTCACTAATGTATGTGTAACATTGTACAGAATACTGCTTGGCATGTACTAGGTGTTCAGTGCATGCTTACTCAATTCTCCTTTGTGTGAGTAATATTATTTATTCTCGCATAAATTTTGGTATAGGATAGTTGCTCCAGGCAGGCTTGTTTTCTTCCCCTATGTGTGAGTACATTGTACCAAATAATGCCAGGTATATATTAGGTACTTGTATCAGTCAGGGTTTTCTATAGAAAAAGAACCAATACATACAGATAGAGATATACATATGTATCCCATACACACATATGATATGCATCTATGTATATAAACATGTAAATTTCTATATATGGAATACACTACAAGCTTACTATATGCTACCTTCCTTCCACATATGTGTGAGTAATGATGACTTGAACACTGATTGCCTTGCATAGACCTGGTACTCCATGAACGTTCATTTTCTTGCCATAAATGTGAACAAAGTTGTGCTAGAATCATACCTTTTATACACTAGATTTCTTCTATATTTGCTTCCTCTATGTTTGAATAAGGTGGTAGTAGAATAGGGTGTATCCTAAGGGCTCGATCCATGCTAATTTCCTTTCCTCATGTGTGAGTAATGTTGTACTTAAATAATACTTGCAATTACTGGCAATATTGCACATGATTTCCTTTTTATCCTATGTGTGAGTAATGTCTTAGTAGAAGACTGTTTAACAGTAATTTGTGCTCCAAGAATACTTGATTCCTTCCCTTAGCTGTGAGCAAGGACATAGTGGAAAACCACCTGGCATATACTAAGTATTCCAAGAAGGCTATGTGAGAGTAATGTTCTACTAGTATAGTATGGGGCAGATACCAAGCACTTAATGGATACTTGCTGTCTTTACTCATGTGAGTAATGTTTTTACTAGAAGATTGCCTGGTGTATACCAGGTACATCATGCAGGTTTATCTCATTCCACTTATGCTAGAATAACATTTGACTAGAGTAATTCCTAGCATATGATAGTCAATTGATGCATAAGTCCTTCCATTTTTCCAAGGTTTGTGTAATGTTGTGCAGAAGTAACCCTGGTATATAATTTGCACTTACTGTATGCTCATAGTATTTCCCAATGTGAGAGTAATGATGTATCAGAATAGTGTCTAGCATATAGTAGACACTAGTTGCATGAATATTTGTCTCCCCATGTGTATGAGTGATGCTGTAACACAAAAGTACCTTACTTAGGCTGGTAGCTCAAAGCATGTCTTTTTCTTTCACGTGATGTGTGAGTAATATTTTACTGCAATCATACTTGACATGTACTAGGTGCTCAATGCCTGTTTATTTGTTTTTCTTTTTATGTGGGGAATGTAGCACTAGAATTGTGCCTGGCATAAACAAATTGTTCACTTACACGTGTTCTCTGCCGCTTATGTGTGAATAATGTTGAACTAGATCGTGCCCTCATGTAAAACTAGCTTCTCTATACATCCTTGTTTTCTTTGCTTATGTGTGTAATGTTGCATATAATAGGGTCTGGCACTTCCTTGTTGCCAATTATATCCTCATTTCATTCTTCAATGAATGAGTAAGTTTGTCACTAATAGCACCTTACATATACTAAGACTCAGTGCATGCTTACTTAATTCCACTATGTGTGAGCAATGCTATTCTTTTTTTTTTTTTTTTTTTTTTTTTCGGTACACGGGCCTCTCACTGCTGTGGCCTCTCCCGTTGCGGAGCACAGGTTCCGGACGCGCAGGCTCAGCGGCCATGGCTCATGGGCCCAGCCGCTCCGCGGCATTTGGGATCTTCCCATACCGGGGCACGAACCCGTGTCCCCTGAATCGGCAGGCGGACTCTCAACCAGTGAGCCACCAGGGAAGCCCAAGCAATGCTATTCTTGAATAATTCCTGGCCTGTACTTGGTAAACTATTCAAGCTCATTTTCTTCCCCTCTCAATAAGTAATATTGTCCTAGAATGTTCCCTGGATGAGTTTATGTGATCAATTCATATTTATGTTTTTTTACTCATATGTGAATAATGTTATAGCAGAATAGAACCTGGCATATATTAGGAGTGCACTGAATGCATTTTTCCTTCTCCCTAACTATGATTTAAGCTGTACTAGAATAATACCTGTCTTATGCAAGTGGTTCAATGTGCAATTGCATCGCTTCTACTGTTTGTGAGTAGTATGGTACCTGGATATTTTTCAGGTACAATTCTAGTACAAGCTTACTGTCAAATTGAGAAAGAAAAGAAGCCTGTGTGTGATAATATACTGGAATAGTGACTGGCATATATTCAATACCCAGTGTGATCTTGTTTCCTTCTGCTATGTGTAAGGTTGTACTAGAATAGGACCTGGCATATGGTGGGCACTCAATGCATCTTGCTTCCTGTTCCCTATGTGTGAATTTGGTAAGTGCCTGACATATACTAGATGCTCAATGCATTCTTTTCCTTTCCTTCTCTCTGTGAATAAAGTTGTAATAGAATAGTTCCTGGCCTTTACTAGATGCTTGGTGTATTCTGTTTTCTCCCCTTATGCTTGAGTAATGCTGTACTAGAATGGTGCCTGGCAATACTAGGTGCTTTTTTCCTTTTTCTATATGTGAGGAAGATTGTACTGTACTAGAATAGGACCTGACAAATATTAGGAACTCAATACCCAGTTGTATTCTCCATTATTTGTGAGTGATGTTGTATTAAAATACTTTCGGGCATACACTTGTCACTTAATGCATGCTTATTTCATATCTGAATAACATTATACTAGCATAGAACCTGGCATACACTAGGCACTCAGTAGATGCCTGCCTGCTGACTTTTTCCTATGTGTGAGTAATACTTTACTAAAATATACTTTAAAGTAAAAAGTAATACTTTAGTACTTGGCACCTATTAGGAAATCAATGCATGTTACTTTCTTTTCCCAATGTGTGAGTTATGTTGTACCATAGTAGTGTCAAGTATATACAACATTCTCAATTCATGACTGTTTCCTTCCCCTTTATGTGAGAAAATTTGTACCAGAAAACTACCTGCCTTATAAAAAGTACATATGGATGATTACTTCTTTTACTCTACTGTGAGCAATGATGGACCTTCTATATCTGAGGCACTCTATGAAATATAATTTCCTTCCCTGTATGTGTAAACAGTGTTATACTAGAACAGTGCTTGATATATTTTTTGCACTCAATACACTCTTGTGACCTTTGTTCTATGTAAGAGTAAAGTGGTACTGGAGTACTGGATGGCATAAATGGGGCACGTAATGCATTTTTACTACTTTTCTCCTAGCAGAAGATAATGTTATTTAAACAGTCTAGTGGTAGTACCAGGTATGCCAGGAATGCTCATCTTCTTCCTTTGAGTAAGACTGTACAAGAATAGCATCTTGCCTAAATTGATGGCTTGTTTCCCTTCCCCACCTATGAGTACTGTTGTGTTAGAATGGTTCCTTGCATTTACTAGATGATCAAACTATGCTTATTTCTTCCACCTATATGTGAGTAACATTGTGCTAGATTAGTTAGTGCCTGGCACATAGTAGATGCTCAGTACAATCTTTGTTTCCTTCTTTTTTATTTTTCAGCATTCAAGACTTTTTTGTTGAGGTATAATTTACATATAACGTTATATTAGTTTCAGGTGTACAACATAGTGATTCAATATTTGTATATATTGCTATATGATCACCACAATAAGTCTGTTTAACATCCATCACCACACATAGTTATAATTTTTTTCTTAGTATGGGAACTTTTAAGATCTGCTTTCCTAGCAAATTTCAAATATACAATACAATATTGTTAACAACAGTCACCATGCTGTACAAGATGCGTTTTTAAATTCCCAATCAACTCATGCAATCTGCTTAGTTTTTCAGTGGTTCCCCAATTCTTTTATGGGTGAATAATGTTCGCTGGAATAAGACTTGGAATATAGTAGACATTTAATGCACGCAAGTTCCTTTCTATGCAAATTTTGCTTTACTAGAACTTTGCCTGGCATATATTAGGTGCTTCCTGCATCTTTATTCTCGCCCCCCCCCCATTAAGTTTGTACTAAAATAGGACCTTGTAAAACTAAGCACTTAATGCATTGTTTTTCCTTCCCCCTTTACGTGAGTAATGATGGATGATCATAGTGCCTGACATTAACTAGTTACTAAGTGCATGTTCCTTTATTTCCTTTATGTGAGGATAATATTTTCCCGAAAGAGTGCCTGTCATATATTTAGCATTAATGCCTACTCATCCCTTTTTACAATATATGACTTATGCTAAGGTAGTGCCACGTATATGCTGTGTGCTCCTTATGTGTTCATTTCCTTTCTCTGTGGGTGATTGATGACATACCAGAATAGTGCCTGGTATACTATGTACTTCACCCATGCATGTTTTCTTCCCCTTTATGGAAATAAGATTGTACTAAAACGTACTTGACATGTATTGGATGATTAATTCATGCTTGTTTCTTTCCCTCTATGTGTGTAACATTGTAGTGGGATCACGTCTCGCATATTCTGGGTGCTCAATGTAATCTTGTTTCCTTCCTCCTAATTATGAGTAATGTTATACTAGAGTAGTGTCTGATCTCTACTAAGCTCTGAATTTATGCTCATTCCCTTCCTTTATGTGTGAACAACATTATAAACTAGTACAGTGTCATGTCCCTGGCTATGAATTCACGCTCCTTTCCTTCCCCACATATAAGTGTTTAATAGAATGGTACCTGACATATACTAGGCAATTAATGCGACTTCCATCTTTCCCTTTGTGTGAGTAATGTGGCACTAAAATAATGCCTGGCATATACTAGATGCTTCACACAGAGTCCTATCACTGCCCCTTGTATGTATAAGTGGTTTTCACTAGAATAATAACTGGTGTACGCTATGTGTTCCACACGTGCTCATTTCCTTCCCCTATAGGCTAGTAAAGATGTGTTAGAACAGTGCCTGGCACATACTAGGTGTTACATTCATGGTCATTTTCTCTCTGTGTGTAACTGTGTATTAGAACTGTACCTTGCATATCCTAGCTGCTGGGTCTTGCTTCCTCCCACCCTATGTGAGCACTGTAGTAATAGAAGAGTACCTGGAGCATATAAGGCTTTAACCTTTAATGTATGCTTCTTTGTTTCCCCCATGGTTGAATAATGTTAAAATAGAAATTGTGCCTGGTGTGTAACAGACAATCAATTCCTGCCTGTCTCCTTCATCCCATGTGCGAGTAATGTTGAACTAGAATAATGCCAGACATGTATTAGCTGCTCTATTCTGCTATATGGAATTTTGTACTAGAACAGCACCTGGAACTTATTAGGTATTTAATGCATGCTCACTCATTTCCACGTATGTGTGAATAAATATTCTACTAGAAATTAGCCTGACATGTGCGGACACTTCCTTGCCCCCTGAGTGAGTAATGTATTAATAGTGCCTGGCATATACAAGGTATTCAAGCATGAGAGCTTTCTTCAATGTGTTAACAAGATGGTGTGTGATACTGTGTTTACTGGTTTATGTTGAAACATTGTGTTTGGTGTACGTGATACTGTAGTTAGTGATGTGTATGTGAGGCCCTGTGTTTAGTGGTATGGACTATGTATGACACGGTGATTAGTGTGTGAGATGTGTGTTAGTGGTATGTGGTGTTTACAATGCTGGTTTAGTGATGTCTGTGAGATACTGGGTCTAGTTGCTTATCATGTGTGATATTATGTTTAATATTGTATGTGTAGCAGACTGTTAATAATGTGTGTATGAGAAACTGTGTGCAGTGGTGTGTGACATATGTGATACAGTGTTTCATGATGATTTTAGGTCACTGGGTTTTTAAAGTAGTTGTGAGTCATGCCTAATGACGTGATGTGCAATGTTGTATTTAGTAATGTGTGTAAAGTATTGTGTTAATAATATGTGTGTGTAGTTAATGATATTGAGTGTGTGTGATCATCTGTTTAGTGAGAAGTTTGAATCACTGTGTTTAGTGAAGTATGTGAGAGACACTGCATTTACTTTTCTGTGGTGTGTGTGTGATACTGGGTTTAGTGATATGTGTATGAAGCACCATGTTTATCAATGTGTGTGAGATATATTTTTATTGATACATGACATGAGTAATACTATGATGAGTAATTATGAGACTGCATGGTATTGTTGTGATCAGATACAATGCATGAGACATTGCTTTAATAATGTGTGAAATGTTAATAAAACGTCTTAAGTGATAATTGTTTAGTGTGTGTGTGTGTGTGTGTGTGTGTGTGTGTGTGAATCTCTGAGTTTAATGGTGTGTGATGTGTGTAGATTCTGTAAAGATATGGTGTACAGACACCGGGTTTAGTGTTGTGCTGTTTTATGATACTGTGTCTAGTGATGTGTGTTTGAGATACTGTGTTTGTCAGGGTTTGTGTAAGACACTCTGTTTAATCATGTATGTGTGAGTCACTGCTTTTAGTGGTATGACGTGTGTGTGTGTGTGATATGTATTTAATAATTTGTGTGTGAGACACTGTGCTTAGTCGTGTGTTGTGTTTGATAAGGTGTTTAGTGATGTTGGTGCTAGGCTCAGTGTTAAGTGATGTGTGTATTAGACAGTGAGTTAGTGGTGTCTTGTATGTGTGTTATAATGATTTTAGTGAAACAGGTGTGAGACATTGTGTTTATTTGTGTGTGTGTCTGAGGCACAGTATTAGTGGCAATTTTTGTTGGTGATGATGTGTTTAGTGATGTGTGTGAGAGGCACAGTGTTTGTTCAGGTGTGTGCAAAACATGCACCTAACACTATTAAACACAGCATATCAACATAGATCACTAAACAAACTAGGACATGTACCATGCAGTGCCAACACACAGTGTTTCATACATGTATGACAATACGTGTTCACACATGTACTAGCACAAATAAATACAGTGTGTCATATATATAATGTGAAGCTGTAATAGGGAAGAACAGATCTGACTCCATATTAGATCTGTTTCTTTTACTTTAACCTTTGTACTCTATTGCTTTTGCTTCCAGTTGAGAATGTTGCCTATAGCCTAAAATGTACAGGTTAGCCCATTCTCAAGGCTCTGACCTTTAAGGGTGTAATGCTTTTCCATTCATATATAGAAAAAAAAAGTTGCAGAACAGAGAATAACAATTGTCTTGCTGGAGATTTACAGGAACATCATGACCTGACCTACCTGGACGGTTGCAAGAACAAAGGGTTCTGACACCAAGAAGTTTGCAACAACCAACCACGTCCCTCCTTCACCTTGCCTTTAAAAATGCTTTGCTGAAACCCCTTGGGGAGTTTGGGGTTTGGGGGGGTATGAGCCACCCATTCTTCCTGCATGGCCCTGCAATAAACCTTTCTCTCCTCCAAACTCTGACGTTTTGGTATTGTTGGTATTCAGTATTTGGTTTGGTTTTGACCTTAATGTGTATCAGGCACATGAACTTGCCTTTGTTAACACAACAAAGTGGTATATGCACCAAGTATTTTTAAATATACTGGTTCATACATATATCACTATGTACAGTAACAAACATACATAGCACTATTAAACACAGTGTTTCAACTTATATCACTAACCAAAATACTACACTGCAACACACACTGCCAAACATAGTGCTGAACACAGTTCTTTAACATATGTCACTAAGGAAGAAGTAAATATAGCACTTCTGCTAGACAGATACATGCTCACACATGTATCATCTTATGCAGTAACACACACATGAACTACTAAACAGAATTTAAATATATATTGCTAAAAGAGGTGTAGGTACCATGCACTGCTATATTAAATGGTACACACATACGTCTCTGTACCAGTAACTCATATATCTAATAGTATTAAACAGAGTTTCAACATACATCACTGACAAAGTACTTCACACAGACCGCTAAACACCAGGCTTCATGCAGGGTGACACAGACCTAGCACTAGTAACACAATATGTCACAACATAAACCTAAACAATTAGTACACATACACACATTGCTGAGCCCAGTGTTTCTCACATATATCACTAAACACAATGCCGCACACAACTGAACACAGTGTCACACATGTATTTCATTAAATACTGTACCATATACACCCTGTACTACTAAACACAATGTTCAACTTTATATCACTAAAAAAACATAAGCTCCTGACACGTAACACTAAACACAGTAGCACACATACCAAGCACAACTAAACGCAGTCCCTCACACATATATCACCGAAGAGAGTAGCCCATACACCAGGCTCCTGGAAGTATGGTATTTCACATATGTGTCATCAACACAGTGGTACTCACAATAGTCAACAATAAATGCAGCATTTCACACATATTACTAAACACAGTAGCACACACAGCACCAGATCAGTGTCACATATATGTTACTCACAGGGTAGCACAGCCATCACATGCTGCTAAACACAGTATCTCACATTATATTACTAAACAAAGTTGCATACCACCTGGCACAACTAAAACAATGTTTCACATGGATATCACTAAGCAGAGTAGCAAGCTCACCAGGCACCATCAAACTGAGTGTCTAACACATGTCTCCAAACAAAGTAGAAATTAGAAGAACTTCTAATCAGAGCTTCTCACAAATACATCACTAATCAGTAGCACACGACCACATTTACTAAATATTGTCACACTTATATTAATGCACAGAGTTGCAAAATTATTGCATAGATTTAAACATAACTCATACTATATAAAACAATATTCCTTCAAATACACACCTCTAAGTACACTATCTCATACACCACATACCTTTAAGCCCTGTGGCTCACACCCACACATTACTAAATAAAAATTCTTACCACACGTGCCACTAAATGCATTATCACACATCCATATAACACAAACCAAGTGTTTCAAACAGAAATAATTGAACATAGTCTAATACACATCCCATTAAAGACAATGTAACACACGCATATCCCTAAGTACAACAAAAAACACACCACAGACCACTAACAATGTCTCACTGGTAGATCAGTAAACACAGAAGCACACACAGCAGGCACGACCAAAAAAAATGTCTTATACAAATATTACTAAACAAAATGACACACATACTTTTCACTCGGAACAGTGTCTTACACATATATCACTAAACAGAGTAATACACACCAGAGATACCACAAAGTACAATCTCACACATATAACACTAAACAGAATAGCAAATACACAAGCAGCATGAAACAGTGTCTCACACATATATCACCGAACACAATAGCACACACACCACTGAATTCAAATCTTCGCCCATGATTCACTGTGTGAAGCAGCACAGGGTGAATCATCACTAAGCACAGTATCTCAAGCAATATTACTAAGCACAGTAGGAAACACACCTGGAATCCCTAAAGGCAGTGTCTCTCTCATATATCACTAAACAAAATAGGGAGCATCCAGGTGCTGTTAAACACAGCACCTCACACAAATCACTCAACACAGTAGCCAACACCAGGCTATTTCCACAGTGTTTTGCTCCTTTACAACCAGCCTAGTAGCCCACACACCAGGCACCACTAAGCACAGTGTCTCACACATGTATCACTGAAACACTAGCACAGATATTAGGCACTATTAACACAGTAGCTCACAAATATATCACTAGACAAAATATTACACAAAACAGGCACTCCAGCTAATGTTTTGCACACATATATCACTAAACATAGTAGCAGTCACACCAATAAACACAATACTGCACATATATATCAATAAACACGGTAGCACATATTTCTCTAAAGAGAATACCACCCACACCAGGCAGGGCTGAATACACTGTCTCACACATATGTATGATACACATGTCACTGTCACAACAGCACCTGCACCACTGAGCCAAAGGTTCCAGATGTACATCATTAAACAGATTAGCACACCTCAGTGCAACACTAAGCACAGGATCTCACATATCACTACACACAGTGCCACACACACTTGTCTTTATTTAACTCAATATCTCACTCATGTATCACTGAACAAAGTTGTGGATACACTAGGTAAAACTAAACACAGGGTGTCACTAAAGAGCACAGCAAATAAACAACCAAATGTCACTAAACAGACCACACACACAGCCCACAATGGCACACACAACAGGCACCTCAAATTACAGTGTCTCAGACCTATATCACTAAACACAAGTTTCCACACACAAGCCACTACTGACACAATGTCTCACATCCCTAAACATAGCAATGAAAAAACATGAACCAGTAGAGTATCACACACATAAGTCACTAATATAGTAGCACATAAACAGCTAAATGCAATGTCTCAGAAAATATTACTAAACGATGTATCACACACACTTGGCCTCACTAAACACAATTTCAAATTCATATGCCACTTAAGAAAGTAGCAAACACACCAGGCACTTATAAACAAAGTGCCTCTCACACAGATATCTAAGCAGAGTATCACACACAGAAGAAACCACTAAATGGATTGTCTCACACATATATCACTAAACCCAATCAGAGGATGGGTAGACCAATGGTAATCCCTGTTGGTCCTCGAACATTTAAAGGCCCTGAACAAATCTCCACTATTTACCCCAGTTTGGAAGAATTAGAAGGGTGAGAAGATAAAAATGGCAATGAGAAACTTGACTGAATTGCCAAGGGTGATGGTCCAGGAAATTAAGCAAATTGGAATGTTTGAACAGACTTGATATCAAGTGGTTGTCTATCTTTTAGCTGCATGTATTCAGGGGATGGATAGTAAGTCTAACTGTAGAACACCTCCCCTACCTAGTATTGTAGAACAGAATGGACATAAGTTTACCTTCCAAAATACATTAACTGTGTTACTGAATGCAAATTCATGTCCCCAACGCACAGCAAGGCCAAATGAACAGAAACATTGGAGTTTGGAGCAAAGAAAGATTTATTTTGGGGCTGTGCAAGGAGAATGGGTAGCTCATGCCCCCAAATCCCCAAATTCCTGGAAGGGTTTCAGCAAAGCACTTTTAAAGGTAAGGTAAGGAGAGATGTGGTTAGTTGTTGCAAACTTCTTGGTGTCAGAACGCTTTGTTCTTGCAGCTGTCCTCATAGGGACAGGTCATAATGTCCCTGTAAACCTCCAGCAAGACAAATGTTATTCTCTGTTCTGTAACTTTTTATCTCTAGATGAATGGACTCTCAGAACCCCGAGAATAAGCAATCCTGTATAGTTCAGGCTACAGGGAATATTGTTTTACAAAAGGTACAGAGCCCGCATGACTCAGCACAGGCAACAAAGTACAAAAGTTAAAGTAAAAAGGAACATCTAATATGGAGTCAGATTTGTTCTTCCCTATCACAGTGAGAACCTATAGAATTGCCTGAGCCCCATGCAATCTCTACAGATTGTTATTTTGAAACAGTATAAAATAACTGGCAGAAAAGAAAAAGAAAATACTGTTCAAATTAGTGACATGTTAGAAGCTGGAGTGCTGGTACCAAAAAATTTGCTATACAATAGCTCAGTGTGGTTGATGGAAAAGGCAGATGGTTCATGGAGACTAATAGTAGACTGTCAAGGATTGAATAAAATAGTTCCACCTATAGCATCAGCAGACTCTGAAATAGTTTGAAGTGTGGGGAAGGAAAACACTGAAGGAGACTCAATAGTTGGTCTTGCCAGTGCTTTTTCCCACTACCGATATCAGTTTCTTCATGTAGGAAGGATCCTAAGCTATATTTACTGTATTACTACAGGGTTATTCACATTTACCTGCTTACTGTCAGTAACTGGTTGGAAGAAATTTGATCTTGATGCAGGTCCCAACTGTAATAATACACTACATTGACGATATAATATAGAAACTGAAGAGTGAGATAGGACTGATTTAAGTACAATGATGACACACGTGACTCATGGAGGCTGTTTAATAAATCCAGCAAAGACCCAAGGGTCCACCCAAACAGTGAATGTCTTCAGAATAAACTGGGCAGGAGCTACCTGTGACATTCTGTAAGCAACTCAAAATCAACTGCTTACACTGCCTACCTTTGGAACTAATCAAGAAACACAACACCTGGTCCAGTTATCTGTATTTATGAAGATACATATTTCACATCTGGGAATAGTGCTAGCCCCTATCAATAAACTCCCCCAAGGAAGGCCACATTTGAATGTGGGCTTGAAAAAATGACAGACTAGCTGTGAGTTATTTTTATAACTCAGTGGTATACTCAGTCAAAGCCTTTGGATCCTTATAATTCACACTCAGATATGATTTTCAGAGTATCTGCAGTTTACACTTATGCAAACTGGAGAGGGCTGACATGCATGCTGTTTTCTTCACAGTGATGGGAAAACTGGGCAACAGTAACGGCCCCAAATAATGCTTTCATCATTTTAGTAACATGTTATTAGAGTAATACTTGACACACAGTAGGTGTTCCAAGCATTGTTACCTCTCCTAAGTGTGCAAACGGTGGGGCTAGAATATTACTTAGATTATATGCAGTACTAAATTCCTGCTTGTTTCTTTCCACCTATGTGTGATGTGAGTAATGTTCTAAAATAGTGCCTGGTAATAATTGGTGATCAATGCCCCTTGTCTCCTTAGCTCTGTGTGAGTAATGTAGTTTCAGAATACTACCTGCTGGATAGTCAATACTCTACGCATACTCCTCTTCCCCCCACCCCCACTACGTATGAGAAAGATTATTATCGGGTACATAATAGGCACTCATTTTATGCTCTTGTTCTTCCACTGATGTACTAGAATAATGTACTAGAATAGTGTCTGGCATATACCAGGTGCTTAGTGCAGAGTCTTACTTTTTTTTCGGATTGGTGTTTTTTTTTTTGTTTTTGTTTTTGTTTTTGCGGTACGCGGGCCCCTCACTGATGTGGCCTCTTCCGTTGCGGAACTCCGGACGCGCAGGCCCAGCGGTCATGGCTCACGGGCTTATCCGCTCCGCGGCATGTGGGATCTTCCCGGGCCGGGGCACGAACCCACGTCGCCTGCATAGGCAGGCGACTCTCAACCACTGCGCCATCAGGGAAGCCCCAGTGTTTTTTTTTTTTAATAACAATCTTGATTGGTTATCATTGATGTAAACTTAAGAGGTAGGGAAGCAAAACTGTAAATTTATATTCCACTGAAGGTCAAGGAATACTTTGTCTAAGTGTCACTGATAGCACTGGTTAAGACCACTCACCTTAATCAACTACAAACCAGAGGGAAACTACTGGAGCTCTGAAACACAATGAAAACCCAAGTCTGTGAATTTACTGTTTCAAACCTGGCATTTCCATATCAGTGTTCCCCATCTGAAAGATTTATTTTCTAGAAACGCTTGTTTTTATTTGTGAGATATTTAATGGCATAGTAGTCATATTATTCAAAGAAATATTAAGTCTGACTCATAACAAAGTAGAAGTAAAATCTATAACTTTTTGAGTTGAATTGTGCTATTTTAATAAGCTTTTTATTTTGGAATAATTTTTAGACTTACAGAAAGTTTCCAAAGATAGTACAGAGAGTTCCTGTATACCCTTCATCTAGTGCCCCTATAGTTAACATTTTACATTGTCTTGGCACTTTATTCAAAACAAGCAAGTGACATTGGTATATTTATTAATTTCCTAATGTTGCTATAGCAAGTTGCTACAACCTTGGTAGCTTAAAACAACAGATGTTTATTCTCTCACAGTTCTGGAGGCCAGAAGTCCAAAATCAAGATGTCCCCAGGACCATACTTCCTCTAAAGGCTTTAAAGGCAATTATGCTCTTTGATTCTTCTAATCTCTGGTAGTTGGTGGGATTTCTTGGATTTGTGGCTCCAATCTCCAGTCCCTGTTCCATGATCACATTGCCTCCTCCTCTTCTGTGCGTCTCTCTGTGTTTCTCTTATAAGGTCACTTGTCACTGGATTTATTTATTTTATTATTATTATTATTTTAACATGTTTATTGGAGTATAATTGCTTTAAAATGATGTGCTAGTTTCCGCTGTATAGCAGGGTAAATCAGCTATACATATACATATATCCCAATATTTACTTCCTGTTGCCTCTCCCTCCCACACTCCCTATCCCACCCCTCTAAGTGATCACAAAGCACTGAGCTGATCTCCCTGTGCTATGTGGCTGCTTCCCACTAGCCATTTTACATTTGGTAGTGTATATATGTCCATGACACTCTCTCACTTCGTCCCAGCTTACCCTTCCAACTCCCCATGTCTTCAAGTGCATTCTCTATGTCTGCGTCTTTATACCTCTCCTGCCCCTAGGTTTTTCAGAACAAATATTTTTTCTTTCTTTTAGATTCCATATATATGTGTTACATACGGTATTTGTTTTTGCCTTTCTGACTTACTTCACTCTGTATAACAGAATCTAGGTCCATCCACCTCACTACAAATAACTCAATTTCATTTCTTTTTATGGCTGAGTAATATTCCATTGTATATATGTGCCACATCTTCTTTATCCATTCATCTGTCAATGGACAGCTAGGTTGCTTCCATGCCCTGGGTATTGTAAATAGAGCTGCAATGAATATTGTGGTAGATGATTCTTTTTGAATTATGGTTTTCTCAGGGTATATGCCAGCTAGTGGTATTGCTGGGTCGTACGGTAGATCTATTTTTAGTTTTTAAAGGAACCGCCATACTGTTCTGCATAGTGGCTGTATCAATTTACATTCGCACCAACAGTGCAAGAGGGTACCCTTTTCTCCACACCCTCTCCAGCATTTATTGTTTGTAGATTTTTTGATAATGGCCGTTCTGAATGGTGTGAGGTGATACCTCATTGTAGTTTTGATTTGCTTTTCTCTAATGATTAGTGATGTTGAGCAACCTTTCATGGGTTTGTTGGCAATCTGTATATCTTCTTTGGAGAAATGTCTATTTATGTCTTCTGCACATTTCTGGATTCAGTTGTTTGTTTTTTTTGATATTGAGCTGCATGAGCTGCTTGTAAATTTTGGAGAATAATCCTTTGTCAGTTGTTTCATTTGCAAATATTTTCTCCCATTCTGAGGGTTGTCTTTTCGTCTTGTTTATGGTTTCCTTTGCTGTGCAAAAGATTTTAAGTTTCATTAGGTGTCGTTTATCTATTCTTTGTTATTACTTTCATTTTTCTAGGAGGTGGGTCAAAAAGGATCTTACTGTGATTTATGTCATAGAGTGTACTTCCTATGTTTTCCTCTAAGAGTTTTATAGTGTCTGGCCTTACATTTAGGTCTTTAATCCAGTTTGAGTTTATTTTTGTGTATGGTGTTAGGGAGAGTTCTAATTTCATTCTTTTACATGTAGCTATCCAGTTTTCCAGGACCACTTATTGAAGAGGCTCTCTTTTCTCCATTGTATATTCTTGCCTCCTTTATCAAAAATAAGATGACCATATGTTCATGGGTTTATCTCTGGGCTTTCAATCCTGTTCCATTGATCTATATTTCTGTTTTCATGCCAGTACCATACTGTCTTGATTACTGTAGGTTTGTAATAGAGTCTCAAGTCAGGGAGCCTGATACTTCCAGCTCCATTTTTCTTTCTCAAGATTGCTTTGGCTATTCAGGGTCTTTTGTGTCTCCATACAAATTGTGAAATATTTTGCTCTAGTTATGAGAAAAATGCCATTGGTAGTATGATAGGGATTGCATTGAATCTGTAGATTGGTTTGGGTAGTATAATCATTTTCACAATATTGATTCTTCCAATCCAAGAACATGATATGTCTCTCCATCTGTTTGTATCATCCTTAATTTCTTTCATAATGTCTTATAGTTTTCTGTGTACAGGTCTTTTTTCTCCTTAGGTAGGTTTATTCCTAGGTATGTTATTCTTTTAGTTGCAATGGTAAATGGGAGTGTTTCCTTACTTTATGTTTCAGATTTTTCATCATTAATGTATAGGAAAGCAAGAGATACCTGTGCATTAATTTTGTATCGTGCTACTTTACCAAATTCATTGATTACCTCTAGTAGTTTTCTGGTAGCATCCTTAGGATTCTCTATGTATAGTATCACATCATCTGCAAACAGTGACAGCTTTACTTCTTCTTTTCCGATTTGGATTCCTTTTATTACTTTTCGTTCTCTGATTGCTGTGGCTAAAACTTCCAAAACTATGTTGAATAATAGTGGTGAGAGTGGACAACCTTGTCTTGTTCCTGATCATACAGGAAATGTTTTCAGTTTTTCACCATTGAGAAAGATGTTGGCTGTGGCTGTGGTTTGTCATATGTGGCCTTTATTATGTTGAGGTAAATTTTCTCTACGCCTACTTTCTGGAGGGTTTATAATCATAAATGTGCGTTGAATTTAGTCAAAATCTTTTTCTGCATCTATTGAGATGATCATATGGTTTTTCTCCTTCAATTTGTTAATATGGTTTATCACACTGTTTGATTTGCATATATTGAAGAATCCTTGCATTCCTGAGATAAACCCCTCTTGATCATGGTGTATGATTATTTTAATGTGCTGTTGGATTCTGTTTGCTAGTATTTTGTTGAGGAGTTTTGCATCTATGTTCATCAGTGATATTGGCCTGTAGTTTTCTTTCTTTGTGACATCTTTGTCTGGTTTTGGTATCAGGGTGATGGTGTCCTCGTAGAATGAGTTTGGGAGTGTTCCTCCCTCTGCTATATTTTGGAAGAGTTTGAGAAGGACAGGTGTTACCTTTTCTCTAAATGTTTCATAGAATTCAATTGTGAAGCTATCTGGTCCTGGTCTTTTGTTTGTTGGAAGGTTTTTAATCATAGTTTCAATTTCAGTGCTTGTGATTGGTCCATTTATATTTTCTATTTCTTCCTGCATCAGTCTTGGAAGGTTATACCTTTCTAAGGATTTGTCCATTTCTTCCAGGTTGTCCATTGTATTGGCATAGAGTTGCTTGTAGTAATCTCTCATGATCTTTTGTATTTCTGCAGTGTCAGTTGTTATTTCTCCTTTTTCATTTCTAATCCTATTGATTTGAGTCTTCCCCCTTTTTTTCTTGATGAGTCTGGCTAATGTTTTTTCAATTTTGTTTATCTCCTCAAAGAAGCAGCTTTTAGTTTTATTGATCTTTGCTATCGTTTCCTTCATTTCTTTTTCATTTATTTCTGATGTGATCTTTATGATTTCTTTCCTTCTGCTAACTTTGGGATTTTTTGTTCTTCTTTCTCTAGTTGCTTTAGGTGTAAGGTTAGGTTTTTTACTTGAGATGTTTCTTGTTTCTTGAGGTAGGCTTGTATAGCTATAAACTTCCCTCTTAGAACTGATTTTGCTGCACCCCATAGGATTTGGGTCATCATGTTGTCATTGTCATTTGTTTCTAGGTATTTTTTGATTTCCTCTTTGATTTCTTCAGTGATCTCTTGGTTATTTAGTAGTGTATTGCTTAGCCGCCATGTATTCGTATTATTTACAGATTTTGCCCTGTAATTGATATCTAGTCTCATCGTCTTGTGGTCTGAAAAGATACTTGATATGATATCAATTTTCTTAATTTTACCAAGGCTTAATTTGTGACACAAGATATGATCTATCCTGGAGAATGTTCCCTGAGCACTTGAGAGAAAGTGTATTCTGTTGTTTTTAGATGGAATGTCCTATAAATATCAATTAAGTGCACCTCGTTTAATGTGTGATTTAAAGCTTGTGTTTCCTTGTTTATATTCATTTTGGATGATCTCTCCATTGGTGAAAGTGGGGTGTTAAAGTCCCCTACTATTATTGTGTTACTATCGATTTCCCCTTTTATGGCTGTTAGCATTTGCCTTATGTATTGAGGTGTTGCTATGTTGGGTGCATACATATTTACAATTGTTATATCTTCTTGGTTTGATCTCTTGATCATTATATAGTGTCCTTCTTTGTCTCTTGTAATAGTCTTTATTTTAAAGTCTATTGTGTCTGATATGAGAATTGCTATACCAGCTTTCTTTTGTTTTCCATTTGCATGGAATATCTTTTTCCATCCCCTCACTTTCAGTCTGTATGTGTGCCTAGGTCTGAAGTGGGTCGCTTGTAGACAGCAAATATATGGGTCTTGTTTTTGTATCCATTCAGCCTGTCTATGTCTTTTGGTTGGAGCATTTAGTCTATTTACATCTAAGGTAGTTATCAATATGTATGTTCTTATTACCATTTTATTAATTGTTTTGGGTTTATTATTGTAGGTTTTTTCCTTCTCTTGTGTTTTCTTACTAGAGAAGTTCCTTTAGCATTTGTTGTAAAGCTGGTTACATGGTGCTGAATTCTATTAGCTTTTGCTTCTCTGTAAATGTTTTAATTTCTCTCTCTGATCTGAATGAGATCCTTGCTGGGTAGAGTAATCTTGGTTGTAGGTTTTTCCCTTTCATCACTTTAAATATGTCCCTTCTGCCTTACAGAGTTTCAGCTGAAAGATCAGTTGTTAATCTTATGGGGATTCCCTTGTATGTTATTTGTTGTTTTTCCCTTGCTGCTTTTCATATTTTTTCTTTGAATTTGAATTTTGATAGTTTGATTAATATGTGTCCTGGCATGTTTCTTCTTGGATTTATCCTGTATGGTACTCTCTGTACTTCCTGGAATTGACTATTTCCTTTCCCATATTAGGGAAGTTTTCAACTATAATCTCTTCAAATATTTTCTCAGTCCCTATCTTTTCCTCTTCTTCTTCTGTGACCCTTATATTTCAAATGTTGGTGCATTTAATGTCCCAGCGGTCTCTGAGACTGTCCTCAATTCTTTTCATTCTTTTTTCTTTATTCTGCCTTGTGGTAGTTATTTCCACTATTTTATCTTCCACGTCACTTATCCGTTCTTCTGCCTCAATTATTCTGTTATTGATTCCTTCTAGAGAATTTTAAATTTCATTTATTTTGCTGTTCATCATTGTTTATTTGCTCTTTAGTTCTTCTAGGTCCTTGTTAAACATTTCTTTTATTTTCTCCATTCTATTTCCAAGATTTTGGATCATCTTTACTATCATAACTCTTTATTCTTTTTCTGGTAGACTGCCTATTTCCTCTTCATTTGTTTGGTGATAGGTTTTTCCCTTGCTACTTCATCTGCTCTGTGTTTCTCTCTCTTCTCATTTTGCCCAACTTACTGCATTTGAGGTCTCTTTTTCACAGTCTGCAGTTTCATAGTTCCCATTGTTTTTGGTGTCTGCCCCCAGTGGGTAATATTGGTTTAGTGGGTTGTGTAGGCTTCCTGTTGGAGGGGACTGGTGCCTGTGTTCTGGTGGATGAGGCTGGATCTTGTCTTTTTGGTGGGCAGGACCAGGTCTGGTGGTGTGTTTTGGGGTACCTGTGACCTTCTTATGGTTTTAGTCAGCCTCTCTGCTAATGGATGGAGTTGTGTTCCTTTCTTGCTAGTTGTTTGGCATAGGGTGTCCAGCACTGTAGCTTGCTGGTTGTTGAGTGGATCTGGGTCTTAGTGTTGAGATGGAGATATCTTGTATAGCTTTCGCAATTTGAAATTACATGGACCTGGGGGTTCTCTGGTGGACCAATATCCTGAACTCATCCCTCCTGCCTCAGAGGCACAGGCCTGACACCTGGCTGGAGCACCAAGACCCTGTCAGCCACATGGCATAGGTCTTAGCAACCTTGTTATATGATTTCATTTTCCTTATTAAGTCACCTTTTCACTTAAAGGAAGCACTTCATGATTTCTTTTTGGCATTTCTGAATTACTAGAATCACTATTCTAGCATTTTGGTGCTGTTATTAAGTAAATAAAGGTCACTTGAACACAAACACTGTGATACTACAACAGCCGATCTGATAACCAAGATGGCTGCTAAGTGACTAACCCAGAGTCCTACTTTTCACTTTTGCTTGACTAAGTTTGTACTAGAATAACATCTGTGATAATACTGGGCACTTAATAAATGCTTATTTTATTTTCCTCTAAGTGATTAATGTTGCATATGAATAGAGTATGATATATAGTTGGTACTCCATGCATGTTTCCTTCCCCTGTGTGTGTGAAGAATGTGTCTAGAATAGTACCTAGTGCATAATAGACAGTCAATGTATGCTCATTTCTTTAGGAGTAATATAATAAAAATTGTGTCTCCATCTATGCTCAATCCTGCTAATTCCATCCTTCACTTACGAATACTGTCGTATTAGAGTGATACTTGACATATACCAGGTGCTCAATTCATGTTTTCCTTTCCTTGTATATGTGGGTAATGTACAATTATAGAATTGTTTCTGGCATAAACAAGGTGATCAGTGCCTGTTTATTTAATATATTGTTTGTATGACTGATATTGCTCTGATTTTATGTTCTTTAGAAGTATTGAAAAGATATAATTTATTACCAAAATATGTGTATAGATTTAAGGCACCTATAGCTACCTTATCATCAAACAAATATCCAATTAAATATGATAGAGGATGAACTTTGTTAGAACTTTGAAGCCTGGATAGAATTTATCTTGGTGAAGATAATGAAGTATCATCTCAGTAGGGGAAGCATAATCCAGTAGAGCAAGTGAATTGGAATACAGTCAGGACTGCTGGACTTTGAGTGTGGAGATGTAGTTTTGAGCCTGTGCTCTGCTCCCGTGTAATAATGAAGATGTCATATCAACTCCCTGCTTCCCAATACCCTAATTTCCCTATAAGCCAAATGTCCCAAGGTGTCTCCAGCATATGGATATAAATGAAGTAATATTAATGCACATAATTACTTTGGTTGTTGTTCTTCCCCTTGCCAGCTCATGCAGGATCCCTGCTTTATATAAAATAATCACTCAATCATTTTGGGGAATTCATAGGAACCCCCCCTTGTTTTCTAGGGACCAGTTGTGTCTGCCAAGTGGTCCCTCATATGAAGTCATCTCTGCCTCCAGGCCCTGCTGTGTCTGCCATCATGTGGTTCTTCCAGGGAAACAATGCTCAAACTAAGGATGCCCTAAACTCAACCTTTCAAGACTCTCATGAGAGTCAAATTGTAGTCTTCACAGAAATGGTGACTTTGAATGTGAAGCTTTTCTCTTCCCTCAGGCTCTGCACCAAACTGTGTTTTCTAATATGGCCTGGATATTGAAGGCAAAGATTAATATATAGTAGAACCCCAAAATAATTAGACTGCAGACATTTTGATTAGCAAAAAGAAAATGTACACGGTGATAAGCTCCCTTATTAGAATGAGCATGATAATCATTCATTCAAAATGTAATTAATACTTAGTGGGTTTCAGGGCTTCATAGCAAATAAGCCGGAAAAAAGGAGCTTAGTAACAAATGACATTCCTACTATCCCGGCCCTTACAGATACTTAAAACTGATCCTACTATCCCGGCCCTTACGGATACTTAAAACTGATCCTACTATCCCGGCCCTTACGAATACTTAAAACTGATCAGCTGACAGATATTTTAATAAATAATTACAGTTCAATATATAATCTTTTTTGATGATAACAGTATAGAGATGGGCTTTATTGGAAATGTTTCAGCTCAAGTATTAAGAAAGAGCTAAAGAATAATAAGATAGAATATATATTAACACATACATTCCTCTTAAATCACTTCTCTGTCCTCATGCCTAGAACATGCACATATTCAATATATTTGTGGAATGAATGAATGCTGCCAAGAGGATATAAAAAAATACAATTGGGCTTCCCTGGTGGTGCAGTGGTTGAGAGTATGCCTGCCGATGCAGGGAACATGGGTTCGTGCCCCGGTCTGGGAAGATCCCACATGCCGCAGAGCGGCTGGGCCCGTGAGCCATGGCCGCTGAGCCTGCGCATCCGGAGCCTGTGCTCCGCAACGGGAGAGGCCACAGAAGTGAGAGGCCTGCATACCGCAAAAAACAACAACAACAAAAAAAAAACAATTAAAAAATATGGAGGTGTTGGGGCAAAATTTTTGTCAAGTTATATACAATCTTTAGCCTCTGTCAGTAAAAGGTGAATGATAATATCTCCCCTTATGGAGTGTTATGGTGATTAAATTATATACTCAAAGTATTTAGCATTCTGTCAACATTAGTTCTTAAGGAGGGAACTCTAAATCACAAGAAGTAAAATAAGTTGAGCAGGAAGGGTTTCCTTTGTCATGCTGGGGGTTTGAGTCATATCCTCCTATCTCTTCCTAAGGGAAGTCACTTGGAAACCTGGTGAAAACCAACTGCAAAACTGTATACTTTTCCAACCATTGTGAGAGCTTGTCCTCTAGGAGGTAGTAGCTGATGTAGTGCTCCTTCTGAAATTGTCTTAAGATGTGAGTTCAGAATAGTTGAGTCGGGGATCACCTTCTGAGCTTGAAAAGGTTTACCAAATGTCTCTGTATAAAATTCTAAGAGTATCATTTTTGTCCTCATAACTTCATTATAGATTCTTAGCTAAGGTACTGAGCTTTGGAATTAATAGATCAGTTGGCTGTATCCAGGCTATGATTCTGGGTAAAAAAAAGAAATGCTAAGAGTAATTTTTTTCTGGGCATCACCTCACAAAAAGGCAGATGTATGAAGACAAAATGAACAAAAAGAGAGGGAAAAAAGAAAACGGATACTCTGAGGTCAGAGAATCATTCTTCCCCCAATGTTATGAAACCATTACACTGAAATGAGGTGGAAGTTTCTCTCCTAAGAACACTCCGATATTGTAGAAAAAGAGGATAATGCTTTCATGTTTGGATTAAAGACAAGGTAGAATTTGCTGCTTATGCTGATATAAAAAGGTGATTTCATCTGAAAATTTGAATAAATGGTCAATCAAAACCTGAGATTGCTTTTGCTGAGTAACCTTCCATTTTAATTTCTTAATGCAATAGGCGGGCTATAAATAAAACAGAAGAATGACCCACTTAGTAACCCCTTTAGGATTACTAAAGTGCACATGGATAAATACCTTATATAGGTTACAAATTATTTTGATCATGTGCTTTTAAATATACACATTTATTTTTCGTTGTTTTGGAGTTATTTTTCAATGGAAATTAAATTATACTGTATATTTAGTTCTGAGTCTTGCATTTTTTACACTCAACAATATGTCCTGAACAATTTCCCTGTCTCTACATAGAGATCCACCCTTTTCTGAAAGCTCTATGGTACCATATGCCATACTAGACCACAATTTAACACTCCCTCTATTGTTCAAGATTAGACTATCTTCAATTGTTCCATATTATAAACAATGTTACCATGAATATATTTATACAAATACCCTGATACTCTTGTCTGAGCATCTCTATAGATTTCTAGAAGTGGGATTGCTCAAAGGATGTGTGCATTCAGTTTGAATTTGATTAAGTTTGTTTTTGTTTTGGAGCAGTCCCACACTTACAGAGAAGCTGCTAGTACAACACAAAGAACTGAATTTGTTAGTGTGTATGTTTCCTACAAATAAGTATATTTTCCTACATGGCCATGTTACAGTGATAAAAATCTGGAAGTTAACATCCATTCATTACTACTATCTATTCCTTCAATCTCATTCAAGTTTCTACAACTGTCCCAATAATGTAATGTTTAGCAAAAGGATCTATTTCAGAAGTAGATATTGTATGTTGTTGTCATGTTCCTTTATTCTTCTTCATCTGGAAAACTTCCTATTTCCTTGACTTTGAAGACCTTGTCACTTTTGAAGAGTATGGAACAATTAATTTTTAGAATGTCTCTCAAATTGGATTTGTCTGATGTTTCCTCACAATTAGGTTCAATTTATACATCTTTGGAAGAAATATCACAAATGTGACATTGTATTGCATCTGACCACGAAGTGCAACATTTTAATCTGTGCTATTCCTGATAATGTTCACTTTGACCTTTTGACTGAGGTGGAGTCTTCCAGGCCTCCCATTGTAAGGTTATTTTTATTTTCTTCTGGTAATTAGGAAGAGTTTTGTGGGGAAGGACTTGTAATGATATAATCGTCTTATTTCTCATCAAACTTTGATTTAGTTATTTTTTCATTTAATTATATCTGTGATATAAGTATACATTCTTTGTATTGAATTTGTATTTTTTATTTAAGTATGGGACTGCTCAAAAATAAACATATGGTTTCCTATATGATTAATGAGTTTTAATGTTATTATCTTTGAATGCTGACGCAAAAACTCACCTTAGACTTGCCTTCTCAGCCTTGGAATCAGCCATTTCTCCAAAGATCCCTGATCCCTGTTAAGTGGAGATTGGTATTCAGAAACCAAAACCTGATTACTAGATCATCTCATTGGTATTGGGATGTCACTATTCTTTATACTAATAATTCCAATCCAACATCCCAGAACTCATTTTAATTTTCTCCCTTTCCATGTGTGTGACTCCCCTCCCCAAAAGTGAGAAACGTGGCTTTATTTCCCTTAGGTTATGTACTGATTCAACCAACTCCCCTATATGTAACCAATCTCTCATTACTGCTCCCACCCACCATTCTCCTCCAGCTGGGTCTCTGAACTCACATGTTAAGCCATGCCCCATTATGGGTGTTCTCCTCATTCTTCTTGGGTTCTAAAACCCTACACAAGGCCAGTCTCACATATGCCTGCCTCATCTAGCTTGGACTCTGACACCCCATGCAAGACTCACGTGGATGTCCTTTCTGCGTTTTTGAGGACTGACACTAGGCCACCCTCATGCCTGAATTTTCTCCTTACTCTGTTTGGACTCTGATATCAACACTAGGTCAACCCAACATATGGACATCCTTCTTACTAGACTGCTGTGGCCTACTATTTCCTTCGGATACACTTTATTTCCTGGATACAAGGATGAGATACTGTTAAGAAAGATTAAAACAAAGTCACAGGAGACATAAATTAATTTCTATATTTTATGGTATGTAATTGAATCCACTTTCCACCAAGATTCTGTGCAGATTTAGGTTCTAAAATGGATGACCTGGGACTCACTGCAGAGTTGATGGTGGTCATTTGCCTTTTGGCAGCCCTGTACAGAAGACATTTGAACTTAACCAGGGATAGACACTGAGTTATGTCTGTGAGGCAAAAATAAAACAACAGCAACAACAACAACAACAAACCCCATACTTATTAAAAGATGCTATTTTCATTACAGCACTATTCACAATGACCAAGATATGGAAACGATCTAAGTATCTGTTGATGGGTGAATGGATAAAGAAATTGTGATACATAGATGGATAGATAGATAAATAGGTAAATCTCTCTTTCTCTCTCTCTTTCAGTATAACTCAGCCTTAAAAGTGAAGGAAATTCTGCCATTTGTGACAACATGGATAAATTTAGAAGATATTATTTTAAAACTGAATGTTAGAATCTAAAATAGTTGAACCTAGAGAAACAGAGTAGAATGGTGGTTTCTAGGAGCTGGGGAATGGTAAAAATGGAAAGATGTTGGTCAAAGGGTACAAATGTTCAGTTATAAGATGAATAAGTTCTAGAAATCTAATGTACAGCATGGTAAATATAATAATACTATATTTTATACTTGAAATTTGTTGAGAGTAGATTTTAAGTGTGCATGCACACACATACAGACACACAGTGGTAACTATGTGAGGTGAGGTAGTTAGCTATGTTAATTAGCCTGATTGTGGTAATTACCAAACAAGTTTACATATATCAAAACAGCACATCGTACACCTTAAATATATGCAATTTTTATATGTCTATCATACCTTAACAAAGCTGGGGAAAAAACCTGACCCCTAAATTTAAAAAAAATAACAAAAATAAAACCTAACCCAATGTCTTCTGTTTAATAAAATAAAAATGAAATACATAAATACATAAATGCTTCCTCCCCTTTCCAACAACAGCAACAACAATGAAGCGATGGAGTGAATGACTCATGACAATCACAGACGATTGTTAATTAAATAAATAGAAGAAGACAAATTTGAGTAGAAAAGGCTCCATCAAAAACTTTAATTTGTCTCCATCATACTAGCTAATGGACCTCAAACTAGTCAAGCAATAACATAAGGACTTCAGTTCATGAAATTTCACAGATTATAAAGCATTCAGAATCGAGAAAGTAAAATTTAGTGCTGAAGGTGTACAGAACTGAGAAGCTTTCATTCTTTTTGAATGCAGCCGTGAAAAAGAACACTGCATTCAACTGGCTTGTGCTCTTGACTGTCTTTGAGGTTTAAGCAATTCTTAATTAACTCTCTAATTTTTCGTACTTGGCCTAACACCTTGATAAGAGCTGTAGGATCTCAGGTCTTACCCATAGACTTAAATTTTACAAATGGAACTAACCTTCTGGTAAGGGCATTGCTTTTTCAAATATCTTATTACTTTAATTATAGATTTATTATATTCACTTTGCATCTGGAGCCCAAAAGGAGCCTTAAAAATTTCTGTCTTGTCTCTTGTCTGGAAAAAAAAATAGATATTTTAAAAGACAAAGTCATTATTCCAGTCTTCAAAACTGCCGAGGACACTAACAATTATATCGTTCACTTATATATGCACTGTTCTTCAATTTAGCCTGACATCATGCTATCATTCATTGGACTTAATACTTATTGAACACCTATTATGTTCCAGGCAATGTTCCAAGTGTCATAGGAAGAAGAATTATTCAGGTGTATAATGCATTGTGTATATATCAAATGTCATGGCATTGAATAAATTGAATCAGGTATGGACCCTGCCCTCCAGGAGATTACAAGAAACCAAGGAGGATGAAACAGACACACAAGTAATTTTAACAGAAGTTAAAGGACCAAGATAAAGATCATGAGAGACTTATGATAAAAAAAAAAAGGCTAAGAAAATACAGGGGAGGTGAGTTATAATTTCTGGATGGAGAGCTGGGGTGGGGTGAAGTGGGTAGAGTGGAAAAGCAGGAAACCTTCATGGAGGAGGAAGATCTGAATGATATCATTATTATATTGTGAGGTTATGCAGGTTTATTTCAAATATCCCTAACCTTTTTAAGTATTAAAAGGGATAAGCAAATGTAGCATGGGCAGTTTTATGTTTAGAACAACAGAACAGAAAGGAAAGGTAGACATAGCACTGAGAACCCATCCTTTTCTTGACCACCTCGGCACTATTTGAGACCTCACCTGTTTTGCTTTACATTACCACCACCACCTTGAAGAGTACGTGGACCTTTGCAGGCACCCAATACATACTTGAAGATTTAAAAACACATCCCAGGACATCAAATCTTATGATTTATGCAACTCTCCTCAGAATGGATGACTTAAGGTCTTCGCAAACAGGAGGGAGTTCATAGGAAAACGTGACATGTACAGGACACAGTATTTTTCTTTCAATTGTTTGGTTTTGACTATTTCTTTATCTACTTGTCATTGATTTATAAACTACAGTGCTGAGATAATCTTTTTATTTTTTCCTAAAATAATTGTGTATAAAGTCCATCTATGTCAAATGTCAACATCCTATGTGTCTCTTATCCCAAAATAAAACATGGGGAGGTGGGATCTACTCAAATCTTATGCTTCCACAGGTCTCATGAAAGCCAGCCTGACTTTGTGAAACTCACATATTGATCTTATGCTGGAATTCCTACCAAGTAGTGTTGAGCATATCAGTGTAATTTTGTTTTAATGTCTTAAATAAATACTAAATAAACGAGATGAAAATGCCAAATAGGGTAAAGATTGATCATTGCTTACAGAAAGTTAGGTTGTCTGGAATAAATGTTATACAGTATATTAAACATTTTTGTAAAGATTGAATCCTTTTTCAAGATTTGTTTGATAGAATTGTTTTAATCCTATCAGCAGCCAAAACATCTAATTGTTATATTAATAGTTCTTTTAAGTATAATCTCATTTGATAATCTAATAAAATCACGTGAGAAAAACTGGCCTCCAGTTTATAGACGAGGAGAGTGAGGCTTAAGAAGAATAAAGCCCCATTCACAGACCTGATAAGGAACCAGCTGGGACATTTCCATTCCATCCTTCTGGCACTGCCTTTTTACATTAGAATTCCACTTTTCATAGAGGAAGGAAGGTCAGTAGGCTAATGATGCAAAATAAGTGAACTTTGTCAAACAGCTATGTTCATACTCTGGACTGCAGGCAGTGAAGAAAAAGAAATAAGTAGAGAAAGGTAATCCTCAGCAGAATGAGTTCATGATCAAAGTCCCTGTCATTCTTTCTCCAAGTGTGAGATTTACTGCTGTCTCCCGAGGGAAAGCCAGGCTGTCATTTCGTACTTGTGGAAAAGAATTACTGACATGAAGAGATCCTATTCATTCTGTTCTTAGTTCTCCAACTTCAACCACAATCAAAGAAGAGAAGTGGCCACAGATGAGAATGAAATTACTTTTCACATGAAATTGGATTGAGTCCTGCTTCCCTCTGAAGTATTCTTTGAAAAAAATGCACACTTTCCTATTGAGGATCTTACAAATTATTGTTTTTAATTGATCTTGCAACATAAAATGCACCGTGCTTGAACTCCAAACTTGTGTCATGCCTTGGTGAGATTTTATGAATTGTAAAATAAGTTAAGATACAAAAGTGGCTGCTGGTTCCTCCATCTGATAAATCTTATTTGGGATTAGTATGTAATATCCCTTTTAAGACCTCTTTCATTTCTTTTTTATGGAGTTGAACTGAATACCAATAAAAATGAGGAAACTCTATCTATGTATCTTTGTTTTTTCCTTGTTAATTATATTACTTAGCTGTGCACATTTTCTTTCTTCTAAATGATCACAGGCTTTCTGAAAATGTCAGCATCAAATTTAACTGTGTTTTCTAGTTTTCAGATATTACACCACAACTGACAATACACTTAGAGCTATACACTTTAAAGTGGACGTTAACCAGGAGAGGATCAACCTCAAGAATTGCAGAGAGAGGAACTTGATGAACTCACTCTTTTTAAAGCAATGAAATACAAGCAAAACAATTAAAATCAATCATTTCAGAAGTCTCGCCATTAACCAAAGCCACAGAATGAACCAAAAATTGTCTATACAAGAGAAGCTACTGAACTTTGGTAAGACAGTGGGGTCTGTGATGTTTGAACTTAGGGTTATTCTCCTTTCCTCCCATTCCCTCCTCAGCTTAGAGGTATAGTAGGTAAAAGCCAGCAGCACTATGGAGAATGAAAAGGTTGAACTGCTTTTGGAGCTTTGTTAAAAGCATCTCCAGTGCAGACTCAGTATTTTGTCTAAACTTTTAGCTCTCTGGGAAATGTCTACACTTAGGCGGCTATTTGAATGATTCAGAGCTTAGCTCAGTGGGAGGTAGAAGGCTCTAATACCAGAGTTGTTACAAACAAGTCTATTTGTAACAACACAAAAACAACAAAAATACAAGGCATGGGAAGAAACAGGAAAGTCAGTCCACATACCCTGGTGAAAGAAACAGCTATTCAAAAATGTCCCTGAGGGGACCAGATTTTGGACTTAGTAGACAAAGATTTTAAATAAGCTATTATAAATATATTCAAAGAAATATAGGAAACCATGTATAAAGAATTAAAGGAAAGTGTGAAAACAATACTGGTCATGGTAACTGTAGCCATTATAAAAGGCAGTATACATGCATTTTTGTAATTCTTTTCCTCTCCAATCTGTTTTCAAAGACAACTGCATAAAAATAAATATAAAACTGTGTTAATGGGCTTATAATTTATACAGATGAACATTTTTACAAAGGAGGAAGAAGGAATAGGCGTATTTTAGGCAAAAGTTTTTACACATTACTGAAATTAAATTAGCATTAATCAATAGATTATTTCACCTTAAGGTGCTAATTTCAAGGTGTGTAAGGTGTGAATTAAGGTGTGTAATTTCAAGAACAAACACTACAAAATAACTTAAATAAATATAATGAAATAAACAAAAATAGAATTAAAAAGATACACTAGAAAATTTATATTTAACAAAAATAAAAGATAAGAGTCAAGGAATAAAGAAAAAAAGCACAAGACTTAAGTAAAAACAAATAGCAAAAGGACAAATATAAATCCTTCCTTATCAGTAATTACATTAAAAGCAAGTCAGTTAAATACCTCAATCAAAAGACAGATATTGGCAGAATACATATACTGTCTACAGGATGAATACCTTAGATTTAAAGACATGAGTAGATTAAAAGGAAAAGAATGGAAACATTTACATGCAAGCAAGAGTCAAAAGAGAACTGAACTACCTATACTGAAATCAAGCAAAATATACTCTAAGACAAAAATAATTACAAGAGAAATAGAAACACATTTTACCTTTATAAGAGGGCTAATTCATTAGAAAAATATAACAATTATAAACATAAATACACCTATCAACAGAGCCCCAAAACACATGAAGCAAAAACTGACACAATTAAATGGAGAAATAAATAATTCAACAATAGTAACTGGGAACTTCAATACCTGACTTTCAATAATAGATAGAACAATAATGCAGCAGTTCAATAAAGAAATAGAAGGTGTGAACAATACTATAAAACAAATTGCCAGGACAAATATCTATAGAATACTCCATCTAACATCAGAATATGCATTCTTCTCAATACTCATTCTGCTCACCTGGAACATTCTCTAGGATAAACCTTATATTAGGCCATAGAATAAACTTCAATAAATTTAAAAGAATTGAAATACAAAGTATATTTTTTTATCACAATGGAATTAAATTAGAAATCAATAATGGTAGAAATTTTATTAATTCACAAAAATGTGAAAATTAACAACACTTTTCTAAGTCATCTTTTCAGCAAAGAAGAACTCACAAAGGAAATTAGAAAACACTATGAAAAAAATAAAAGCAAAACATGACATGTCAAAACTTATGGAATGGTGTAATAACAATGCTTAGAGGGAAATTTATACCTGTAAATTACCATATTAAAAAAGAAGAAAGACATAAATTTAACGACCTGAACTTACACCTTAATCTAGAGAAAGAAGAGCAAACTAAAGAGAATCTAGAGAAAGAAGAACAAACTAAACTGACAGCTGGCAGAGGAAGGAAAGAATAAAGATTAGAGCAGAAATGAGAATAGGGAAACAATAGAGAAAATCAATGAAACCAGAGGAGGTTCTTTGAAATGATTTTAAAAATTGGTAAATTTGGCTAGACTGATCAAGAAAAGAAGTTGAAAGATTCAAATTAACAAAATCAGCAATGAAAGCGGAAACATCACTACTGGTCTTACAGAAATAAAGTAGATAATAAGGAGGTATCAACTACTGTATGCCAAAAAATTAAATAGATTAGATAAAATGGGCACATTTCTAGAAGACACAATCTATTGAAACTGACTCAAGAAGAAACATATAATCTAGACCTATAAAAGCAAAGATTGAATTAGGAATTTTTTAAAAAAATCAAGAAAGAAAAGCAAAGCCTAGATTACTTTATTGGTGATTCTACAAAACATTTAAAGAATAATTAATATCAATCCTTCATAAACTCATTCAAAATAATATACAAGGAGGGAACACTTCACAGTTCATTCTACGAGATCAGTATTACCTTGATACAAAAACCAGAAAAAGATAGTGAAAAAAAAACCCAAAACGAAAAAATAACTATATTTAAAAAAATCCTCATGAAGATAGATACAGAAGACCTCAATAAAAATGTTAGTAAACTGAATCCAGCAAGATATAAAAAGACTTATAACCTACCATCAAGGGAAATGTGTCACAGGAATGCAAGATTGATTTAACATCCCCAAATCAATCAGAGTAATACAGCACATATATCGGTTTCTCGTTGCTGCTGTAGCAAATTGCCACAAACCCTAGTGGTTTAAAAACTATATATTAATATTGGCTTAAAGTTCTGGAGGTCAGGAGTTCAAAATCAGTATTACACTGGGCTAAAGTCAAAGTGTTTTCTTATGGAGGCTCTAGGGGAAAACGTTTTTCCTTGTCTGATAAAGGCAAGTTTCTTGAGGCTCTCTTTATTACTTAGATCATGGTCCCATATCAAACTGCTTTTTCTTCTTCCATTTCCATTGTCACATCACCTACTATCCTTGACAATTTTGCTTCTCTATTATAAGGATCCCTGTGATTACATTGAAATTGCCTAGAAAATCCAGGACAAGTTTTCCACCTTTATATCTTTAACTTAATCACATCTGCAAAGTCATTTTTACCATGTATGGTAACATATTCACACATCTGGCCATACTTTTGTGACCATTGTTCTGCCCATTACAGTATGACCTCTGGCCTTCAAAGATTTATATTTATCTCTCATTCAAACTATATTTACCTCAATCCCAAAGCACCCACTCAAAGTCCAAAATCCCATTATCTAAATATCATCAACTCCAAAGTCCAGAATCTCGTTTTCTAAATATTCAGATATGGGTCATATTCTGAACATGATCCATTCCAGAGCAAGATTCCTCTCCATCTGTGAATCCGTGAAACAAGACAAGAAGTTACATGCTGCCAAAATACAATGGTAGGGCAGGAATAGATAATAGTTATGGACATTCCTATTCCAAAACATTAAAAATGTAAGGAAGAAACTTGTCACTGATTCTAAAGTAACTTTGAAATCCAGGTAAATTCCATTAAGTTGTAATGCCTGGAAATAATTTTCTGTGACCCAAAGTTCTGTACTCTGAGTCATCCTTCTCTTCAGGAAGGGCAGTGCATGTTGCCCCCTGAGTAGTCTTATCAGTCTGCTTCTTGCCTGTAGAATTTTGTGTGTCTGACAGCCCTCTTTTATTTCATCCTCCCTCTCTCCCTTTCATTCCAGGCTCACAGTCTTTCTGCTGGTATAACATTCTCAGATATCTGTGGATCTTCCATGCAAGGCACAGGGTTCATTCAGTTAGACAAAAGCCTCTTCCATGGATCTTCCCTGAATCATCTCACCTCTATTCTTGATTTCTGCTGAGATGACTGCAGGTTTCTAGGAATCAGATGTCTAATCTCTTCAAGAAGCCCTTTGTGTGACTGAATACTCTGACCTTTGGTCTTTCTAAGGACAAAGAAAATGTTCCAGGCACACCTTTTTCTCCAGAGCATGCATTCTTCACAGTGAATATTTCAACATCCTAATTTTATCATTTCTTGCTGTCCGGATAGGTTGAGAATTTCTCAATTCATCACATCTTTGATCCTTTGTGCTTAACCGTTCCACATAGGTATCAATTATAGGAAAAAATCTGTAAAAAATACAAACATTTGGAGGCTAAACAATACACTACTTAATGACCAAGAGATCACTGAAGAAATCAAAGAGGAAATCAAAAAGTACCTAGAAACAAATGACAGTGAAAACACAACAAACCAAAAGGTATGGTATACAGCAAAAGCAGTTCTAAGAGGGAAGTTATAGCAATACAATCCTACCTCAAGAACAAGAAACATCTCCAATAAACAACCTAAACTTACACCAAAAGCAATTAGAGAAAGATGAACAAAAAACCCCACAAGGTTAGCAGAAGGAAAGAAATCATAAAGATCAGATCAGAAATAAATGAAAAAGAAATGAAGGAAACAATAGCAACGATCAATAAACATAAAGCTTGTTCTTTGAGAAGGTAAACGAAAGTGATAAACCATTAACCAGTCTCATCAAGAAAAAATGGGAAAGACTCAGATCAATAGAATTAGAAATGAAAAGGAGAAGTAATAACTGAATCTTCAGATATACAAAGGATCATAAGAGATGACTACAAGCAACTATCAACCAATAAAATGGACAACCTGGAAGAAATGGACAAATTCTTAGAAAAGCAGAGCCAACCGAGACTGAACCAGGAAGAAATATAAAATATAAACAGACCAATCACAAGCACTGCAATTGAGACTGTGGTTCAAAATCTTCCAACAAAAAAAGCCCAGGACAAGATGCCTTCACAGGCGAATTGTATCAAACATTTAGAGAAGAGCTAACACCTACCTATCTTTTTCAAACTCTTCCAAAATACAACAGAGGGAGGAACACTCCCAAACTCATTCTATGAGTCCAATTTCTGTGCATTAATTTTGTATCCTGCTACTTTACCAAATTCATTGATTAGCTCTAGTAGTTTTCTGGTAGCATCTTTAGGATTCTCTATGTATAGTATCATGTCATCTGCTAACAGTGACAACTTTATTTCTTCTTTTCCGATTTGGATTCCTTTTATTACTTTTCGTTCTCTGATTGCTGTGGCTAAAACTTCCAAAACTATGTTGAATAATAGTGGCAAGAGTGGGCAATCTTGTCTTGTTCCTGATCTTAGTGGAAATGGTTTCAGTTTTTCACCACTGAGGACTATGTTGGCTGTGGATTTGTCATATATGGTCTTTACTATGTTGAGAAAAGTTCCCTGTATGCCTACTTTCTGCAGGGTTTTTATTATAAATCGGTGTCGAATTTTGTCGAAAGCTTTCTCTGCATCTATTGAGATGATCATATGGTTTTTCTACTTCAATTTGTTAATATAATAAAATAAAAGAATTTCACAATTTGTATGGAAATACAAAAGATCCTGAGTAGCCAAGACAATCTTGAGAAAGAAAACTGGAGCTGGAAGAATCAGGCTCCTGGACTTCAGACTATATGACAAAGGTACAGTAATCAAGACCATATGGTACTGGCACAAAAACAGAAATATATATAAATGGAGGAAGATAGAAATCCCAGAGATAAATCCACATACATATGGTCTCCTTATTTTTGATAAAGGAGGCCAGAATATACAATTGAGAAAAGACAGCCTCTTCAATAAGTGGTGCTGGGAAAACAGGACAGCTACATGTAAAAGAATGAAATTAGAACACTCCCTAACACAATACACACAACTAAGCTCAAAATGGATTAAACACCTAAATGTAAGGGCAGAAACTATCAAACTCTTAGAGGAAAACATAGGCAGAACACTCTATGACATAAATCACAGCAAGATCCTTTTGGACCCACTTCCTAGAGAAATGGAAATAAAAACAAACAAACAAAAAATAATGGGACCTAATGAAACTTAAAAGCTTTTGCACAGCAAAGGAAAACTTAAAGAAGCTGAAAAGACAACCCTCAGAATCATAGAAAATATTTGCAAATGAAGCAACTGACAAAGGAGTAATTTCCAAAATTTACAAGCAGCTCATGCAGCTCAATATCAAAAAAACAAATAACTCAATCCAAAAATGGGCAGAAGACCTAAATAGATATTTCTCCAATGAAGATATACAGATTGCCAACAAACACATGAAAGAATGCTCAACATCAATAATCATTAGGGAAATGCAAATCAAAACTACACTGAGGTATCACCTCACACCATTCAGAATGGCCATCATCAAAAATTCTACAAACAATAAATGCTGAAGAGGGTGTGGAGAAAAGGGAACCCTCTTGCACTGTTGGTGGGAATGTAAATTGATACAGCCACTATGGAGAAGAGTATGGAGGTTCCTTAAAAAACTAAAAATAAAACTACGATATGACCCAGCAATCCCACTACTGGGCATATACCCTGAGAAAACCATAATTCAAAAAGATTCATATACCACAATGTTCATTGCAGCTCTATTTACAATAGCCTGGACATGGAAGCAACCTAAGTGTCCATCGATAGATGAATGGATAAAGAAGATGTGGTACATATATACAATGGAACATTACTCAGCCATAACAAGAAATGAAATTGAGTTTTTTGTTGTGAGGTGTATTGACCTAGAGACTGTCTTACAGAGTTGAGTTAAGTAAGTCAGAAAGAGAAAAACAATACCGTACGTTAACACATATATATGGAATCTAAATAAAAACCCAAAAAACTGGTTATGAAGGACCGAGGGGCAGGACAGTAATAAAGATGCACACATAGAAAATGGACTTGAAGACACTGGTAGGGGGAAAGGTAAGCTGGGACGAAGTGAGGGATCGGCATAGACTATATATACTACCAAATGTAAAATAGATAGCTAGTGGGAAGCAGCTGCATAGCATAGGGAGATCAGCTCAGTACTTTGTGAACATCTAGAGGGGTGGGATAGGGAGGGTGCGAGGGAGATACAAGAGGGAAAAATACTGGGATATATGTATAGCTGATTCACTTTGTTATAAAGCAGAAATTAACACACCATTGTAAAGCAATTATACTCCAATAAAGATGTTAAATAATAATAATTATGAGATCTTGTGTCTTAAATAGTGGCTTTTTTAGAGCATATCACATTTAAAAAATATGGTCTGACACAACAAAAGAGAAAAGAATTCAGTGGAATGATTCTAAGACAATTATAGGGGATAATAAAGGTATTCTAATTTTGTCCACAATAGTTCTGTACATATTTTAGATCAGTGAAACATCATTTACCAAGAGAAATCTATGTCCAAGACAGAGTGTCCATACTGTGGGAGTACAGAGATGATAACAATGGATCACCCCTGATGTCTGTCCTTGGCTGTATTTTTGTGTATATATAAAAAGATATATGTATATATTACATATACTACCTCTTAACAATGCTTTTTATTTATTTTTTACCTGGCCTAAATTTGTTTTTGTGCCTCAAACTGCCTGTTATTTTTGACAGTTGGATACTGACTGCCTGACGTAACTCAAATTCTATATGCACAATGATGAAAGAATTGTTTCTCCTCTCCTCTCCTCCTCTCCTCTTATCCCTTTGAAAAAACAAAACAAAATCAGAACGTAACTGTTTCCACTCCTGATTTCAGTGTTTCTTTTATTGCAATCCTCATTTTTCAAATGACTCAGACTCTGAATCTCTAAATTACCTTCAACATTTACATAATTGATGGATTCCTGTTATTCGTTTTAGAATACTGCTACTTAATAGCTGTTGATCACCATCAACTTTCCTCCATCCATTTAATCCACACTGCCAATGCATCTATTCTGGAAAATTCATAGTCATTATCTCTTCAGAAATTATGTATGTATGTATGTATGTATCAATGTAAAATGTATAGATAGATCTGATCTGAAAGCTGACATGCTTATGACCCAAGAAGAACCTGTTTCAACTTGAGTCTGAGGGCAGCAGAAGACTGATGTCCAAGCTCAAATAATCAAAGCTAGAGGAGTTCCCTCCCTCTTATTCAGCTATTTTGTTTTATTTGTGTCTTCAATTGATTGAATGAGCCCCACCCACATTAGGGAGGACAATCTGCTTTACTCAATCTACTCATTCAAATGCTAATCTCATTCAGAAGCACCCTCACAAACACACCTAGAATAATATTTGACCAATTGTCTGGGTACATCTGTAGTCAAGTCAAGTTTATACATAAAATTAACCATCACAAGGACAATGTGCATTTTATTGCTAGTGAAAAGGTTTGTCGTCTTCATTGACACATTAAATGGTCCATGATCCCCCAAAGCTAATAATAGCCCATTATCTAAAGCATTTACTGGGAAAGAACCAGGAAGAGAAAAAGTCTGAAGATTGAAAAGAATGCTTAGTGTGTGGATCTAGAATACTGACTTTTGTCAATGGAGCTCCATAAATCTCTTTCTTTAGCTGCTTCCAAACCTGTGTAACTTATGTTATATCATCAATGTAGTTTGAAAGAGAACATTTTGTACAGTGGTATATCATCTGAATCCTTGAGTCTTAGGTAATCTTGGAGATAAAATCTTCTTTCCACATTCACTTCTAAATTGATCACACAGCAATCTCTAGACTCCCCTGACGCAGGATGTTTTTTGTCAGGCAGATTTTTTTTCACTTAGTTTAGTGATTAATGTTTTGATAACTACTACCAGCCATTTAACTCTCAAGGAAATTCCAGAAAAACTTTTCTGTCAACATAGACTATAAATATTACTTATTTACTTATATTATTTATAATTTATTAAATCTTTATATTCCTATACCAACAACATTAATAGTAAATAATGGCTTAATATATTGTCCCTTCCAGACAATGTTTACCTTTTATATGTATCTTCAAAATTTAGCCCATTGTTTTCCCAAAGCATGCTCCAAGGGGCACCAAATTATTCTTTGAAATAAGGTTTTCTAGTTAAAGCTTTTAGAAAACACTTGTCCTCTTGGAGATTCAAAATGCCTGTGTGTGTACTAAGTGCTTTGAGAAGGCGGGTCCATGCTTTTGTAGTACTGAATTCTTCATTTCCTGTCTGGCTGTCATCCAGGCACCCCTCTTACTTGCTTTAGGCCTCTCTGTGGTCCTTGCACATTGCTCCCTGCCTTCCCAGTACCTAACCAGCACCAAAGTGTGAAATTCTTCTCATGCTGCCATCTCGTCTCTCTTGTCCACCCTTCTGCCTTCCTCTACTACTTTTTAAAATTATAGTAAGAACACTTAACATGGGGAAAACTCTTTTAATACAATTTTAAGTATAAAATACAGTATTGTTAACTATAGGCATGAATGAGACTGTGCAGCAAATCCCAGAATTTATTCATCTTGAGTAACTGAAACTGTATATCCATTGAATAACAACTCCTTATTTTGCCCTCCCCCAGTTCTGGCAACAGCCATTCCCCTTTCTGCTTCTATGAGTTTGACTATTTTAGATTTTAGATAAGTAGAACCATACAGTATTTGTCCTTCTGTAACTGACATATATCACTTTGAATAATATCCTCCAAGTTCATCCATGTTGTCACATATTATAAATTCTCTCTTTTTAAAGACTGAATAATATTCCCTTGTATGGAACTCACATGATTAAATTGGGCTCACCCAGATAATCCAAAATAATTTCCCCACTTCAAGCTTCTTGACTTTAATTATGTTTTTGATGTCCCTTTTGCCATGTAGAGTAACATATTTATCACAGATTCCAGGGATTAGGGTCTGGACTTCTTTAAGGGACGATTATTCTGCTAATAATAATGAGTCCACTTGTTTGACTTCGAAGCCATGTGGTTACCCATCATGATCTTCTGTGGTTTAAGAATATCCTATGCAGCTTAAAACTTTGGGACATATTTTCTTAGTTCAAAATAGCGATACAAGTAGTGAAAATGTACACGTGGGGCAGATCTGGGGAGAAGCTATTTGGGTTTCCAGGGTCTCAGAAGGCAAAAGTGGCTACAAAATGCTTATTTTTTGGAGCAAGTTGTGTCAAGCACAGCATGATTCAAGAATCTCCAAACTTATCAAACTTATTTCTCAGACTTTTAGAAACACAGTGAGAGAGGGAGAGAGAGAGGGAGAGAGAGAGAGAAAGAGAGACCTTAAAGATAATTTCTCTGTATTTTTTCTGGCCGTATCTCCCTGATAAACTGTCCTTTGACTTTATGAAAGGCCATTTGTTTGTAGATGATTTGTTTCTAAAACTCACTGTAGTAACATAGACCAGGGGCAGGAAAATTGCTTTATTTATTTCCTTGTTTCTAACACTTCAGACTTTAGTAAGCAACACACTCAAGAATTCTCACAGGGATCTTTTTCTCTCCCATACTCAACACTGCTTTCTGGACAGTTTTTGAAAGGTCAAGTACTGTATAGTGAAACACTTATTGTGTCCTGGCTAAAAAATGCATTTCTTTTCAGCTGTCTAGTATGTGTTCCATTATGTAAAACAATTGCTCTACTTAGTACCATAATGTATCTTAAATATTATCACCTAGCTTTTCTTTTTTTTTTAATTTAAGAAAAAAATAGTGGTTCACAGTAGTTATTGACCTGGGGTAAGGTGGCTTTATTTTCTAGAACTTATAGTTTTGTTTTCTAAAATTTATCAGTCCATATCAAATAAGTACTAACAATATCATAGCACTTTACTGGTCACTATGGGGGAAGCAAAGAAGTATTGAGCCCTTGTACTTAAAGAATTTATAACTGTCATCTCACATTCATCCCACTGATGCCATACTTGGTTAAACCTTCCTCATCGTTTATATAGTGGTTTCTCTGACTGTATTCCTCAGTTATCCTCTAGTCTAATATTTGTTTTGCAAATATTTTCTCCCAGTCTGTGGTTTGTGTTTTATTTTCTTAAGGGTTTCTTTTTTCAGAGAACTTATTACTAGGTTAACATTTCTTGAGCATCTCCAATGAGCCCAGATTTATGCTCAGCTTTTACCTGCATCATTGCATTTTGACTGCTTATAACTATTTTGTGAAACGGACTTCATTTCCCCCTTTACAAAGGAGAGAACTGATGTCTAGAGATCCAGTAAGCTGTATGCATATGTTGTGCTATTGTTTGGCCTCCACCGTTACTATGCAAAATCAATTATGTTACAGTATTATGCCATAATTTATTTGAGGGGATGCTGGTATATTTATGGTGTGGGGTGCCTTTTAGGGTTTCATAAATGACTAAGTAGTTAGAACCTTCTACTTCTGAAAAATAATTCAGTCACAGCCACAAGTGAACATTCCATATAAAATCAATTAGATTTCCCTTCAAATTTCTCCAATTTGGTTATAAAGATCCAGGCTATGATGGTATGAGTGGTATGTAATTATTTTCCTGATGCTTGCACTTTTCTTATAATTTCCTTTAAAATGATTTCCTTGATCTTGGATTTCAGAGTTACCATAATGAACTTCTAGTTCCTTTGACTATTTGCATTTCTAAAATTTTGGGATGGGCATTCAAAGCCAGCATGATATCTCATTTACTTATAGCAGTATAATCTCCCATCATTTGGCCAAAAACAGTTAGATGTTTTTGTATATAGTATTTATATTATGACACTTGTGATTGATTTCTGAGATAAATATGTTACACCGTATTTATTATGTTACTTCATTACTCCTCTTACTGACTTATGATCCTTCAATATTAAGCCAATATTGATAGCTTAAGATGAACCTGATCTATCAGGAACTGTGTATGATGTTCACCTCTCCAGTACACATCCTAGATTGATTGAGCTGGCTGTATCGATAGCTTCCATCTAAGACTAAGAGCCAAGTGCTTCACTGTGACTGGTTTTATTAGTCACTCAGTAAGAATTAAAGAAAAGAAATACTGACAAGAGAGAAAAGGCTTAGATTTATTATATAAACTCTGATAAGAGTAAAGTTAAGTAGCATTACTCTTTACTTCTCTCTCTACAAAAAGGACAATATAATTCTGTGAAACACCTTCTTAAAGTCTGATATTAAAGAAAAAATTGTGATATGTTGTATATTTGAAATTGTGGATATAGTGAAGAATTCTGTAAAAAGGTCTTCTAATATCTAAACTGGTAGAAGTATTAACTAAATTGGTTATATTTTCACAGGCTATATTCACATTACAAGTGAGGGTGTATAATGACCTTACCGTGAACTGGCGGAGAGTAAGACTTAGAAAAATGTATACTTCACATCTCTTGGTAAAAATGGAATCTAGATAACGTTTTGCTCACTTGAGAATGAACAAATAGAAATTCAACATGGAAGCTATGGAAAACATATTACAAAAGAAGGGAATGGGTTTTTTTTTTATCATAGATGACTAAGAGGGAGAGCAAGATTATAAACTTAATTTACTTCCTCAACAAAAATAAAATTTCAGACAACCATTGACAGTCTCAAGAGGATAGAAAGCATGGCCAACTCCTTTCCATTGGGTTGTTTCCTTATTCTTTTAATCTCAACTTAAAAATCATCTTCTCAAGGGGTAGAGAGTGGGAGGAAATTTCCTGACCACTGCATAAATTAAGGTAGCCCTTTTATTGTTGCTTTTCACAATTTATTCATTTTCTCCACAATACTAATTATGATTTTTAATTATGTAAATAGTTGTTCTTTTAATTTTACTCTCTGTTTCACATACGTAATAGGACATAGCTCCATAAAGACAGTTACAACATGCCATCTAACAGATTTCTTGGTAAAAAATAACTGATAAAATTTGTTGAATGATTTAATGAACCAATAAACAGGAAGCTATGAGGAGAGAGACCAGGTTGACCCAGGAAAAAACAAGTCAATGAAAAAGTTATAATAGAATTTTGTCTCAGAAAGACCTATAAATCCAGGCTTTAAAGGTATGTTTTTCAAATTTTCTAAGAAGCAATGCTATATAGCTTATTCCAGAACAAAGAACATTGTGGAAAATGCACCAATTGATGGAACATTGTGGTTAATAGTATGGATCATGATCCTAAAATGACCAGAGTTGGTGGTTTGCATCTACCATTGTCAAAGGTAAAATAATAGGAAAATATCATCTCTAAAATTAATTTAATTTATTTATAAAATGAACAGACAAAAAATCCTACTAAATAGAATAGTTGTGAGGATTGATTATGAGATTTTATTTAAATTGAACATCCCAGGACAGTGAACAGTAAATATTTGCAATTTACCCCAGTATGAAGCAGATAATAACCATTTCTTACATAAGCTATTAGTTTCATTTCTACATTAAGTGAATAAACTCTGACACTAAAATTCAACATAGCATGAGTCTCATCGATGTACAAATATCTTGAAGAAATGAACAACCAGACTTACTGGTACCATAACTAAGTAAGAATGTGCATGGCTTAGTAGTCAATCTATTAGTTCATTATTAGACTCCATAACAAAAAAAGTGTACAATAATATAGTGAGATACTCAAAACGTATTAAAAAGAAAACTTCAAAAGTCATTGTTGGGATTTCCTGGTGGCGCAGTGGTTGAGAGTCTGCCTGCTGATGCAGGGGACACGGGTTCGTGCCCTGGTCCGGGAAGATCCCACATGCCGCGGAGCAGCTGGGCCCGTGAGCCACGGCCGCTGAGCCTGCGCGTCCAGAGCCTGTGCTCCGCAACGGAAGAGGTCACAACAGTGAGAGGTCCGCGTACCGCAAAAAAAACAAAAACAAAAACAAAAGCCATTGTTGTTAAAAGTTGTTAGACAATTAGAAATACTGGAAAACTTCCTGATTATTTAAAGACTATATCAATTTTGTAGCTTTCGTTCATTCATTTATTTGTTTATACAATTGATATTTATTGGATACCGATTATGCTAGCCAAAAAGTGTGTTGTAATAAACAGAATAATAACCCCACACCCACATGTTCATGTTCTAATCCTTGGAATCTTTACATAACACAGGGAAATTAAGGGGGCAGAGGGGATTAAGGTTGTTAATCAACTGACTTTAAGATAGGGAAATTATCCTGAATTCAGTGGATTTTTTCTAATCACAAGGGTTCTTAAAAGTAAGTAAATGAGGCAGAAGAAGAGGTCAGAATGAGAAGGACTCAACCGACCATTGCTGGCTTTAAGAAGGTAGGAAGGAGGCCAAAAGCTAAGGAATGTGTGTAAGGTTTCTAGAAACTGGAAAAGGCAAGGAAATCAATTCTCCCCTAGCGCCTCCAGAAAGTAGTGTGTGTTAATGTGTTATAGCAACAATAGAACACTAATACAGTTATGACGATGGATGTATAAAAGCATGAGTCCTGACCTAATAGAATTTAGAGCCTGGTAAAAGAGTAAATAATCTTTTAATAACAGTAAGTAATGCAAAGCAGTGTGAAGTGCTATGAAAGAGTATAAGCTTTGAGGTGTTTATTTATATTTAAAAAGAGTTGTGCTATGTCCTTAAGTCAGGATAAAAAGTGCAATCATCACAGTCATGGTTAATTCTGAATAGCTCTTAAATTTTCCAAGTAATGTTTATTATACATGGTTTTGACTATACAGGCCAGAAAAGTAATTCTTAGATACACTAAAGCATGAAAACCAATAAAGCAGTTTAACAGAACAAAAGTAGAGTCTACATGCAGAGTGTCTGTTATCAAATGTGTCGTCTTTTTGGAAAACAATCAAATGTCTAACAGTGACTGGAGCAGGGGATGTGAAGAATGCTAAAATATTTCTGCCTTCCTTCAGGATTTACTTTGTTTTATTTTTCCCATCAAGCTTTTAAAAACTCACTTTGAATAGTGAGACTGTAGTGAAATAATTTTAATAGTAATTGAAATTATTAATTTACAAATAAATAAGTTCCCTACTAATTTTAATACATTTAAGCTTATCCTAGACTTTCTGATCAACATAATACTATGTGACAAAAAATAAGAGATGTAATCTTTAGAAAGTTGAAGATAAAATTATCATTTTTTGTTTTTATTTTATTGTGGTAAGAACACTCACAGATAATATTATATACCTAGAAACCCCAAGAAAGTCAACTGAAAACCACTAAACTTACCAAACGGTTATCAGTAAAATTGTTACATATATAGTGAAACAATAGCTCTCCCTTAGAAGTTACATTATAAAAGAAAACAATTCATTAACAAACAAATAAACAAACAAAAAAAATCATAAAGTGCCCAGGAAGAAAGACCTTAACCAGTAAACGTAGAAAATCTGTATGAAGGAAAAATATTGGGGGAAAAAAAAAAAAGAATGGGGAATGGCCTATGGATTAACTAAGAACATTTTAAGTTAAAGAGATATATTAGCATATTTGGGTGGGATGGAGATGGAGATTTGGGGAGGACTAATGGGGATATACAGTGTATATAAGAACTTAATAGGGTTTCAGAAACCTCACAAGCTAATGGGAAATGAAAGAATAGTCAACAACTTATTTTGGAACAAAAGCATTGGATCCTCATTGCACATAATTTACCAAAAAAAAAAAAAAAGTCAGGAATATTAAAGTGTTAAGATTTTTTAATTAATATTTTACTTGCTATGTATGATATAAAATAATTGTATATGGCTATTTAATTTAACCAAAAATGGAGGACTCAATAAGCAATTAATAAATGAAAGACTGATAGATTTGTCAGTAAAAAAAATATAAAATGTCTGCACGGCAAATATTGCAAAATTTGGGCTTCCCTGGTGGCGCAGTGGTTGAGAGTCCGCCTGCCGATGCAGGGGACACGGGTTCGTGCCCTGGTCTGGGAAGATCCCACATGCCGCGGAGCGGCTGGGCCCGTGAGCCATGGCCGCTGGACCTGTGCGTCCGGAGCCTGTGCTCCGTAACGGGGGAGGCCACAACAGTGAGAGGCCTGCGTACCGCAAAAAAAGAAAAAAAAAATTGCAAAATTTAAAGTTTTACTATAAACTGAAAGATTTACTCTGAACAGACTAATATTTGTAGCAAACATAGCTGATAGAAAGTTGATATTCTTATGAAGTGATCTAAAATATCAACAAGAAAACTTGCTATTAAAAAAACATGAATTAAATATTGTACATGTAGATTAAAGAAAAGAAAACATACGACTTTTTTACTTATTACCTTAGAAACGTCATATATTAAACATCCATATTGAATACTACTGATTTTATACTAAGATGCTGCTGCTTCTGGGATCATTGGTGTATACACATTTTCTGAAAAGCAATTAGCATTATATATCAAAAGACCTACATACTTATATATTTTACTTTAATATTTTTACTTATAGGACTCCATCTTAATGAAATAATCATAGATCCTGACAGGAAAGATTTTTTGTCCTAAGATTTTAATCATAGAATGTTTCATTTCAGTCAGCATCACATAACAAATTCTGATGTCAGTATTTAGCACATGGAAGGTCCTGGATATATACTTTTAAATGAAAAATTAATAACCACTTTTATATTCCAAAAATGGAAATAAACCTAAATATCCAGTAATGAAAAAGCTATAAATAGTTACAAATTATATGCAGTAAGATAAATGTAGTAGCCATATTCCAAGATGGCCTAAATGATCCCGGTTTCCTGGCATCCATACATTGTGTAATGTCCTCCTCTTGAGTGTGGGTTGACCATTGTGACTTGCTTCTAATGAATAACATATGGTGGAAGTGGTCGACCGAAAAAAATGCACAACGTGAGAGTTGTGAGTTAAGTTTTATTTGGGGCAAAATGAGGACTATAAGGCTGGGAGACAGCATTTCAGATAGCTCTGAGAAACTGCTCCAAAGAGGTAGGGGGAAAGGTCAGTATATACGTGATTTTGTGAAGGGGGAGTACATGCAATCAAGCACATATTTTTTGCAGAAGGTTACTGCTAATCACGAGAAGCAGATGTCACCATAAGCCTCATTCCTGATCTCTACCCTGAACTCCTTTCAGCGGGTGTTTAATCCTTATAGAGGTAGATGGCAAGTACCAATTTGTAGATGACAAAGTGATGGTGTATACCTGGAAGACTAGGTCAGAAAATGCAGTATAATCTCTCTCTCTCTGTCTTTCTTCACCCACTCTGGGAGAATCCATGTTGAGTGTTGGGAATAACTGTACAGCAAAATCCATATGATAAGAAACTGAAACCTCCAGTCGATAGCCAGGAAAGTGAGCTTCTAAGGCAATCCTCCAAAGTCAAGTCTTCTGAGACAGCAGCCCTGGTCACAGGTTGATTGCAACTTCATGAGATGCCCTGAGCTAGACCCTCCCAGCTGGACCCTCCTGCATTCCTGACATTCAGAAACTCTGTGACATAATAAATACATGTTTTAAGTTCTGGGGTAACTTGTTATATAATAATAGATAACTGATATGGTTAGTTCCCAGATGAAATAATATGTAGTTATTAAACTCATGTTCTCAAAGACTATTTAATGGCACAATAGCAATCATGTCAGATAGCATCAAGGGTTAAAAACTGAAAAGCAAACAAACAAAACATGACAGAATGTTATGAACGTATGATTCCTCCACTTAAATTTATCTGTAACTATAAATCTTGGAAGAAAAGATACCCCAATTTTAAGAGTAATATTACATGCATTCCATTTGGGACTCAGGGGAGGCCACCCTAAAATATGCCACAGTAGCATATCCACTATCTTGAATTAAATTTACTTAAGAAATGGCCAAAGCAAGAGGGGCACTTTGATCCTCTCTGTCTTCTTGAAAGCAGGAAATAAATCTTCTATGTGAAAAGTGCTCTCCCTGCATTCAGAGGTAGAAGGACATCCTTATTGCCAGAGACAGGGAATTTAGGGCCAAGAAGCATGTATAAACAAACCCTATTACTTCTTTACTAATTTACTACCCCAAGCCCAAACACTGTTTGGATTCTTCACTAATTGAGCACCCAAAATTTCTTTGTCTGTCAATTCCTCACAAATGATTTATTTGTTTGTTTTTTGTTTTTATCTAAAAAGTATAAAAGCTGTCTGCTTTGGCCACTTCTTAGGTCCTATTTCTATGAGACCTCCATGTGCACAAATTAAATTTGTTCCCCCCCAACCCCCCCCCCCGCTTAATGTGTCTTGTGTCAATTTAATTTTTAGTCTAGCCAAAATAATTCAAGAAAGGTAAGGAAGAAATTTCTCCCTCCCTCAAAATTCTAAGAGTAATAAGTAGTCCCTGTGTTTAAAAACAAAAAATCAACAATGACAAAAATGAGCAGCCCCTGACATTTGAGAGTTGTCCTGGAACTCACAGCAAAGCCAAATTATTCCCCTGTTAAACATAAACAATCTCAGAGAACACCCCTGACAAGGTTACTCAGAGACCATGATAACATGCATCAAAACAAAGCCACTTCATAATTTTGTCTAAGCACAAAAAAAAAGTCACTGTGCCACCCACATAACATCCAACACCCCCTCTCTTGGCCAAAATATGTGACTGCTACTTCTTTACCAACTACAGTTTTGTCTTTGTGGTAGATAAGATTTATTGAGCTATCCAGTCATAGAATAACCCCCCTTTCTGACAGCTTCCAAACTACAGTGAACACCTGCTTCCTTAGACCCTACCCCAAATCATCCAACCAAACCCCAAATCCTAAAATAAGTTCTTTCTAATACCCTCTTACTGAGATAACCCATGGTTTCTCATGGTGTGTATCTCCCCCCAACCCCCATCCCCTTCTGCAATGAGTAATAAACCCAACTTGTTTAACTAGGGGTATATTTCTGATGGTCTTTGTCTAAAGGGCATTGATACCACTATGAGGTTTTTAACATACTTAGAATAAATTTGGACAAGGTTTTGTTGAGACATCTGATAAAATGGAAAGTAAATGAAATAGAGTACCTTAAACTCCTGTATAGGCCAAGAGAGATTTATGTGGTCTTCCCTGGGTTAATTTTCTCCCTTCCCTTCAGTCCTCTCTATGGGTTCAAGGGCAGCTTTTACCTTTGCCTACCTCACCTTCCCTTCACTGTTGATCTCCACACACATTCTGGAAGCACTATATACTATTCCATATTTCAGAATCTCAGAAAAATTAAGTCTATAATTTCAAAGAAAACTGGGAGAGATTTATCTGTCATACCACTTGTTGCCATCCCTGTTCTCTAAAATAAGACCTTGAGATGAGGATTCATGTGCCAGTGATTTGTTAACAGAATTGCTTCCAGGAGAAATTTGTAAGACAGTGAAGGAAAAGGAAGGGAGGAAGTTAAGCAAGGATGCAATTATAGGCAAAATTCCAGCATCAGCCTTGACCAAGGGGAGCCCTGAATTGTAAGTTACACCTTAGAATTTGTATCAATTTGAGACAAGGATCTGGGCATTCATACTCTGACATTAATTAGTCATTGGCTGATGGCTACTACAGGGGCACATAAACTTGCAGGCACTTCCAGTTCTAGTCGCTGGGGGCAACCATACATAGAGACTCACAAATGGGGATAGTTTGAAGCAGAAGCAAGTAGAGGCAAATAAGTCACAAAAATCGTCAAAGATACCCAAGGGAACTTGGTGGAACACCTGCACATTTTAATCCATGCCTTCCATCTTTATTTCCTACCACTGGATTGACCTCCCCAGGAATGATGGCAATGGATATATCTATTTGCTTTGGAGAAAGCTTATAGGGATATTCTGTGGACCACTTGCTCAAAAAAAAAAAAAAAAAAAAATCTTACACAGTAGGACCTTAGTTTATTTTCTGAAATTCATTTTAATTTTCTTGAAATTCTCCATTTTAAATATCCCTTGAGGAGCATCTCATGGCAAATTCAGTTTTCCCCATAACAAGTCCAGTTTTGTTTCCTTTTTCATTCTTCCCCCAGTGAGTGTTCAAGAAAGTATGGGACCAGCTTCAGCATCTGTCACATACAGAGATACGTTAGATAGCATAGAGCACATTGCCTAGCACTCTGTAGATCTCAAGTATACATTAGCTATCTTTATGATTGTTTCATTCTAAAACTCTGTACTAACAGGAAGTTAAATGCTAGGGGAGGGAATTACCTCTGTTTGGTTATCCACTATTCTTTCTGTCTTCCTCTAACCTGAAAGATATGTGGGCCACAACCATGTGACAGGACCATCTGTAACTTGTGCTTTTGGGGACCAGAATAATTTTTCCCTTATATTTATCCAGCATGGCTGTAATGGCTCAGTAACAAACATGTCTTGCATGACGTTGTGCAGGGAAGATTTCCAGAAGTCTCTGTGACTGCTTGGAGGCAGCAAATGAGGATGGATAAGCTGCCAAGACATCTCTTCCATCCTAATGAGCACAAATTGAATATCTTGTTTGAAAAATATGTAAAACTACAAAGGCATCCTCATTCAGATGATTTGGCCTGCAGCCTGGCCAGATGCAGTTCTGTGTCTCAGCCATAATGTCATAAGCCTGTTAAGATGTTTTACATATTTTAAAATATTGGATTTGCTTGGAGTGGTCGAGCGTTATAGGACTTCTCCTGGAGCAACCCTTAGGAAAATGATGAAGAGATGCTTTTGTCTTCAACCTTCTTCAGTTTGCGCCTCTCTCCCTTTCCATGTTCTCATCTGAGTATAGCCTGTCTTCCAAAAGCGCTTGCCTTTCCTGTTTCCTCAACTTGCTTGTTCACTCTATGCTAACTCACTAGGCCCAAGGGTCAAGAAAAAGGGAAAGGCAGGGACTACCCTATGGGACCTACCCTAGAAATATCCAGCTAGTTGGGAACATGGTCAGAAATGGATTTCATGGTAAGTTACATAATTTTGTGAAATACTTTGATATGAACAAGATGGAACTGTGGTGGTATTTTGATGGAATTACAGCCAGGGTCTTTAGAATCACCCTATCAATTACCCCACTCCCTCTTATCAAGTTCAGAGAAATCTAAGTGCATAAAGGAAAAAAAAATAGGAACAAAGGGAATGAGAATATATGTATTTGAAATACACTGAGAAATATTTAATGATCTCTAATGCAAGGCTGTTTGGCAAAACATGAATTCAAGAATGTAGCCTGGACTCTTTATAAAAGGAATGTCCTGGGATTGAATCATCAAGTTATTTTCTCTGTTGAGGTAAGTTTTGAGAAGGGGCATTAGGAGATTCAGTACCAGAATGGGAAGAGAGCTGCAGGTTTCTCTTATCTGACCGTGCTCTGTTTTTGTTTTCTCTTAGTTCCATCAGAGACCCTAGCATAAAATCAAGCAAAAGTATGGTTGTCCTGACCCACCTCTATGAGACTGATCCCACCAAATCTTCCTTTCCTCTCTTAATCCACCTAAAGTAACTGAAATGATTGTCTTAGAAACTGACCTGAACAAACATTAAGTTAACTTTCAGGCCAAACTATTCACAGGCTGAAATTGCACTCTCAATTCTACTTACCACCTAAATTAAAGGTGGTAAACAACTTTCAACCTAATCCCAAGATGAGGTTTCAAATAAAACCAAATAATAATGTTCCAAATATGTAAATTCATTAGCCCTCCTTCTTCTGACCCCTGGTTAGTTAAGAGAAACACAAGACCCAGAGTTTAAGAACATGGGGCTCTGAGCAAGCATGCCTGGTCCAGGAGGTGTTAGGAGCTGGCTAACACTGACCAAGTTATTTATCCTCCCTATGACTCATATTCTCAGCCTTTATAATGGGATGAGAATAATATCACCCTACAAAGTTTTTGTGCTGATTAACAGAGTTATTACATGTGCACCATTTAGAATAGTGCCTCACACAGAGTAAGTACAATGTAAGACTTATCTATCATTATTAGAACATTTACTTAAAAAGAAAAAAAATCAAAGAGAATGTGCCTTTAAGGAACAGTTACTTTGACCATACCGTGAGTTCCTGGGTTGTAGTGCATCAGATTAGATATTCTCCTGCTTGAGGAAGAGTTAGGAAGGGGGTGGTAGAGGCAGAATTAGACTAAGAAGACTAAAAATGTGATCCAGCATTTCAATCTCCTATATCACCAAAGACAGAACAAAATGAAGGATGAAGAAGGTGGGATTTGCCCGAGGACCAAGATAGAAGGCAGAGAGCTGGGGAATAGCATGAGCAAATTCTACAATTCACTTAAATATACATTCCTCCAAAAAAAACAAAGGATTGGTTCAGCTAGAATTACTTTCAGACACGTTCGTGCAAACCCATTTAAAAATCCTAATGTTAAGGACTTTTCTTTCATTGAGAGTAGCTATTGATTTTTAAACACAACCAACATTTGGATATAAAAGTGGAATAAAAAATATAGTAATATGTTCTTTCTTTTCAAAATGATGCCATGAATGAAAAATGGCATATCATTTTAATTTTCTTTCTTTGATTTCTAATACCTTTTAAATATATTTTCATGTGTCTGTTGGTGGTCTCACCTCTCTCCCTCACTTAGAAGAGGGATTGCTTGCTCATGACCTTTAACAATTTTTATGCTGAGGATTCTTTCCTGTTATGGAATTGTATATACTTGTGTTGAACATTAAGAACTTTATACATCACTTTGCGACTGCCAGGGAAAAGTGTTCTGGGTAGCAGTGCTCATGTTACTAAAACTCATTAACTCATTGCTTTCCTCCTGTCTTCATTTCTTTGGTCCCAGGTCCCCATGTTGTGCCATTGTGGCCACTTGGACATTTCTGTTTCATTGTGAGCACTGATAGGTCTTGTCCACTTAATTCTCTAATATTCTCTCTCTCTTTCTTCCTCTCTCCTTCTCTCGCAATATCTCTCTCTTTTTCTCTGTCTTTGGTGATGACTCAGTTCTCAGGGTCTTTCCTGCCATTTTTATGTGTAGAGTCTGACTACTCTTTCTCATGTTTGGTAATGAGATTACCCTTGTTAGTTTCAAGAAGCATCTCATTGAACTCCCCTGTTCAAGGAAGAGGTCTCCTTCCACGGTTATAGTAGAGTCCCTCAAGTACTTCATAAGACAGAGGAATTGGGAGGAGTGTGGCCTACCTCTTGGGGAGAGGGCCTCTGGAAGAGCACAGAATTTGCGGAAGAGAAGGGGGATGGATGTGCTTTTAAAATCATGTTCCTGGATGGGAGAAATCACTGACTGAAACAATTCTATTTACACACTGGCCCCAAATGTAGATGTTAAAGATGATGTACAGACAAGCAGAGAAGCTGTAAATATGAGTGTGGACACGTGGAATTGGTAAAGGTGAATATTTCCTAGAGCAATGCCAATATGCTTTTTAAATTATTTATAGATTTATTGACATCAGCTCATGTTCTCTTCTCCAAGAGTGTAGGTATGAGAATTGCCTAAGCCTGAAGCAGAGGCAAACATTTCATATCTATTGATAATTGAGTCAATAAGTTTTCCTTGGGCACTCATGGTGTCAAAGCCCCTGGGCAGGTGCTACAGAGTAAGCAAAGAGGAAGAGAGCTGATTTTCTGCTCTCAAGCTTGAAGAATAGAAACGAAGGTTTGAGACACTAAGCAATAGAATACATTTCAAAACCTATTCCTTAATTATTAGTAGTTAACTGAACATTTAAAAGTTTTACCTTATATGTTCTCTTCATTATTCTTTGCAGAGTATGATTTGGAAACGGCTTTGTATTCAACATCACTTGGGTAGAAAATATGATTTCTTCTGATTTCATTCTTGTGACACAAAGTAAATGTAACTGTTCTACAGTAAAATATGACACATAGAAACAAGAAAAGATGAAGCTAATTCTTGGTGGCAGGGTCAATGACTAGGAAAACAGGAAAAAAATGTGGGTGAGGAAACACTGAAATTTAAAGGTCAAAATAATATTATTACTCAGTGGTTATTTATGGAGTACCTACTAGGTTCCATGCAAGTACATTTTGACTTTGGCCTTAGGAAAGTACTATGTGAAATTTGACTTAAAATACCCAGACATATATTTTGCCAAAAATACTAGAGACTTATAAAGGAAAGTGGTTGCTAAGGAAATGAAAAGGGGGGCAACTATTAAGCAGATTAAAATCTATGAGTTCAGAGTTTTTTTGTATTAAGGGGCTGATACCTATGGAGAAATCTAAGATGAGTCTGACATTAAAGAAAAAGAAAAAAGTATGTTATAATGTATAATGCGTCCAGATAATCTGGCAAGAGCTTTACTTGGTAAGCTTCTTTGTTTGGACCAGCTTTTCCTGATTTGTTTGTGCATAGAACAACTTCTATTGTGGTCTTGCTTAGAGACAGCATGCAGCTTATGAGAGCTCTCTTCATGCGAGGCCTTTATGAAATGATGAAGAGTGGTTTCTGCATGATAGATGTTACTGCTGTACCAGGGAAATTGTCAGGAGCTTAGAGGTGCTTAGCAGATAACAGACATTTGTTCCAGGGTACACTGAAACTTCAGGGAAAGCAAGAAGCAATTTATCTGTTGGTTGGGTAGGGTTTGGGGGTGCTGATTTAAGGGACAGAGCAAGATAACAGTCCTGGGCCCACGGAGATCATCAGAAAACCTGGAAGAGTTACATATTTTTTCACCTGAATCTACCTGCCATAATAAGGGATGCAAGTTTTCCACTCAGTTAGAAATTATATGATAAACCAACTATGATGTGAGCGAACACATTATACTAACCCCAGCACTGTTTCCAACACAGATTAGCAGTTTAATAAATACTGTTGAATGAATTTTTCTGATCTGCTTCTTTGTTTAAAGATTTTACAAGTCTCTATTAATCTTATTCGACAATTGCTTGTATTCCTTTTCTCACATTGCATCATAAATGACACATCTATGAATGTCCACATTGCCATGTAATAAGCTTCAGCCTAAGACCAGCTTTGTGACTAATGTTAATATCAAGCCAAAAGTTCCAGATGTCCATTTGAAATAATCTGGATATTATTGTCATCAGTGTTGAGTGAACCTAATCCATTAATAACCATAAATCTTTAGAAGGAGATGTGAATTCTTCAGTACAAAGTGTAAAACATTTAACTAATAAAACCCACCTGGTGCCACAAATGGAATTTTGGGTTTCAATTTCTCAGCCTAGGACATCTGCCAAAACCTTTTAAATAAAACAAGAATTGTGAACATCTTTGTGTATTTCCCAACTGATCCACCAATACTGGGCATAGGATTTATATCAATTGCCATTTTAGAGCATACTGTCTTTAATGTACATACACCTGAACTGTATCATTTGCAGTTGGAAGTAACTGTCTTGAAGAAACATGGGATTTTCATATCTTATAAAATCAAAGGACCCTGATAGCTAAAGCAATATTGAGAAAGAAAAATGGAGCTGGAGGAATCAGGCTCTTGGATTTCAGACTATAAGACAAAGCTACAGTAATCAAGACAGTATGGTACTGGCACAAAAGCTGTAATATAGATAAATGGAACAGGATAGAAAGCCCAGAGATAAACCCACACACATATGGGCACCTTCTCTTTGATAAAGGAGACAAGAGTATACAATGGAGAAAAGACAGCCTCTTCAATAAGTGGTGCTGGGAAAACTGGACAACTACATGTAAAAGAATGAAATTAGAACACTCCTTAATATTATACACAAAAATAAACTCAAAATGGATTAAAGACCTGAAGGAAAGGCCAGACACTATAAAACTCTTAGAGTAAAACATAGGCAGAACACTCTATGGCATAAATCACAGCAAGATGCTTTTTGACCCACCTTCTAGAGAAATGGAAATAAAAACAAAAATAAACAAATGTGGGGAGATGTTCAAGATGGCAGAAGAGTAAGTTGTGGAGATCACCTTCCTCCCCACAAATACATCAGAAATACATCTACATGTGGAACAACTCCAACAGAACACCTACTGAACACTGGCAGAAGACATCAGACTTCCCAAAAGGCAAGAAACACCACACATACATGGGTAGAGTAAAAGAAAAAACAGAGACAAAAGAATAGGGATGGGACATGCACCACTGGGAGGGAGCTGTGAATGAGGAAAAGTTCCCAGCACTAGGAAGCCCCTTCACCGGTAGACATTTGTGGTGGGGGGGGGGGAAGCTTTGGAGCCATGGAGGACAGCGCAGAAATAGGGGTGCAGAAGGCAAAGTGGAGAGATTCCTGCAAAGAGCATCAGTGCCAACCAGCACTCACCAGCCCAAGAGGATTGTCTGCTCACGCACCAGCCAGGATGGGTGAGGGATGGAAGCTGAGGGCCAGGCTTCTTTAGAGGTCAGATCCCAGGGAGAGAACTGGGGTTGGCTGCGTAAACACAGTCTGAAGGGGGCTAGTGTGCCATAGCTAGCTGGGAGGGAGTCCCTGGAAAAAAAATCTGAACCTGCCTAAGAGGGAAGAGAGAATTGTTTTGGTGTACACCAGGAGAGGGGATTCAGAGCATCACCTAAACGAGTTCCAGAGATGGATGTGAGCCACGGCTATCAGCGCAGACACCAGTGATGCACATGAAATGCTAAGGCTGCTGCTGCAGCCACCAAGAAGCCTGTGTGCAAGCATAGGTCACTATCCACACCTCCCCTCCCAGGAGACTCTGCAGCCTGCCATGGCCAGGCTCCTGTGATTCAAGGACAACTACTCTGGGAGAACATATGGTGCACCTCAGGATGTTGCAACATCACGCCAGCCTCTGCCACCACAGGCCCGCCCCACATTCTGTACCCCTTCCTCCCCCTGGCCTGAGTGAGCCAGAGCCCCTTAATCAGCTGCTACTTTAACCCATCCAGTTTGAGTGAAGAACAGATGCCCTCAGGTGACCTACTTGCAGAGGCAGGGCAAAACCAAAGCTCAACCCAGGAGCTGTGCGAACAAAGAAGAGGAAGGGAAATCTCTCCCAGCAGCCTTAGGAGCAGCCGATTAAATCTCCACAACCAACTTGATGCACCCTGCATCTGAGGATTACCTGAATAGACAATGAATCATCCCAAAATGGAGGCAGTGGACATTGGGAGCAATGCTATATATATATTCTTTTCCTTTTTCTCTTTTTGTGACTGTATATGTGTATGCTTCTTTGTGTGATTTTGTCTGTATAGATTTGCTGTTATCATTTGTCCTAGGGTTCTGACTGGTTTCTTTTCTTTTCTTTTTTTTGTAGTATAGTTTTTAGCGCTTGTTATCATGATGGATTTGCATTTTGGTTTGATTGCTCTCTTCTTTCATGCTTGCTTTTTTTTTTCTATTTTATTACTTTTTAATTTTTTTATTTTTAATAATTATCTTTTATTTTATTATTTTATTTTACTCTTTCTTTCTTTCTTTCTTTCTTTTCTCCTTTTTCTTAAGAGCCATGTGGCTGACAGGGCCTTGCTGCTTCAGCTGGGTGTCAGACCTGTGCCTCTAGGTGGGAGAGCTAAATTCAGGACACTGATCCAGCAGAGACCTCCCGGCTCCACATAATATCAAATGGTGAAAGCTCTCCCAGAGATCTCCATCTCAATGCTAAGACTCAGCTCCACTCAATGACCAGCAACTTACAAAGCTGGACACCCTATGTCAAACAAATAGCAAGACAGGAACAAAACCCCACCCATTAGCAGAGAGGATGACTAAAATCATAATAAGATCAGAGACACCCCAAAACACACCACCAGACGTGGTCCTGTCCACTAGAAAGACAAGATCCAGTCTCATCCACCAGAACACAGGCACAAGTCCCCTCCACCAGGAAGCCTACACAACCCACTGACTCAACTTTAGCCACTGAGTGCAGACACCAAAGCCAACAGGAACTGCAAACCTGCAGTCTGCAAAAAGGAGACCCCCAAAACAGTAAGTTAAGCAAAATGAGAAGACAAAGAAACACACAGCAGATGAAGGAGCAAGGTAAAAACCCACCAGAAAAAAACAAATGAACAGAAAATAGGCAGTTTACCTGAAAAAGAATAAAGCTTAATGATAGTAAAGATAATCCAGAATCTTGGAAATAGAATGGAGAAAATACAAGAAATGTTTAACAAAGACCTAGAAGAACTAAAGAGTAAACAAACAATGATGAACAACACAATAAATAAAATTAAAAATTCTCTAGAGTGAATCAATAGCAGAATATCTGAGGCAGAAGAACGGATAAATGACCTGGAAGATAAAATAGTGAGAATAACTACTGCAGAGCAGAATAAAGAAAAAACAATGAAAACAATTGAGAACACTCTTAGAGACCTCTGGGAAAACATTAAATGCACTAACATTCGAATTATAGGGGTCCCAGAAGACGAAGAGGAAAAGAATGGGACTGAGAAAATATTTGAAGAGATTATAGTTGAAAACTTCCCTAATATGGGAAAGGAAATAGTTAATCAGTGCAGGAAGTGCAAAGTCCGATACAGCATAAATCCAAGGAAAAACACACAAAGACAGATATTGATCAAACTATCAAAAATTAAATACACAAAAAAAATTAAAAGCAGCAAGGGAAAAACAACAAATCACATATAAGGGAATCCCCATAAGGTTAACAGATGATTTTTCAGCAGAAAATCTGCAAGCCAGAAGGGAGTGGCAGGACATTTTAAAGTGATGAAAGGGAAAAATCTACAACCAAGATTACTCAACAAAGCAAGTGTCTCATTCAGATTCGACAGAGATATTAAAATACTTACAGACAAGCAAAAGCTAAGAGAATTCAGAACCACAAAACCAGCTTTACAACAAATGCTAAAAGAACTTCTCTAGGCAGGAAACACAAGAGAAGGAAAAGAGCTACAATAACAAACTCAAAACAATTATGAAAATGGTAATAGGAACATACATATTGATAATTACCTTAAATGTAAATGGATTAAATGCTCCAACCAAAGACATAGACTGGATGAATGGATATAAAAACAAGACCCATATATATAGTATCTACAAGAAACCCATTTCAAACCTAGGGACACATACAGACTGAAAGTGAGGGGATGAAAAAATATATTCCATGCAAAAGGAAACCAAAGAAAGCTGGAGTAACAATTCTCATATAAGACAAAATACACTTTCAAATAAAGACTATTACAAGAGAGAAAGAAAGACACTACAGAATGATCAAGGGATCAATCCAAGAAGAAGATATAACAATTGTAAATATTTATGCACCCAACATAGGAGCACCTCAATATATAAGGCAAATGCTAAGAGCCATAAAAGGGGAAATAGACAGTAGTACAAATGTAGTAGGGGACTTTAACATCCCACTTTCACCAATGGACAGATCATCCAAAATGAAAATAAATAAGGAAACACAAGCTTGAAATGATACATTAAACAAGAGGGACTTAACTGATATTTATAGGACATTCCATCCAAAAGCAACAGAATAAACTTTCTTTTCAAGGGCTCATGGAACATTCTCCAGAATAGATCGTATCTTGGGTCACAAATCAAGCCTTGGTAAATTTAAGAAAATTGAAATCATATCAAGTATGTTTTCCGACCAAAATGTTATGAGACTAGGTATCAATTATAAGAAAAAAATCTATAAAAAATACAAACACATGGAGGTTAAACAATACACTACTTAACAACCAAGAGATCACTGAAGAAATCAAAGAGGAAATCAAAAAATACCTATAAAGAAATGACAATGAAAACATTACAACCCAGGGCTTCCCTGGTGGCACAGTGGTTGAGAGTCTGCCTGCCGATGCAGAAGACACAGATTCGTGTCCTGGTCGAGGAGGATCACACGTGCCACAGAGCAGCTGGGCCTGTGGAGCCATGGCTACTGAGCCTACGCATCTGGAGCCCGTGCTCTGCAACGGGAGAGGCCACAACATTGAGAGGCCTGCGTACCGCAAAAAAAACAAAAAACATTACAACCCAAAACATATGGGATGCAGCAAAAGCATTTCTAAAAGGGAAGTTTATAGCAATACAATCCTAACTCAAGAAACAAGAAACATCTCAAAGAAACAACCTAACCTTACACCTAAAGCAAATAAAGAAAGAAAAACAAAAAAATTCCACAAAGTTAGCAGAAGGAAAGAAATCATAATGATCAGATCAGAAATAAATGAAAAAGAAATGAAGGAAAACATAGCAAAGATAAATAAAACTAAAAGCTGGTTCTTGAGAAGCTAAACAAAACTGATAAACCATTAGCCAGACTCATCAAGAAGAAAAGGGAGAAGACTCAAACAAATAGAATTAGAAATGAAAAAGGAGGAGTAACAACTGGCACTGCAGAAATACAAAGGATCATGAGATATTACTACAAGAAAATATATGCCAATAAAATGGACAACCTGGAAGTAATGGACAAATTCTTAGAAAGGCATAAACTTCGGAGACTGAAGCAGGAAGAAATAGAAAATATTAACATACCAATCACAAGCACTGAAATTAAGACTGTGATTAAAAATCTTCTGACAAACAAAAGTCCAGGATGAGATGGCTTCACAGGCAAATTCTATCAAACATTTCGAGAAGAGCTAACCACTATCCTTCTGAAACTCTCCCAAAAAATAACAGAGGGAGGAACATTCCAAAACTCATTCTATGAGGCCACCATCACCCTGATACCAAAACCAGACAAAGATGTCACAAAGGAAAGGAACTACAGGCCAATATCACTGATGAACATAGATGCAAAGATCTTCAACAAAGTACTAGCAAACAGAATCCAACAGCACATTAAAAGGCTCATACACCATGATCAAGTGGGGTTTATCCCAGGAATGCAAGGATTCCTCAATATACGAATATCAATCAATGTGATACACCATATTTATAAATTGAATGATAAAAACTATATGATCATCTCAATAGATGCAGAAAACCTTTAGACAAAATTCAACACCCATTTATGATAAAAAAAAAAAAAAAAACCCTCCAGAAAGTAAGCATAGAGGGAACTTTAAACATAATAAAGTCCATATATGACAAACCCACAGCCAACATCCTTCTCAATGGTGAAAAACCGAAACCTTCTTTTTTTTTTTTTTTTTTTTTGCGGTACGCGGGCCTCTCACTGTTGTGGCCTCTCCTATTGCGGAGCACAGGTTCCGGACGCTCAGGCTCAGCGGCCATGGCTCACGGGCCCAGCCGCTCCGCGGCAAGCGGGATCTTCCCGGACTGGGGCATGAACCCGTGTCCCGTACATCGGCAGGCGGACTCTCAACCACTGTGCCGCCAGGGAAGCCCCGAAACCATTTTGACTAACATCAGGAACAAGAGAAGCTTGTCCCCTCTCAGCACTATTTTTCAACATTGTTGTGGAAGTTTTAGCCAGAGCAATCAGGGAAGAAAAAGAAATAAAATAATCCAAATAAGAAAAGAAGAAGTAAAGCTGTCACTGTTGGTAGATGAAATGATACTATACATAAAGAATCCTAAAGACTCTATCAGAAAGAAGTAGAGCTAATCAATGAATTTGGTAAAGTAGCAGGATACAAAATTAATGCTCAGAAATCTCTTGCATTCCTATACATTAATGATGAAAAATATGAAAGAGAAATTAAAGGAACACTCCCATATACTGCTGCAATAAAAATAATAAAATACCTAAGAATAAACCTACTTAAGGAGAAAAAAGAACTGTATGCAGAAAACTATAAGACACTGATGAAAGAAATGAAAGATGATACAAACAGATGGTGAGATATAGCATGTTTCTGGATTGGGAGGATCAACATTGTGAAGACAGCTATACCACCCAAAGCAATCAATCAATCAAAGGCAATCACTATCAAAATACCAATGGCATTTTTCACCGAACTAGAACAAAATATTTCCCAATTTGTATGGAAACACAAAAGACCCCAAATAGCCAAAACTATCTTGAAAAAAAACAGAGCTGGAGAAATCGTGTTCCCTGACTTCAGATTATGCTACAAAGGTAGAGTAATCAAGACAGTATGGTCCTGGCACAAAAACAGAAATATAGATCAATGGAACAGAATAGAAAGTCCACAGATAAGCCCACACACATATGGTCACCTTATTATTATTTTTTTTGGTCACCTTATTTTTGATAAAGGAGGCAAGAATACACAATGGAGAAAAGATAGCCTCTTTAATAAGTGGTGCTGGGAAAACTAGACAGCTACATGTAAAAGAATGAAATTAGAACACTCCCTAACACCATACACAAAAATAACTTCAAAATGGATTAAAGACCTAAATGTAAGGCCAGACACTATAAAACTCTTAGAGGAAAACATAGGCAGAACACGCTATGATATAAATCTCAGCAAGATCCTTTTTGACTCACCTCCTAGAGAAATGGAAATAAAAACAAAAATAAACAAATGGGACCTAATGAAACTTAAAAGCTTTTGTACAGCAAAGGAAGTCATATACAAGACAAAAAGACAACCCTCAGAATGGGAGAAAATATTTGCAAATGAAACAACTGACAAAGGATTAATCTTCAAAATATACAAGCAGCTCATGCAGGGCAATATCAAAAAAACAAAAAAACAAAACAAAAAACCCAATCCAAAAATGGGCAGAAGACCTAAATAGACATTTCTCTAATGAAGATATACAGATTGCCAACAAACACGTCAAAGAATGCTCAACATCATTAATCAATAGAGAAATGCAAATCAAAATTACAATGAGGTATCACCTCACACCAGTCAGAATGGCCATCCTCAAAAAATCTACAAACAATAAATGCTGAAGAGGGTGTGGAGAAAAGGGAACCCTCTTGCACTGTTGGTGGGAATGTAAAATGATTCAGCCACTATGGAGAAGAGTATGGAAGTTCCTTAAAAAACTACAAATAGAACTACCATACGACCCAGCAATCCCACTACTGGGCATATACCCTGAGAAAACCATAATTCAAAAAGAGTCATGTACCACAATGTTCGTTGCTGCTCTATGTACAATAGCCAGGACATGGAAGCAACCTAATTGTCTATCGACAGATGAATGGATAAAGAAGATGTGGCACATATATACAATGGAATATTCCTCAGCCATAAAAAGAAACAAAATTGAGTTATTTATAGTGAAGTGATTGGACCTAGCGACTGTCATATAGAGTGAAGTAAGTCAGAAAGAGAAAAACAAGTACTGTATGCTAACACATATATATGGAATCTTAAAAAGAAAATGGAATGAAGAAAGCAGCGGCAGGACAGGAATAAAGACACAGACATAGAGAATGGACTTGTGGACACAGCGGGGGGAAAGGTAAGCGGGACGAAGTGAGAGAGTGGCATTTACTTATATATACTACCAAATGTAACATAGATAGCTAGTGGGAAGCAGCTGCATAGCACGGTGATGTCAGCTTGGTGCTTTGCGACGACCTGGAAAGGTGGAGTACGGAGTGTGGTGGGAACATTCAAGAGGGAGGGAATATGGGGATATACATATGCATATAGCTGATTCACTTTTTTTTTAACATCTCTGCTGGAGTATAAATCTTTTACAATGGTGTGATAGTTTCTGCTGTATAACAACGTGAATCAGCTATACATACACATATGTATACATATACACCCTCTCCCTGTGTCCTCAATGCAAGAGAATGGGAGAATTTCTCCCATGCTGAGGAATGCAGGAGATTTCTGTGCATTAATTTTGTATCCTGCTACTTTACCAAATTCATTGATTAGCTCTAGTAGTTTTCTGGTAGCATCTTTAGGATTCTCTATGTATAGTATCATGTCATCTGCAAACAGTGACAGCTTTACTTCTTTCTGATTTGGATTCCTTTTGTTTCTTTTTCTTCTCTGATTTCTGTGGCTAAAACTTCCAAAACTGTGTTGAATAATACTGATGAGAGTGGGCAATCTTGTCTTCTCCCTGATCTTAGAGGAAATGGTTTCCATTTTTTACCATTGAGAAGGATGTTGGCTATGGGTTTGTCATACATGGCCTTTATTATGTTGAAGTAAGTTCCCTCTATGCTTATTTTCTGGAGGGTGTTTACCATAAATGAGTGTTTAATTTTGTTGATAGCTTTTTCTGTATCTATTGAGATCGTCATATTTTTTTCTCCTTCAATTTGTTAATATGGTTTATCACATTGATTGATTTGCATATATTGAAGAATCCTGGCATTCCTGGGATAAACCACACTTGATCATGGTGTATGATCCTTTTAATGAGCTATTGGATTCTATTTGCTAGTATTTTGTTGATGATTTTTGCGTCTATTTTCATTAGTGTTGTTGGCCTCTAGTTTTCTTTCTTTGTGACATCTTTATCTATTTTTGATATCATCGTGATTGTGGTCTCGTAGAATGAGTTTGGGAGTGTTCCTCCCTCTGCTCTGTTTTGAAGAGTTTGAGAAGGATAGTTTTTAGCTCTTCTCTAGATGTTTGATAGAATTAGCCTGTGAAGCCATTTGGTCCTGGGCTTTTGTTTGTTGGAAGATTTTAGTCACAGTTTCAGTTTCAGTGCTTGTGATTGCTCTGTTTATATTTTCTATTTCTTCCTGATTCAGTCTTGGAAAGTTGTGCTTTTCTAAGAATTTGTCCATTTCTTATAGGTTGTTTATTTTATGGCATATTTTTGCTTGTAGTAATCTGTCATAATCTTTGTATTTCTGCAGTGTCAATTTTACCTCTCCTTCTTGATTTCTAATTCTATTGGCTTGAGTCTTCTCCCTTTTTTTCTTGATGAGTCTGGCTAAAGTTTTATCAATTTGTTTATCTTCTCAAAAACCAGCTTTTAGTTTTATTGATCTTTGCTATCGTTTCCATCATTTATTTTTTTTTTAATTTATGATCTGATCTTTATGATTTCTTTCCTTCTACTAACCTTGGGTTTTTTTGTTGTTGTTGTTGTTCTTCTTCTTTCTCTAATTGCTTTAGGTGTAAGTTTATGTTGTTTATTTGAGATGTTTATTGTTTCTTGAGGTAGCATTATATTGCTATAATCTTCCCTCTTAGACTGCTTTTGCTGCATCCCAGAGGTTTGGGTGATTATGTTTTCATTGTCATTTGTTTCTAGGTATTTTTGTATTTCCTCTTTGATTTCTTCAGTGATCTCTTTATCATTATTAGTGTATGGTTTAGCCTCCATGTGCTTGTATTTTTTACAGATTTTTTCTTGTAATTGATATCTAGACTCAAATCCTTGTCATCAGAAAAGAAACTTGATATGATTTCAATTTTCTTATATTTACCAAGGCTTGATAGGTGACCCAAGATATGATCTATCCTGGAGAATGTTCCATGAGCACTTGAATAGAAAGTGTATTCTGTTGATTTTGGATGGAATGTTCTATAAATATCAATTAAGTGCATCTTGTTTAACGTATCATTTCAAGCTTGTGTTTCCTCGTTTATTTTCATTTTGGATGATCTGTCCATTGGTGAAAGTAGGGTAATAAAATCCCCTATTATGTTTGTGCTACTGTCGATTTCCCCTTTTATGACTGTTAGCATTTGTCTTAGGTAATGAGGTGTTCCTATGTTGGGTGCATAAATATTTACAATTGTTATCTCCTTGGATTGATTCCTTGATCATTCTGTAGTGTCCTTCTTTGTGTCTTGTAATAGTCTTTAAAGACTATTTTGTCTGATATGAGAATTGCTACTCCAGCTTTCTTTTCATTTCCATTTGCATGGAATATCTTTCTCCATCCCCTCACTTTCAGTCTGTATGTGTCCCTAAGTCTGAAATGAGTCTATTATAGATAGCATATATAGAGGTCTTGTTTTTTTACCCATTCAACTAGTCTATCTTTTGGTTGGAGCATTTAATCCATTTACATTTAAGGTAGTTATCAATATGTATATTCCTAATACCACTTACTTAATTGTTTTGGGTTTGTTATTGTAGGTCTTTTCCTTCTGTTGTGTTTCCTGCCTAGAGAAGTTCCTTTAGCATTTGTTATAAAGCTGGTTTGGTAGTGCTAAGTTCTCTTAGCTTCTGCTTGTCTGTGAAGTCTCCCTCGAATCTGAATGAGATCCTTGCTGGGTAGAGAAATCCTGTTGTAGGTTTTTCCCTTTCATCACTTTAAATATGTCCTGCCACTCCCTTCTGGCTTGCAGAGTATCTGCTGAAAGATCAGCTGTTAACCTTATGGGGATTCCCTTGTATGCTATTTGTTGCTTTTCTTGTGCTGCTGTTAATATTTTTTCTTTGTATTTAATTTTTCATAGTTTGATTAATATGTGTCTTGGCATGTTTCTCATTAGATATATCCTGTATCGGACTCTCTGTTCTTCCTGGACTTTATTGACTATTTTCTTTCCCATATTAGAGAAATTTTCCACTATAATCTCTTCAAATCTTTTCTCAGTGCCTTTCTTTTTTTCTTCTTCTTCTGGGACCCCTATAACTTTAATGTTGGTGCATTTAATTTTGTCCCTGAGGTCTCTGAGTCTGTCCTCATTTCTTTTCATTATTTTTTCTTTATTCTGCTCTGAGGTAGTTATTTACATTATTTTGTCTTCTAGGTCATTTATCTGTTCTTCTGCCTCAGCTATTCTGCTCTTGATTCCTTCTAGAGAACTTTTAATTTCATTTATTGTGTTGCTAATCATTGTTTGTTTGCTCTTTAGTTCTTGTAGGTCCTTGTTAAATGCTTCTTGTATTTTCTCCATTCTATTTCCAAGATATTGTACCATGTTTACTATCATTACCCTTTATTCTTTTTCAGGTAGACTGCCTATTTCCTGTTCATTTGTTTTTTCTGGTGGGTTTTTACCTTGGTCCTTCATCTGCTGTTTGTTTCTCTGTCTTCTCATTTTGCTTAACTTACTGTGTTTGAGATCTCATTTTCGCAGGCTGCAGGTTCGTAGTTCCCATTGTTTTTGTTGTCTGCCCCCAGTGGTTAAGGCTATTTCAGTGGGTTGTGTAGACTTCCTGGTGGAGGGGACTGATGCCTGTGTTCTGGTGGTTGAGGCTGGGACTTGTCTTTCTGGTGGGAGGACCACATCTGTTGGCAGTTGTGTTCTTGTCTTGCTAATTGTTTGGCATAGGGTGTCCAGCAATCTTGCTTACTGGTCGTTGAGTAGAGCTAGGTTTTAGCATTGAGATGGAGATCTTTGGGAGAGCTTTCACTGTTTGATATTATTTGGGGCTGGAGGTCTCTGGTGTACCAATATCCTGAACTCTGGTCTCCCACCTCAGAGGCTCAGGCCTGACACCCAACCAGAGCATTAATACCCTGTCAGCTGCAGAGCTGAGAAGAAAAGGGAGAAGAAAGAAAGAAAGAGAGAGAGAGAGAGAGAGAGAGAGAGAGAGAGAGAGAGAGAGAGAGAGGGAGAAAGAAAGAAGGAAAGAAAAAGAAAAGAAAGAAAATAAAGTTATTAAAATAAAAAGTTATTAAAAATAAAAAATTAAAGAGCAATAAAATAAAGAAAGAAGACAACAATGAAACCAAAAAACAAGTCTACCAATGATAACAAGCACTAAAATCTATACTAAAAGCTTTTGTACAGCAAAGGAAGTCATATACAAGACAAAAAGACAACCTTCAGAATGCGAGGAAATATTTGCAAATGAAGCAACTGACAAAGGATTAATCTCCAAATTATACAAGCAGCTCATGCAGGACAATATCAAAAAACAAAAAACCCAATCCAAAAATGGGCAGAAGACCTAAACAGACATTTCTCTAATGAAGATATACAGATTGCCAACGAATACGTGAAAGAATGCTCAGCATCACTAATCATTAGAGAAATGCAAATCGAAAGTACAATGAGGTATCACCTCACACCAGTCAGAATAGCCATCATCAAAAAAATCTAGAAACAAAAAATGCTGGAGAAGGTGTGGAGAAAAGGGAACCCTCTTGCACTGTTGGTGGGAATGTAAAATGATTCAGCCACTATGGAGAACAGTATGGTGGTTCCTTAAGAAACTACAAATAGAACTACCATATGACCCAGCAATCCCACTACTGGGCATATACCCTGAGAAAACCATAATTCAAAAAGAGTCATGTACCAAAATGTTCATTGCAGCTCTATTTACAATAGCCAGGAGATGGAAGCAACCTAAGTGTCCATCAACAGATGAATGGACAAAGAAGATGTGGCACATATATACAATGGAATATTACTCAGCCATAAAAAGAAACAAAATTGAGTCATTTGTAGTGAGGTGGATGGACCTAGAGTCTGTCATACAGAGTGAAGTAAGTCAGAAAGAGAAAGAAAAAATACCGTATGCTAACACATATATATGGAATCTAGGAAAAAAAGAATGTCATGAAGAACCTAGGGGTAAGACGGGAATAAAGACACAGACCTACTAGAGAATGGACTTGAGGATATGGGGAGGGAGAAGGGTAAGCTGTGGCAAAGTGAGAGACTGGCATGGACATAGATACACTACCAAACTTAAAATAGCTAGCTAGCCGCATAGCACAGGGAGATCAGCTCTGTGCTTTGTGACCACCTGGAGGGGTGGGATAGGGAGGGTGAGAGGGAGGGAGACACAAGAGGGAAGAGATATGTGAACATATGTATATGTATAACTGATTCACTTTGTTATAAAGCAGAAACTAACATACCATTGTAAAGCAGTTATACTCTAATAAAGATGTAAAAAAAATATACAAGAAACAAATAGAAAGATAGAACCCTAGGACAAATGGTAAAAGCCAAGCTATACAGACAAAATCACACAAAGAAGCCTACACATACACACTCACAAAAGGAGAAAAAATATTAAAAATTATATATATATATATTAAAGGAATAGAGCAACTAAATCAATAAACCAATCTGCAAATGATAATAAGCTCTAAATACTAAACTATGATAAACATAAAACCAGAGACAAATTAGATGCAGAAAGCAAACCCTAAGTCTACAGTTGCTCCCAAAGTCCACTGCCTCAATTTTGGGATGATTCATTGTCTATTCCGGTATTCCACAGATGCATGGTACATCAAGTTAATTGTGCAGATTTAATCTGCTGCTCCTGAGGCATTTCCCTTTCTCTTCTTTGTTTGCACAGCTCCTGGAGTTCAGCTTTGGATTTGACCCCACCTCTGCATGTAGGTGGCCTGAGGGCATCTGTTTCCTGCCCAGACAAGACGGGGTTAAAGTAGCAGCGGATAGGGGGCTCTGGCTCACTCAGACTGGGGAGAGGGAGTGGTGGGGTATGCTGGGCAAGGCTGCAGCGGCAAAGACCAGTGTGATGTTGCAACTGTCTGAAGCATGCCATGTGTTCTCCTGGGGAAGTTGTCCCTGGATCACGGGACACTGGCAGTGATGGGCTGCACAGGCTCCTGGGAGGGGAGGTGTGAATAGTGACCTATGCTTTCACACAGGCTTCTTGGTGGCTGCAGCAGCAGTGTTAGCATTTCATGCCCATCTCTGTTGTCCACACTGATAGCTGCGGCTCACCCCCGTCTCTGGAGCTTGTTTAGGCAGTGCTCTGAATCCCCTCTCCTCGTGCACCCCGAAACAATGGTCTCTTGTCTCTTAGGCAGGTCCAGACTTTTTCCAGCTACTCCCTCCCAGCCAGCTATGGTGCACTAGCCCCCTTCAGGCTGTGTTCACGCAGCCAACCCCAGTCCTCTCCGTGGGATCTGACCTCCAAAGGAGCTGGAGCCTCAGTTCCCAGCTTCCACCCGTCCTGGCCAGTGGGTCAGCAGACAAGCCTCTTGGGCTGGTGAGTGCTGGTCGGCACTGATCCTCTGTGCAGGAATCTCTCCTCTTTGACTTCTGCACTCCTCTTCCTGTGCTGTCCTCCATGGCTCCAAAGCTTCCCCCAAACCACCCTCCATCTCTGTAAGTGAAGGGGCTTCCTAGTGTGTGTAAACTTTTCCTCCTTCACGGCTCCCACCCAGTGGTTCAGGTCTTGTCCCTATTCTTTTGTTTCTGATTTTACTTTTGCCCTACCCAGTTATGTGGGGAGTTTCTTGCCTTTTGGGAAGTCTGAGGTCTTCGGCCAGCATTCAGTAGGTGTTTTGTAGGAGTTGTTCCACATGTAGATGTATTTTTTTTTAAGGTTATTTATTTATTTATTTATTTATTTATTTATGTTTGGTAGTGTTGGGTCTTTGTTTCTGTGTGAGGGCTTTTCTCTAGTTGCGGCGAGCGGGGGCCACTTTTCATCACGGTGCACGGGCCTCTCAGTATCGCGGCCTCTCTTGTTGCAGAGCAGAAGCTCCAGATGCACAGGCTCAGTAGTTGTGGCTCACAGGCCTAATTGCTCCACAGCATGTGGGATCTTCCCAGAACAGGGCTTGAACCCGTGTCCCCTGCACTGGCAGGCAGATTCTCAACCGCTGCACCACCAGGGAAGCCCCCTGTAGATGTATTTTTGGGGAGGAAGTTGATCTCCACGTCTTACTCCTCTGCCATATTGAAGGTCTCCTCTGATTCACTTTGTTATATAGCATAAACTAACAAAACATTGTAAAGCAATTATACTCCAATAAAAATGTTAAAAAAATCTAATCTTGACCTATGCCCTATTTCCCACTATTAGCTTTTATTTTCCTATTTTTATTAATAATAAACTAAGTGAAATTATCTCCTGCTTGTAGCTCAATCTTTCCTATCTGGATTGCCTAGACACACTTTAAACACCACAAATGAGAATAAAATAATGTATGTTATGAGTGCAAATACTCAAGTATTGATACTTTCCTACTATTCTGCTAATTTTCTCCAGGTATATATTGATAGTTCTTTGAATTGTTTACTAGGACATGAATTCCAGGCCCTCATAATTCTAGTCATTCTTCACCAAATGATTTCACCTTATTAGACCCAATACACCTACTGATGCATCCTAAGACTAATATTTTCATCTTTAGTGGTCACATCTTATGGAACATAAAATAAGCAAAAAGTTAGGTTGGTATGATTATTCACTTAATGTATGATTTTCTTATTTCCCTGAATCTATCAAAGGACAAAACACCTCCTTATAAACACTGCGTCCCAGTTCTCATTACCTTCTCATGGAATGTTTTGATAATTTAATAAATATACCCAAGGAGACTCCACAAGTATTAAAACAATCTGGCAAGTGATTGTTTTATCACAAAGAATCACCGATAGTTTTCTATCCCCATGTACCTTTAACTATGTACTTTTTGGGGGGGTTGTTTTCACATTGGCCAAGATAACTATGTGTTTGCCTAAAGAAGGTATCAATTCAATGAAACAATAAAACACAAAGTAAAACTTCTCATATGGAATGGATTGCATTCTGAAGTGGAAATGATGATCAATGCAGATAAAAGTATTTACCCAAGAGACCCAACTAGAGATAAATTGACCATTTCTCCTTCCAGAGGTATTTTATGGTAATTCATATAATTCAGGCAGTTCATAGCTGCCTGGCATGTAGAAAACACACAATGATTATTGCATAAGTGGATAGACAGACAGACAGACAGACAGACTGAATGAATGAATAAATGAATATTAAGATAATATTGCTGCCTCTAAGTCTGCTTCCTGGCAGAGTTGGAAAGAGCTGCATCTTTTTTCTGTTTACTGACTTAGTTGGTTACAATGCCTGCACACCCAGATGAATCTTATAAATATGTGCATCTATTCATGATAATGTACAGGGAGGAATCCATTTGAAAAAGTACTAGCAGTGAGGCCAATGCATTCTGAGAAGGCTGACAACATGAGAAAGCCAAAAGAGGAAATGATTTCCAGCCGTCAAAAATTCTCTGCCCAGTGTTTCTATCCTACCCTCTTGATGTAGTGGTGTGAAGTTGGGATTATAAAATATGGTTATGGCCGTAGAGGAGGAAAATTAAGATCATTTTTAGGGCAGCATAGGCCTTAACACAAATCCGTAATGAAAACAAGAAAGCTTGAAAATGTGTTCTTCATAAAACACAAATAAATGGAACACTGATGCTGAAATGGAGGCCTGAGATGAATCCCAAGGTGCTGCCTTAGAGTTGGGGACTTGGTTTACAATCTGAGCCAATGCATCTTTTCACTAAAATTTCAATTGAGGACCCAAGGCTCAAATTACCTATTCTTCTTGAACTCCCTGCTCATCATTATTTAAACACTGGTGTTTAATTTTTTAGTGAGAGAAAATGAATTACACACTTAACTCCAACTCCTCTATGAAGAAAATTGTATAGGTTTTAATGGACCTGATGCTGAACAATCTAAGTCATCCTTATCATCAGTGGCATCTTCTATGAAGAAGTCAAATCCAAAGGTCTCTGGTCCATTAGACACAGTTGAAATTGTGGGTGAGATGTGGAAATGAAGATGGAGGGTCAGGTGCAGGTGGAGTGTAGAGAACCCCAGCCACCTTTTCCATCCTGCTCTTATGATTCTGGTGGACAGGTGAAAATGCTCCA